>NC_134081.1:14245131-14859298 GCF_000715075.1 Nicotiana tabacum
TAGAATGGAAGGGAACGGCTGGGAATATTGGCCTTTGTCCAGAAGCATGTGTCCAGTTTAAACAACTACAATAATTCCTTTCTTTTCATTATCTCTGTTTAACAACATGGTGAAAAAGAACAAGCAGAAGAGGAAAAATATCAATTTGGCCCATTGATGGAAAATATGTACACCCTTTGGCCCTACAAACAAAGTCATAAGTAATAATTTAGTTTTGGTGTAAGTTGTTCCCCCACTGTAGCCTGCACTTATCCAGGGCTCTTGTCACTTACCATAGTTACATTCTCCCCTTTTCATATCTCACAGCTGCCTTTTGGGCTTTGTGCACTCTGTTGTGATAAACAATGGTAAATAGAACTTGTGAACCTTAAAAGGCAGCCCGGTGCACAAAGCATCCCGCGTTCACGCAAGGTCCGGGGAAGGACCGCACCCCAAGAGGATGTGATGTAGGCAACCTACCCTGACGCAAGCATCAGTGGCTGATTCCATGGCTCGAACCCCTAATCAATAGGTCACACGGAGACAACTTGTGAACATTCTCTGCATCAAAAATTAAGTATTGAGTTCTGTATATTTGCTAGGGACAAAAGCTTGGGATCGCGAACATGGGGCGCATCCAGTCTAAAGCATCAGCCAACTGGATGAATGATTTTAATCGTTGGGATATGCATGGCGGTGCAGCAACTGCAATGAAGAATTTCCCTATGTGAGATTCTGAAGGATAATCAAGTTTCACATACTCGAGTAGTATAAACCAAGGTCAAGCAACTTGTGTACATTAAATTATCCAAGATCAGTGAATCAAATAAATGAGCATACTGATAATATCTTGAACATTACAAAAAGCCATACAAGCTAAGAAACATAGATTGTAACAAACTCCCCCCTCCCTCCCCCTCTCCCCCCAAAGAAAAAAAGGAAGGACATTGAACATGCATCATAACAAATTTTCTATTAATTGCGAGCTAATATTACTTGTGATCATAGTAAAGAAATCATGGACTAGTCTCACGGAAAGAGTAGATGAAGCTCCTGCTTCAAAAATGTCCCCTATTAACCTAACAGTTGTAGGATCGCATGTTACTTGGGAAACATGGAAACCATAACAGAAATTGGAGTTCATATTACTTTACATTGGTTTCTGTCTGTTATACTTCCGATACAAAAGAAACCATCAGCAGACAATTTTGTACAAGATTGAAATGTCAAATCCCATCAAAGAAGGTTGTTACTACTCATTGACATTGTTTAGTACAATAGTTGTTGCCAAAATAACAAAAGATGTGGCGCTATACCTCCAAAAAGGACTTTGGTAAGCTGATGATCCTCTCTTTTAAGTATTTCGTCAATTGAACGACAAATATTGTCCCAAGGGGAGCATATATCTGCTTGCATAAAAGTACCCTTTGGCTTCAATTTCTGCTTTGAACATGTCTCGTCACTTACTATTTACACCATACGCCAATTCTTTCAGGAGCACTCCTATGGCCTCAAATGTTGCATCTTCAGTTCCCGCAGAATGGCTTCGCGCAAGCAATATTCGAGAGTATTAATGCTGTAAACAACTTCCTGTTCCTCTCGGAATAACAAGGAACCCAATACTTCTGATTAATGATACTCAAAGTTGGTGGAAACCCTGTAATCTTGCTTGCGTAAAGGGCAGCCCAGTGCACTAAGCTCCCGCTATGCGCGGGGTCCGGGGAAGGGTCGGACCACAAGGGTCTATTGTACGCAGCCTTACCCTGCATTTCTGCAAGAGGCTATTTCCACGGCTTGAACCCGTGACCTCCTGGTCACGTAATCTTGCTTGCGTGAAACCCATAAACTACTACTTCAGTGCAACGTCTTCCTCACAGCAGCAGAATTGTCACATGGTTTCCTCGTTAAATTTACCCATCATCACATAACCATCATCCCTCATCGAACCAAGCAATCTTTCCAATATCCCATAAACTTCTCCAACCTTTTCATTTGCTTCATCTGTTGCTACAAAGCTTTTTAAGCCTTGACATGTTTCCATCCAACTACTACCAGCGATCTTCTTCAATCCAAAAATTTTCATGTTCTTTCTAAGATCTTGAGCTTCTTCCCACCTCCCAGCTTTTGAATATAAATTTGCCATGATGGTATAGTTTCCAGTATTTTCAGGCTCCATTTCAAATAAATGACTACATGCAAATCTCCCAACTTCGACGTCACCATAAACTGAAGCTCCATTAAGTAGTGCACCCCACACCCTTGCACTGGGTTCGATTGGCATCTTTCTGATGAAATCAACTGCTTCAAATAGCTTTCCTGCTAGACTTAGAACCCCCACCATGCAAGCATAATGTTCATCCAAAGGCTGACTTCCATACTTCTCTAACAATTCAAAAATTCTCCAAGCTTCTTCAATCAGTCCTGAATGGGCGCAAGCTGCCAATACAGCAGTAAATGTGACGGTATCTGGTTTTATGCGATGACTCAGCATCACGTTAAATAGATCAAGTGCTGCCTTGGCATCTCCATGGTTAGCATATGCTGAGATAATTGCTGTCCAAATAATCACACTCCGATCTTTTGTGTGATCAAAAACTTGCTGTGCTGATTGGATAAACCCCAGTTTTGCATAGGTATCAATAACTCCGGTTGCAACAAATATATTTTGATTACAGTCACTCTTAATCGCAAATGCATGGACTTCTTTCCCTCCTTTTGCAAATGATAAATCAGAAATTGCTGGAAGAATACTTGAGAGGGTCACAGCATTAGACTGAACAAGTGATAACTGCATTTCACGAACTAACTCTAAAGCTCGTTCGTACAGATTATTCTGAACTAGACCTGATACCACAGCATTCCAAGTACTCAAACATGGTTTCTCCATTTCTTGAAAAAGACTGATAGCTTTATCAACAAATCCATAATTCATGTAGCCTGAAATCATTGCACCATAAGTTATCTCATCCTTGTCACCCATCTCTTCAAAAAGGTCTTGGGCGTAATCCAAGCTACCACATTTTGAATACAGCGCAATAATAGAGTTAAAAACTAAAATGTCAACTTCAATCCTGTTTTCTATAACATACCGATGAACTTCCATTCCCAAAATAAGATCATTTGACTGTGCACAAGCTTGTAGAACACTCACCACCGTGACCCCATCAGGTCTAAAACCTTCTGAATCCAACATTTCTCTAAATAATCCTTTGCATTCCTCGTAAAACCCACATTGAGAATAACCCGATATCATTGAATTCCATGACACAACATCTCTTTCAGGAATTTCATCAAACAAATTTTTCGACGATACCATATCACCACACTTCGAGTAAGAAGTGATCAAACCATTCGATACAAACACATCCAAATCAAACCCAGTTTTAACAACGTAACAATGAATTATTTTAGCCAAACCAGAATCCACTAACAGCCCACAAAGAGCTTTTAACACGCAAGTCACTGTGAAATTATCAGGTCTCACGTCAGCAGAGCCGAAATTCTGAGACAAAAATGAAGAGAACAAGTTGAGAGTTTCTACGTGGTGATTCTCGGAGGAGTAACCGATGAGAAGGGCATTCCAAGAAAATGTATTTTTCATGGGTATTTGGTCGAACACATGGTGGGCTTCTTTGAGGTGTTTGGTTTTCGCATAAAAATTAATGAGCTTTGATGCAAGGAAATTGTTGGGAATGGTTGAGGAGAGGATAAGGCGAGCATGGAGCTGCTTGCCTTGACGAATCAGGCAATGTTCTTTGCATAGTTGTAAGAGATGACCGTACAATGAGTAGTCAATATTATAGCTTTTGAGTCTGTGGAGGAGATTTTCATAGGCTTCGCTAACATAGCCATTGGTGGTAGCTGCTTTGAACCTCATTTCCTTGAAACGTAGAGATTTTCAATTGGATTTGGCGCGCTAATTTGAGAGTTTAAATAGCCCATCTCTTTGCTAATTAGTACAACTTTCTATTCATACGACTTGATCATTACTTGAAAATCTAAATGCTCTCTCCATCTCGGATTGCTTCCCACGGAATACAATAAATATTTTAACTTATATTTTTGTTAAAATAGTGCAAGAAAATATTAAAATGATTGGAAAATTAATTAATTAGTTTCATAGAGAAAATATCACATTAGAGTTTAAAATATTCATCAGTATGACGTAGATCCATAGATGGTTTAACTTTTAAGGTAAAGCATTGAACCCATTATATTTTTAAATTTATGGGTTCATATCTATTTTTTTGTAATTTTAATGAATTTTTACATATAAATTTTTACTCTGCATCGAAAGTTATGGGTTCAATTGAATTTATCATCAACACTTTACATTTGTTCCTGTATGACATGATATGTAAGATACAGAATAAAAATTCTTAAGATTTTACAATTTCTTATATCACAACAACGACAATAATAGCAACATACCAGTATATTCTCACAAGTCACAAGTGGGATCGATATTTGTGATGACCCGATAGGTCATTTATAGTTTTAACCCTCAATTCTGTATTTCGAAACCCCTAATAGCTCCCTTTAGCCTTCTTCGAATTGCGTGCATAGTCCGTGTCTTTTTCCGGAAGATTTTTATGTGAAAAATTGATTAAAATAAAAAATTATGCCTTAAAATTTTATTTGAGTTGACTTCGGTCAACGTTTTGAGCAAACGAACCCGGATCAGTGTTTTGACGATCCTGGTGGGTCCGTATCGTGATTTGGGACTTGGGCGTATGCCCGGAATCGAATTCGGAAGCCCCTAACTTGATTTATCATAATTTGTCAAAAAAGTAGAAGTTTAAAGATATAAAGAAATTCCAAGTTTGACTTTATTGCTACCGCGTCCGGATTTTGATTCCGAAACTTGGTATAAGTTCATTACATTATTTATGACTTGTCTGCAAATTTTGGTGCAAAAGAAAGCTAATTTAACGTGATTCGGACGTCCGGATGAAAAATTGCATGTTCTTAAGTTTCATTGAAAATTTTATTCGTTTTGGTATCCAATTCGTAGTTCTAGGTAATATTTTGGTGCTTTGATTGCGCGAGCAAGTTCGTATGATGTTTTTGGACTTGTGTGCATGCTTGGTTTGGAGACCCGAGGGCTCGGGTGAGTTTCAGATAGGCTTCGAAGTGGTTTTGGACTTAAGGAAATTGCTGTTTCTGGTGCAGGTCTCCGAAAATTGCGAGGTCAGTGTCACATTTGCAAACGTTCATGTCTTCTGTTAGGTTCGCAATTGCAAATAAGTAGTTTGCATTTGCGAAGTGGTACTGGGGGAGGGTGGTTCGCATTTGCGATCAAATGGTCGTAATTGCGGAAGTACAAATTTGCATTTGCGAACAAAACTATCACATTTGCGATGGCACCAGAGATGGGGGATCTTCGCATTTGCGAAGGCTTTCTCGCATTTGCAATTGCGAACCCTAGGTCGTAATTGCGACATCTGCGCTTGGACAATAGAAGGAAAAAATGGGAATTAGCTCATTTATCTCAAATTCTCAACCCTAAACACCATAAAGGCGATTTTTCCAAGAGCTTTTATTCCTAAATTCATTGGTAAGTGACTCTAATCTACTTTCTTTTAATTACCCATTACATTGTGCGGTCCGCACATTTTCAAGTTTTGCGGCCGCAATCCAAATTGTGCGGCCGCACTTCACAGTGACATCTTACCAGGCTTCAGTAAAATACCCATAACTTTCTGTACAAATGTCCAAATGAGTAATGCATACCTTTCTGGAACCTAGATTCAAAGGGCCACAACTTTCGTTTTTGAATCATCTCCAAATTCGTTGTAGATTAAAAGATATAAGCCTTTGAAGTTAGACTATCGAACCTGCAGAACCCCTGAAGTGTGGCCACACTCAAAATTGTGTGGTCCTCACGTTTCCTCTGAAGTGCGGCCACACTCAAAATTGTGCGGTCCGCACTTTTTCAAAAGTTTCAGAACAACATTAGAGTGCTGAAATGCCCGGACTTGCTCAAAACTCACACCGAAAATCACCGAGCCACTGGGGATCCCGTTCAAATATACCAACAAGTCCTAAAATATCATACAAACTTAGTTGAAATCTCAAATCACATTAAATAACACTAAAAATGAATCACACCCCAATTCAAGCCTAATGAAACTAAAATTTCTAACTTCTACATTTGATGTCGAAACCTATCAATTCAATTCCGATTGACCTCAAATTTTGCACACAAGTCATAAATGACATAACGAAGCTATGAAAATTTTTAGAATCGGATTTCGACTCCGATATCAAAAAATCAACTCCCCGGTCAAACTTTTCAAAAATTCAACTTTCACCATTTCGAGCTTATTTCAACTACGGACTTCCAAATACTTTTTTGGACACGCTCCTAAGTCCATAATCACCATATGGAGCTATTGGAATCATTAAAAATCTATTCCGGGGTCGTTTTCACATAAGTCAATATCTGGTCAATCTTTTTAACTTAAGCTTTCAATCTTGAGACTAAGTGTCTCAATTCATTCTGAAATCTCTCCGAACCCGAACCGACTACCCCGGCAAGTCACATAACAGTTATAAAGCACAAAATAAATAATAAATATGGGAATAGGGCTATAATTCTTTTTAAATGATTGGTCGGGTCGTTACATCCTCCCCCTCTTAAAAAAATATTCGTCTTCGAACGGGTTTAGAATTATACCTGGAGTGGTTAAAAGATGAGGACAACAAATGTGCATATCATGCTCGGTCTCCCAAGTCGCCTCCTCGCCCGGATGACCCCTTCACTGTACTTTTGCTAAGGTGATGCTCTTCGATCTCAACTTTCTAACATGTCTGTCCAAAATGGTCACTGGTTCCTCGACATAAGATAGATCCTTGTCCAACTAGACTGAGCTGAAGTCTAACACATGAGATGGATCGACGTGATACTTCTGGAGCATGGAAACATGGAACAATAGATGAACCGCAGAGAGACTAGGTAGTAGTGCAAGTCTGTAAGCCATCTCTCCAACTATCTGAAGAATCTCAAAAGGCCCAATATACTTAGGGCTCAACTTGCCCTTCTTCCCGAATCTCATAACACCCTTCATGGGCGAACCCCGGAGCAAGATCCGCTCACCAACCATGAATGCAACATCACGAACCTTCCGATCTGCATAGCTCTTTTGTCTAGATTGGGTTGTACGAAGTTGATCCTGAATCAATTTAACCTTTCCAGAGCATCTTGAACCAAGTCCGTACCCAATAGCCTGGCTTCACTCGACTCAAACTAACCCACTGGAGACCGGCACCGCCTACCATACAAGGACTCATACGGAGCCATCTGAATGCTCGACTGGTAGATGTTGTATTAGGCAAACTCCGCAAGTAGTAAGAATTGGTCCCAAGCACCCCCAAAATCTATCACACACGCACGAAGCATATCCTCCAATATCTGGATAGTGCCCTCTGACTGTACGTCCGTTTGAGGTGAAATATTGTACTCAACTCTACCCGAGTACCCAACTCACGTTGTACGGCCTTCCAAAACCGTGATGTAAATTGCGTACCCCAGTCAGAGATGATAGATACCAGTACGCCATGAAGCCTAACAATCTCGCGAATGTAAACCTGAGCCAACTGTTTCGAAGAGTAAGTAGTAACCACAGGAATGAAATGAGTTGACTTGGTCAATCTATCCACAATCACCCAAACTGCATCGAACTTCCTTTGAGTCCGTGGGAGCCCAACAACAATATCCATAGTGATCCGCTCCCATTTCCATTCTGGGATCTCTAACTTCCGAAGCAATCCACCTGGTCGTTGATGCTCATACTTCACCTGCTGGCAATTTAGGCACCGAGCTACATATTCCACTATGTCTTTCTTCATCCGCTCCACCAATAATGTTGTCTCAAGTCTTGATATATCTTTGCAGCACCAGGATGAATGGAGTACCGTGAACTGTGAGCCTCTTGGAGAATCAACTCATGCAAGCCATCTACATTGGTTACACATAGACTGCCATGTATCCGTAATACACCATCATCTTCAATAGTGACTTCTTTGGCATCACTGTGCTAAACTGTTTCCGTAAGGACAAGTAGATTGGGGGGATCATCATACTGACCCTCCCTGATACGATCATAAAAAGAAGACTGAGAAACCACACAAGCCAAAACTCGGCTCTGTTTGGAAATATCTAATCTGACAAACTGGTTGGCCAATGCCTGAACATCCAAGGCTAAAGGCCTTTCTGCTACTGGTAGATATGCTAAGCTTCCCAAACTCTCCGCCTTACGATTCAAGGCATCGACCACTACATTGGCCTTTTCGGGATGATAGAGAATGGTGATATCATAATCCTTAAGCAACTCCAACCATCTTTGCTGTCGCAAATTAAGATCCTTCTGTTTAAAGAGATGTTGTAGAGTCTGGTGATCGGTGTAGACCTCACAATGGACACCGTACAAATAATGCCGCCAAATCTTCAAGGTATGAACAATAGCTGCTAACTCAAGGTCGTGGACAAGATAATTCTTCTCATGTACATAAGTGCATGGCGAGATAATTCAGAAAACCTCACCTCATAATCGTTCACTGACATCTGACCCTACTGGAGCTGCTCAAACTGAAACCGCAAATCTTCCCTCTGGGAGGGTGGAATATACCTGTCCAGGAAGATACGGGTGAACCTTTCCCAAGTCATAGGAGGAGAATCTGCTGGTCTGCCAAGAACATAAGACTGCCACCATCTACGAGCCCTGCCCTCTAGTTGAAAAATAGCGAAGTCAACCCCATGAGACTCTAATATCCTCACATTGTGTAGTCTGTCCCTGCAACGTTTAATGAAGTCCTGTGGATCCTCATGTCACTCACCCCCAAAGACAGGAGGATGTAGTCTAATCCATTTGTCTAATAGTTTCTGAGGATCAGCAGCTACAGCTGGCCTGGGCTCAGGTGTAGCTGTTGCCACTGGTTGGGCTCCACCCACGGGTAGTGCACCCTGCGTCTGATATACAGCAGTTGCCTGTCCATGAGCCTGCACTGTAGGGGTTTGGGCTCCCCCGCCCGCCTGAGATGTGGCTGGGTCTGCCAAAAATAAACTGGCCTGAGTCATATTGTCCATGAACCGCAGCATACGACCCATGACATCCTGAAATCCCGGTGCAGATGTGAAATCCACCGGAGCTAGCTCTTCCACAGGCACCTCATCCTGTTCCTCAACAATGGGGTTCTCTGCTGGACCCACTAGCGGCATAACTGGAACAGTCCTGGGATGTGTCTGGACACATATGCAATCACCCTACGGTCTTGCATCAACACTGCGTCGAGACCAATACGCGACGCATCACAATACACAGTATAAGACCCTGAACCTGCAGGCAATACCAATACTGGGGCTATAGTCAAAGTTGTCTTGAGCTTTTGGAAGCTCTCCTCACATTCCTCGGTCCACCTGAACGGAGCACCCTTCTGGGTCAATTTGGTCATAGGTGCAGCAATAGAAGAGAAACCTTCTACAAATTGGCGATAATACCCTGCCAAACTAAGGAAACTCCGGATCTCCGTAGCTGAGGACGGTCTGGACCAACTCTGCACTGCTTCAAGTTTCTTCGGATCTACCGGGATCCTCTCGCACGAAACTATATGACCCAAAAATCCCACTTACTCAAGCCAGAATTCACACTTCGAAAATTTTGCATATAACTTCTTTTCTCTCAAAGTCTGAAGCACACTCCTTAGGTGCTGCTCATGATCTTCCCTACTCCGGGAATACACCAAAATGTCGTTAATAAACACAATGATGAAAGAATCAAGATAGGGCTAAAATACACTATTCATTAAGTGCATAAATATTGTTGGGGTGTTGGTCAGCCCAAAAGGCATCACAAGGAACTCATAATGACCATACCGAGTCTTGAAAGTAGTCTTCGGGATATATGGCTACCGAATCTTTAATTGATGATAGCCTGAACGTAAGTCGATCTTAGAGAACACTCTGGCACCCTGAAGCTGATCAAATAGGTCATCAATGTGGAAATGGGTACATGTTCTTTACTGTAACCTTGTTCAACTGGCGGTAATCAATACACATCCGCATAGAACCATCCGTCTTCTTCACAAGTAAGACAAGAGCACCCCAAGGCGATACACTGGGCCGAATGAAGCCCTTATCAAGCAACTCCTGTAACTGCTCTTTTAATTCTTTCAACTCTACTGGGGCTATACGATATGTTGGAATAGAAATGGGCTGAGTGCCCGGTAACAAATCAATGCCAAAGTCAATATCCCTGTCGGGTGGCATACCTAGAAGATCAGCTGGAAATACATCAGGAAAATCCCTTACTATAGGAACTGACTCCGTGGTAAGAGTATCAATACTAACATCTCTCACATAGGCCAGATACGCATCACAGTCATTCTCAACCATTCGTTGAGCCTTAAGAAATAAAACAACCCTGCTAGGAATATAATCCAAGGTACCTCTCCACTCTAACCGTGGTAGACCTGGCATAGCCAACGTCACTGTCTTGGCATAACAATCAAGGATAACGTGATAGGGCGACAACCAGTTCATGCCAAAAATAATATCGAAATCCACCATACTGAGCAATAACAAATCAGTTCTGATCTCAAAACCACTGATAACAATCAAACACGACTGATACACGCAGTCCACAATAATAGATTCACTCACGGGTGTAGATACATAAACAAAAGAACTCAAAAAATCATGGGATACGCTTAAATACGGGGCAAAATAAGATGACACATAATAATAAGTGGAGCCTAGATCAAATAAGACTGGTGCATCTCTATGACGGACCGGAATAATAACTGTGATAACAGAATCAGATGCAACGGCCTCTATCCTAGCAGGAAGGGCATAATATCTGGCATGGCCTTTCCCTCTAGGGCGACCTCTACATGTACGACCTCCACCTCTAGCTGGTTGTGCAGGTGGAGTGGCAACTGGTGCAGTGATCATGGCCTGAGAAGCCTAAGGGCCCTGTGGAATGGGTGGGGACTGAGAAATCTGTGGAGGTGCACCCCTCCTAAGTCTGGGGCAATCCCTCGTGATATGAAGAGTGTCACCACACTCAAAACAAGTCTTCGGAGGACGTGGTTGCTGGGACTGGCTCGGGCCTGATCGACTAGACTATCTGCTGAAGGCACCCCGTACAGGAGGTAGAGTAGACACTGGCGGTGCATAATATGGAACATGAGGTCTGGGAGTAGCCGGAATACCACTGGAAGCTGGAAGTGTTGAATGAATAGGATGGCTCGCATAGCCTCTACCATGACATGTTGTAACTAGGGCACGAGAATTGTTATATGTGCCGGAATCTCGGGGTCTCTTAGCTCCCCTCTTTTCTCTCTCCCGAGTCTACATACCCTCTAATCTCCTAGAAATTGACACCACCTGTTGGTATGTGATGTCCATCTCCAGTTCTCGGGCCATATTGAATCTGATATTAGGGTGGAGCCCCTCAATAAATCGATGAACCCGCTCTCGAACAGTAACAACTAAGGCTGGTGCATGCCTAGCCAAATCACTGAATCAGACCGCATATTCTGACATGGTCATAGAACCGTGGCGCAACTGCTCAAACTCTGCGCGCCATGCATCTCTAAGACTCTGAGGAACATACTCCCTCAAGAACACATTTGAAATTTGAGTCCAAGTGAGTGAAGCTGCCTCAGCCGGACTATCCAAGTCGTATGCCCACCGCCACTGGTATGCCGCTCCTCTAAGCTGGAATGCCATGAAAGAAACCCCACTAGAATCCACAATACCAATGGTACAAAGGATACGGTGACATTCCTCAAGAAAACCATGAGTATCCTCTAAAGCCAAACCGCTAAAAGTGGGATGGTGGTACTTCTTGTACCTCTCGAGCCTGAGTTGCTCCCTCTCCGAAACTGCTGTCCTAGCCTCGGGCCGAACTGGGACAACTGGCTGTACTGGTATAACCTTTGGGGCATGGTCAACTTGGGCCCGTGGCTCTAGGGTACGGGCGGCGGGAGTCTGTACTCCTCCCCGGCCTGAGATATGGCAGGAGCAAGTGGAATCAACCCTGCCTAAGCTAGAGTGCCAAACATGCTCAAAAACTGGGCAAGAGTCCCTTGAAGTGTAGGAGTAGTAACAGGCGTCTCAGGTGCCTGCTATCCAACTGGAGCTACTGGTGGCTCCTCTGCAGGTGCTCTGGCTACACCACGTGGTCTTCCTCGGCCTCTAGCACGGCCTCTGACCCGACCCCGGCCTCTTGTGGCTCTAATAGGGGGCGCAGGTGTCTAATCATCGGATCCAGTTGTGTGTTCCCTCACCAACTGTGAGAGAATAGAAAGATAATGGTTTAGAACTTCGAAGTCAACAAATGCGCATGATAAGGAATCAAAGAAGTGAACATTTTTCTAACAGTTCCATAGCCTCCCGAAGATAAGTACATACGTCTCTGTATCGATCCGCGAGACTCTACTAAACCTGCTTGTGACTCATAACACCTATGAACCTAGAGCTCTGATACCAACATGTCACGACCCCAAATTCCCTCTGTAGGATGTCGTGATAGAACCTAGTCTCTAAGACTAGGTAAGCCTATCAATGCAGAATAACAATAGAAGTCTGAAATAAATAAATCTGAAATTCACATAATTACAACTCCCAAAATCTGGTAGGAATAAGTCACAAACTTCTAAGAATTTTTTCTCAATGTTTCTATATATCATAATCTAAAGAAAATAAAGAAGCAACATAATAAGGATAGAAGGGGACTCCGGATTCTCCGGACGCTGGCAGATATACCTCGAAATCTCCGTACAGAGGTAGCTCACTGATATCTGGGCTGGTAGGAAGTACCTGAATCTGCACAAAAAGATGTGTAGAAGCATAGTATGAGTACACCACAGCGGTACCCAGTAAGTGCCAAGCCTAACCTCGGTAGAGTAGTGACGAGGTCAGGTCAGGCCCTACTGGAATAATAAAAGACAGGGAGAAAAGTTTAACAATATAATAACAACAATGAAAATGGGGATAAATCAAGTAAATAGTATGTCACAATTTAACTACACAGAATAAGGGTAATTAACACCTTGCGGAAGGGAAACAGAAATTTACAACTTTAAGGAAAACACCAAAAATAACCAAAGGCAATGCAGCCATAAAGAAATATCCATAAGGGCACTCCCGAGGTACCGCCTCATAGTCCCAAATCATAAATAAATTCGCAATATCTCATTTACTTATATCACAGCGGGAGCCTTGACATTTAATTTTAAAGAAAATATTTTTTCCGAAATAGCATCCCGCGTTTTAGCCACCCTTATCACACCGCATGACTTCTAGTAGTTCCCCTACTAGCCACGCGTATCAAGCCACCCTTATGTCACTGCATGCGTTTCAACACCCAGACCTTATACCACCGCATGCGTATTAATATCACAATATATCACAATCTGCACCTCAAGTGTTCAAATATTTCAAATTGCCAAAATAAATCAATAACAACAATATTTTTTGCAATAGGGAGCTCACGACTCAATCACAATGAGTACAAAAATCTCACAAAATATTCTGGAATAAATAACTCAGCAAAAATAATATTTTCACAATTTTTAACATGTTACCTCAATACTAAATTTAAAATATCAATTACTTCGTATTAATAATATTTAAATTAACGAAATTCAACCTTCAAATAATGCACAAAATAAAAAAAATTAAGTTTCAACTAAACAGGTAAAACAATTAGCAGGAAAAGGTCAAGCAAATTTAAAGTATAGAAATTAAATCAATGATGAAGAATATAACAAGATAAAATAATTTAATTAATATGCAACAGTGATCTACACAATTTAAAGACATAATCTTCTACATTTAGTCTGTGTACACACTCGTCACCTCGTGTACACGACTTTCAAAGCATCAGAATTATCATATCAATGCCAATCCAAAGGAAAAATTTTCCCACACAAAGTTAGACAAGTCACTTACCTCAACTTGTGTAATTCTTTACTCTGATATGCCCTTGCCTCGTGAATTAGCCTCCGAAAGCCTCGTATCTAGTCACAATTAATTCGATTCAGCCAATACAAATCATAGGAACTTATTCCATATGAAAATATTAATTTTTCAACAAAATCCAAAATTTGACTCGAAAATCGCCTGTGGGGCTCGCGTCTCGGAATCCGACGAAACTCACAAAATCCGACAACCCATTCAATTACGAGTTCAACCATACTAATTTCACTCAAATCCGACTCTGAATCGATATTCAAATCCCCAAAAATTGTTTTATGAAATTTCTACAATTTCCCCCAAATTTCTATTTCAAAATATTGATTAAATGATGAAAACAATGATATATTCATGTATGTTAACCAAATTTGAGTTAGAATCACTTACCCTGATAATTTCCTGAAAGTCCCGCGAAAAATTACCACAAACCGAGCTCCCAAAGTCCAAAAATAAAATAATACCCTAACCCTCGGCTATATAGTACCAAGTCTGCTCTCCCAATGTGCGGTCCGCACATTTTCAAGTTCTGCCACCGCAGTCCAAATTGTGCGGCCGCACTTCACAGTGATAGCTTACCATGCTTCAGTAAAATACCCATAATTTTCTATATAAATGTCCAAATGATTAATGTTATATCTTTCTGGAAACTAGATTTAAAGGGCTACAATTTTTATTTTTGAATCATCTCCAAATTTGTTGTAGATTAAACGATATAAGCCTCCGAAGTCTGACCATCGAACCTGTAGAACCCCTGAAGTGTGGCCGCACTCAAAATTATGCGGTCCGCACTTCTCCTCTGAAGTGCGGCCGCACTCAAAATTATGCGGTCCGCACTTTTCTAAAAGTTCTAGAATAACATTAGAGTGCTGAAATGCTCGGACTCGCTCAAAACTCACCCCGAAACTCACCGAGCCACTCGGGATCCCATTCAAATAGACTAACAAGTCCTAAAACATCATACTGACTTAGTCGAAACCTGAAATCACATCAAATAACGCTAAAAGTACGAATCACACCCCAATTCAAGCCTAATGAAACTAAAATTTTCAACTTCTACATTCGATGCCGAAAACCTATCAATTCAATTCCGATTGATCTCAAATTTTGCACACAAGTCATAAATGACATAATAGAGCTATAAAAATTTTCAGAATCGGATTTCGACCTCGATATCAAAAAGTTAACTCCCGGTCAAACTTTCCAAAAATTTAACTTTCGTCATTTCAAGCTTAATTCCACTACGGACTTCCAAATAATTTTCTCGGCACGCTCCTAAGTCCAGAATCACCATACAGAGCTATTGGAATCATCAAAATTCTATTCCGGGGTTGTTTTCACATAAGTCAACATCCGGTCAACCTTTTCAAGTTAAGCTTTCAACCTTGAGACTAAGTTTTTGAATTCATTCCGAAATCTCTCCGGACCCGAACCGACTACCCCGACAAGTCACATAACAGTTATAAAACACATAATGAACAGTAAATAGAGGAACGAGGCTACATTTTTTTTTAAACGACTGGTCGGGTCGTTACAAATACTCAAAACAAATCAAAAGCAGTAAGTTAGGGGGTCACCCCAACTTATTACTTTTTGGCTTATAAATTCCTTATGTTTGTCCAAGTAATTTACCCTACTATCCCTTTTACTTTTTCTAAAACCCAAAATTACCTTTCCCTTACTAATTAAATCCATGTACCATCTAATCGTTGTTTTCAATCTTTCTGCTGTCATATTCCAAAATTTGTCAATTTCGTTGATGTCTTAAACGTAAGCCAACATTAGCTTTATAAATAAAATATTTGACAGATTCTAATATTTTGTAAATATTATTCTTTTAGTTTTTGTTTTGGTTCCATAACATTAAAAAAAATTGATGTTGAATCCATTTTTTTAATTGGTGAAACTATATTTTAAATCAAAATCTTTCAATGAGTTTACATGTTACCCTAGAATTTGAAGTTACGAGCGAGAAATTATTTTTTTGATCAAATAATTAATTATTGCATGTTATTTAAATAAATAATTTATATTTAGGTAATCAGTTTAAATTAAAAGTGAAATAAATTATAATTTACTTGTATATGCATCAATTTAGAATAAAATATTATAATAATCATTATTTTTATAATGTTAACAATTTTTAGGATATTTCAGTCATTTTAACAGAAACAAGTGCTTATTTGCCAAACATTTCAACAACTTTTTTTCAGCATCAACACTTTTATTCAAACACGTAACTGCTTATTTATAAAATAAGTTCAAGCACTTTAAAAGCCACTTTTTTAAGCCAATCCAAACGGGCTCTAACTGTCCTGAACTTATAAGGAGCTAATTAGAAATTGAGGACTAATTGTGCTGAATTTTTTAGCTTCTAACTTTAAGTTTAGGACTAAGTGTCCTAAATGTTTGAGCTTCTAACTTTAAGTTCAGGACTAACTGTTCTGAACTTATAAATAACTAATTAGGAATTGAGGACTAACTGTCCTGAATGTTTGAGCATCTAACTTTAAGTTCAGGACTAATTGTTCCGAACTTACAAGCTGCTAATTAGGAATTGATGACTGATTGTCCTAAATTTTTTATCTTTTAACCTTCTAACTTTAAGTTTAGGACTCACTGTCCTAAATTTTTGAGTTTCTAACTTTAAGTTAATGACTAAATGTTCTGAACTTATAAGCAGCTAATTAGGAATTGAGGACTAACTATCCTAAATTTTTGAGCTTTCTAACTTTGATATTATTTTTAATTTTCTGGGGAAAAAATGATATTTATGCTGAGGATAATGGTGTGAGAAAGAATCCTTACAAACTGTACACTCAAAAAATCAGTAGCAAAATGTTCTTCCTTGAGCTTTCAAACAGTAACTATGTACTTGATAATAAGGTTTGATAACTTACAAGGCATTTTTTTTAATAAATAGAAGGTTCTAATTCATGACACTCTGTCCTTAATATTTACACTGCACATATGAAGTTAAGGACATGCTGTCCTTAAGTTTATCAATAAAAGGTTCTAATTCAGGACACTTGTCCGTAATATTTACACTGCTCTCATGAATTTAAGGACATAATGTCCTAAAGTTTATTAATCGAAGGTACTAATTCAAGACACACTTTGAACTTAATATTTACACAAAACTCATGAACTTAAGGACACGATGTCCTAAAGTTTAGCAACAACACTCATGAACTTAAGGACACGATATCCTAAAGTTTATCAATAGAAGATGCTAATTCGTACCACACTTTGAACTTAATATTTATACAACACTCGTCAACTTAAGGACACGATGTCCTACAGTTTATTAATAGAAGGTGCTAATTCAAGACACACTTCAAACTTAATATTACATAATGAAGTTTTAAGTTTGTTCTATCATCAAATTAACAGATATTTATACCAAAAATAAATTTAGAATATTTATTATTACTAAAAAAAAGAATCGAATACATATTGTCCCCAAACACACAAAAGCATATAGAGATATTTGAAAACTTTCCCTAGATTAGATGCACACAATTGATTAAGCTAAAAAATTGATTAGAACTTATTGTTTTTTGGATAATCTTCTGTGATTTTATGGTGAAATAGGAGGAGAACGCAGGTGTTTATGGAGAAAGCTGAGCGTAGGGCGTTTATGGAGAAAACTGAGCGCATTTACGAAGGTTAGACTTATTATAAGTACGGAAAAGGTCCAAATATGCCCTTGTACTATACGAAATTGAGCACATTTGCCCTTCATTAATACTTTAGCTCAAAAATGCCCTTACCGTCACATAGTTGGTCCATATATGCCCTTATAGTCACACAGTTGGCCCATATATGCCTTTTCGAAACAGAATCCACCAAAACTAATTAGCTCTTTCGTTAGTTGTATTAAAGTATAACAAACACTATTTCCTTTTTATTAGTACATTTTTTTCTTTACATTTCTCTTTTCTTTCTTCTATTTTATTTTCTTCTCTTTTTTTTTTCTTTTTCTTTCTCCCTTATCCAATTTCCTCCGTTGCTAATGTCTTCTCCATTTTCGTCACCAATTTCACCTGACAAAACTCATGAATTCCAATTACTAAGAAAATTCTCCCATAAGGTAATCAAGTTCCAATTTCACTAGCCCTCTAAATAAACGAAATTAAATTGATCCAAAAATTATGGTTTAAACTTTAAAATAATAAAAACATCTCAACCTTTAACAATACTCAAAAGACCAAAATATTTAAATTATTTCCAGAAAGATAATTTAATGATTAAAAGCCAGAGTTCAAGTTCTAGTGTTGTAAATTTGAGTTGTTAGTCTTTTTTCATCTTTTTTCAGCAGGACATTTTCTATTTTTTTGTTTACTTTAGGTTAGGGGTGTACATGGACTGGGTTGGTTCGGTTTTTATCAAAACCAAACCAAACCAATTATATCAGTTTGGATTGGTTCGGGTTTGTTGGATTTTTTGGATTTTTTGTTACATAAATATTATTTCAATCTTACTTTGTTAAATTTTTTATAACTAAATATATGTTCAGTAAAAATTAAAAAATTGACAAACATATGATCTATTAAAATAGTGTTTATAATACACTTTAATACAATTAACGAAAGAACTAATTAGTTTGGGTGTATTCCGTTTCGAAAAGGGCATATATGATTCTAAGGGACCATCTATGCGACACTAAGGGTATTCTTGAGGTAAAGTATTAATTAAGGTCAAATGTGCTCAATTACACAGTGTTATTTTCGTCCGGTCAGGCAACCCGACATTTGGCCCGCCAATTTCAAACGACGTCGGAGTTACTGTATCTGGTTCTCCGTCCAATCTCTTCTCCGGCGACATCTTACTGTAAGTAATATATTCTTAACAGTCACATCTAAGTTCAGAGGTTGTTCTTTATTACGTGAAAGATACATTTTTAAGCAGTTTTTTTTTTTTGCTCTTGTTAGAAGTGATATTCACTCGAAAACGTGCAAATTGTCTTGTGTGTTTCATATATTTCATTTTCTATTTGCTTTTGCAGAATGAAAGTATTGGAATGAAGAGCCGAATGAAGCGGAGTGGATATAGAGGATTGCAACTAGGTCGGGATTGATGTGTAGTTAGTTGAATGATTCATTGATGCGTACATTGTCCAATTGCTTATGCAAATTGTTTTCACAATGATAAAAAGGTTAATTTCAATCCGGAGCTATGTCAATCACAGCGTACATCCTTCTTTCAACAATGAACAGTCAAGTAATGATCATATAATCTTCTTATGTAAGCAAAAGTTATTCAAACAAGCACTAGAGGCATTCGAGTTGTTACAAAGGAACACATCTTACAATTTGTATCCAAGCACGTATGCTCAGCTAGTATCCGCGTGCTCGTCTCTTAGATCCCTGCAGTATGCAAGAAAGGTTCATAGTCATATATTATCATCCAATTATCAACCAGACATGATTTTTGAAAATCATTTGTTGAATATGTATGGTAAATGTGGGTCGTTGAGCGATGCTCGAAAGGTGTTTGATGAAATGCTCGAACGAAATTTGGTCTCTTGGACTTCGATAATTGCTGGGTACTCGCAGAATTGTCAGGAGAATGAAGCTGTAGATCTTTACTTTCGAATGCGACAGTGTGGTCTTACACCGGACCAGTTTACATTTGGTAGCGTAATCAAAGCGTGCTCGAATATGAATCAGGTGGAGTTAGGGAAGCTGTTGCACGGGCATGTCATTAAATCAGAACATGGTTCCCACCTTATTGCTCAGAATGCACTGATTGCGATGTATACAAAGTTTAGTCGAATTAATGAGGCATTGGCAGTGTTCTTGCGTATTAAATCGAAGGATTTAATTTCATGGAGCTCAATGGTTGCTGGATATTCACAGCTTGGCTACGAATTAGAAGCTTTGTCCTGCTTCAGGGAGATGCTTAGTCGGGGAATCTACAAACTGAATGAATTCGTTTTTGGAAGCGTCTTTAGTGCCTGTCGAAGTCTTGCACAAGCAGAATATGGAAGACAAATACATGGTTTAAGTCTAAAATTTGGGCTCGGTTTTGATGCTTTTGTTGGTTGTGCTGTTACTGACATGTATGCCAGATGTGCATGGTTGCATTCTGCAAGAACTGCATTCTACCAAATAGGAAACCCTGATCTTGTATCCTGGAATGCTCTGATTGCGGGATTTGCATACGGAGGTGATCCCGAGGAAGCTATATCTCTCTTTTCTCAAATGAGAACTTTGAGGCTGACCCCAGATGATGTCACAATTCGTTCTTTACTTTGTGCCTTTGTAAGTCCATCTGCTCTCTTTCTAGGAAAGCAAGTGCACTGCTATGTTATTAAGAGTGGCTTTGATTTAGAGATTTCCGTCTCTAATACATTACTTTCAATGTATGCCAACTGCTCAGATCTTCCAGATGCATATAAAATATTCAATGAGATACAAAAGAAGGCAGATTTAGTTTCGTGGAATGCCATTCTTACCGCTTTTCTACAACAGAGTGAGTCTGGAGAAGTCTTCTCATTATTTAAAATGATGATTCTTTCTTCTAATAAGCCTGATCATATTACATTAGTTAATATGCTTGGGGCTTCTGGAAAAGTAGCCTCTTTGGAAGTAGGAGACCAAGTTTGTTGCTATGCCATGAAAAATGGGCTAATTGAAGATATATGTGTCATGAATGCTTTAATTGACATGTATGTGAAATGTGGAAATATGACAAGCTCTAGGAAGCTCTTCGATAGTATGGATAACCCTGATGCGGTCTCATGGAGCAGTTTAATAGTGGGGTATGCTCAGTTTGGATACGGAGAAGAAGCTCTAGATCTCTTCCAGAAGATGAGATATTTAGCTGTCAAGCCAAACCAAGTTACCTTCGTCGGGGTTTTGACTGCTTGTAGTCATGTTGGACGAGTAAAAGAAGGGTGGCTGTTGTTCAGAGCCATGGAAACGGAGTTTGGTATTGTACCAACTAGAGAGCATTGTTGCTGTGTGGTTGACATGCTTGCCCGAGCTGGCTGCATAGAAGAAGCAGAAGTTTTTATCAATCAAATGGAACTTGATCCTGATATTGTGATGTGGAAAACTTTGTTAGCTGCCTGTAAGACACGTAACAATCTTGATGTGGGCAAACGAGCCGCAAAGAAAATTTTGGAGATTGATCCCTCGAATTCTGCTGCACATGTGTTACTCTGTAACATTTTTGCTTCTACTGGAAGTTGGAAGGATGTTGCATCACTGAGGGGTCTGATTAGACAAAAAGGTGTCAAAAAGGTTCCAGGTCAAAGCTGGATTGAAGTCAAGGACCGGATCCATGTCTTCTTGGCTGAGGACTGTATGCACCCGGAAAGGGACAGAATATACTCCATGCTAGATGAACTGTGGCTACAGATGCTGGATGACGACTATTTGCCCCTTCATATTTAGGAGTAAAACATTTGGACGAGATGAGTAATGGATATACACTTCTTGCAATGTCCACATTGTGGAGTTGCACCCTTACAAAACCACATTTTACTTATGCAGGTGTTTTGAGTTGGTTTTATTAAATATTAGGAGATCTGGAAAGTGAAGATCCGAAAAATTTGCGACAAGCTTGACTAGAGAAACAGGGAAGCAGCAAATATTCTTGTGAAATGGTCAAAGCAGTCTGCTGTTTTCCAAAGAACAAGTTGCCATTGTTTCATATAGAGATGTAGTTCAATTATCAGATTGCAGATTAACTGAAGACACCACGGAAGATGGTTGCCAATTTGGAATAGAGAAAGAGATGAAGATAGCAACAGGGAGAAAAGTGGAATTGCGATCAAACGTTAGAACTTAGATCTCAGGAAATATAAGACGGCTCTACTGCTTTTAAGGAGTGAATGAATCCTTGTTTAAGGAAGCTATTTTACCGCTCCTCGAAACTTTGGTATATTAGAAAACCAAGGAGCCACTTCAGGATTTGATCAGTAGAGTTCTGAGAGTGTTCACATCAAGAACATCACTAGTAAGAGCAGAATCATGTAAGGGCCTTGCACTGTATGAAGGTCACAGCAAAAGCTAGTCATGGGTAGGTCCACTCCTTTCTCACTAAATGGTCACCATGTTGAGGAAGAAGCATCTCCTGAGGCATCCTTTCAGGCAAAACTCTTGTGAAATTTGTTGATTCTTTGTTTACTGACTGAAAAAAAAGGCCAAGAGACACTTCCAATAGTTGTAGTCTTCCTAGACCACCTAAGGAATTGATGCAGTGTACCACCTTAAGAAACAGATTAAACGAATCACGAGCTGTAAGAACTCTCAGGACCATTAGCTCCCCTGTGTTGAGGAAGTAAAAGCTTATTTCCACAGAGAAGCAACTCTGAGGTACTTGATACCCAATGGGGCTTTCTCATATGCAGCCCCTTATGGTTGGAAATATGCTATTGCTCCTCAATATAGGTATAGCAGAAAGGCATCAAGGGAAGGCCATGCTCACCGTATTCTCAAGCACAAATGGACACCTCATTACTGTTTGGTAAGAGATGCAGCACCTATATTGCCTGGAGGTGTACAAATCAAAGCTGATGTCTTCTCTTTGGTTAGACTCGTAGTTAATTGTTGTGGTTTGGAGGTTCACTAAATTGTAAGTGAAACTTTGGACCATTTGCTCTAAGAGAGTGGTTAATGCGTAAATTTTAGAAGAAATTGCATCTTTGGGCCTACTTTCATGGTCATCCATAAGAAACAGATTTTTCCAGTATGACATCACATGGTCTGTAAAGAGTAGGACGAGGGGCACTGCGGATTAACTTCAGAAAATTCATTGCAAACAGAAGGATATTAGAACTAGTTGCTCAAACTGTTTCGAAGCTTTGGCCTTAGACTGAAATGACCTCAGGTGGCTATCTGGGTTAATGCATGTGCATCCATATGACTTTTGTGAGTTTTTGCCCAACATGTTCTTTGTTTCTGGTGGAAATGGCTCATCAACCTGTGTAAGGATGTTATTATAGATGTAATACATCAGTTCTAGATTTCCAGGACCCTTGTTTATCTCAAAGTATCTCAACTATTTTTTTTGATAACCGTAGTGTCCGGACTAGCTTACGTGCACCTCAACTAATTACACGGGATACCTGCTGCCTTCCACCAGCAATAGGGCTTGGACAGATGGGAAGAAATTACCTAGTGTTTTTTGTCTCCGCTGGGAGTTGAACCTAAGACCTCATGGTTCTAACCTATTTCATTGACCGCTAGGCCACACCCTTGGGTGCCAAAGTATTTGAAATGGAATGGATACTTACATATTGTAATTTTGTGGTGCATATTAATGTGAAGTTTCTAATCTAAGTATTCTAATGTGACTATAACACTTAAAAATAAAGAAACACTGATCTTCTGAGGTTCCAATTCACCAGATGACATGCTTTTTTATCTTTTACTAAAACACTACACTTCAACAGATATAAACATCGATTGATCAATCTCTAAATTGGTTATCCTACTTCAAAAGAACATTTGTAGTTCAACTCAACATCCTCATGCCCCTCTGGTTGGATTTACATTCTGTTAGCTCGCTTTGCTATTACATTGCCTTGAAATGACTTGAGTGACTCCTCGAGTAAAGGAGTTCTGAGATTTTCGATAGATTCCCTACTTGGCACGCTAACTCTTTTCCTTCTCAGAGTTGAGCATGATGGTTCATCGACCTGATTATTGAGAACAAAAGAATATATTGTTAGTATAACATTCATGTCAGCAGAAAGACCTTGGTTGAAGATAGGATGTGAAGAATGGTAAAATAATAAGATTTAAGAAACCTAAAATCTTTAATAGATGACCATTAATTATCTTCTTGGCAGAAATTCTGGTTTATTGTAAAAAAGGTGAACAAATAAACTCAACATCCCCCGAGTCAAGAACTTGAGAATAACCAATGTCCTGTTCAGGTATCTCGATGGAAATTCCCAAATGATATTTTCCATCGAAATGGTAGTCTTGCCTATTCCAGCGGTCCTCAGTACAAGAGTTGGCGCTAGATCTTTTTAATAGAATTTTTTCTCTATATAATGAAGAGAAATTTTTAACTATCTGAAAGTATATATTCTACTAGTAATAATGTGTAAGTTGACTGAGTATTAAAGTGTTAATGGCAAAAATCATTTATACTTGGATGGTTTTCTGAGCTTTTACCTTGTACTCATCTGTCAATACTTTTCCTGCATTTTCTGCAATCTCTGATACTTTGGAGGAATGACTGTCTTTCATTTGTTTCATATCCTCAACACAAGGATGAATAAATGAGTAAATCTTCTCACATTCATTATGATCAAGTTTCAGCAAACCTGCAGCAATTTCAACTTTATGATGCTGTGGCAATAAGAGTCGAGAATGTCCTCTTGGCTCTTGCAACATCAGAGGAAGAAAAACTACTATTTATTCACAGGCTACATACTTTCCATAGCAGAAAGAAGATTCCTCTTGGAAATAGCTGTTTCTTCAAGTATAGAAGTCACTGTAGAGGAAAACTGAGTGCTGGTCTTTCCATTTGATTCCATTGCACTCCTGAAGATATGAAGGTAAAAAGGAAAAAGGAAATAAGGTTCTCCGATAAGATAGTAGTTGATTCATGAAATGATAACTTACTTCATAATGCAATCAATTGAGTTGATATTTCTTGTTTGTTGTCTAAGAAGAGATTCTTCGGCATTTCTCCATCCATCTTGGACCCCCTTTGATTTTGCCAAGCTGAAATTTAAGATGAAAAATTTAAATGCTTTCTCAAGGTATACAATCCAAAAGCAAAATATAATTCTTATAAATGTATATCATCATAAACAAACTCAACCAGCATTCGACGTGCCCTGCTAGACTACTTTTCCAAAACTCCAATCTAGTTGAATCCTCGATATGGTGGGCTTGTGTGCTTTCAACGTAGCTTGTCCATTCTTCATAGGCAGAATTAGTGCAACCTTGTATGTTTGAGAACTCAGCATTTAGATTTCTGGTTTTGATACTAGAGCACTCTCTAAGGCCATTTACTGCTGTTTGAACCTAAAGAAAAGGAAAAATGGAAGTGTTTGATAATACTCTGCCTGAAATTCCATGCTTTTAGGAATAAGAAAATCCATGAAAGGGCTTTGATACTAGTGTTAAGTTCCATTCACATTATAAATCTTTATGAAATAGCATTCTCAAGCTGTGATTATTTAGTTTAAATTCTAAAACCATAAAAGGTATGTAGAAGTTGCAATGAAGAAGCACATACCAGCCTTTTCTTCCTAGTATTAGAAGCTGACATAAGCTCTGCAACTTTTTCTATCAGTTGTCGTTCTTCACTTGCAGCCAGCTCCTAAAAGAATTAATTCAAAGGGTGAAAAGAAGGATCGATCTCTTCATTTCTAAGGTGGATCCAGAACAGCAAAAAAATACCTCAAACTTCTCTTCAAGGGTGCAGAGTTGCTGATGATTAATTGTTTGCGATTTTTCATCCATTAGTCTCAATTTTGAAATGTATGAATTTAATGTCTTGAAAAAGTTGAGGAGAACTTCAGAGGTTAATTGAATTCCTTGATATCTTCTTGTTTGATTCTGACAGATGGAGAAAGAATAAACAAAGTTAGCACAAAAGCTACTATATTAAAAAAAAAAAAAGATTCTGGTAGCATGCTTATATACCTGTTGTTCCTTTTGCACAAAAGCACTTATTTTCACCTCAAGCTCCGTAATGTTACCTTGCAGACCGTTGAGTATAGCATTAACATCGGCAGAAATCTTTGCAACAAACTGCACTAGGAATCAGGAAAAATTGAGTAATGAAAGGGTGTAAAGGAAGTAACACTAACTGAAGGAAGGATCTTTACTTACAACCATAAAGAAAGAAGAATGCTTTGATACTTCTGAATGCACTTCACTAAAAGCTAACTGAGAGTTTTCATTAAGTTCTTGGGCCGAAATAGCTAAATTCTGAATATCAGAGCTATACTTGTCTTTCAGCTTCTGGAGCTGACTCTTTAACTCATCTGTACCCTGCCGTTAAATTCAAGAAGGATTGGTACTGTTTGCAGGTCGCATATAATGAAAGTACCATATGTCAAAGATTTTTTACTATACCCTTCTTTTAGTAGCTAAGAAGGATTGTGTATCTTCTAATATTACATTCAATTGCTGCTCTTGTTTGGTTACAGAAACTGCAGTGTTTCTCTTTAAACTTTCAAGCTGCTGAGTTAATTTGTTGCGGAAATTTTGCACGAGAATTTTGTTTCTCTCCTCCCTATTGTTGGTTTTCTCTATTTTATAAAAAACATATGTTAGAAGAAGAAAGATGCTAGCCAGATAAAGACCATAAGAAATAGTAAGACGAACCAGTTTTGGCGAACAAGGTGGATATCTCTGATTCTGCATTCTCTACTTCAGCTCGAAGCTCAAGTGCTTTGTCAGTCATTGCCTTTTCTAAATGACGAGAGGTAAAATTTGCAGATTTCAGTACTTTCAAGAATGAACTTTAAGATACCAATTTGCTATTAATGGACATATCTTTAGTCCTACATGGTGTAGGATTCAGGAAAACTTTGATTCATCTTTGTATTTCCATGAGATGCTTGGGGGACACATTACAGAGTTTAACTCACCAGATTTAATGAGATTAGATACCAGATGATCCTTCTCTTGAACCGTCTCTTTAGCTCGACTATTTTGAGCTTGTAGATCATTGAAAGCTTGTTCAGCTTCCTTGAGTTCTCTCTGCCATAAAACAGAGGCTGGAAAGTTTAGTTATCTTCAACTTTCTAGCTATCTTGGTAATAAAAAAAGAGATATGGGAAGTAACTTGTTCAAGTAACATTCCACCTGAGTTCTCTCAAGTTTTTTGGTTAAATCTGCTGTCAGTTGTCGCTGATAATCGTAAAGATCCTGAAGCTCTCTCAGTTTCTGCTCAGAAACTGACTTCTCAATGATCTTGCAATAAATTAGGACTTGCATAAGCTGCCTACACGACAGACCAGGTGATACTTACCTTATTTTTGGACTCTAAATCAAGTTCTAAGAACTTCAGTCTCTCAAATATTGCCTAAAAGGGGAAAAAGAAAAGCATTTGAGCAATTAACTTTCTTCCTATTTTACAGATCAAGAGTTGCACTCCAGATATATTGATGGGAAAAGCACCTTGTGAGCTGCCTCTTCACTCAAGTAGCGGTCTTGTGGTATGTAGATTCCATTCTTCTCCCTCGTTGCGTGTAATTCTACAGAGAAAAGAAGAATGCCTACTGTTATATCACCACATAAATTAATTATTTCTCAAAGTACAGATCTCATTATAACCTTGCTTTAGGCGGTCCATCTCCACATACAGATCTTTGATTAGTGCAGATTTGGTTACTTTCTGGTTGACCTGGAAATAGTACTTGAGGATGACATTAATGGTGGATAACATTATTCAAAAACAAATTTTTCCTAAGAATAAAATTAACAACCTCTGGCCTGTTTTTAATTTGCTTGGCACGGTTAGCATATTCAAGAGTACTGAGAGTCTCTTCCAAGCACTGAATGGACGGTGAAACTGTGGCAATTATGCATGTCTTTGTTTTTCCTCCTAATGAATCCCTCAGTAACCTTGTCAACTTGCTATCCCTGATATCCCGAACACTCATTTTCAACAGTTGCTTCTGTATTATAACATCTATTAGAATGTTTATATAATGATTAAACGAGTTTTATACCTGTATGGAACATGTCCAGAGTGATCAACCAAAGCATTGATGACCCTGCCCAAGGTAAGCAAGCTCTTATTTATCTCACCAGCCTCTCTTGCTCTTCCCTGGATTTTAGAGAAGTAAATTCCATTACAACCCTCAAATCTCACTGTAATAAAGTGAAAGATTTAACTTGTATACGTTGACAGCATAAAGATTTTTTCTACTGTCAGTGTACTTTAACTTGTTATAATCGGTTATAATCGGTTGTCTGCTTTATTTTTATGTAACTAGTTCCACTTATAATGGGCAGTTAGTTGTAGTTATCTTTCAGGTGACTTGATAGTGCATTTATTTTATATTGTCAGTGTATAGAAGTTAAACTCGTAATTGAAATGGCATAATAACTACTTTTGATAATGCTGAGGAGAATATTGACCGGAGAAGTTCCACTAGTTTTGTACCTCTTTTGCTCCCGAGCGTAAAATGTTCTCAGATCCAGCTAGGTCAACAAGATTAAGTTTTCCACACTTTATCAGCTCTAGTCCCTCAGGAGTGCATTCCTTAACTTGTAAGGTGATGGAAAATATTGAATGAGACCTATTGCTTTGTTTATTAAGAAGCGTCTCAGCTGTATGCTTATTTGCAGAGCCTTTCTCCAAAATTTTGTATATTTCATCTGCGGTTGATACTGTCACCTCTTCTAGACCTCTGATGAAAACTGCACCTTTTCCATCTTCCATAAGGGCTAATGGCTTCCTCGGCTTCTCATCTATCGATTTTGATTCCTCGTCAAGGGAAAGAAGATCTGTTATTTCCTCATTGTAAATCTCTATATATGCAACTTTCATACTGTACTCAGCCTTTTGAGTCTCCAAAATGTCAAAAATTTGCTGGACTGCTCTTGGGATTACTCCGGCATTCTTGTGGAACTCCCCATTCTACAAGCATTAACATTGAAATGGATATAAAAAATGATAAGCCAACAAAATGACAGTTACATTCGAGGGGTAGCCCGGTGCACTAAGCTCCCGCTATTACGCGGGGTCCAGAGAAGGGCCGGACCACAAGGGTCTATTCTGCATGAGACTGTTTTCACGGCTCAAACCCGTGACCTCCTGGTCACATGGTAACAACTTTACCAGTTACATTTGAGGGTGAAAAACAAAATAAAAGAAGAGAGAATCAGAGAAAACCTTCTCTTTAATTGCTTCCCCTTCCATTGTGTATGTTTTCCCTGTTCCAGTTTGGCCATAAGCAAAAATAGTACAAGTATATCCCTCAAGAGCTTCATTAACAAGAGGAGCCACAGAATGATCATAGAAGTCCTTTTGCTGAGATGATGGACCACAAACCTAACAAATATTGTGGCACCAAAGGGGTTCAAATTTATAACTACACAAATTTTCATAGTAATGTAAAATGTAGAGAACAGATTTAAGCTGACATTATAAGAAGAAAACCTTATCAAAGACAAAGGTTTTGTTTAGTTGCTTAGTAGCTGTGTTCAAATTTGCAGTAACTTCTTTTTTCAGGTCGTTGCACGAGATCACCGAGGGACCTTTCACCTTCATTTCATCCTCATTTTGAGGCCTGAAACACAAATATGTCACGTGCTAGTAAGTTTCAATGGTAACTTGATGAGTCGATCTACCTACACGTCTTGCTTTTGGTGTTATATACTTCTAACCTCTCAGTAACGAATGATCATGTGAGACAAAAATTATTTAGCTCGAATTTGTCTGGTCAAAAACGAAGAGCTTGATTATCCAGACTACCTGAATACATTTTTTTTTTCAATATTAAGAACATTTAGAATTCCACATGTGTGGGCTTGCTCATATTGACTGTCCCAAGCCTAGATAAAAGGAGAAGGTTGTGGTAGGCTGACAACCAACATAAAAATCGTCACTCATAATGAATCCTCACAATACAAAATACACTTAAATGAAGCGACATGGACAATGAGAATTCATATAAATGACCCCAACTTGATCGGGACTAAGGCGTAGTTGCTGTAAGAACATGTAGAATAAGCAATGGCAAATTTAACTAGTTCATACCTGCAACGCAATATAACTTTCACATTTACCCCTTTTTCGTCATTTGATCGCGAATCTCTGCATAGCTTTTCATTTGACCACAGTGTTTGAGACATCAAGAAAGGAGGTATACTCCCTCTTCGTTGATGATTCAACTTTGGTGTTTCCATCAAAAATGCCCTGTTAATCTCACTTTAGGGAGAAGAAAAGAAGGCTAAAACTTCTTAATATATGATAATATCAGACTCCCAAATATGCAGATTATTGTTTATAAAACTTGAGGATATAGTTCAGGATCATCAACTCTACTAAAACTCATGGCTTCAAATTCACAGAACAAAACATGAGAAAACATACAGTGCCCAAGTTTCAACATAAAAGAACAAATTAGGAATGCCTAAAGTTGCTGGTTTTTTTATAATTAAATTAAAAATAATTGTATATATTATGTGTTCTTGATTACCTTATGCAGATGGAAACTTGCAGCCGGCTGGCCGGTTGGATGTTAAAAGGTTTTGGATATCAAACACTAGTAAAGTAGTAATTAAAGAAATCAAGATTTAGTTTGAGGTTGAGAATAAAACAAGAAGGGAAACAGAAAATCTTTGGCGTTACATTTGCATAATAAAGTCTGTATCTTATTGATGAGCTTTAACTACTTTATTGACGTTTTTTGTCATTAGTCAATGGGACGTTAGAAAAAAAAGACATTAACTTCTGTATTAGCCTTTGTTTATACAATAAGAAATAGTCATAAATGTATGGTGTGTTGCTGAAGTGTGTTGTCACAAAGAAACTGAATACAGTCTAACTTTTGTCATTTCGCTACTTTATTGGTAGCAATGTAGCAAATTCATGATGAGTTTAACTTTTATACACTGGCAATTCATAATTGTTTACATAATTAAACTAAGGTGATTTACAACAATAAGCAAATGTTTATATAACTCCGAAATTGATAACCTAAAAAGTGCAATAGTGTACAAATTATTTACATTGGCAATATATATAAGTTAATTCGTGCCTAAATAGAGGTGTCACGTCACATGTCAAGCTTGTAATGAAAATTGCCTCCACAGGTTCAACATCTTAATTAGTAATTAGTAAAGTAGTAATACATTAGCCAACTTTTTAATTAAAAGGGTTCTTTCTAAAAGCATTATAGTGCTGACTAAAAGTTATGAGCATCATTGTGATGAACTAATGGTGCTTCAAGTAGTATAGAAATTATGAGCTAGGAGAAAACTTGACAATTTGCAGGTAATTAATGCATTTCATAGAAATAGAATTTTGACATATTCTAGAATTTATTGGTTAAAGTCCATATGCCTACTTTGTCAATTCACACGATGCTCACTAAACAATCTTTTGGTCATTAAAACCTAAAGAAACTATGTGGATTTGATAGTTTATGGCATAGAAGATAAACTGCAAATAAGCATAAAGAGCAACAAAAAAAACCATTTTAGAAAATAAATCTCTTAAAAATTAAGACAAGTTTGGAGAAAATAAAAAAGTTATTCTTATGTTGCCTATAATAACTTTGCTGAAAGTTCCATAAAAGAAACAGAAAAAAAATTGAAGAAAATGAAAAACGGCCTTTTCCTTAAAATGCAAATTAGCGTTTTTTCAAAAAAAATAAAATATTCAAGATAAAGTGTAAACAGCTTTCTTGCTTTATTTCTTTTGACACTATTTACTTTCGGATGATTTATTAGATCTCATATATTTGAGAATCTCTCAAATTTATTTCGTGTAACTTTTTTTAAAAATTCTTCACACTTTCTTTGATTCTGTAATTGGAATACTTCCCATTTAGCTAATTGTCTATTTCATACACACTATATAATCCAAATATGTTTTCAAGTTTTTCTTTTCCTACCATTTTAGCTTGTTTGGATTGTTGTTACATGCCGTTTTATAATTTATCGTATTGTACTATATTGTTTGATGAATGCAACGTTTGGACAGGTTGAATCATTTGTTGTCGTTTTATGATGTTACACACCAACAATAAAAAGAATAAACTTGCAATATTACTAAGAAAAAAATAGGATACAAAGTAGAATTATTATATAAAAAAGAAGGGTAAAGGATAAAATATGATTATTTAATAATAAGGACAAGACGAGAGAAAAAGCAAGATAACGAGTAACGACGATATCACACCAAATCCGTTGTTCCATAAAGGGGCACTTTTAGTCGTTACGTAACGACAGATTTAACGATACGATACAATAAAATTTAAGTAACAATCAAAACAAATATTGTATTTAAAGTAACAATAGGTAATAATCTTCCAAACAAGTGGTACCATAACATGATCGAAAAACTTTGCAATCGAAAAATAATGGGCCTCATTTTTAACTTTTCGCGATTTTTTCTTTTGCCACAGCAATTATCTGAAATTAAAGAATACATATTAAGGACGAAAAAAAGCAAGATAACGACGCTATCACACCAAATCCGTCGTTCCATAAAGTGACACTTTTAGTCGTTACGTAACGACGGATTTAACGATACGATACAATAAAATTTAAGTAACAATCAAAATAAATATTGTATTTAAAGTAACAATAATAGGTAATAACCATCCAAACAAGTGGTACCATAACATGATCGAAAAAGTTTGGAATTGAAAAATAATGGGCCTCATTTTTAACCTTTCGCGATTTTTCCTTTTGCCACAGCAATTATCTGAAATAAAGAATACATATTAAGTTTGTAGTTCAAATGTTTTATTTTAATAAATTCTATAATATTCATATTTTGACGTTTTCTAAATTTTTATTAAAAGGTCCTCAAAATACTTAATTTCGGATAGATGTAACTTTGAACAATAATAGACCTGGAAGATGCGAACAAGTATATTTAAGGATAGTCTTATCTTATGAGTGGATTAATATGGAAATAATTCTTTTTTTTTTGTTTGTTGACTTTCCAGTATCCTCAAGGGTCTGTTCAACAGGATAAAATTAATATTAAAGGGTAATGTTCAACAAGATAAAATTAATATTAGTTATTTAATAAAAATATTTATGACATATTTTAGACTATAACAAAAACAACAATATCCGGTAAATTCCTACTAGTGAGGTTTGGGGAGAATACGATGTACGCAGTCTTATCCCTTCCATGAGTTGACAAAGAGGCTATTTCATATAGACCTTCGGCTAAAGAAAAGATGAAAAGAAGCAATGGCAACAAGTAGTAATAACAAGAAGATATTACGAAGATTGAAGCCAAGATAGCAATTAAACGATATGTAGTAATAGTGTTAATAAAAAAATATCATATTAATACTAATGCTATCGAACTAAGGAAGAGAAAGAGAAACGCTTGACTATCTACTAATATTCTACCTTAATCCCCGACCTCCACACACTCCTATCAAGGGTCATATCCTCAATAAGCTCCAATTGCACCATGTCGTGCCTAATTACGTCGCCCCTAGACTTTTTTGGCCTACTTCTACCCCACCAAAGCTAATTTCTCACACAACCTAACTGGGGCATTTGTGCTTCTCCTTTAAACATGCCCGAGTCATCTCAGCCTCGCCTCCCACATCCTATCCTCTAAGGGGGCCACTCCCACCTTATCCAAGCAACTTTATTCCTAATCTTATCTAATCTGGTATGCCCACACATCCATCTCAACATCCTCATTTTAGCTACTTTCATCTTCTGGACATAAGAGTTCGTGATTGGCTAACACTGTGCCCCATACAACATAGTCGGTTCAACCAATACTTTATAAAACTTACCTTTAAGTTTCAGTGGAAGAATATTATTATCACAAAAGACACCAGAAGCGAGCATCCACTTCATCCACCCTGCTCTGATACGATGTGTGATTTCCTCATCAATCACCCCATCATCTTGTATTACTGACAAAAGGTACTTGAAATTTTCTCTCCTGGGATGACTTATGTATCAAGCGTCACATCCATGTTCGCTTTCTGGGTAACGTTCTAACCTTGCACTCCAAGTATTCGGTCTTGATCCTGCTCAACATAAAATCTTTAGACTCAAGAGTTTGTCTTCAAACCTTCAGCCTCTCGTTAACACCGCTTCGCGTCTCGTTCATCAGAATTATGTCATTTGTAAATTGTTTGCCCGTAAAATGGTATAATTAAATTTGTTCGTGGTTTCTAGACAAGTGAGTTAATTTGATCCAAAATATAATGAAATAACATAGAAAATATAAAATACTTAGCCTTAGAATATAGATGGAATGACAGAGCTGATGCGTCCGAGAACAAGGTTTTCGAGAACGACAATGACGAGATCAAAAGTGAGAGAATAAAATTATATTAAGATGTTGGATAGAATGTAGTATAAGTTAGCCAGAAAAATTTCTTTTACAATGATAACAAAGCTCTCTATTTATAGCTATGTCTAGGATCATGCCCTTCTTTAATATCAATTATGAGGGTCATTGATGAAGATATAACGTTAGACATAAATGCCAAATTTCTTGTAACGAGCCATCATCCTTAATGTTGTAAAATATTCGGTATTAAATGTTACCGGACGTAAAGAATTTAATACTCTTTTTATGATCGTTATTCCTTCCAGTGACAAGAGAAATAGCTATGTTCGGTGGCCATCTCCAACTTGTGTTCCACGTGTCCTTTCTTTAAGCGGCCATGTGTCATGTCGTATTTTTCCCTATACATATATTCCCCCTGCTTTCCAGTGACATAACTTTGTGTTATCGAGAAGTTGGTAGAAATACTCTTTTGGCGGAAATTACTATAATTCCTTTTAAAGGCCACTGACGGTTGATTAGACGCATGTCTCTCCTCATTTAATGCCCCGAACACGCGTCATCCCACGATTCATCACAGCTTTTTGCCGATTATCGAGGTAATCATGGCCATGAATTTAGCCGCCAAAATTTTAGTTATACGCATCACCCTCCTCTTATGTAATTCATAATTTCTCAAACTTCTAACTTGCATCTTTATTTCCCAACTTTTCTCTGATCTTCTTCGAACAAATAATTTTCCTTCCTTCTATTCCAATGGCTTCCTCTTGAAAACGTGCTAGTTCTTCAAAGGGCAAGAACAAAATCGAGGATTCCGTTCCTCTAACAGTGGGTTCCATCATCCCAAGAAGGCTTATTACTTCGAAGGATTTTGAAGAGAAATTTTCTACTGCTAACCGTCGTACATGAGCTGTTAGTAGATACACTTCTTCCATTCGCCCTTCCAGTACTCCTGCTGTGAAGGAGGACTGTCGATGCCTTGAGTTAGATATTATTGATCCTATTTTATCGGAGAGAGTGACCTTTCCCAAGGGAGGTTTTACATATTTCTTTACGTATCCCTTTACTTTGGGTGCGTTTTCTTTGAGAGGAGAGCTTGATTATGTAATTGCGGAGTTTTATCTTCGCTACCAGGTGTGCTTGGCACAAGTAAGTCCGTCAGTGTGGGGGACGATCTCTTGCCTTCAGCATTTGTGCTAGGAAACTGGAGAGGAGCTAACCCTAGCTCATATGATGAATCTCTATTCCCCCAAATTCTTCCGCGGGGAATGATAAACCTTTGCAAGCATGACTACCATGCTTTACTGTCTATCATGGATGACGACAACGACCGTGGGTGGATGGAATGGTTAGTTGCATTTGCCACCAGCGACATTATTCCAACAACGACTTCATCCTTTCTGGTTGCTTGGAACCGCTCTAGTAAGTTCCCTTTAATAAACTTTTTCCTACTAAATATTCTTTCATGCTCATATTGATTCTTCAACCTTCATTTGTTATAGCGACCCGATGGATCCCACCGGTGATAGTAGGCTTAGACCGGTGGGTTCAGAAGATCTTGGACATCACAACCCCCGAAACTCATTTGTGGAAAGAGATATCCCTTAAATACGGGTGGAACGCCAAATATCATGGTAACTTTAAATTAACTTGTTTTCATTTTTTGTACATAAAGAAATTGGTTGAACCCTTTTGACTTGTTCATAAAATTAAGTCTAACTGCAGGCTCAGTTGATGTCCCCGAAGAGGATGTTTTGGCTGACCCTGCTGATGCGGCGAGGCTGTTTCAGGAGGCACTTACTCGAACAGGCATCCCCGGGCCTGCTTCGGGCGCAAACATTTTTTCACGGAGTCCCCGGCCAAAGAACAAGAAACCCAAGAGAATACGTTCCTCTACGGTCTGGGAAAAGAATAAGAGGGCAAAGGTTGATGCCCCCGAGTCATCTACGATGGCGATGGTGACAGGTCCTCCTTCCAGGCTGGTCATAGACACTGTGATGATCGATGATGATGAAGAAGCTAGTGATGAGGGAGATTCTTTACATAGAAGGGTACGATCCTCATCATCTCAACACGATGCTCGACCTGTTGAGACAATTGCACCAACTGACGATGACGTCTCAGCACTTTGGGGAGAATCTGATTTAGTTGAATATGCTAACTCCCGCTTCCGAGCCCCAATTGTTATGACCGGTACCGCAAGGCTGGATATCGGGTATGTGCCATCGTTGGTTGGCGAGCATCAAACAACCAGCACTGCATTTGATGCAGCTACTTCTCACTCTTTAATTCCATCAGCTTTATCTCCACCTTCACCACCACCAGCAACTGTTGCATCATTTCTATATTCATCCACTCTTCCAACAACGGTTGCTACATCATATCCATCGACCGCACCTGACCATGAAGAAGGTGTACCTCCTCCACAGTCCCCAGTTCATGGGAATTTGGGGCAAAATTATGCAGCCCATTCTGAAGATCCACAAAGGAGAAAGAGTGTTACCCTTTCGGTCTCCACCGGGTGCAACTTGCTTTCGAGGCCGGTGGAGCTTGCTAACTATCTGAAGCCTTTGGCTTCAAAAAAAGACTGGGAGAAGATTCAGACACTCTCGGGGGAGTGTTTGTTTAACAATGCCATGCATAACGCCGTAGCGTTATGTTCCTTTCTTCTTTTGTTATTTCTTCTACTTTCGAACAAATATACTATATGTTTTACCTCTTCTTGTTTTATAGGCCAACATTCTTGCTTCTGAGGGACTTCAGAGGCTGATTCGTGAGAAGGAAGAACTTACTTCTGAAATGGATTAACTTTTGGCAGAACGGGACCAGACTATTCTCTGCCTCTTGGAACTGGAAACCAATGCTCCCTAGGTAGTTGTTTTGGAGGCTCATTTACAGAAAAGTGAGCAAGAAGTGGTAACCTTTAGCCAAGAAATTGGGCCGCTGAGGGTTAGATTTGATGAAGCCAAGGCTAAATGGGCAGAAGTCCAGAACGTCGTTCTTGCTGCAACCGATCGTTAGGCTGCCTCTGCTGAAAGAGTGATAAAACTGGAGGCAACCTTAAACTCCAAAAGTGAAGAGTTTGCTCATATGGTGGCGAAACATGCCCATCTAGAAGAGAAGTACAGGAAAACTATCGAGCATAATAGGCTCTTTGGTTCAACTGTCCGTGAGCTCGACGTCAGTCTTAAATCTATTAGGTCCGCTCGGGAAAACCTTTTCGCCGAGGTTACTCAACTCAAAGAAGAACTTAAGCGTCGAGTAGTCTCCCTCATTGTTGAAAAAACTTATTCCATGTATAGCATGAGGAGAAAAACCTTGGAAGAGGCCAAGACTAGTATCATTGACATTGGTGCCCAAATTGCTAAGGCCCGAAAGCTTGAGTTGGCTGCAAAAAATGGACTCTCAGTGCAGTCTGACACTCCAGGTTCTTCTGATTCCGGTTCCGAGTTTTAGGAAACTGAAGAAGGATTGGAAGGAGATGATGTCGAAGACCAACCTAGGGAAAATGTTGAGCCATTGGTGGAACCATCTACTACTCTTGGGGATGCGGATACTTCTCTTCCTCCTGATTCCAGAGACGCTGCAGTTTAAATTTTTCTTTCTTTTTCTATTTTGTACCTTTATCATTTTGACGCGTTCATGTAAATAAAAGCATATTTTTAGCTCAAGTATCGTTTGAGTCTTACTTCCGTTTGAATGTTCATGCAAGTCTTTAACTTTCGTACTTGCTCAAGTATTCTGCGCATGTTGTTCTGTTCGCGCTTTATTATGTGTAATCTCGGATGCCTTTTCCTTCGAGGCATTTTGGTTCCGAGTATTATCCCTTTTTCATGAGGGTTTCCATGAGTATTTGCGCAAGTTTGCTTTTTGCGTCTTTTTCATATGCGGCTTATGGTTTATTTTTCCCCGATGGCATTCTAGATTCCGGGCATTGTTTCTTTTGGAACCAACCCTTTAACGTGAGGGTTTTTATAAGAGAGGGTCCTCTTATGTTTACAGTGCTCTTGAAGAGGACGTCTCCTATTCATTACGGCACTAACATTTGAAGTACTTGTTTAACTTTCAAATGGAAAAATTAACTCATCGTTCAGACAAGAAATAAGAGAAAAACAAAAGGATTGCATTTCATATAATTTCTTCTATTTTTAAAAGTACATAAGTATTTTGCTATGCAGAAAAGAAATTGTCATGACTTGTAGCTATCTTGAACAACTTGTTTCTACGGGGCTGGCTGCGTAGTCCCCGGTCCCCATGATATATTATGTTCCTGGATTTTCGTTCCCCGGTTGACTTGGAATTCAGTGTTGCCGTATTCTCATATCATCCCCCCAGTGTTCGAATGCGAAGAATGCGAATTGGAACACTGTAAGTCTTGTATATTCGAAGATCCCACCAATGAATTGCTAGGTAATCCTTCACTTGGAAACATATCTTGTTTCCCCTTAGGAACCCATGCTATCGAGCGAAATAATAACTAACAGTCCTCTAGTGGTTTGTGCTCGTGAACGGTCGGGTAACCTCCATTCGGTAGCAAACTTAACTTCCTAGTGGGAATTTGCTATCGAAGCAAAGATTATCTAATCGTCCCCGAGTGGAAACTTGTTCGTTTGCCTTGTTGTGAAAGGTCTTATCACTGTTGTCTTTGTAGTATGCTTTCCGTCGCTGCCTCATTAAAAACCTTGCCAGAAAAACCCAATTGGGACAAACATTGAACGAAGGGAAAAAGAGTGCAGCACGTATTTTCTATTTGACTGTTATTTGTCAGTAGTAGTATCTTTTAAGGTGAGCCACGTTCCAGTTGTTGGTCAATTTGTTTCCACTCTGGTTCTCCAACTCGTACGATCCTTTACTAGTGATAGCTAAAACCCGGTAAGGGCCTTCCCATGTTAGGCCTAACTTGCCCGCGTTAAGTTCCCTGGTGTTTTGTGTTACCTTCTTCAAGACCAATTCTCCTACTTTGAAATAACTAAGGTTGGCTCTTTGATTATAATATCGCTCCATTCTTTGCTTTTGAGCCGTCATTCTGACATGCGCTAAATCCGTACGTTCCTCGAGCAACTCCAAGTTGATTAGTATTGCTTTGTTGTTCGATTCTTCGTTTGCCTGTAAATACCTTAAGGTTGGTTCCCCTAAACTACAGCCCATTGTCGCATGCAATCTCTTTTGGTATCCCAAACCTGCAAATTATATTTTCCCACAGGAAATCGATCACTTCAGGTTCTCTGATCTTCTGATAAGGACCTGCTTCCACCCATTTAGAAAAATAGTCAGTCAAAATTAAAAAAAATCTTACCTTTCTAGGAGCCGGTGGTAGCGGTCCGACGATGTCTATTCCCCATTTCATGAACGGCCACGGGGACAAAACCGAATGTAGGAGTTCTGCCGGTTGATGTACTAGTGATGCATAGTGTTGGCACTTATCACATTTTCGTACGAAGTCTTTAGCATATTGTTCCATACGGGGCCAGTAATATCCTGCCCGAACTAATTTCTGCGCCAAAGAATCTGCACCTGAGTTGTTGCCGCATATCCCTTCATGGATTTCTCTCATGACATAGTTAGCTTCTGATGCTCCTAAGCACCGGGCCAACGGGCCTTGAAAGGATTTTCTGTACAATTGGCCTTTTTGAAGCTATAACGTGCAGTTTGGCATACAACGCTCTTGATGCTTTGGAGTCTTCGGGCAACTTTTCATGCTCGAGATAATCGATTATTTCGTTTCTCTAGTCTCAGACCAAACTAATCGAATTTACCTTATAGTAATCTGTGTCCAAAACTGATTTCATCAAATGTACTACCATCTCTGATTTCGATCCCTGGATTTCAGTCGATGAGTCCAAGCCAATGCATCTTCTTCGACGTTGTCTTCCCTCGGGATATAAGTTATTGACCACTCTCGGAATCGTGTCAATAAAGCCTGAACTTTTACCACGTATTGTTGCATACGTTCTTCTTTGGTGTAAAAAACTCCATAGACCTCATTCATCACCAACTGCAAATCACATTTCATTTCGATGACTTCGGAGTCAAGTCCTCGGGCCAATTAGAGCCCTACAATCAAAGCTTCGTACTCTGATTCATTGTTAGTTAAAGGAATCGTTCTGATGGCTTGCCTTAAAGTTTCCCCCCGAAGGCATGATCAAGACTATTCCGAGCCTGGACCCTTTTACGTTTGAAGCTCCGTTCGTAAGTAAGGTCCAAACTGCTCATGTCGATTCTGACACCATTATTGCCTCTTTGGCTGCCAGAGGCAATAGTCCCCGACTAAAATCGGCCACGAAGTCAGCCAAGACTTGCGACTTAATTGCAGTCCTCGGTTTATATTCTATATCGATCTCGCTCATTTCGACGGCCCATTTGGCCAATCTACCCGAGAGCTTGGGTTTATGGAGGATATTCCTTAGAGGAAAAGTAGTCACCATAATTATGGGGTGGCATTGGAAGTAGGGCCTCAGCTTCCGAGCGGCGACTACGAGAGCTAAGGCCAGCTTTTCCAGATGTGTAGAGCGAGTTTCTGCTCCCGTTAAAATTTTGCTAACGTAATAAATGGGAGATTGCGTACCTTCGTCCTCTTAGACTAAAACTGCACTTACCGTGACTTCTGAAACCGCGAGGTAGACTAGCAACATTTCACCTTCTTTTGGTTTTGAGAGCAACGTGGGGCTTGACAAATATGTTTCCAACTTCTTCAAGGCTTGCTGACACTCCGGTGTTCATTCAAAATTATTTTTCTTTATGAGTAGTGCGAATAAGTGATGACATTTTTTCGATGAACAGGAAATGAACCTGATCAAAGCTGCCAATCTTCCTGTGAGCCTCTCGACTTCTTTTACGTTAGAAAATTGATCCGGAATGTCCTCTATGGCCTTCATTTTATCGGGATTTACCTCAATTCCCCTTTGTGAGACTAGGAATCCTAGGAACTTACCCGAACTGATCCCGAACGCACATTTCTCGGGGATAAGATTCATATTATGCTCCCTCAGGATGTCATATGTTTCTTGCAAATGCTTCAGGTGTTCACATGCATTCAAAAACTTAACGAGCATATCGTTTATATATATACTTCCATAGTCTTTCCTATTTATTTTTCGAACATCTTATTCACGAGTCGTTGATAAGTGGCTCCGGCATTTTTTAACTCGAAGGGCATTACATTGTAACAATATGTACCAAAATTCGTTATAAACGAAATATTTTCCTGGTCTTCTGGGTTCATCTTGATTTGATTGTACCCAGAATAAGCATCGAGGAAACTCATTAACCAATGCCCGGTTGTGGCATCAATCATTTGATCGATACTTGGCAATGTGAATGAGTCTTTCGGACATGCTTTATTAAGATCATTATAATTGACGCACAAGCGAAATTTATTATTTTTCTTAGGAACTACTACTACATTGGCTAGCCAGTCCGGATATCTTACCTCTTCGTTGGCGAATTTATTCCTTGCTTCAGCAATAGGGCGCTTCTTTTGCCTTACCAGAAGCATATTGGGATCCGAGATTAACTTGTGTACGGCTATCTCCGTTGGGATTCCTGTCATATCCTCGCACGACCATGCAAAACAATCAGCGTTAGTTTTAAGGAATTCAATAAAAACAGACATGTGCTCTGAGTGCAGTCTTGTTCCCAAATGGAATTTCCTCTCTAGGAATTCTTCGAACAACATAACCTGCTCCAGTTCTTCTGCCGTGGACTTAATGGCGTCTGTCTCTTCTGGTACTTGAAAATACCTCGGTACCTGATATTGTTCCTACTCTTATGTCCCCGGGTTATCTTCCTCTGGTTCGGGGGAAAGTACCTGTTCCAGTAATTGCTCTGCCGCACGTTCCTTTCCTTTGCTACTGGAGACCGAAATTACATTCATCACCCTTGCTGTAGGTTGATCACCCCTTATCTTTTTTATCCCGTCGGGTGTCAGAAACTTTAACAATTGGTGATATGTTGAAGGCACAACTTTCATCTCATGCAACCATGGTCTTCCCAAGATGATGTTATACCCCATGTCTCCATCTACCACTTCGAAGAAAGTTGCCTTCATTACTCCCTCGCAAGGTTGTCACAGCAAAATTTCTCCCCGGGTTGTCACACTTGCAAGGTTGAATTCAGTGAGGAGTTTCGTTGCCGAGATAATGCTTCCGGTGAGTTTAGCTTGCTCCAGTACTCTCAATTGTATGATATTAATTTCTTGGATATACTAAAACACGTTTAATTTTAAAATCTAACACATTTAAAGAAATTAACAGTGCGTCATTTTGCGATAGCAGTAATCCATCTGCATCTTCATCCGTAAATATGATATCGTCTTCCCGGAGCCTTTTATTATGAATTATAGATACTTTTGTCTTCTTCGTTGCCGAAAAGGTGACCCCGTTAATTTTGTTTCCTCCGAAGATCATGTTGATCGTTTGGCATGGGGGTTCTTCTTCCGCTTTCGAGGTTTCCGCGTCGCCCCTGTTCCGACCATAATTTCTTTTAGCTCGGTCACTCAAGAATTCTCTGAGGTGACCATTCTTTAACAATGTTGCCACTTCTTCCCGGAGGTGTCGTCACTCCCCAGTCCGGTGGCCGTTAGTGCCATGGTATTCACACCATAAGTTGGGATCCCTCTAGCTGGGATTAGATTTCATAGGTTTTGAGAATCGTGCCTCTTTGATATTTCTCATGGTTGATACTAACTCCACCACACTGACGTTGAAGTTATACTCCGACAACTTTGGGTAAGAAGAATCTCGCGCCCCCGAGATTTCTCTATCTTGTAGCGATCTGTTGTTCCGGCCAAGATTGGTCCTTCTATCAATAGTGAACTGGTCTGCTGTCCGGAAGCTCCTGTCATGACCTTTTGTCCGCTCGTAGGGCAAAAACCGGCCCCTCAAAGTCTGTCTATCAGTGTCAATATCATCTTTCATTTTTTCTCTATTTTTCTCCCATCATTTGGTCGACAATGGAAAGCCAACCAGATCATCTTCGATCCTTATTTTCGACTCGTACCGGTTGTGGACATCCACCCAAGTCATCGCTTGAAACTCGAGCAAACTTTTCTTCAACTTCTGGGAAGCGTCTGAACTTCTCAGATTTAAACCTTTGGTGAACGCTTCAGCTGCCCATTCATCCGGTACTGCCGGTAATAACATCCTTTCCTTCTGGAATCGGGTAACGAACTCTCGTAATAATTCGGATTCTCCCTACGCGATCCTGAATATGTCGGCCTTTCGGGCTTGTACCTTTCTGGCACCGACATGAGCTTTGATGAAAGAATATATGAGCATCTCAAAGGAATAGATGCAATGCTCGGGCAATAATGAATACCACGTCAAAGCTCCCTTCGTGAGAGTCTCACCAAATTTTTTCAGCGACACAGACTCAATTTCTTGAGGAGCCAAATTATTTCCTTTCACTGCTGTTGTGTAGGTGGTAATGTGATCCTGTGGATCTGAAGTTCCGTCATACTTTGGCACTTCGGTCATTTTGAACCGCTTCGGGATTAATTCCGGGGCTGCGCTTGGTTTATACGGTAATTGAATATACTTTTTCGAGTTTGGACCATTTAGTACTGGTGGTGTGCTCGGGATTTGATCCATGCGGGTGTTTACTTCCTTCATGAACCGTAAACGTTCATCCTTGAATGAATCGTTCTCGTTGTTGAGGCCGGAACTACTTCCCCTAGCCCTGTCGGAGCCAAATTCTCCCCTAGGAGTGTTATTATCAACTCTCTGCGTCGTTTGGTTCGCGGGAACATCAGGAGGAATTGGATCTCGCATGTTTGCATTATTTGAGGTACCCGATCCTGCTTTAGTTCTGTCATAACCAGATCCTGCTACGTGAGATGGCCTAGAATGATTGCATGTTACTCTTGCAGGACCCTTACTGCATCAGCTACATGCTCTTCATCAGCATCATCAGGAGTTGCCTCCCGAACCAGTCGAGGGTACCGTCTGTCATGTATCGGTGTGGCGTCGTTTCCCTCATTGCGAGTGTCACTGATTGAGTCCTCAAAATGACGTTGTTCCCCTTGAATTCCAGGGTTGTGCATGCCGCTAACAGTGTCATCCGCCATTTTTGGTGATTTTTTGTTAGGACAAAGTAATCAAAACACGTTAGTAAAAACGATAAGGATCAATTTAATCGAACGGCTGTCTAGGCCCCACGGTGGGTGCCAAATTGTTTGCCCGTAAAACGGTACAGTTGAATTTATTAGTGGTTTCTAGACAAGTGAGTTAATTTGATCCAAAAGATAATGAAATAAGAGAGCAAATATAAAATACTTAGCCTTAAAATGTAGATGGAATGACAGAGCTAATGAGTCCGGGAACAGGGTTTTCGAGAACGACAATGATGAGATTAAAAGCGAAAGAATAAAATTATATTAAGATGCTGTATATAATGTAGTGTAAGTTAGCCAAACAATTCCCCTTTACAATGATAACAAAGCTCTCTATTTATAACTATGTCTAGGATCATGCCCTTATTTAATTTCAATTATGAGGGCCATTGATGGAGATGTAACATTAGACATAGCCAAATTCCTTGTAACGGTCCATCATCTTTAAGCGGTGACAAGCGGAATAACAATGTTCGGTGGCCATCTCCAACTTGTGTACCACGTGTCCTTCCTTTAAGCGGCTACATATCATGTCGTATTTTTTCCTATACAGATAGTCCCTCTGCTTTCCGGTGACATAACTTTGTGTTACCGGAAAGTTGGTAGAAACACTCTTTTGGCGGGAATTACTATAATTCCTTTTAAAGGCCACTGACGGTTGATTAGACGCATGTCTATCCGCATTTAATGCCCCGAACACGCGTCATTCCACGATTCAACATAGCTTTTTGCCGATTATCGAGGTAATAATGGCCATGAATTTAGCCGCCAAAAATTTAGTTATACGCATCACCCTCATCTTATGTATTTCATAATTTCTCAAACTTCTAACTTGCATCTTTATTTCCCAACTTTTCTTTGATCTTCTTCGAACCAATAATTTTCCTTCCTTCTATTCCAATGGATTCCTCTTCAAAACGTGCTAGTTCTTCAAAGGGAAAGAACAAAATCGAGGATTCCGTTCCTCCAACAGTGGATTCCATCATCCCAAGAAGGCTTATTACTTCGAAGGATTTTGAAGAGAAATTTCCTACTGCTAACCCTCGTACATGGGCTGTTAGTAGATACCCTTCTTCTATTCACCCTTCCAGTATTCCTGCTGTGAAGGAGGACTATCGCTGCCCTGAATTAGATATTATTGCTCCTGATTTATCGGAGAGAGTGACCCTTCCCAAGGGAGGTTTTACATATTTCTTTACGTATCCCTTTACTTTGGGTGCGTTTTCTTTGAGAGGAGAGCATGATTCCGTAATTGCAAAGTTTTGTCTTCGATACGAGGTGTGCTTGGCACAGATAAGTCCTTCAGTGTGGAGGACAATCGCCTTCCTTCGGTGTTTGTGCCAGGAAACTGTAGATGAGCTAACCCTAGCTCATATAATGAGTCTCTATTCCCCCAAAATCTTCCGTGGGGGAATGATAAACCTTTGAAAACATAGCCACCATGATTTATTGTCTAACATGGATGACGACAACGACCGTGGATGGATGGAAATGTTTCGTTGCAGTTTCCACCAGTGACATTATTCAAACAACGGCTTCATCCTTTCCGGTTGCTTGGAACCGCTCTCGTAAGTTCCCTTTAATAAAATTTTACCAACTAATTATTCTTGCATGCTCGTATTGATCCTTCAACCTTTGTTTGTTACAGCGACCCGATGGATCCCACCGATGATAGAAGGCTTAGACCGGTAGGTTCAGAATATCTTGGACATCACAATGCCCGAAACTCGTTTGTGAAACTAGGTGTCCCTTAAATACGGGTGGAAGGCCAAAAATTATGGTAACTTTAAATTACCTTGTTTCCATTTTTTATACATGAAGAAATTTGTTGAACCCTTTTGACTTGTTCATGAAATTAGGTCTACCTACGGGCTTAGTTGATGTCCCCGAGGAGGATGTTTTGGATGACAATGCTGATGCGGCGAGGCTGCTTCAGGAGGCACTTACTCGAACAAGCATCTCCGGGCCTGCTACGGGCGCAAACATTTCTTTACGGAGTCCCCGGCCAAAGAACAAGCAACCAAAGATAAGACGTTCCTCTACGGCCGGGGAAAAGAATAAGAGGGCAAAGGTTGATGCCCCCAAGTTATTTCCAATAGCGATGGTGACTGGTCCTCCTTCAAGGACGATCATAGACATTGTGATGATCGACGATGATGAAGAAGCTAGTGATGAAGGATCTTCTTTATATAGAAGGATACGATCCTCATCATCTCAACATGATGCTTGACCTGTTGAGATAATTGCACCAAATGACGATGACGTCTCAGCACTTTAGGGAGAATCTGATTTAGTTGAATATGCTAACTCCCTCTTCCGAGCCCCAATTGCTACAAACCGGTACCACGGGGCTGAGTACCGGGTTTGTGCCGTCTTTGGTTGGCGAGCATTAAATAACCAGCACTGCATTTGATGCAGCTACTTCTCACTCTTCAACACCATCAGCTTCATCTCTATCTTCACCACTACCAGCAACTGCTGCATCATTTCCATCGTTATCCACTCTTCCAACAACGGTTGCTACATCATCTCCATCGATCGCACCTGACCATGAAGAAGGTGTACCTCCTCCACAAACCCCAGTTTATGGGAATTTGGGGCAAAATTATGCAGCCCATTCTGAAGATCCACAAAGGAGGAGGAGTGTTACCCATTCGGTCTCCACCGGGTGCAACTTGCTTTCGAGGCCGGTGGAGCTTGCTAACTATCTGAAGCCTTTGGCTTCAGAAAAAGACTGGGAGAAGATTCAGACACTCTCGGGGGAGTGTTTGTTGAACAATGCTACGCATAATGCCGCAGCGGTACGTTCCTTTCTTCTTCTGTTATTTCTTCTACTTTCGAACAAATATACTCTATGTTTTATCTCTTCTTGTTTTATAGGCCAACATTCTTGCTTCTGAGGGCCTTCAGAGGCTGATTCGTGAGAAGGAAGAACTTACTTCTGAAAGGGATAAGATTTTGGCGGAACGGGACCAGACTGTTTTCTGCCTCTTGGAACTGGAAACTAATGCTCCCTAGGCAGTTATTTTGGAGGCTCGTTTGCAGAAAAGTGAGCAAAAAGTGGTAACCCTTATCCAAGAAATTGGGCCGCTGAGGGTTAGATTTGATGAAGCCAAGACTAAATGGGCAGAAGTCCAGAACGTTGTTCTTGCTGCAACCGATCGTTAGGCTGCCTCCGCTGAGAGAGTGATAAAATTGGAGGCAGCCTTAAACTCCAAAAGTGAAGAGCTTGCTCGTGTGGTGGCGAAACATGCCCAGCTAGAAGTGAAGTACAGGAAAACTATCGAGCATAATAGGCTCTTTGGTTCAACTATCCGTGAGCTCGACATCAGTCTCAAATCTGTTAGGTCCGCTCAGGAAAACCTTCCCGCCGAGGTTACTCAACTCAAAGAAGAATTTAAGCATCGAGTGGCCTCCCTCATTGTTGAAAAAACTTTTCCTGTGTATAGCATGAGGAGAAAAACCTTGGAAGAGGCCAAGACTGGTATCATTTACATTGATGCTGAAATTGCTAAGGCCCGAGAGCTTCAGTTGGCTGCAATAAATGGACTCTCGGCGCAGTCTGACGCTCCAGGTTCTTCTGATTCCGATTTTGATTTTTCGGAAACTGAAGAAGGATCGGAAGGCGATGATGTCGAAGACCATGCTGGGGAAAATGTTGAGCCATCAGTGGAACCATCTACTACTTTCGGGGATTCGGATATTTCTCTTCCTCCTGATTCCGGAGACGCTGTAGTTTAACTTTTTCTTTCTTTTTCTATTTTGTACCTTTATCATTTTGATGCGTTCTTATAAATAAAAGCATATTTTTTGCTTAAGTATCGTTTGAGTCTTACTTTCGTTTGAATGTTCATGCAAGTCTTTAACTTTCGTGCTTGCTCAAGTATTCTGCGCATATTGTTCTATTCGCGCTTTATTATTGTCACACCCCAAAATCGAGGAGCGCGACCGGCGCTCAACCGAGTGAACCCGACCAAGCAAGCCTGTTAGATTCCTTCTACCCAAACTCATTCATGAATAAATAAAATATATATTTTCCTAAATTAAACAATAAAGTGGTCATGTCTGCAATACCAATTCTTGTCACGCCCCAAAACCGAGGAGCGCGACCGGCGCTCAACCGAGTGAACTCGACCAAGCAAGCATGTTAGATTCCTTCTATCCAAACTCATTCATGAATAAAGAAAATATATGTTTTTAATAAAGTGGTCATGTCTGCAATTACCAATTCATTTCCAATTGTTTTATCATTTTTAAAGTCTCAAATGGACAGTAATACATCTACAACATAACATAGTTTGTCTTTCCCCAGCACCAATACACAACCCACACTATGTCTACGGAGCCTCTATAGATAAATAAGAGTACAATGATAATGCCGGCAATAAGGCCCCGGCTATACCTCAACCATGATACATAAAGATCAAAGATACATGACCCCGGGATGAAGTGGGGCTCACCAAGTCAACTGGGAAGAAGGTGTACTGCTATCACTGATCAATGTCTCCTGCTGTGGAACCACTTGCATCCATTTAAACATGCAGCGCCCCCGGAAAAAGGGACGTTAGTACCGTCGAATAGTACTAGTATGAAAACTAAACACCAATTTAAGAATTTAGAAATACAAGATAATTATGATGAACCAGTGCGGCAATAGAATAATATAGATAACTGTCTCAACCATAGCAAGCTTATCAAAAGCTATTAACATTTATAGGATTTAAGATGAGATCCTATGTAACCATCTTCACACAAAGCGGCCTCGCCGCCTCACCCGATGTATGCAGGTGGAGGTGTACGTACAATACCACAACACTAATCAAGCGGCATTGTCGCCTCACTCCAATGTATGCGGGTGGTGGTGCCATAACAATACTAATACTATACACAAAGCAGTCGTACCGCCTCACCCCAATGTAAGCGGGTGGAGGTGCAATCCCACAATATCATTATCCCTACACAAAGCGGTCTTGCCGCCTCATCCCAATATATATACGGGTGGAGGTATATCACAATCACAATCTCTATACCATAATCCCCACACAAAGCGGTCATGCCGCCTCACCCCAATGTATGCGGGTGGAGGTGTATCACAGTCACAATCTCTACACAACTTGGCATAATACATTTCACATAAATCACGACTAGAAATTATAACATGTGGATACGTAATCCATAGTTTGGGATACATCCTCAATTCATAATGCAATATGATAAGAGAATTTGAAATACGAATTGGACATATATCTTCATCACAAAACTTATCGGAATACTCGATTTATAATCAACAGCTCAGAACTCACAAGGATATTGAGAATTCCAACTCTTAAAGAAGAGTTTAGCCAACATACCTTGATGAAGCTCTTTAGTGCTACTAAAACCACCTACTACTCTTACAACTTCAATCTACATCAACATAATTCAATTGGACCAATAATAGTAACAAATTCCATAATTTAGGCCATTTAGGCATTTTATCAAATACCTAGTAGGTATGAATCTCTACATCTCTTACCCATAGAATTAGTTCATCCAACTACTACCATTTATCAACAATTTATCCCACCATCATTCTTAAACAATTCATAACTTCCAACATCACATACATGACCATCCATCCACACCCAACCAACAAAATTCCATCAATTAATCACCTTTCAATCTCTACAATAGATATGTATTTAAATTGGGAACTTATGGCTTCTAATCACCATACCATAAGTTCCAATACTTAATTCATACCCATATTCCCATAATATATCCATACATGTAAGTCTAAGGGTATAGGATTACCTTTTGGAAGAAATCTTGCAAAACCCTCCTTTGAGTTCTTGAAGAACTTTCTTGAAGATCTATGTATTTTATGGAGGATTGAGTTAGTTTTAGGGTGGAATTGATCGAATGAAACATAAAATTAGTAGGGATTACTCACCTTGAATATAGGGGGAGTTGGAAGTCTTGATAGAATGGAGGAAAACCTCAAAGTTCGGCCAAGAAAAATGGGGTAAAATGACCTCCGAATGAGTATATAGCGTTTCGGGCGTCACAAGCACTGTGGGGCGCTACCTGTGGCCCAATTTTCAGAACCTCAAAAATCCCAGCACCAGGGCTAGCGCCCCACGCTACCCTGGGCGCTGGCGATGGGAAATCTTTTCTATTTCTCCCGAAAATGGGTATAACTCTCTCATACGATGTCCGAATTCGACGATTCTTTTTGCTACGACTCCGTAATTTCAATACGGATCTAATGATTCAATAAAAACTGAATTTGGAGCTCATTTGGTTATTGTGATACCACATATACTCGAAGAAGTGACGTCGAAACATCCTAGAAATACCCAAATTAAATTCCGGGCATACGCCCGAGTCCAAAATCACCATCCGGACCTAACGGAATTATCAAAACTCCGATTCGAGGTCGAATACAAAAGGAAACTCAAACTTGATCATAAATCCCATGGGTCTCCTTTAATACTAGAATACGTTATTCCCGAATACCGTTGCCGCACTTTAAAAATCTTAAATCATTAGAAAATTTTAACGGGGCCTTACAAATTCATTTGCGAAATTTTATGAGGTTTTACACTTAAGTACTTTGAAATTTTCTGGGGTGTTATAATTATGTGTAATCTCGGATGCCTTTCCTTCGAGGCATTTTGGTTCTGAGTATTATACCTTTTTCGTGAGGGTTTCCATGAGTATTTGCGCAAATTTGCTTTTTACGTCTTTTTCATATGCGACTTTGGGTGTATTTTTTTCCTATGGCATTCTAGATTCTGGGCATTGATTCTTCCGGAACCAACCCTTTAACGTGAGGATTTTTATAAGAGAGGGCCCTCCTATATTTACAGTGCTCTTGAAGAGGACGTCTCCTACTCATTACGGCACTAACATTTGAAGTACTTGTTTAACTTTCAAATGGAAAAATTAACTCATCGTTCAAACAAGAAACAAGATAAAAACAAAAGGATTGCATTTCATTTAATTCCTTCTATTTTCAAAAGTACATAAGCATTTTGCTATGCAGAAAAGAAATTGCCATGACTTGTGGCTATCTTGAACAACTTGTTTCTACGGGGTTGGTTGCGCAGTCCCTGGTCCCCATGATGTATTATGTTCCCGGATTTTCATTCCCCGGTTGACGTGGTATTCAGTGTTGTCGTATTCTCATATCATCCCCCAGTGTTCAAATGCGAAGAATGCGAATTGGAACACTGGAAGTCTTGTATATTCGAAGATCCCTGATGCAACCCCATCACAACCGAAAAGTGTTCTAAGTCTCCTCTTGCTGTATGTACCTATGTCTTAGCTCTATCATACATGTCCTTAATTACCCTAATGTATGCTACATGCACACCTTTAGCCTCCAAACATCTCCATAGAACCTTTCTCGGGACTTTGACGTATGCTTTCTCTAGGTCAATGAACACCATATATAAGTCCTTCTTTATTATCCTATACTCCTCCACTAATCTCCTCACAAGATGCATGGCTTCTGTAGTTGATCGATCCGGCATAACATCAAACTGGTTCTCGAAAATAGACACACTCCTCACCAGTCTCCCTTCTGCCACGCTCTCCCAAACTTCCATCATATGACTTAGCAGCTTGATACCCTTATAGTTATTGCAATTTTAGATATCACGGTGTTCTTGTACAACAGAATCATCGTACTCTACCTCAACTCTTGAGACATCTTCTTCGTTCTAAAATGACGTTAAACAACTCGGAGAGACATTCCAAGCATGTCCTACTCGTGCTCTTTCAGAATTCTGCAGGAATTTCATCTGGCCCGATCGCTCTAACCCTACTCATCCTACGCATAGCCCCCTCGATCCTCCCACTCTTATACGCCTACGTACCCAAAATATATATTTTAGACTAAAAAATTTAAATATCTTTCTTTCTTAAACTATTTAATCAAATATTTTACATAAAGTGAAACGAAGAAAGTACATATTTTACATTTATTGATTCGAAATAACAGTTAATCAAGTTTTGTCACAAGGTTAGTATGTCAGAGTTCTGGCTTCGGGTTTTGTCATTAAAAACTGAACTTTACATAGACACAATATGCTGACACTTAAAAAGAAAAAGCAGCTTTTATGATCTCGTGCTTATTACTTTGTTTTGTTTGTTGAAGGATATGCTGACACTTAAAAAAAGTACGTAAATTTTTGCGTCGTCCTAAAACTTGGTGGAGAAATGAGCAAGCTCCTTTTTCGTTATGTCATAAGAAAAAAGTCATCACTTCCCTTCCAAACGGTCAACAAAACCAAGAGCCAATTCAAGGGCCAGAAATTCCTTGATATTTTAGCATCAAAGCCAAATGTGACCAAGAATCATCAAAAATATCTTAACCTCATTGAGGACTTTCTTCAAACAAATTCTGAACAAAATTGTACAAAACACGCATTGCATAAAGAACTGTCTTTTCCTTATTCAATGGAAGATTCAATCTCATTGCTTTTTAAGTTTCATAAAGAAGGGTCTAAAATTGGGGCGAGTTCAGTGTCAAATGCTATGAGTTTATGTGCGTCAAAGAGAGATTTTAGGGTAGGGATTCAAGTTCATTGCTTGGTGATTGTAAATGGGCTTTTGTCCAATGTTTATATTGGCAGTTCTTTGATCACCTTTTATGGTAATTTTGGAGGAGTGGTGGATGCTTACCAGGTGTTTGACGAAATGCCTGTGAGGAATGTTGTGTCTTGGAGTGCTATGATAAATGGTTTTGCACAAGAGAATGAGGTCGATATGTGCTTGAAATTGTATAAAGGTATGATGGGCTTGACATTGAAACCAAATGAGTTCACGTTTACGAGCTTGCTGAGTTCGTGTATGGGTAGTGGGTGTTTTGGTCATGACAGGAGTGTTCACTGCCAAATAATTCATATGGGTTTTGATTCCTATATACATGTCGCAAATGCTCTTTTATCAATGTATTGTAAGTGTGGGGAAGTAAAGGATGCTTTTCACATTTTTGAAAATATGAAGAGCAAAGATTTGGTGTCATGGAACTCGATGATCTGTGGATATGGACAGCAAGGACATGCAATTCAAGCTATTGAACTTTTTGAGGAAATGAAGAAGCAGCAAAAAGTGAGACCTGATTCCATTACTTTCCTTGGGGTGTTATCTTCTTGCCGCCATGCAGGTTTTGTTAAAGAAGGCATGTTTTACTTTAATTCAATGGTTGATTGCCGTGTGAAGCCAGAGCTGGATCATTATTCATGTATTGTAGACCTTCTCGGACGAGCACGGTTACTAGAAGAGGCATGGGAGTTTATCAAGAAGATGCCAATTCAACCAAATGGTGTCATCTGGGGTTCATTGCTTATGTCGTGCAGGCTTCAGGGGAACTTTTGGTTGGGCATCGAGGCTGCAGAGAATAGGCTTACGCTGGAACCATGGTCCACCTCTACCCACTTGCAGCTGGTAAATTTATACGCTAGTTTAGGATACTGGGATCAGGCAGCGAGAGTGCAGAAGTTGATGAAAGACAATGGACTTAAAAGGGATCCTGGTTATAGTTGGATTGAGATTAAAAGTCAAGTTTTTCGCTTTACTGCTGAAGACATATCTATGGGACATATTAAATCAATTGGTAGTTTGGTGGATATTTTGGTGGATCACATGAGAAGCTTTGGTGTAGAAGAAACTTTCCAGTGAATAGTAATGTAGAGTAGATGTGCAATTTTGCTTTGATATGAGCTAAGATTCTTCTTGGCATATGTCAGGATAACAATTTTGACTTGGGACAACAGCATAAGTGCAAAGAGATTGTTAAGAAAATGGACCTTGAGCTTAATTCAACTCCAAAAACTAGCTCATTAGGCGAAGATTGCCGAAAACCATATAAGAGGACAACAGGTAATTCCCTCAACCTATATGAGACTGTCTAACACCCCCCTCATACCCAGGACATCTGGAGCGTGCACAACATAACATGGAGGTCCAACATTGGGTAAACCAAGAACAGAGAGGAGTCTGACTTTAATACCATGTTAAGAAAATAGATCTTAGTCTTAACTCAACTCCAAAAGTTAGTTCATGAGCTAAGGGTTTTCAAGACCATAGTAGGAGACAATTGGTCATTTGTTCAACCTTTGCGGAACAGTCTAACAGGGATAATCCTATCTGCCAAGTGTATTCACCCCGAGAATAGTAATGTGTAGTAGATATGAGATTCTTGCACTGATATGAAGTAGATTCTTCTTGGCATACATCATGGATGACCATTTTGAGAACAACTGTATGAGTGCAAAGAGATGATCCTATTCCATCAGAAAGCAGATATTCATACTTTATAGTACCAATACAGGGATACAAATGGCTAAAATTGTGGAGAACTTAGTGAGGAGATCTAGTTTTGTTCTACAATACAGTCAATCTCAATTGAACCCGTCCCTATAATGTTACATACATTATAGCCCCTTTTTCTCTTCTTGATGGATAGCCCCTTTTTCTACAGTCAAGAAAAATCAGGGTGAAGACGGTGAGATAAGATACCAGAAGAATCATTGTGTTCTTGATGCTGCCTTGACATATATATATTCGGTGGTTTTAGAAGGCTATCCAGCTACATTGATGAAACTAGTATTATGGTACTAGCTTTGCCTGGAATAAGACCTTCTTGAAGAAAATTGGGGCCAGGAGGAGGATATTGCTTTCTCCATGAATCATTCTTTCTGAAAACAGTCTCTTTATTTATTGAACTAGTTTAGGTTGAGATACTGAATCCTCTGAAACCAAAAAAAATAAAAAATGAGAGTGGGACTATTTCTTTGCAAAAATGAAGATGACATGGTCAAGCAACTGCAACCTACTTTTACTCTTTTTGTATGGTATCTGTTTAAGATGAAAAAAAGGCAAATTACCATGAAAGGGAAAAGGGAAAAGTTGAAGGATAGGATTAGGTATCTGATTTCGGAAAGGCGCTGAATAGCTTGCAAAAGCATCTTATTCGAACGAAAACGAATCCTACGCATGGAAAATGGCAATAGTATGGGAATTGTCCTGACCATTTCTCCTTTTTAGCACCAGAAGATGAGAAAACCACAACCAAAACGTCATCAGCATTGATCTGCATAATCGATACCCAGTTCGGGTTCCACCCAGGGGCGGATGTAGCCTTTAGATTACGGGTTCAACTGAAGTGTAAATTTATATGTAAAAATTTACTAAATCTCAACAAATATTAGATCTGAACCCTTAATTTTAACCGTACAATGAATTCAATACGGAGAATGTTAAAAATTGAGCCACTAAATTTAAATCTTGGATTCGCCTCTGGTTCCACCCACCGTAAATAAACCAACACAGTAATTCTCAGTACCGCTTATAATAAAAGTAAATATACAGATTTAAGACCAAAGATGACTATGAACGGAATTCCAACTATATTGAAATCATACATGTAAGAATTATAGTAGGAACCTTCTCTGGTAAATCAAAAGGCAATATCTCACACTTGGCTAAAACATGAGTTACAGATATATAGATTTATCCATTCATGTCAAAACAGATTAATTGTACATCGGCTCCTCTGGCTGGATGAGCTTTCCTGTATTTGTTCGCTGTGGTAAAACCTGTTCCATAAGTATCTGATGTCATTCAACTGAGAAATAGAAGTCTCTTGAAAACCACTATACTTAGTAGAAAGATCGTTACCGCAGAAAAAAACAACTATTATGCCTCAGTCCCAAACACTTTTTTTGTTTGTTTGAAAGTTGTCTTCAAAAGCTGCATAAACACGGTTAAGATTGTACAGAACTTCAAACTAATCAGAAGAGACGCCGAATTTAGGAAACACAATGATCAAAAAACATTTTAGCCTGCTAAGGATACAAAGATAGCAGCAATGTAGATGTATAAAGAATACAAAGATGAATAAACTGAATTTTTATGATACAAAGGAAACATGATCATGTCTCCTCCCACATATTCTGGTGAAGATAAGCCATACAATGAAATCTGACATTAGAAAACATAAGTGTCTACTCATAGAAGCTAATGTATCAGTGTATTCTAATTATTTAGAGAAGATTATCAGGTAATAATTCACTAACTACAGTCCATATTTCTCACTTTACAATAAATTAGTAACTACATCTTCCAACCAAAAGATCCCAAGTCTTTGATTTGTGCTTCCCCGTCAGATTTTAAGTGTTCCAAATTCAGTTGCAGCAGCACCAGTTCATTCTGCATGCATAGAACTGTTCGTGATAGAACATTATATATCATCTGACAACTACGACGATTCATCAAATCTGCTTAGCCACTGCAACAGGCTGCAAACGCCACCAACTTGATTGACAGGAAAAACAATCAAAACGATTCACCTGAAACTCATAGCATATAAACCTGATTTAGAGCCTACAATTCTCATGTCGATATCAGTAGCTTGAAAGTGAGACTAGAGATATTAGCAAATTAGACACGCTCACAAAAGAAACTAGCAAATTATCAATTTGGGTGGAATTTAAATATTTGATTGTCCTAAAATGTTCTACAACTATGTGAATCATATTGTCGAAACATCAGACAATCTAGATCTTGCAGAAACGACTATAGCAGATAATAAAACTGTTCCCACTTGAGTATATCAATAAGCTAATTGAAATCTACAGACCTATCTAGACAAACAATAAAAGCAACTGCTGACTTAAGCACCTTTAACTAAAATCTAGTGTTCCAAAGAAACAGAAAAGCAACCTCAGAGAAAGGAATGTGGAACTAAGTTGAACTCCATACTGCAGCATTGTAATTCTCCAACTCCTTCGAGCTTGATCCATATATCGCTTTAATCGTGTCTACGCAAGAACTGCAATCAAGACATCCTTTCAATTAAAACAGTAGTCTCAGACAGAAATTCAGTGGTCAAGACTCAAGACTTAGACTTTCACGAAGTCTATAGGCAACGAGTAAATGAGCAACATCAATGGATTACCTGCAAGCTTCCTTGTTGAACTTTTTCGTTTCAATCCCGTACAGTGTCTCGAAGATGGCAGGTTCCACCCGACAAAAATATGGACGATCTAAAGAAAAGAGAAAAACAAATGATTCAGGAAATCCACTCATATGACAAAGGGAAAAACTAAATCATCAGAGATAAATACTGAAATCTCCAAAATCCTTTTGGGAAAGATGGTTTCACCTGCATAAATGGAGCATTTTCTTGTGCTCTTCTCAAAATGTATGCACCATCCATCAGAACCCACCATGCTTTCAAATAACTGAGAAGTAAAATTCACATATATAGCTCCAAACTTTATATAATAGTCTTTTCATTTTGGATGGCCCAAAATATTCACACAAATGTACTAATAATAACAATCTTTCAATTTTGGACGGTCCAAAATATTTTACACAAATCTACTGATAACGTATTCTATGTAAATTTAACAGCTTTTATGAACTCATTCAACTCTTAAAATCAACTGTAACGTTTCTGTCTAAATAAATTCAATCATATCTAAGCACTTTTTCTCTACTACTACTACAAATATTATACATAAATCGAACTGACAAATCCATGTCCATACAAATACCATATAAAATATGACAAATATAGTATAAACCATCATATTCATGACCCCCACATTATTTTTTTAATAACCGAGAAATCCCCAAGGGCTGGTGGCGCACGGTTCGAAACAGGTGAATAATGGGCCTATCTCTCCATCCTTATCCACTTAAATATCAGGCTTATGGTCCGAACAGTTGTCGTGTGCCTAACACACATCACGTGCAGCGCTTTTACCACTAGATCAAAATCCCGGGACAATAAAAGCAAATACTGTATAAAATATGACAAATGTAGTATAAACCATCATATTCACAACAGCCACATAACTAACCGAGCCATCCCTGAGTGTTAGTGTCACAGGGTTCGAAACTGGTATGACCTATCCCTCTATCATTTCCCACTTATATACCATGTTTTTGTCTGCATCACGGTTCAAACCGTTGGCATGCGCCTAATACACACATCACTTGTTGCACACTTACCACTATACCAAATCCGGGAGCAATTTTTTAATAGCTGAAAAATCACCGAGGGTCAGTGGGCACGGTTCGAAATTGGTGAATAATGAGCCCCCTCTATCATTCTCAACGTAAATACCAAGTTTTTGTATGTGCCTAACATATACATCATGTGCTACCCTCTTCCCACTACACCAAAGTCCGGCAGGGGCGGATGCATTGTATTAGCAACGAGTTCAATTGAACCCATAACTTTGACGCGGAGTAAAAATTTATGTATAAAAATTCATTAAAATTGTAAAAATAATAGATATGAACCCATAATTTTAAAAATATAATGAGTTCAATGCTAAAAAATTTATAATTGAACTCATACAGTTTAAATCCTGAATCGGCCTTTGAAGTCCGGGACAATAAAAATAAATAGACAAAATACATCAATATTAGACACTTCAACACATGATAAATTTTTCTATTAGACACTTCCAGCTCAAACTTTGGAAAAGCTTTGGTGCGTTTTCTCAAGCGCCCATTATGTGGATATGTTTAACCACTAAAAATATGCTACTTTCTTTAATTATACAAATCGGATATAAGCCTTTTGCTATAACAAACAAAAATAAGACAACTCAGTTAAAAAAGAACCCAATTAACTAAAAAAAATCTCCCTCCATTAGACAAAAGACTCGCTTCGTTAAAAGAAAAAAACCAAGAGCCATTTTTCTCAAAATCTCCCCAACAAGTGTCTAATAGGAACACTTTATCATGTGTTCAGATGCTCAAATGGAACAGTCCTTAGATCGAGTGTTTAAATAAAATATACTAACAAGTTTAAGGGGTTGTCATTTTGTCAATGTATTCAAACAAATACTATATAAATTACGAAAACATAAAACCCACATAATTTAAACTCAAAATAATGAGAGAGAAAACCTCAATATCAGAAGGGTCATCAAAAATTTCTTCAGGGGAAGGAAAGTTTGGGCCTTTATCAAGTTTACAGCATGCGCCACAGTTCTGGATGCACTGCCACGTGAGTTCTTTATTCCTGCTGTTAAAGCCTGACGTTGTTTTCCTGCTGGGATTGGTGGTGGTTATCTTTTGCTTACCATTCTGGGGTTTAGGGTTTGGTCTGAGTCGTGGCTGCTTCGCCGCCGTGAGAACGGTGGCGAAACGCGGCAGAGCCACCGCAGCTAGCGAATGAGACATTGGAATTCTTATGGATTGACTGTCCGTTGGCGCCACATAAAATCGGGGGAAGTACATAAATAGCCTATTTTGGGACCCCTATTTAAACTATGGCCTAAGTTCATAAATTTTTACAAGTCTAACCACTTCAACAACACCTGTTTGATTTAAATTTAATTTTTATATTCAAAATTCAAGACCTACTTTTCAAGCTTACAATAAGGATGATTTGCAATGTTTTCAAGCTTTTCCAACAAATTCGAAAGACACTGTCGTATTATATATCAGCTAAGAAGAAGAAAAACGAAGGAGGAACAGTTTTATTCGAAGTTTGCTTGCACTGACGACCAATTAATTTTCTTTTAATAAACTGACATAGATTAAATGCGAGCGTCCAAATTAATGTGCTTTTTTCATTTTTTGTTTTTTGTGAATATGAACAATTTAACAATTTTGTACAAATATTGATAGACTGTCCCATAAAAATTATATCATAAAATTTCTTAAACAATCATCGCCTTGGAATGTTGGGAAATATCGGCCCAATATATTTGTGGTAGACTTGGATTGCAAGGAAATTGGTGATAGGTCTTTTTTTTTTTTTAGGGAGAACGACAAAAACAAGATACTTTTGTGGTATTGTTGATTTTTTGACCGCGATAACATAAGTTTTACAAAAATAATATGGCTTTAAATTTTAAAGCACGCTCGCCAAAATTTCAGCAAGATATGATAATTGTCAGGATTTGTAGCAAAATCCTGACGATCACCAGAATTTTCAGCCACAATGATCACCAAATGTTTTCAGCACTGTGACTAGGGGTGTACAAATGAAACCGACAAACCGCATCAACCCGATAATCCGAGTTAAACCAAAAAAAAAAATCCGACTATGGTTTGGTTTGATTGGTTTAGTGTTGGAAAAAAAAAATCCGGCGATATTTGGTTTGGTTTGGTTTTAACTAAAAATAGCCAAACTGAAACCAAACCAACCCGACATTATATGTGTAGAAGTTTTAAATATATTTAATACATGAAAATATTTATTGTAGTGTAGCTTATAAATATTTCTTATACTTTTTCATAATTTTATCTTTTAACATATTATTTCAAGCTTGGACTTATAATTTTTAGATGCTCCAATAAGTTTTATAGTTTATAAATGTTAGTAACTCAAATAAATCCTAAACCAAAATCAAATCAATAGTAATGATAATAAAAGACATTCAATTCAATTGTACTATAAATGAAATAGTGTTGGATATCTATTTTTTAGTTTTTTCGTGGTTTAGATAAAATGCATAACTTATTTTTCTTTTAGTCTTTATTCATGTAAATAATAGTACTTATTAGTCGTATTTATTTTAGCAATTTATTAGTAATTTTAAATTATGTTTGTTTTCATTATGGCTTATTAATAATATTTATTTTATGTGATTTTCTCATCTTTATTATTGAATATTTTAGTACAATACTATGAATCATCTCATATTTATGTTATTTTATTAAAAAATACCTTATATAGTTCTGTCTTACTAGGATTAAAGAAATATTTGGAACACAAATTCTATGTTTTGTGCTATGAAGACTTTATGGAAAAAAATTCGAAACAACTCGAAAACCCCGAGAAAAATCGAGATTTAAAAACCCGACTTTTATTGATTTGATTTGGTCTTTAGATTTAATAACCCGATATAATTGATTTGGTTTGGTAATTAAAAAATTCGAACCAACCCGACTCATGTACACCCCTAACTGTGACCTTATTATTAGTTCTTCAAAATTATATTGATTGCATTGATCGCTTCCCAAAATTCTGACCAGCGTGAGTCAAAATTCTAGTCGGAGGCTATTTTGTCAAGAATTTTCTTAACTGGTTCAAAAATTAAACGGTGGTCATAAAAAAAAATTCATCCAGTACAATTTCTAGATTTTTTAAAATTTTGAACATACTATTGAACAATAGAGAATCTTGTGTGCTAAATGTTCTAAGTTATTTTTATTGGGGAGATGAAAATCGGTAATAAAACACAAGAAATATTAGTAAAATTATTTTCTTTTATTTAAATTGTAGCTGGTCATAGCAAATTATTTCCTCATTTTATGCTCTCCTCTTTGGCGCATAGTGTAGGTTTTACTAACGAGTATTGTGTGACACTAGCAAAATCACCAAAGGATTTGTTATTCCATTTTACTTCTACGGCGAATTGACTTAATATGATTTTGCACGGGTTTTATACCGTTGAATCTCTTGTTTCCACTGTTTTCAGAAAGAATGACAAATTGAAAGAGGACTCTAGGAGTATCAAAACGTTTAATTTCATCACAACTCCACTCTGTAGTGTATATTTACACTACAGTGTGTAAATATCATGTAAAATGTAAAATGTAAATGTTAACATCGAATTCTAAACATTCTAATAAGCTGCACGGAAGGTACCATATGCATGATTTCTTATAACTAAATAAAGGACAAACTCTTTCAATCAAATGGTGCAGTTAAGGAGGTCATTATTTTTTATGAAAAGTACCAGCACCAGTAACAGCTGCATGACATATGAGACAGGAAATCATCAAATATCAACTATTGTACTAACAATACCAAATATAGATAGAGTCCAATTCTTTTAAGTATATCTCATTTGGGCTTCACAAGGTCCAGCCTAGACAAAATCCATTCAGATAGATCAACCAAGGTGCTTGCATACAGTAATTTCCACAAGAAGATGCTTCGTTACGAATCCCTCAACACAGGTCAAGGCGACTCGCTCTCTCTGCCTGAGCGTTGATTATTATACTCACCTTCATCCTCGTCATCATCTGCACGGTTCCTCTGGTACTTGGGACTCAGGCTGCGACTTCCACCGTTAGCTTCAGCAGGGCTGTCCTCATCCCTTTCAGGTGCAGGGCTATCCCCTCGTCTAGGACTTAAAGGACTTGCACTTCTCTCTCTGGGGCTTTGGCTATAGCTACCTTCTTCTCCGGTGGTCGTCCTCATTGCTTCCATAGGGCTTCCCTCTTCGGGTGTTGGGCTGTGCTTCCTTGTCTTCGGTGGAGGACTCGGACTAGGACTTGGACTTTCCTTCCTTGGCTCAGGGCTCCTACTGTAGCTTCTTGACCTCTTCTCTAGGTCAGCTTTTCCTCTCCTTGGAGGAGGAGATCTTGATGGACTGAAAGAACAAAGCAAAGAGCTCAGAAACATTTCTAAGTAGACAATATTTAGTTGGAGTTGGAAAAAAAAACTTTTTAAGTTGAAGTCGAAACAGATCATTTAAAAGTCGAAGCATTGTGAGTTATTTCACCTCAAAACTAATTTTCAATATTTCACCATTAATAAAGTTCCAATATTTTGCTAATACTGATAGCCAAACTTCAACATGCAAAAACTGATGTTTTGCAAGTGAGGTCATGGGCAAACACTAGTGTTAAAGGCTTGCAAAGTACAGTAAAACAACGAGCAAAAAGCGAACACATCTCAGAACTCACCTATAGCTGCGGCTTCTGCTGTAACTTCGACGACGAGGAGAACGTGAACGTGACCTTGACCTGACAGGTGACCGTGAGTAGCTCCGATCCCGTCGACTGCAATGAACATAACAAAGTCAAGAAGCAGAAAGGAAAAAATATTAGGGGAATGAAAATACAGAAGCAATGCTTTCCAAGAGTTCAAGTACCTGAGTTTTTTAGGACTATTTGGGCATTTTTTTTCTATATGACCTCTTTCTCCACACCGATAACATTTGTTCTTCCAATCCCCAGCTTTGCAATCTCGAGCCCAGTGACCTTCAAGGCCACAGTTGAAGCAGCGGCCTGACCCAGGAGCAGGTCCTTTGCCAAGATACTCACGCGAACCACCAGGTCCACGTGGCACCTAGAGGAAAAACCATTATCAGAAGACTGAACTGGCAAATGAATCATAGAGATTACTTCATGAAAATTAATTGCTCGAAGAATTCATAAGAGGCGAAGTTAAACAACTTAGAAATCTGATGATGTGTTGAAACAAGAAAAACCTACCTCATTCCTTTTTTCAGTTTTTTTTTTGTGTGGGTGGGGTGGGGTGGGGTGGGGGGTTATCTTGCAGCTTTACCAGACCCCTTCTCAGAAACAGCAAATTGACAGTGAGGAGATATCCAGGAAATACAAGTATAAAATACTTACTCCCTTGGCAAATTCCACAATTATGCGGCGGCCATCAACATCACGGCCGTCTAAATAGTATCTTGCATCATCAGCATCTCGAGGATCACTAAATTCCTGTCGAAACACATTGTGTGGCAAACAAAAGTTTTTTTGGCAGGGATGGTTAGGGGGTTAAACATAGAAAGTAACGAAGACATTAACACCATTAGAGAGAGAAATCAGAGAGATGATACATACTACGAAGGCATAGTCGTGCTTCATATCCACATCTCGTACTCTGCGGAAATGGTTGCCAGAAACAGTAAGGCCATCATTACTTACTTAAGCACAGGAAGTGCATGAACACTTGCCCCTCAAGACGAACTAAACACCAGTTTGAGATTGTTGGGAATTCCATAAAAATACGCAAAGACATTATAGAAAGAACCACCAAAGTCTCCTAAAACCGGGCAAGACTCCACCAAGGCCATTATAGAAAGAATCACCGAAGTCTCCTAAAACCCGGCAAGACTTTCCATCAATTCCACCAAGGCCACCCTCTCAAGATTGACCTTCGGGCCAGGCAAATGCCTATAAACCGTCAACAAGATCATTCAAGTTAAACTCACAAGCATCTGGAACACATTTTCCTTTATATATAATAATTGATAAGATACCCGAGTAATACATATGTTTGGAAGGAAATTCCAACACAGAGATGGGAGACTTAAAAATGTAAACCTCTGCCGACTCCTGCTGGTGTGCTAAACCAGTTGTGCAATTCTAAGGAGTTCCCCCCAGAGGACCATTAGTTATTGTCCAAGATCAGAACTAGAGCTTTATGACAGAAAAATATATGGGAACAGAGAGCAGGCAACTATGATCTAGCATATCATATAAATTGATCAAAATATAACAGACCAATGCGAAAAATGAAGGAAAAGAAATAAACGAGAAAAATGAGAAAAGGAGTAGAGCAGAAATATCTCCGCCTGCACCCTCTTCCAAATTAGCAAGCAAAGGTTATCCATGGATGATCTCAAACTGAAACACTAAGGAACCAAGAATCTCGAGGACAAAAGGAAAGTTATCCTTTCACTCTAGTTAATGAAGCACCTTCACTGAAGCAGTTTGGGTAGGAATAAGTTGCACTTAGGCTAGATGGACAAAGTCTCCATTAGACAACAACACAAGGAAAAGATTACCCAAGGTTCTCTAGGAACATCAACAAACAACATAAAATGGTTGTAATAATTATTTACCCCAGCATTTCTGCAATTTCAGTTACTCAATGAGAACTAGCTAACATCAAACATGCAGTAAGAAAGCAAATGGCAGTGTGATGACCTTATCAAAGAAATGCATGATGCACCAAGAATCTGGAAAAAAGATTACCTCCCATATTTACTGAATACACGCTCCAGATCACGTGAGCGGGTCCGTGAAGACAAGTGGCCCACATAGAGACGGGTGCTATTTCCCGACCGATCATCATAACGAGGCATCTTTACAGCACAATTCCCAAACTGAAAACACACAAAGAATGAGGATTAATGATTAAGTCAAGCATGCCAAAAGGTAATCTAAAGAAGCACTATTGTTGACTAATAACCCCCAAAAAAACAAGAAATCAAAACTAGTACATTGAGCCATTCTTTAAAAAAATGTGGAAAACTAATGTAAACCCAAAAAGGCAAACTTATTTGAGCCAGTAAGGACTTGAATTCACTGACACGCTTTTGGAAGGATAAAGTCCAATCCACAGAGATAAATCATACATAAACAAGTCTGTTTAAGCTCTTCAAAATTTCCAAAAAAAAAAAGACTGAAAAAATCAACTCTGTCCAACCTGACATTTTCAATTGACATAATCCAACTCAGACAACTTAGCAGAAGTCAAGCAGAGGCTGACAAAACTAGTTAGGTACAATACTGAATTTTCTCAACCGATTTGCGGAGCCTAAGTGATACCTTCTCCCCCTCAAAAAGAAAAGACATAGTACCAAAACCATTCCATATAAAAAGATCCTAAGATATTCCTTGTAGCAAATTTCTCCTTCCCAGAAACTGAAATCAGTAGCTCACAATATGTATAAACTATAAAGAAAAGATTAAACTATAACTTCTTTATCCAAAAAGAAAGCTTGCACCACCAAAACGTACATACAGTGCCAAAAAGAAAAAAAGAAAATAAAAACTAAATTGTGTCATGACGAATGGAGAAAAGCATGCAGACTTCATGTTAAATTGAAACTCAACAAATTTTCTATCCAAAAAAACAACCAATAGAACACACAAAGTAATAAGAACCAACAACCACAAATTCACATTGCTCGAAAATCATGAGTCTTTTCCAATTCAGGCCCAATCAAAAACCATAATCAACAATTTTAAGGGCACAAGGCCAAAAACTTCAGCTTTTCTATTGAGTTCAACAAGAAACAACAGCATCCAGCCAAAAAGAAGAATATTACTGCTAGAAATCATCAACTGTTTAAAAAAGAGCTTTTAACACATTTGACAGGTCAGCCAAAACTAATTAGAGGTGCTAACCCAATAACAAAACATATACACTGATTATGTATAAAATATGTATATTATACATCAATATACAAAAATGCTATTATTATTTTTTTTTTTTGGGGGGGGGGGGGGGGGCTGCTAGAGCTGTGTAGATTTCCCTCTAAAAAAATACCTAGACCTAACATTTAACCAAAATTCAACAAAATTGACAACAAAAAAAAAATTAACCTATATCAAAAACAAACAAACCAAGAAAAAAAAAATCAATAAAGTATTTCAGAAACAACCACCACAAGTTCTCGCTAATACAAATCAAGAATCAGTTTTCAAACAACAATTTAAGGGCACACCACATAATAATGAATAAAAAGAAACAATTTTTTTCTAACAATCTTTAAAACGATGAGTGAAACAAGCTTAGAATTAACGAATAAAAGAAAGAAAACATTACCTGAAGGGCGAAATTCGTTTGTAAAACTGCTGGCTGCTTCTTTGAAACCCTGTTTGTAAAAAGACGAGACCCTTCTAGTTATGTGTAATATAACATACTACTCCTATTTATTATCAAGCGTTATCTTGCTTGAACCGACAGAAAGTGAACGGTCCAGATTTAGTGGTGTATATCCGAAGGTTAAAAAATATTGTGGCCCAAAATTCATGGTTTACGGGCCCATTTTATTGAGCCCAAAAAGTGAAGGTCGAATATAAATTTAAAACAAGAAAAATTAAGGGCTTGGGAAGCTACTCATCGATATCAGAGCCAGGTTTCGATCCTGGGACCTGTGGGTTATGGGCCCACCACGCTTCCGCTGCGCCACTCTGATTGTTGTTGTAAGTTCAGGATAGGATAATTTATTTATTGCTTCCGTACAATCAAAAACTTTTGATAACCTCACTACTAATAGAAAGGGGAAAGATGCGCTCAAATCCCTTGCTTCTTGATCCAACTTAGGAGTAGGGGCTCTAGAGCTTTTTCCGCAGGCTGCTATCGCTTTACTAACATAATAGAAAGTAAAGTAAGGGTTCGTTTGGTAGGGCCAGAGGCGGATGTAGCATATACTCCGCGGGTTTAACTGAACATATAACTTTCAATGCGGAGTAAAATTTATATGTAAAAAATCATTAAAATTACAAAAATAGTAGAGATGAACCCATAACTTTAAAAATATAATAGGTTCAATGCTAAAAAATTTAAAAGTTGAACCCATAGAGTTTAAATCCTGGATCCGCTTCTGGGTAGGGCGTATAAGAATAATGCTAAATAAGGTGTATTAGTATTGCAGGGTTTAGTAATGCAAGCATTAGTTATACAGAGATTATTTCTTATGCATTGTTTGGTGTGGTGTATTAAAAATTAAAATGCATTGCATAATTTTTAAGAAATTTAATTGTTTACAAAAATGCCCTCCATGTTCTTTAACTTAAGGGACTTTAAGGATAATTTTGTCTTTAACCATGCTAATGCATGCATTAATAGCCTTTGTATTGCTAATGCCATGGTTTTCTATGCATTAGCTATATATAGGATAATACCAAATAAAGTGTGTAACTAATGTTTGTATTAGTTATACATAGGTCGAAAAGGTGTACCAAACAAAGCATTACTAATACACAAAGTTAATGCATGCATTATTTTCTCTAACACACCCTACCAAACGACCTCTTAGTGTTATGGTGCAGCGGAAATGCAAAAGAGAAAGAGCAAAGATTCCCGACCCAGAGCAGAGCATGCTATTGATTCAAATTTTACTTTTATACATAATTTTTGAACGGAATAAGCTTTATCATTTGGTTCTATAATCTAGTCCTAATTCACCTCTAAAGAAATAAATTTTATTACATAATATTATTAACTTATAGATAACGAACTTATTTTATATACATAAAGGTTAATATTTCAGGCGTTGACAGTTCGCATATATTATTAACGTCGCGATCAATGATAATTGATAAATCAATTTCGGAAGGAATAGAATTCATTAGCTGACTCCAAAATATAGTTGTAACCTCTAAAAGATGTAAAATTCATCGCCAAATGTTGTCAAATAAAAGATAATCAATCGGTTAAATATACATAAATGGTGTTTGTGTTAATGAAATTTTGTATTTGCTTATATTTTGTTTGGCCAAATTTCAAAAATTACGTAATCAGTTCCACTTATTGTAAGTAGTTACCCATAATTATATCATGTAAAATACTTTTACGTTGTTATAGAAGTTAACCTATTAGAAAATATGGATGTAATAAACATCCCAGAATCTCATTTGTTGAAATCTTGATCACGAACATTAGTACCAGTACACCGATGAGAATAGAATCACACCGGCCACGGGTTAGATATTGTCTAAAATTACGCAACCCGGTGTACTAAACTCCCGCTATGCGCGCGGTTCGGGGAAGAGTCGGACCACAAGGGTCTACTGTACGCAGCCTTATCCTCAGTAGCGGACCTAAAATTTTATGCAAGCGGGTTCAGATATATACTAAATCCTCTGTAGCAGTCAATAGTAAAAGCGACACTAAGTTAGCATACAAGGTTTACCTTGCTCCCTTTATTTTGGTTCTTAAAAAAACGTTAAAAAGAATTGCTCGCTACTTTTTATTTCGTTTCGAAGTCGCCTTGTTTTAATTTTGTTTAAACAATTACCTAAATTTTAATAGCAGATCTATTTATCTTACAAATTTTACAACTTATTAGAGCTTATTTTATAAATTTTACCAGAACAAATATCAATTTGATCTATATTAAAATATTAAACTCATAATTTAATTTGCGCTAACTATAAATCAAAAATAATATAAGAGAGCTATAAACTAAGTTAAATTAATAATTTCAATATAAAAAGTTCCAAAACTATGAAAAGAAATTAATATAAAATAAATAATAAGAGAAATAAGAAGAAGCAGCAGCGATGCAATTCGATAATACAGAGGCAAGTAAAATAGTTTAAAATAATATGAAATGTTTCATACAAAAAGATTGTCAATTTTGGATAGAATAATATTTGAAGGAAAAATCAAAAATGAAAATCATTATGTATATAACTATACATTTATATAAATTGAATAATTTATGTATATTGGGGTCCTTTAAAATATTCTTCTCAATAGCTCCATAACTCCATTCTTAAACCAAAAAATACATGAAAAATCACGATATAATTCTTTCAAAGAATTATGGAAATAGAATGTTAAAGTGGTGTATAATGGGATCGGATCCCCTTTAGTACTATTTTTGTTCATTAATTTTCAATAGAGTATTTGATATGTGCCACGTGGACAAAAAATAAACAATGGTTTGGATTTTATTTTATTATTCATGGCCCCTTAATCCTCTCTATTAACGACAAAAAAAATCAAAAATTATATTCTAACAAAGTGAAGGAATAATATAATATCGTCCTTACTTTATATAAAACATGGAAGGCAAACTTAAACTTTAAATGACAAGAGTGTTAATTTAATTTTTATTTCTTTTATAATGCATTACCAAGTAGTTTTTAATTGTAATTTAGTTGTATAATTGATATGGACGCCTCCTAAAATAACATGTGATTTTTTGATGTACTAATGGGGTATAGTTTTATTCTGATTAACTTTAATGCTTTTGAATTTATTGGTAAGTAATGAAGTTCATTATTTGGTTAAATTTTCAGTCGGAAGAGAGAATTTTAGATGAATTTTGACATTATTAAAATAAAAAAATAAAGTATTGAAAATGGCCCAATAAATAAAGAATTAGGGTAAAGTGGAATAGAATCCGATAACTTCCATGGTATGAAATTTAAAGGAATATTTACACTAAAAAAATCATCCTGAATAATTAAACAAAATACAAACCATTGATTATCTTTTGTCCACATGGCACATATCAAACACTCTATTGAAGATAATACTGGAGGGGATCCAATGGTGTTTATGACTTTATGTGGCTTTCCTTTGTTTAGCACATGCGAAAATAAAGAAACAGAAAGGACAAAAAAGTCAAGGAAAAGTACAAAGACAAGAACAATACGTGACCCGGTTTCGATCTCTCGATCATCTACATATTATGAACCCGCTTGAACCATCCGAGCAAGAAACTACCTTTGTCAAGCGGGCCAAGCGGGTTCAACGGCCTTTAGTTTATATGAGTTAATTTCTAAGAAAAATAGTTTCCACATAAAAATAGCTAAAAAAATTTACGAAGCGGGTTCAATTGACCCCACTTTAACCAATGTGGGTCCGTTCCTGCTTACCCTACATTTTTACAAGAAGTTATTTTCACGGCTCGAACTTGTGACCATGACAACAACTTTATCAATTACGCCAAAGCTCCCCTTCTTTTATGTTATTCTTGTAATTGCTTGAAATGTCTCGGGAAAAGTATATAGATATGTTTTGAAAATAATTTTCTGGCTTGCAAACATATTTGGCGAAATTATTAAATATATAATAGGAGTACATGTGATTGTATTTCAGTTCCTATCAAATCACCACTTACTTTTCAATTTCTATTCTATTATATAGAAGAGAGAAGAGGAGGTCGGCCAAGGGCATGATGGTCATCTCAAATATATTAGTGCATCGTTTGCTTGTATACTAGGCTAAAAAGTTTGGTTGTGAGTTCTCAATAACACGAACAACCAAAACTATCGTGGCCATAAGCTATTAAATTATTTACGTGGACCCCACTTTCCATTCAACCTTCCTATCTTCATTAAATGCATTACTTGAATGTTATTATTATTTTTTTAATAAATACTTTAACTAGAAAAATTATCTTTTTGGTAATTTTATAATTCAAATATTCACCTGATTAAAAATACTATGGTAACATACATTTATATATGACAATTCTATTATCTCCTTAAGAAATATTATTTTATTTATTAACTATTTCAGGTAAAGAAGATTTTATTTTAAAAAAATAGTCATAATTTATGTAAATTTACTTTCAGATGTTCTTATATTATTATCAATTGATATCATTTTATACAAAGTTCTCATTAAATTGCAATTTCAATTGGAATACTTTATAAAATTAGAAAAAAATATTTAAGAATAAAATATAGTTTCAAGTCCCCTTTTTATTATAGAATATTGAAATTTGTTCAAATTGTATAATAAGTATCCCCTCTCTAAAATATGATTTGAGAATATCTGAAGTAAAAATTAAGACAATTAATTTGTGGAATTTTTTTCTTTTAAAAATCATTATATATTAGGAAGTATAAGAAGTATCGTCATACATGATTATACTTCTCCCTCTATGATCGAAATTAGTTGGGTACTTCCTCTATTCAATAAGAATTCAACATTATATAAATTTCAAAATACATAAATATACAATTAATTATTTTTAAAAAATCTCAACAAATAACTATTGTGATGAAAATTATATTATACCCTAAATAGTATCTCAATCGTATCAAATGAAACTAGAAAAAACTGCAATATTTCAATTTAAGATCAATTTGATTAGTATTTAGAGTGATCGAGAGATTAATTTATTTTTAATATTATATCATTAAACTAGAACAAAATACAAATTTTCTTGTTAAAAAATCTTAATAATTAAAAGTCACGATTATTATTTCAAAGAACCAAAAAATTACCTTTTCATCAACTATTTGGGAATAAAATTAATATGTTTTATTATTCAAATTTTGATTAATATAAAAAGAAAAAGCAATACATTAACACAACTGAAAATACTAAAAGAATACAACCATATATCCTTCAATCTAAACAATAAGAAAAATACAACACGACTTATTTTTCAACTGACTTTTTAATCATTATTTTATAGTAATTAATTTTAAATTTGGTGGTGCAAATATTTTTTAAAATAAAAAAGTATAGACCCTATATATAAATAATTTAAATTGTACTTGAATTATTATCTAATCATTGTATAATAAAGTATCAAACTTCGACAAGTATTACAAAGTGATTGGTATAGTAATACGATTTCAGAAAAATTAAAATGCACATAATGCAAAAGATAAATAACAATACATGTAATTGTGGTTCTATACATTATTACACAAAAGCCTATTATCTTTCTTATTTCCCTGAAGGCGTAGAAAGTGTGTAATTAGCAACAGACCAAGAAATATTAAAAGTAAGAAAACAAGAAGAAGAAGAAGAAAAAAGGGATTTTTACCTTCCTATACACTATTTAAAACTTTATTACCCTCCCTACTCAAGTTTCAATTTAATTACATAGACATATATAATTTACCAATTACATACATTTTAAGAATTAAATGAGTATCCCTTTATATTAGGAATTGAATAAGGAATCAATTATTCCACATCATTATTCTCTCTCTCTCCTGCTCTCTCTCTCTCTCTCTCTCTCTCACTCTCACTCACTCATGCTCTCTCTCTCTCTCTCTCTCCGTCTCTTTGTGTCTCTCAATCTCTCATTCTCTGTTCTTTCCCCAATTTTTCTTCCTCTGATGTCCTCTATTTTTTATCCTTTCATGTGTGATGACCCAAAATGTCATCTTTAAATTTAATAATTAATTATGTGATCTAAGCACTATTTACCATTACTCGACTTGAGTGTGCAGTCCGTAAAAATTTTTCGGAAAGTTTTCAGGTGAAAAATGAATTAAAATGTGAATTAGAGCTTTAAAACTCAACTGAGTTGACTTTGGTCAATATTTTGAGCAAACGGACTCAGATCAGTATTTTGATAGTTTTGGTAGGTCCGTATCGTGATTTGGGACTTAAGGTGTATGCCCGAAATCAAATTCCGAGGTCCCTAGCCCGAGATATGGAATTTTGATGAAAAATTAAAAGTTTAAGTTCAAATAGTGACCGGATGTCAAATTATGTGCAAACGACCCCGGAATAGAATTTTGAAGATTACAACAGCTCCGTATGGTGATTTTGGACTTAGGAGCGTGATCGAAATTTTATTTGAAAGTCCGTAGTAGAATTAGGCTTGAAATGCCGAAAGTTAAATTTTTGGGAAGTTTGACCGAGGAGTTGACTTTTTGATATCGGGGTCGAAATCCGATTCTGAAAATTTTCATAACTCAGTTATGTCATTTATGAATTGTGTACAAAATTTGAAGTCATTCCGAATTGATTTGATATGTTTCGACACAAGATATAGAATGTGAAAGTTTAAAGTTCATTGATTTTGATTTGAGGTGCGATTCGTCGTTTTGATGTTGTTTGATGTAGTTTGAAGCCTCGACTAAGTTCGTATAGTATTTTGGGACATATTAGAATAATTGGTTAAGGTCCCGAGGGTCTCAGGTGGATTTCGGAAGGTAAACGGAATGGATTTCGGACAAAGTGCTGGAAATTTCTGTTTGCAGAAATTTCTGTTGCAGAAATTTCATGCGTGGAGCCAAGTTTGGAAGCTTATATCTCGCAATGCATAAGGAATCAGAAAATGTGTAAAACATGAAAGTTGTAGTCGGTGGATTCTAGTTTCCAGAAAGTTAAACCATTTATCATTTGGACATTTGTACATAAAGTTATGATCAATTGAAGTAAGACTGGTAGAGCTATTTCTGGTAGACTTTTAGTGACAAAAAATGGACTTTTAGTGACGGATTGGCAGAAACTTAAGGACCAAAAATGCTCATTTCATTCATTTCGTTTTGGATTTTTGGAGCACGGTTCTTGGACGATTTTCACGAAAAAATATTGGGGTAAGTGTTCCTTATCCTATATTGATTATATTTCATGATTCCATACTCATTTACATCATGAATCCGTGAATTTATGGAAGAAAAATCAAGATTTTTGCAAAATCTTCCAAAAACGAAAATTTAAGATTTGAAGGTCGAGTTGTTATCGGATTTTGGTAAAATTGGTATGGGTGGACTCGTAATTGAATGGGTTGTCGAATTTTATAATTTTCGCCGGATTCCGAGATGTGGGCCCCACAGGCAAATTTTGAGCTAATTTCAGATTTTAATGAAAATATAATATTTTCTTATGAAATGGATTACTATAATTTTTGTTGACTGTATCGAATTAATTATGACTAGATACGAGTCGATCGGAGTCGAAAAAAGTATAATACTTGGTTAAATTGGAGCAAGTCGAGGTAAGTGACTTATCTAACCTTGTGTGGGGGAAAATTCCCCTAGAATTGGTATTGATGTGATTATTGAAATGTGTTGAAAGTCATGTGCACGAGGTGACGAGTGTGTACACGGGTTAATTTGAGAAAGATTATATTTTTAAATTGTGTAGATCATTGTTGCGCATTTATTAAATTATTTTATCTTGTTATATTCTTCATTATTGATCTGAGATATATACTTCAAATTTGTTTGATCTTTTCTTACTAATTATTTTACCTGTTTAGTTGAAACTTGGTTTCTTTTATTCTGTGTATTATTTGAAGGTTGATTTTTTTAAAATTAAATATTATTAATATGAAGTATTTGACATTTTTAAACTTGATATTGAAGCAATGTAGTAAAGATTTTAAAATATTATTTTCCTAAATTATTTACTCCTGAATATTTTTATACTCATTGTGAGGGAGCTGGAAGAATATTATTATTTAATTATTTTGACATGAGCCGTGAGCTCTTTATTATGGAAAATTATTATTGATGAATTATTTTGACATGAGCCGTGAGCTCTTTATTGTGGAAAACTATTATGATTGAATTATTTTGGCATGAGCCGTGAGCTTTTTATTGTGGAAAAATATTGTTATTGAATTATTTTGACATGAGCCGTGAGCTCTTTATTGTGGAAAACTATTATTGATGATTTATTTTGGCATGAGCCGTGAGCTCTTTATTGTGGAAAAATATTGTTGTTGAGTTATTTTGGCAAGTTAAATTATTTGAGCACTTGAGGTGTAAATTGTGATATATTGTGATATTGATACGCATGCGGTGGTATAAGGTCTGGGTGTTGAAACGCATGCGGTGAGATAAGGGTGGCTTGATACGCGTGGCTAGTAGGGGTGACTACTAGAAGTCATGCGGTGTGATAAGGGTGGCTAAAACGCGGGATGCTATTTCGGGAAAAATATTTTCTTTAAATAAATTGTGAAGGCTCCCGCGGTGATATAAGAAAATGAGATATTGTGAATTTATTTATGATTTGGGACTACGAGGCGGTACCTCGGGAGTGCCCTTGTTGATATTGATTTATGGCCATAGTTGCTTTCGATTAATTGTTGTAATTTTCATAAAGTTGAAGGAAATTATGTTTTGATTCCACGAGATATTATTTGTAATTATTTGATGTCAGTAGATGTGACATACTATTTGATTCATTTCCAATGCCATTTTATTTTACTACATTGATAAATATTTTATCATGCCATTATTATATTCCAGTAGGGCCTCACCTGACCTCGTCACTACTCTACCGAGGTTAGGCTTGACACTTACTGGGTACCGCTGTGGTGTACTCATACTACGCTTCTGCACATCTTTTTGTGCAGATCCAGGTACATTTTACCAGCCTAGACGTCAGTGAGTTACTTGCGCACGGAGACTTCGAGGTATATCTGCCAGCGTCCGCAGACTCCGGAGTCCCCTTCTATCATTTTATGTTGCTTCCTTATATTTTATTTAGACCTTGACATATAGAGACATTAAGAATAAATTCTTAGAAGCTTGTGACTTATTTCTACCGGGTTTTGGGAGTTGAAATTGTTTGAATTGTAGTTTATTTATTTCAGATATTTATTATTATTCCGCATTGATAGGCTTACCTAGTCTTAGAGACTAGGTGCCATCACGATATCCTACGGAGGGAATTTGGGGTCGTGACAAGTTGGTATCAGAGCACTAGGTTCATAGGTGTTATGAGTCACAAGCAGGTTTAGTAGAGTCTTGTGGATCGGTACGGAGACGTCTGTACTTATCTTCGAGAGGCTATGGAACTGTTAGGAAATATTCACTTCTTTGACTCCTTATCGTGCGGCATTGATTTAGCTTGAAACATATATCTTATATTCCTTTGTATCCACTCGTGTATGACATTGCGCATTCGATATCAGTTGTGCGTCAACGGTTCGTGATGTCGTAGATGGACTATGAGGGATCCAGAGATGCTCAAACATTACCTCAACGTGTGGTTCCGACTGAAGATGCGGACGTATTGAGAGATCACCTAGTGAATCATGTGGGGGTGCAACGGACGTTGGCTTCTGGTTGATTTATACAAGCTGTGAAGGTTATTATTGAGGATCATTGGACGTTGTGACCTATGACTTCGCGCCGAGTGGAGGGAGTCCACTACCAATGGGTGGATTGCGGGGTCATGTATTATATCAGTTTTGGCCTGAAATGTATATATGTGGTACTAAAAGGTTCCCTAAAATTTACACATGTTTAAGACCTGGGATTTTGTAGAGGATAAGGTTGGGACTTGCGGTATGTCCGCCTCCTTAATAATCCTATACTTCTATAGCAAAGGAGTTATAGAAACAACTCTAAATTTGTAGAAGGTCTACTCAGCGTGGACGTCACTGTTGCGGATTTTGGGGTGCTTCGGAGTAAGTACACTTGTTGACGAGAGTCTGGACTATGTGGTTCATGACAAGATTTGTCTGTATGGAGCTCTACTTTTATGATCGTTGTGTATAAATAGGGGTAAGGGTTACCCCAAAGAAGAGTCGAAGAGTGTGTTAAGAAATGGGTCAGCTCAACAGTGTTGAGTCAGCATAACAAAAGAAGAGATTTGCCTTAGGAGAGATAATTCACCACCGGTGTTCGTGGTAAGCCTATGAAGAGGGCAGACCAGCCAATGCAACACCGCCCACTTGGATTAGTTCTCAGAAATGCTTTTGAAAGAGTTTGTTTCCCGGACTCTCCGTAATGCGTGGCGCATAGGGTTTGAACGGTTGCATCATGTCACCATTGACGATGTTAGAATATGCCATCAAGTTTAATAAGTTAGCCCGTCATACTCTTACTTCGCTTCCTACAGCCAGAGGGCGAGTCCACAGACTCATTAAAGAACTCAATTATGATCGTAAAATTTTGTATGACTCGGGAGCTACAAGTTAATACTTTATTTCTGCTAGTTGTACAAATTGCCAAGATATTAGAACGTGTTCAGGGTAAGAAAAAAGGAAACTGAGGAGACCAAGACGTCTCGAGGTTCTAGGGGATTCAGTAGATTCTACTCTACAAGTATAAATCATTATGGCGGGGGCTCAGGCAGTCATCCAGCCCAGTCTGCACATCGGATTACTCGGGGTGCTCCAGTAAGTTCTTTTAATGCACCACCGACATGAGTTCCTACAATGGTTATTCCAGTTATCTGCACAGACTCAATATGAGCAGCCTAACCCGCAAAAGGGTTGTTATGAATACGGTGATACTAGGCACATCATGAGAAAATTGTCCCAAACTTGGGAGAGACATATTTCATCAAAGCACTCAGGCTACGTGCCCCATTGCAGTTACTACACCACCCACACGACCAGTTAAGGGTGGAGGACAGACGGGTAAAAGGCGTCCTAGAGGTGGAGACCCAGCCGTTGATATATTTATTTTACGGTATGGCAGAGGTCGCTACATCAGATGGTGTCGTTACAGGTACGACCTCGATTTAATATAAAGGAATAATTTCCTTAAGTTGATTCGGTTCTCAATATCGAAACGAGTCTTCCTATTGTGCTCCACTTATGAGTGAGCTTCATAATTCTATAATTTACTTATGTGTTTACCCCTGTTGGGAGATTTTATGGAGATAACTACGCCTATCATTTCGTGTTGGTCACTAATAAGAGCTGCGAGGCTAAATGTGGCTTTCTGTTACTCATTTCGGTAAATTTTGATGCAAATTCCGAATATATAATTTCAAATTGTGAATTATATGCCTTACCGGTATGGGGTTCATTATGTGTTGTGATTTGGTGTAACCGAAATTATTTAAAAGGAGAAAATGGAAATTTTCAATTGGCACAATGTGCATATTACTTGTGATTCAGAACCGAGGATGAGATCCTCGCATTTTAATATAAACTGATATGTTTAAACCGGGCTACGAGCTGCGGTGGAAGTTATAAAAGGACGAGATCCTTGTGAGGAAAATTCTTGTGTTTAAGTTCTCCCTTGTGAAATTAAATTTGTACTATTGTACTAATAGGGAGTCATGCCTGTTAAGCTTATGTGAAAATTCTTATATGAAATTCTCTGTGCATAGTTGTCAAATTCGTGTGGTAATTATTAATTTTTAACCTACGAGGTAGGTGTCCGCCTAGGTGGCGTTAAATGTGACTCGTTAATTCGGGTAAATAATTATGAAGTCTTCATGCCTCGCATCTAGTTATCAGTATTGTGAAGGTTTGCAACGAGATTTTTGTTAACATGAGGTTAAATGACGATTCTGTAATTGATTATGAACAACTATTAAGACCAAATTGATCCAAGAGGGTGCCCCATTTACAGGGTCAGACGAGTGTGAGTTAAGCTCAGAAGCTCAAGATCACTTTGACTCCGACACAATCGTTGGTATTACTTACATATTCAAGGTCTTATACTGTGTATTGTGACGCGTCGCGTATTGGTCTCGGTGCGATGTTGATGCAAGACGGTAGGGTGATTGCCTACGCGTCCAGACAGTTAAAGGTACATGAGAAAAAAATAAATAAATAAAAATAAAAAAATTGGTCCACGGCCTTGAGTTAGCAGCTATTGTTCGTGCCTTGAAGAATTTGGCGGCATTATTTGTACGGTGTCCATTGTGAAATCTACACTGATCACCGGAGTCTACAGCATCTGTTTAAACAGAAGGATCTTAATTTGAGGTAGTGGAGATGGTTAGAGTTGCTTAAGGATTATGATATCGCCATTCTCTATCATCCGGGGAAGGCCAATGTAGTGGCCGATGCCTTGAGTCGTAAGGCGGAGAGTTTAGGCAGCTTAGCATATTTACCGGTAGCAGAGAGGCCTTTGGCCTTGGATGTTCAGGCCTTGGCCAACCAGTTTGTCAGTTTGGATATTTCCGAGCCGAGTCGAGTTTTGGCTTGTGTGGTTTCTCAGTCTTCTCTTTATGATCGTATCAGGGAGCGTCAGTATGATGACCCCCATTTTCTTGTCCTTAAGGATACAGTTCAGCACGGTGATGCCAAAGAAGTCGCAATTGGAGATGACGATGTATTACGGATGCAAGGCAGGCTATGTGTGCCTAATGTAGATGGTTTTCGTGAATTGATTCTCCATGAGGCTCACAGTTTGCGGTACTCCATATATCTGAGTGCTGCGAAGATGTAGCAGGACTTGAGGAAACATTATTGGTGGAGGAAGATGAAGAAAGATATAGTGGAGTATGTAGCTGGGTGTCTAAATTGTCAACAAGTGAAATATGAGCATCAACGATAGAGTGGATTGCTTCAGAAGTTAGTGATTCCAGAATGGAAATGGGAGAGGATCACTATGGATTTCGTTATTGGGCTCTCACGGACTCGGAGGAAGTTCAATGTAGTTTGGGTGATTGTGGATAGATTGACCAAGTCAGCTCATTGCAATCCTATGGTGACTACCTACTCTTTCGAACAGTTGGCTCGAATCTATATTCGCGAAATTGTCAGATTTCACGGCATACCGATATCTATCATCTCTGACCGGGGTACGCAGTTTACATCACGGTTCTAGAGGGCAGTACAACGTGAGTTGGGTACTCGGGTAGAGTTCAGTACAATATTTCACCCTCAGACGGACGAGCAGTTCGAACGCACTATTCAGATACTGGAGGATATGTTTCGTGCGTGTGTGATAGATTTTGGGGGTGCTTGGGATCAGTTCTTATCACTTGCGGAGTTTGCTTACAACAACAGTTGCCAGTCAAGCATTCAGATGGCTCCGTATAAGGCCTTGTATGGTAGGCGGTGCCGATCCCCAGTGGGTTGGTTCGAACCGGGCGAGGCTAGGCTATTGGGTACAGACTTGATTCAGGATTGACTTCGTACAGCCCAATCTAGACAGAAGAGTTATACAAATCCGAAGGTTCGTGATGTTGCATTCATGGTTGGTGAGCGGGTATTGCTCCGGGTTTCGCCTATAAAAGGTGTGATGAGGTTCGGAAAGAAGGGCAATTTGAGCCCTAGGTATATTAGGCCATTTGAGATTCTTGAGAGAGTTGAAGAGGTGGCTTACAAACTTACACTACCACCTAGTCTCTTTACCAGTCATCCGGTATTCCATGTTTCTATGCTTCGAAAATATCACGGGGATCCGTCTCATGTGCTAGACTTCAGTTCGGTTCAGTTGGACAAGAATCTATCTTATGTTGAGGAACCAATGGCTATTTTGGATGGGCATGTTCGAAAGCTGAGGTCAAAGAACATTGCTTCCGGAAAGGTTCAGTGGAGGGGTCATCCGGTCGAGGAGGCGACTTGGGAGACCGAGCATGATATGCGCATATGTTATCCACACTTATTCACCAGCTTAGGTACTTTTTCTAACTCCGTTCGAGGACGAACGTTTGTTTTAGAGGTGGAGAATGTGATGACCCAAAATGTTATCTTTAAATTTAATGATTAATTATGTGATCTAAACACTATTTACCATTACTCGACTTGAGTGTGCAGTCCGTAAAAATTTTTCGAAAAGTTTTCAGGTGAAAAATGAATTAAAATGTGAATTAGAGCTTTAAAACTCAACTGAGTTGACTTTGGTTAACATTTTGAGCAAACGGACTCGGATCAGTATTTTGATAATTTTGGTAGGTACGTATCGTGATTTGGGACTTAGGCGTATGCCCGAAATCAAATTCCGAGGTCCCTAGCCCGAGATATAGAATTTTGATGAAAAATTAAAAGTTTAAGTTCAAATAGTGAACGGATGTCAAATTATGTGCAAACGACCCCGGAATAGAATTTTGAAGATTAGAACAGCTCCGTATGGTGATTTTGGGCTTAGGAGCGTGATCGAAATTTTATTTGGAAGTCCGTAGTAGAATTAGGCTTGAAATGCCGAAAGTTAAATTTTTGGGAAGTTTGACCGAGGAGTTGACTTTTTGATATCGGGGTCGAAATTCGATTCTGAAAATTTTCATAACTCAGTTATGTCATTTATGAATTGTGTGCAAAATTTGAAGTCATTCCGAATTGATTTGATGTGTTTTCGACACAAGATATAGAATGTGAAAGTTTAAAGTTCATTGATTTTGATTTGAGGTGTGATTCGTCGTTTTGATGTTGTTTGATGTAGTTTGAAGTCTCGACTAAGTTCGTATAGTATTTTGGGATATGTTGGAATAATTGGTTAAGGTCCCGAGGGTCTCAGGTGGATTTCGGAAGGTAAACGGAATGGATTTCGGACAAAGTGCTGGAAATTTCTGTTTGCAGAAATTTCTGTTGCAGAAATTCCATGCGTGGAGCCAAGTTTGAAAGCTTATATCTCGCAATGCATAAGGAATCAGAAAATGTGTAAAACATGAAAGTTGTAGTCGGTGGATTCTAGTTTCCAGAAAGTTAAACCATTTATCATTTGGACATTTGTACATAAAGTTATGATCAATTGAAGTAAGACTGGTAGAGCTATTTCTGGTAGACTTTTAGTGACGAAAAATGGACTTTTAGTGACGGATTGGCAGAAACTTAAGGACCAAAAATGCTCATTTCATTCATTTCGTTTTGGATTTTTGGAGCACGGTTCTTGGGCAATTTTCACGGAAAAATATTGGGGTAAGTGTTCCTTATCCTATATTGATTATATTTCATGATTCCATACTCATTTACATCATGAATCCGTGAATTTATGGAAGAAAAATCAAGATTTTTGCAAAATCTTCCAAAAACGAAAATTTAAGATTTGAAGGTCGAGTTGTTATCGGATTTTGGTAAAATTAGTATGGGTGGACTCGTAATTGAATGGGTTATCGGATTTTATAAGTTTTGCCGGATTCCGATATGTGGGCCCCACGGGCAAATTTTGAGCTAACTTCGGATTTTAATGAAAATATAATATTTTCTTATGAAATTAATTACTATAATTTTTTTGCACATTTTTAGGGACACTATACTATAAACATAAGCAAATGCTATTCAAATTTGTTCCGCCCCCTTTCTTTTTTTCCTTTTTTTCCCCTTCCAAACGTATTTATTGAAATGTGTTGAAAGTCGTGTGCACGAGGTGACGAGTGTGTACACGGGCTAAATTACGAAAGATTATACTTTTAAATTGTGTAGATCACCGTTGCGCATTTATTAAATTATTTTATCTTGTTATATTCTTCATCATTGATCTGAGATATATACTTCAAATTTGTTTGATCTTTTCTTACTAATTATTTTACCTGTTTAGTTGAAATTTGGTTTCTTTTATTCTGTGCATTATTTGAAGGTTGATTTTTTTAAAATTAAATATTATTAATATGAAGTATTTGACATTTTTAAACTTGATATTGAAGTAATGTAGTAAAGATTTTGAAATATTATTTTCCTAAATTATTTACTCCTGAATATTTTTATACTCATTGTGAGGGAGCTGGAAGAATATTATTGTTTAATTATTTTGACATGAGCCGTGAGCTCTTTATTATGAAAAATTATTATTGATGAATTATTTTGACATAAGCCGTGAGCTCTTTATTGTGGAAAACTATTATGGTTGAATTATTTTGGCATGAGCCGTGAGCTTTTTATTGTGGAAAAATATTGTTATTGAATTATTTTGACATGAGCCGTGAGCTCTTTATTGTGGAAAACTATTATTGATGATTTATTTTGGCATGAGCCGTGAGCTCTTTATTGTGGAAAAATATTGTTGTTGAGTTATTTTGGCAAGTTAAATTATTTGAGCACTTGAGGTGCAAATTGTGATATATTGTGATATTGATACGCATGCGGTGGTATAAGGTCTGGGTGTTGAAACGCATGCGGTGAGATAAGGGTGGCTGGATACGCGTGACTAGTAGGGGTGACTACTAGAAGTCATGCGGTGTGATAAGGGTGGCTAAAACGCGGGATGCTATTTCGGAAAAAATATTTTCTTTAAATAAATTGTGAAGGCTCCCGCGGTGATATAAGAAAATAAGATATTGTGAATTTATTTATGATTTGGGACTACGAGGCGGTACCTCGGGAGTGCCCTTGTTGATATTGATTTATGGCCATAGTTGCTTTCGATTAATTGTTGTGATTTTCATAAAGTTGAAGGAAATTATGTTTTGATTCCACGAGATATTATTTGTAATTATTTGATGTCATTAGATGTGACTTACTATTTGATTCATTTCCAATATCATTTTATTTTACTACATTGATAAATATTTTACCATGCCATTATTATATTCCAGTAGGGCCTCACCTGACCTCGTCACTACTCTACCGAGGTTAGGCTTGGCACTTACTGGGTACCGTTGTGGTGTACTCATACTACGCTTCTGCACATCTTTTTGTGCAGATCCAGGTACATTTTACCAGCCTAGACGTCAGTGAGTTACTTGCGCACGGAGACTTCGAGGTATATCTGCCAGCGTCCGCAGACTCCGAAGTCCCCTTCTATCATTTTATGTTGCTTCCTTATATTTTATTTAGACCTTGACATATAGAGATTAAGAATAAATTCTTAGAAGCTTATGACTTATTTCTACCGGGTTTTGGGAGTTGAAATTGTTTGAATTGTAGTTTATTTATTTCAGATATTTATTATTATTCCGCATTGATAGGCTTACCTAGTCTTAGAGACTAGGTGCCATCACGACATCCTACGGAGGGAATTTGGGGTCGTGACATCATGTTGTATATATTTTTAATGTAACATCAATGGATTTCAATAATTTTACTATAGAATTTTAATTTAGCAATTTCCTTTCATGTTGCACAATTGGTGTTCAAATTGAAATTGGCAATCAATAAATTTTGAAGATGTTTGACTCTTCACCATTGACAGCCACTAAAAAGCTTTGAAACTTTGAATTCAAATTTGGGTTTTCAAAAATTACTATTTGTTTGGACTGGGTGTTGTTGCAAATAATTGGAAAATATTGTTTGGAGTTTATATCTCAATTTTGAGGGTGTTTGGTGAAGATTAGATTTGATTTTGGCTGAATTTCAGATTGAAAACTCAAAGAAGAAGAAGAAGAAGACATGATATACAATATACTTACGAAATTTTAGTAAAGTTGTAGTATAATTGTATGTAAATTGTATTCTGTTGTAGTTATATATATATTTTTTTATTTGAGTGTTATATGAAAGTTGAAAAATAGTTGTATAATGTCTGAATCGTTTGTATAAAATTTGTATTTAAGTTATTAATACAATCTTTTTACATAAAGTTATTGATATGTATTAAAATTGTATTAAGAGGAAAAGTTTTGATTGGAATTCTAGAGAGAAAAAACACAAACCACATACAAAATATATATAAATCAGATACAAAATATACAAAAGACATATTGTATAAAATTTGTATGAAAATTGTATTCAAGTTGTATGATAATGTAGATGTATTTTAACTAGGTAAAAATAATATATGAAAGTTGTAGATAAGTTGTAAATAAGTGTATACTATATAATTAGTTGTATAAAATTTATTTTTAGTATGTAATATTGTAGATATATCAATTTGTATTAAATTTGTATGAAATTTGTTTTTAAATTGTATGTTTTTGTACCATCAAATTGTATAATATTAATTGTAAGTACGATGTATCTATTTTAGTGCTGATTTAAATAGGTTTCATTAATTTGTGATAGATCAGTGTATTGGGTAAGTTAACCAATCAAGTGAAGCAGAATACTTTACTAGCCCCGCACGATAGTTATTAATCTCGTAAAATCTTTGGACAAATTTTGATATATATCAACAACTTTATGTAAAAATATAGTATTGATAACTTAAATACAAATTTTAACGATTCATACATTATACAACTATTTTTCAACTTTCATACAACATTCAAATAAAAAGAAATATATAACTACAACAGAATACAACTTACTTTACTATAATTTCGTAAGTATATTATATGTCATGTGTTCTTTTTCTTCTTCTCTTCTTTGAGTTTCAATCTGAAATTCACCCAAAATCAAGTCTAATTTTCACCAAACAAAATTGAGATATAAACTCCAAACAATATTTTTAATTATTTGCAACTACACCCAATCCAAACAAATAATGGTTTTTGAAAACTCAAAATATTTGAATTCAAAGCTTCAAAACTTTTTAATGGCTGTCAATGGTGGAGAGTCAAATACCTTCAAAATTTATTGAGTCGATATCTATACAAGTCTTTGTTGTCCCACTATGACACAGTGCAAAAGGCTTCAATTTTCATAAAACGTATGACAATGCAACTTATCTAGAACCTCTTATATTGAAGTTGGGTCAGTCTCGGTAAGAATTCAAAACGGTTAAAGTGGCATAATGGAGTCTTAAATACGTTTGCTCGTTTTTTTGTTGGTACGCTTTAATTTTCTGAAATTCTATGAATTTCGGAACATTAGTAATTAGCATATCCCCAGCTACATGTAATGTGGAAATAGGATAGGGAAAGAGGAGAAGAGAGAAAAAAAAGGAAAAAAATGTGTAACTGAATCGCTAATAATGGGTTGTCTATAAATTGTAAGAAAAATTTGTTTAGGGCGGGTAATATACAAAACTAGGACAATTTTGATAAATAAGTTTTATATATTGTATAGGAACGAAAAAATCCCCAAAAAATAACAATTGGGACCGTGCATCTTATGGGTACATCATCTAGTATACATAAGAAAGGGACCTTTTTTTGCCACAAGTAACACTTGATCATGCAGAGAATTTGAGTTCCAATGTGAAGCAAAGTGGTGTTGATTTCTTCTATATCATTATCCCAAATAAGAAAAAAAAAAAATAACAGCCCAATGCACAAGGCATCTTGCGTTCACGCAGGGTCCGGGGAAGGGTCACACCTCAAAGGGTGTGGTATAGACAATCGATTCTAATGCAAGCATTAGTGGCTGCTTCCAAGGGTGTCAATGGATATTTAAAAACTGACTACACCAACTGAACCGTACCGTACTGAACCGATTTTTAGGTTTCTTTTAATAAAATCGTAGGTTTTTATATTCTATAACCACCGATATTTAGGGTAGATTTTTTATTTTATGAAAATAAATCGAAAAAATACCGAACCGTACCAAATAAATTTATAATATAAAAAATATATTTATATATTAAGTTTAAAAATAATAAAGCATTAATCTTTTTTCCCGGGCCTTGGAATTATGAAACACTTATGACTCAACAAGTAATTAAACTCAAAATCCTAATTCCCAAACCTATTATGCTACTCCTATTGTGTCACGACCTAAATCGATGTGCCGCGACGGACACCCGGTACCTTACTCAACCGAGTACCAACATAACATATCTTTCTTATTACATCTTCATATACAAGTGACATACGGGTCTAATAGGCCAACATCATCATTTATAAATTCAAAATATAGGCCGACAAGGCCGTACAATCTTTCATGTACACGACATATGTCTACAAGCCTCTAAGAGTACATAAATATTATAAAGGTCAGGACAGGGCCCCGACATACTAATCAGTACATGTCATAATCATACTGACCACATAAGCAACTCCAGAACAAAGGGAGTGTACCGACATCTTCCGCTGAGCTGATCGCTTACTTGGAGGACTCTCGACCTGTCTATCGAGACCTGCGGGCATGAAACATAGCGTCCCCAAGTAAAAGGGACGTCAGTACAAATAATGTACCGAGTATGTAAGAAATAAAAATCAGTAAATAATAGACATGAGAGAAACATGGAGTAAAATACTGGACATGTACTTCTGCATAACTTTGTGAATCATTTCATTTTCATAACATCATGCATATGCGTATAAATGGCATACCATGCATAGGTATATCTGTTCATAACATCATCAAGCCTCTGAGGGTATCCCATCATATCATTTCGGCCACTGTGGGCAAATCATCAACGTATACTAGCTGATCAGGTGGTGGTGCGTATATAATGCCGTAACCTTTTTTCATATCCCATATACATATAATATACGTGTATATAACGCCATCTGGTCATGGGTCAATATATATGTATAAATGCAAAAAATGCATAAGAAATACGTTAATAAGATTTCTCGGAATGTCATAAAAATAATATGCATGTCGGATAAACTTTATCAAATACATATTTTTCTGAGACCCATGAATAGAGGATATAATAATAATTCACATGGGGAATCAAGAACATAAAGACCCCTAGTATTTCTATGAATAGAGTCGTTTATGAAAATGGTGCGTTTGCTCGTTTCTTTTTGTATCGTTTGGATCATGCCAAAAGAAAGAAGGAATAGCCTTAACATACCTGGAGTAGGAAAAAATCCGTATGATATTCTTGGAAAAGGTTGCACTGTACTCCTTTAGAACCGCAAAATTTTACGTTGTTACGGTTCTAACAATTCTCGTTGGAATTGTTTGGTTGCAAGAAGTTTGGTTGAAATCTCATAAGAATTGCTTGAAAGAATCACGTTGTTAAGGTGCTTAAGGAATTTTCTCACTTGAATTCTTGAATCCTTTGCGTGAATATCCGTTGCCTACTTTGCGTGAATATCTGTTACCTTTCTCTTGAATTAGAAAGGTCAATTGTATGAAAATCCGTATGAATTCTTGAAGGCTTTTATGTTTTTACTAAAGACTAAGCCACATATTAATAAATATGCCACCTTTCCACTCAATTATAAGAGTTATAATATGGACAAGGCCTTGCTGCCATGTGACATCCTTTGTCTTATTGCTTTCCCGTTAACACTTCTTCAACTAGATGAGATAAGGTGCAATTCTCTTAAATGTTGCCACCTTGCAATTATAAGGTAAAAGCCACTTAAATGAAAGAAAGGGGTTGCCACATTTTGGGCTTGTTAGGCCCTATCCCATATCTCTAATTAATTAATCACTAATTGTTAATTAACTAGTTAATTCTCCCATTAACCAATAATTAACTAATTACCCACATAACTAAGAATTAGCTCAACTTACTTAAAATACTACTCACTTTTAACATACCGTATACACCTTACTATCATGGCCATGTGGTACCTTGTATGATACTAGTCCATAAATACCGGATATTTTAGCTCGACCGTATTTTATCCCAAAATGTCGAACTTCGACGAAATTTATTTTCTTCGATTTGCTTACCCTCTCACCTTCACGAATTTACTCATTACTTGTTTGAAATAACATAAAATGCTTATAATCTTAAAATAATCTCATTCTCGGGCTTTCATCAATTTACTTATGGCGTACTTTCACGTACGAAAATATGGGGTGTAACATTATTCCCCCCTTTGGAACATGCGTCCTCGAATGTTGACTGGTGCACTTATCATTTTTATGTCTTCCGAATACTTTAGTACTCTCCTTGCCATCTAGGCAACTGTTCTATGAATAAATCCAAGGTCCAGGGTATTCCCACATGTAGGTTTCTTTCTCACACCACGACCTGTGGTCGGAATTCTTCTAATCTCGTAACTCTTGCTACCTTCTGTCATGTAACCTGTATGACTTTTTCCTTATATGTGCGCCTATGTGACTCTTCTCCCCCTTTTCCTCCAGCTTTTGGCTAATCTCTAGGCTTCACTTTGTAAACATATACAAAGCTTGACAGGATGTCGCTCTGGGCATCTATGGGTATACCGAAGTTCTTCGTTCGGTACTTTGTTGAACTCACGAATATTGATATACCTTATTTTGTTTATCCATCTGTGTGACTTTACTTTACCTAGGTAGGTCATACTATACCATAACTCTTACCTCGATTTATCCTTACTGAGGTCTACTACCAAACTCGTGGTTACTTTCATTGCTTATCCCATATGTATAAATCTATGTCCTTTACTGCTTCCACATTACTGTTCATCTTAAGAATGACGGCTTAATCTCATATCATACTTTATAACTTTTATCCATCCATTGTTGATTATATTGATCTATAATCTACCTCTGATAACTTCACCTTTTATGTAACACTGCCGCTAGGGTTCACGTTTCATCGGGGAACATCTGAAATGATTAGACTGATCCACCTGAGGTGATACCATATTTTCATAACGGTATCTCACAACATCCCAATGTGATTCACCTTACATGGGTATTTTAATCCCGTCCAATTCATGGGATCCCTTTTTTTCTTCGTCAGATAATTACTCAATCGAAGGCTCAAACGTCATCCTTTATCTATCACAATTACACCCTCATTCTATTACCAGGGCAGCATTCCATATCTTCTAAATGTTATTAGTCTTAGACTCATTTGAGTTTATTCAGGCTATAGTGAGCTTTGTATAACTTAGAGAAACCATCTGCTCTTCTTGTTTTCATGGGCTTAATCCCGAGGACTTATCCATTCTCGTCACCTCCTCACTCACCCTTTCTTATCCTTACTCTTGTCTTCCTAAAACCTTGTCGATTTACCATACTTTAGCTTGTGACCTACACATATCTATTTATATTATTCGCAACCTTCCTTCAACTTGCTTGCACCACAGATTTCCTTATGTGATTTTGGAACATCAAGCGAGACATCACATCGTCTCTAACTATTCTTTACTCTCTTAAATAGATCTCTTGGTACCTAGAAACCATAGGCTAGAAAATATGCCACTAACGACGGCGTTATCATTCGTGGATATTGAATCCCCGAGCTTCTAGACGTCTATCTGAAGTATAGACTATTCATAACTTTCTGCACTTGAGTATCTCGTACGTTGTCCACATTTACCTTACTTACATTAAAGTCTCGCATCGCATCTTCTATCTCTTTCATGACCTCCCTTCCATATAGGTATAATTTACATCCATAACTTGAAGCTCTATTATAATACTTGCACCTCTGGTGTATACACAATCCGGTGGGAGTTTCATACTGACTTCTTATGAGGCTAGTACTCTTCTAACTTGCTTTATCGTAGAGCCGTTATAGAATATGGCTATTGTACTATCTCTCTTGTACCTCTGATATTAAGAGTGATTTTGCAATGTTCTGAATCATAATGTCTATAATTTTCTGGGTCCAATAATCAGACTCCTGATTTACTCAGTTAATGTAACTCTTTAGTTTCCTCTTTCTTCTGATCAGCCTTTATGTAGGCTTGAGGTATCTTCCGATCTGCGGCTCCTGGTATTAGTTATTACTTTAGCCTTCCATGGGTGCTATATAATATCCACGATACAATCTTCTAACAATTCAATCCTTTGTTTATACCATGGCTCAATTCTTTCTTTTAACTTATACCGGAGTCTCTGATGATTGTATAATTGTCAACACATATGCTGCTTGGATAATAACCCGAAATCTTAAGTGCGTTCATAATGTAACTAACTTTGAATCATTGATCGCATAATTCCTTTTTCGTTCATTCTCAGATTTCTTTGAGCATAAGCTATTACTTTTCCTGGTCTTTCTGCCTCCTTGTTGCGTGCATACTTAGCTTATCTGAGTTCTCACGCATGCCAAAATTTTTGTGCAACTCATATGGTCTTGAATATTACTTTTGGTTTTACTACCCGCTCATTAGCCATGGTAGGTGCCACTTTCTTTTGGAGTGCATACAATTTTGTAGTGAGATTGTTGTTACAAGACCATTTCCTCTTTATGCCAGTTGTGCTTAGGTTGAAGCCTTCTTTCTTATTTCCTCAACTAGTCTTTCATTGTAGTACTTAAGGAAGACCCTCTGACACTTGTAAAGCTGTGAGCTTATTACATCGTATACCCGATAGAATATTTGATGTTCGTACTCACATATAATTATCCTTAGTTACTTTCCTCCACGCTCATGTGCTCGTACGATATCTTCTGAACTAAAGTTTTGATTATTTTCCCAGTGGGACTCTCTTTTATTTCCATAACACTCATACAGTATCTTTAACTACCCTAACTATTATCTAAATATTTCTCAAGGTCGCGATGTTATATCTGCGAGACTGAATTCCCCATGTTGGGTTCACTCTGTTTAGCATGATATATTGATTGATCTGTATCCTCTTGTCTAGCCATAACTAGGCTCTTCTTGAATCAACTACTAACTAATCGTTGGCCCACTCTCATATCAATATTCCGCGTAATCTTTCTTGGGTTATTTCTTTTGTCTTAACTTAGGTCTTTCTCTGGCACCTTATCTATCAATAACATCCCGGGCCGGAACCCTTACTTTCTCTCCTTGCCATCGTGCTAGCGTAATGTTATCGTAGCATACTTGTAGGCTTTGAATAAGTGTTATCTTATCCTTTTCTCATTCTTATCGCATTCTTCCTTTATCATTCCATAGTTACTAGAACCATTTATTTCTGAATTAATGTTACATCACTCCATATTCCCCCCTTTAGGGGAGCACTAAGATTTAGTGCTACGGTGATCTACGTATAGATGTTTTACCTTCTCATCTTTGGCATCTTTTCATATCATCGATGGTCCTTACTCGCCTCGCGGTAATCTTTCTGTACCAAGGATAACAAAATTCCTCACTCGTGAGGGTGACACTTAGTGTAACTGGCACATATAGTCCTTTAAACTTAACTTTGCTCACATTGCTTGCTTTAGGGAAGCATCTTCCTAAATGACCATTCTCTGAATTTCTCATGAATCTTCTTCTGTTGTCCATTCTATTATCGCCGGAACGCAATATGAAATTCCCATGATACCAACCATTATCAAATCACTCAGTCGCTAATTCATGTTTAGTTTATCTTATTCACCAGTCCATACTGATTTCTATTACTCTGGGGTCCAACTTTTCCTCCTGGTAGTCGCGTTAGAGTCACGAACTTACTTCTCGAAATAAGGATATGACTTTATGGCCTATACTCTTTTGTTATCTCAAGGCCTGTCACCTTTCGTCTTTTCCTTCCTTTTACTATAGACTCTGTAATGCTGTCATCTTTTTGATCTACCGTTGTCATCCATGTATCACATCTTACTCATAATGCTTCATTAACCCTCTTCTTATTTTTCGCAAACATTTATGTCTATCACTTTATTCTGAAAACTCGAACAAGACATTCTTTTGCTTTTAGCTCCCCTTGCTCTATCCCATGGCTCTTCGGGTTGCCTAACATGCTCGCTCTACTAGGGACGGGAGCCACACTAAAATAATATTTATCCTTTCAAGGCTTTCAGTGCCTATCTTTGTAGTACTTATATCTAGCTGTACTATTTTAGAGTGCACCATATGGGTGTCTCAAAAGTAGATCTATTAGCATATTTGTAATATCCTTCAAAAAGGTAAACTAACGCAAACAATTCATTTACCATTTTGGGTTACTCTAACCCTAACCGGATCCTGATATCCCGTCATTTTCTTAAACTACACCTGTTAGCCCCCAATAGGGTATAACTGAGATGGGTGTGGACAATTATACATACCTCTGTTACTGTTGAGGGTAACTCATAATGCTTATATTTTTCTGCCGGAACTGTAATACTGATAATCTTCATTAACTGGGTGCCTCGTACCCTTCTTCACCTTGCTTCTTTTACTTGCTGAAACTTGTGTTTATCTTCTGAATCTCTCATTGTCTTTCACCATAAAGATGGATAAATATTCTTGCCTTAAGGTTTCTTATCAAGAGGCTTACACGTTTTAGTATACACATGATCTGCTGAATACCTCATATTTATCTGTCATAAGCATGATGCAAAAATTGAGTTCCTCTGACTCAACTCATCCACAACTATATCTCTTGCCAACCGTCTTTCTGGATGTAGATGTTGTTGTATAACGATTAACGAATAAAATAGAATTTAGGAATTTGAATTTCTTACAGCTGAGCTCTACCACACGATCTAGAGTAAGAAAAAAGAGTGACAGTCCTAAATGCCTTGTAGCCTCCTGCTTATAAGTGTGGTGCACAATACAACCATAAATAAGACTCTACTAGACACGGCTTCTAGACTCCCTAGGACAGAACTGCTCTGATACCACTTTTGTCACGACCCAAACCAAAGGGCCGCGACGGACACCCGGTACCTTACTCAACCGAGTACCAATATAACATATCTTTCTTATTACATCTTCATATACACGTGACATACAGGTCTAATAGGCCAACATCATCATTTATAAACTCAAAATATAGGTCGACAAGGCTGTACAATCTTTCACGTACACGGCATATGTCTACAAGCCTCTAAGAGTACATAAATGTCATAAAGGTCGGACAGGGCCCCGCCATACTAATCAGTACATGTCCTAATCATACTGACCACATAAGCAACTCTAGAGTAAATGGAGTGTACCAACATCTTCCGCTGAGCTGATCGCCTACTTGGAGAACTCTCGACTTGTCTATCGAGACCTGCGGGCATGAAACGCAGCATCCCTAGGCAAAAGGGACGTCAGTACAAATAATGTACCGAGTCTGTAAGGAATGAAAATCAGTAAATAATAGACATGAGAGAAACATGGAGTAAAATACTAGACATGTACTTCTGCATAACTTTGTGAATCATTTCATTTTTATAACGTCATGCATATGCGTATAGATGTCATACCATGCATATGTATATGTGTTCATAACATCATCAAGCCTCTGAGGCATCCCATCATATTATTTCGGCCACTGTGGGAAAATCATCAACGTATACCAGCTGATCAGGTGGTGGTGCGTATATAACGCCGTAACCTTTTTTCATATTCCATATACATATAATATACGCGTATATAACGCCATCTGGTCATGGGTCAATATATATGTATAAATGCATGAAATGCATAAGAAGTACGTTAATAAGATTTCTCGGAATGTCATAAAAATAATATGCATGTCGAATAAACTTTATCAAATATGTATTTTTCTGAGACCCATGAATAGAGGATATAATAATAATTCACATGGGGAATCAAGAACATAGAGACCCCTAGTATTTCTATGAATAGAGTCGTTTATGAAAATGGTGCGTTTGCTCGTTTCTTTTTGTATCGCTTGGATCATGCCAAAAGAAAGAAGGAATAGCCTTAACATACCTGGAGTAGGAAAAAATCCGTATGATATTCTTGGAAAAGGTTGCACTGTACTCCTTTAGAACCGCAAAATTTTACGTTGCTACGGTTCTTACAATTCTCGTTGGAATTGTTTGGTTACAAGAAGTTTGGTTGAAATCTCGTAAGAATTGCTTGAAAGAATCACGTTGTTTAGGTGCTTAAGGAATTTTCTCACTTGAATTCTTGAATCCTTTGCGTGAATATCCGTTGCCTACTTTGCATGAATATCTGTTACCTTTCTCTTGAATTAGAAAGGTCAATTGTATGAAAATCCGTATGAATTCTTGAGGGCTTTTATGTTATTACTAAAGACTAAGCCACATATTAATAAATATGCTACCTTTCCACTCAATTATAAGAGTTATAATATGAACAAGGCCTTGCTGCCACGTGACATCTTTTGTCTTATTGCTTTCTCGATAACACTTCTTCAACTAGATGAGATAAGGTGCAATTCTCTTAAATGTTGCCACCTTGCAATTATAAGGTAAAAGTCGCTTAAATGAAAGAAAGGGGCTGCCATGTTTTGGGCTTGTTAAGCCCTATCCCATATCTCTAATTAATTAATCACTAATTATTAATTAACTAATTAATTCTTCCATTAACCAATAATTAACTAATTACCCACATAACTAAGAATTAGCTCAACTTACTTAAAATACTACTCACTTTTAACATACCTTATACACCTTACTATCATGGTCATGTGGTACCTTATATGGTACTAGTCCATAAATATCGGGTATTTTAGCTCGACCATATTTTATCCCAAAATGTCGAACTTCCACGAAATTCATTTTCTTCGATTTGCTTACCCTTTCACCTTCACGAATTTACTCATTACTTGTTTGAAATAGCATAAAATGCTTATATCTTAAAATAATCTCATTCCCGAACTTTAATAAATTTACTTATGGCGCACTTTCACGTACGAAAATATGGGGTGTAACATATTGAAATTAAATTATTTTGAGCATATTCACTAGCAAGACACAAGGTATTATAGCGATTATGAGTAGCAAATTACAATGTATTGAATATGTTTCCTTTCATATGATTTAGATTTATCTTTTTGAATATTTAATCTTCTCAGTATTTTAAAAGGCGTGGGCGTAAGGCGGAGCATTTTACATATGCCTCAGCGGGGCGTAAGCCCCATAGGTATTTAATTTTTAATATTTTATAAAATAATATAATGACAATTAATATTTATAAACAGGTAAAATTGCATAAAAATTAAAGAAAACTATATATATGTGTGCTCCATCCCCACAAAAAACTAATCAAAACAATCTATTATACGTTACTTACAAGCACAAGTAATTTGAGTCTAAAAGAATAAAATTTTCTATATGGAGGAACAAAAAGGATGATTAACCTGCAATTTGAACTTTGAATTTGCTGCTATGAAGAAAAATGTAGCTCTCTTTGTATTTGTAAAAAAACTAAATATTCGTTGCTTTTGGGAGATATTAGCAGAATAGCGGACAAGATAAAAATTTGAAAAACCATGAATTAGGGCAAAAGGTCTTTACTTTTAAATTTAATACTTTTGAGTTCTTTTTTAAACCTTTTGAGTAATTACCAAACTCACTTTTGAGAATTTGGGTATTATATGAAGGACTAATTCAACAAATTTTATTTTAATTTGAAAAAGTATCTGGGGCTTACTCCTTACTAAAAAAACGCGCCCCGAACGCCCGGGCGTACGCCCCAAATTGCGGAGCGTACGCCTCTTGAGACTTTCGCCCCACACCATTGCCCGGGACGTTTTTGGTACGCCTCGCCCCGGGGCTCGCCCCAGAAACGCCTTTTAAAACAGAGAATCTTCTATAGACTTTATTCTTTAGTCTTATCTTGGTTAATATCTTTCGTATTTGCTTAGTTTCTTTTACGTTATTGTAGAATAATTGATGAATCTATACTTTAGTCTTCTTTCATGTTTTCTTAATTCATCACCTTTTAAACTGTAAAAATGTCTAGAGAGTTTTGCCAAGTCTTATAAAAGTACGTATGTTATTGCATTCTACTTCTACTAGTGACTTTTACATGACATTTAAAAAAAAATACTAAAAATTAACCGAACTGTACCGATACTGAAGAGAAACTGACATAATTGAGACGGTTTCGAAAAGTCTAATTTTGGTTATATATAATAGAATAACCGAAAAATTTGTATGGTATAAATTTTATAAAATAACCGGCCGAACTGAACCATTGACACCCCTAGCTGCTTCCATATGTCTCGAACCCGTGACTTATAGGTCACACGGAGATAACTTTACAGTTACTCCCAAGATCCCCTTCATATATATATATATATATATATATATATATATATATATATATATATCATATCCCAAATAATACTATAAATATACATACCAAATGATTAGGTAGTGGTTAGAAGGATACATGCAAACACTATTCTCCACAAAATAGCAAAACTAACAAAATCCCAAGCTAACCATCTGAATACAATTTAGTGAACATTATTAAACAAGATTTGAACATTTGGAAATAAGCATAATGCCTAAGAAAAACAGAGGGAAAAAAAAGTTGCTCAATTGAAACTAAGACACAAAAAGAAACTAGTAAATATATATGTCCCTCAAAGTTTTCACCTCCTCTTATTTTTGCTTCCAATCACTAAAGCAAAATAGAAGAGAATCCTAAAGAAAAATCCCAAAGCAATAGCAATCCACAAACAAGACCATTTGTTTAAGTCATTCACACCAGTTTGTTTCAATATATCTGCTCCTGTTGTCAAACATGTTGAACTTGTTATGTTCATTCCCAAAGTCTTGCTCATGTTGTGGAGCAACTTGATCTTCAACTGCTCAGGTACAGCCCTCAAAGGCGAACCGTCGAAAATCTGAATACCCTTTACAAAACACTCAAGAGGATCATCAAATTCATTCTGTAACACCCCTTGATAAGGATATTTCACTAAGGACATATAGTGAAACCATATCCAATAAGGAGGGATCCGATCACGACTAATGAAATAGCCACTAAACAACACGAAATAAGCCAATATCGCGACAACAACCGTGTAAGCCATCATAACATTGTAGATGACACCAGAAAGGAATGTGACAAATGAACTTCCAGCCCAAAATGAGGCAACCATAAAAAGCAAGAAGAAAAGGAAACCTGAAACGCCACCGGCTAATCCCACAGACCAATAAGTTATGACAGCAAATGCAATGGAGAGGACTAATATGGAAGGAAGTGAGATAATGGCATGTGAAAGAACATAAGAGGAACGACGATAAGCGTTATAAGCAGTCTCTCTCATGAAAATGTACCTTTCTTGAAGAAAGACTGGGATTGCTTCAGCACAAGTATAAAAAGTTGTTGACATTGCAAAGGCAAAAAATCCTACCCTTTCTTGAACCCCTTTTGGAGAATTGTCCAATTTCCAAAAAATAGTGGCTAGTATAACACCAGTGACAACAACAGCGCCAAAACGCATACCAAATAGCTCAGGCATTCTCATGGAATTCAACATAGATCTTTTGGCTATCACGACCATATCAACCCAAAATGGATTAGCAAATTTTGGGACATTTGAAGAAGAAAGACTCGGGTCGATATTTGTTCCTCCTGAAACTAATTTCCCTCTTGAAACACTTGCACTTATGGCATCTTTGAGTGATGGTTTTGATCCATTGTAAAAGAAGCTGCTACTATTTGAGTTTTTTTTCCTTTGCCATGTTTTGTTGAACTCCACTAAATTCTTGGTTCCATTTGGAGTTCCTTCAAGTTCTCTTATGAAATCCAAAGCAAACTCTATCCTGTTTTCATTTTCTGGGATTGGATTTCCAAATTCAGCAAAAAAATGTTGTAAACTTGAAGGAGAGCTAGTAAAGACTGTGTTTCCACGCGAAAGGATGATCAAATGGTCCAAAAGACTCAAGATTCTATAGCTTGGTTGATGAATTGACATGATCACAATACCACCACTTTGTGCAATTCTTTGCAAGACTTTTACAACCATATATGCACTAGTGGAATCAAGCCCTGAAGTTGGTTCATCAAGAAAAAGGACAATAGGGTCATGAATTATGTCAATGCCAATAGAAACACGCCTTCTTTCGCCACCAGAAACTCCCCTATGGCCTTCATCTCCAATCACTGTTTTAGCAGCAGTTGTAAGGCCTAATTGATCGATTAATGCTTGAACTCTAGCTTTCTTCTTGGACTTAGATAAAGTCCTTGGAAGACGAAACTCGGCTGAAAACATGAGTGTTTCTTCAACAGTTAACATTGGAAACAAGAGATCATCTTGCATAACATAAGCTGAGATTACTTTAAGAAGTTTTGATTCAAGAACTTCACCATTTAAAGTTACTGTCCCTTTTAGGCTTTCTCTTGATATTCGATCTGCAAGTGCATCGATCAAAGTAGATTTTCCCGAACCACTAGCTCCAAGTACAGCCATGATTTCACCTTCTCTGGCTTCTCCTGATATGTCATTCAACAACATCTTCATGTTATCGTCTAGCAACGCATTGTCCTTATCCTTCCTCAAGCACTTAGGAAGTGCCATTTTGCTTTTAACTTTAACACTATAGCTGAGATTGTGGAAAGAAAGAATAAAGGGAAATGAAGATGGAGTAGCAATATTGGAGTAGTTATTTCCAAGTTCAAGGGAATTATTGTTGTATGTTTCCTCAGTAGAGTCGCCAACGCGTTTTAATAGTTCACCTAGTGTGACAGAGACATTGTGTCTTGGTTTTCTACTGAATTCTTGAAGATCCATGTTTGTTCTTGGACCTAAAAATGGAAGATCACTGGCTGAAGACATGTCGTCGCCTCCGCCAAGACTAGACATGTTTGATCAAAGGATGTTTAGTGTGATCAATAGCTGTATACTTCTAGTTTTGTGTATAAGAACACACTCTAAATAGAAAGGTAAAAGAGTTTAGTTGGAGTGATGAAGTTTGGAAGGTTTTCAACAAAATTTCTTCATATTTAGTCACTTTCTCTTTGTATTTTTGCTATGTGAATATCTTTGTTGATACCATTGTACTAGAATATAATGTTAAGTTTTGTTTTTCGTGTGCTAGTGAGGTTTGAAAATACTAATAAAGTAAGGTCAGTAGGTGACAAGTTGGATGCCTTCCATTGAATGAGTATATGTAATTTACATCATCTACTACTAAGTCTATTTCTACCTTGAGATTTCTTGTAAGATTAGAACTTGGGTATGCCATCTCTGCCATTTGTGACCTAAAAAGGTAAAGGGATACCAAAACAAAAACATAAAGATAATAAAGAAAGAGTTTTTATATATACTAACAGTGTAATGCATTTTTACACTTTGTGTAAATTCAACTCGTTATAGTATGTTATTACTCTATATTTTTTTGCGCTACTATATCATGCTTGATATGCAGAGGCGGATACACCTTGCGGCAAGCGGTGTCATGTAACACTGTTTCGCCGAAATTTTTATTACATATGTATATATAGATAGTATACAAAATAAAAATATTGAGTATAAATATAAAAATGACACCGCTTTTAATTATAGTAATTTATTCATTTATTTAAATTTGTTTTAGCACCTCTTACCAAAAATCCTGCGTACACCGTTGATATGGACGAGCTACTTGTTGTTTTGGATAAACCTAATATGATAGTATAAAAATCTTTTTTATTATTAGTGCATAAAACATAAACTCGCACAAAAAATAGTACCATATTTGTAGAGACATCATGTGCAACAAACCAGATTTATTGGAGAGATGTTTCTTGTACACCACTCTTTTGAAGAAGGTTCACAGGCTAAAGAAGCAAACTTTCAACCACTATTTTTCTAACCTAATAAATTCCTTTCAAGTGATTCGAGTAAATGAGAGAACTGTATCTGTTGGTTAAATTTTGATAAGGGAACATCTTCTTTTACTAACCTGAGAAGTAATTTACAACAATGAAGACCTAATTAGGTCAATGAATATGTATACCGCGTTTTAAAATTGAATTTTTATCCTTTCAAAAGAAATCTACGACTTTAAATTATTTGTTTTGAAAGTTGATACTACTAATTTTTCCTACTTCTTTAGGGATTAACCCACTCGTAAAAACTGTTTTTCCTTCTTAAATATAGTGGACATCAGTAAAACGTCAAAAGTTATACGTCCAACGATAAGATGATTGAGAATTTTCACCTTTAACTAGAGGAGGGGTTCGAGTTTTAAGAATAAAAAAATCTTGGTAAAAAGCATTTCATCCCCTTACTAGGTCGTCTTTCCTGTAAATATCTTGATTATTTGACGTTAAGGTTTGGGCTTTGCTACTAGTTGCGTGTTACTAATATAGAAGCCACTGCTACTTCTTGTGTGTATTGGTTGCAAATTGACTCTAATTTGTCTTATTTTTATTGAATTTTAGTCACTTCCAAGTGGCTAATGTGGTGACCAAAAAATTCCTAATCTCTCTTGCACACGTCTTCACTTCTTTACGAAATCAATTTTTCTATTTGCCATTATTTTCACTTGATAGGAATGGGTTCTTACTATAATTTTTCATTTTTTTTCAAGCTATACCTAAATCCCTTTCTTATTAATCTGGATTTTGATTACTTTAGGTATGGATGTTCATCTACTCTGGACCTAAGCATCACTATAAATCTGCAGTCAAAAAAAATTAGAAATCACCCATTCAGTTGACACTTGGTTTATCTATTTACGTATCATTTTTCGCTTTGTTTGGATCCATAATATTTCAATACTTTGTACCTAAAGATTATCTAATGCTAGAAGTTCTCTAAGGGGTCATTTGGTTAGGAAACAAGTTATCCTAGGATTAATTATTCCGGGATTATTATCCCACCCTCCCATAGGGATAAAAATAACACTACAATCCTGGAATTAGTTATACCATTATTTTATCCCAACCAAACGTGGGATAAACTCATCTCAAATTTAATCTCAGAATTAATTATCCCTTATCCCTAGTACCAAACGAGCCATAACGGTATACTCTAGTGCTTAACTGCTTATATCTCCAATTTGCTAAAAGTCTTCTGGTCTTCTAGTTGATATATTTTCTGGACTCTGGAGATATCTAAAATTGAGGTAATATGGAATTTTACTTTAAATACACCGAACGTGATCAGATATTTACAACGAGAGAGAACTCGTCCGAAATTATGCATCCACTATGATATTTACAGCAGCAAATCCACAATACTTATACTTTACCTGCCAATTAAGACCAAGGCAATTACACTATTTCATTTCTCACTTTAAACGACACTTGGCTGTCCAACATCTTGAAGCAAAATATCTTTCTTTTTCAGGATCAAGGACCAATTTGGGGTTCAACATTTCTCTTGCAGTACGATGACTTTACACAAATCTCTCCCTCTCTCTCTGTTAAGTTACACTATACAACTGTCGCAATCGTTACTTCCCAGAAAAAAATTGAAAACAAAAGGCATGTACAAGTGTTTTAATGTATACCATGAGAAGGGGATGAGCTTTTTTTTCCTCCCTAAATGACATGATTAAGTGGTCCAATGCCCAATTCATCCTCTATGTCATCGCCATCCTCAAACAGCTTCAAGAATCGAGCTTGCTCTTGTTGCTTTTTTCTCTTTTGCCAATATTTGTAGGCAGTCACTGCTCCAAGAACTACAAAAATCGACACCACCACACAGATAAGCAGCACTAGTGCCCAGTGCATTCCCTTTCCCTTGGTTTGCGAGTCAGCAGAGTGATTTGAAGCTAGAGAGAAACCATGCAATGACACACCATAAGCAACCGAATATAGACAACAAATTATAGAGCCTCCGAAAAAAAGGACAAGCATCCATGAGGGAAGAATAATCCAGATACTATAAATACAAGAATTTTGTTGCAAAAATAAGTTAATGATATCATAATTTGTGAATTAAATGCTACGTTAGATTGGATTATCTCATCAACAATGTCACAATAGGTCATATATTAAGCTTAATTTTAAAGATTAACCAAGGATTTAGTGCAATATTTCTAATGTAAACAAACTCAAAACCATCATGGATTCCATGAGCACCGAAGTCCCTAAGCGGCACAAAAGGGATGTCAGGGGAGACATAATGAAATGCCATTAAGAACAAAGATCGCGGGAAATCCAAATTGTCATCATAATAGTCTGCAAGGGAAGTGCAACCTTCCTTTTACTCAGTTTCTTTTAAGAAGCAAATAATTCAATAATAGAACTAGGCAAAATGCCAAACCATTTCATTTACACCTGTGTCGATGCCCCTTAGTAAAGATAGGGTGGTACTGTTGTCTTTTAATTGCAGTGCCAATTAGAGGAGCCCAAATTCTACATCACACTGAAACTCAAAGATTTACCCACCAAAGTCTTTTTCTTCTAATTATTCTTATCCAGAAAAAAGGAAGGGGGAGAAGTAACTAATTTGCTTTCTTTCCAAGAAGCACTTCATATTTTCAACCTAGCGTACTTTTTTTTTTTTTTTTGGGGGGGGGGGGGGGGGGTAAGTCGTTGACACCCCTAGTTATGGCCAACTCCAATTGATCCACATGTTTGAAAACTCGGCTGGTATAGACCGCCCCTCTATCGTGCTCCTACTTAAATACTAGGCCTCTTGTCAGTGGCAGGGTTTGAACTAGAGATGCGTCTTTCCACACATCCTGCGTTGCGTCCTTGCCACTAAATCAAGGCCCTCGGAGCAGAGATTGGCATACATTTAGTTAGATGCTTATGTTGATCAGGATGGAGAGATATTAGAGAATATAAACTAATTTCCTCAAGTACTTGAGATTGGAACTATAAATTAGAGCATTTATGAGTTTATGTGCAGTAAAATGTCAAAAAGCCTCAAGGCTATTGTTGTTACAGAGAATGGAACGCTTTAACCAAGGATAAGAGGAGATAGAAGAAGATAGAATACTCACCACCTTCAAGAGGGACACAGTCTGGACACAAAAATGTGGCGTTGAACTCTTTCTCCTTGAAACGAATATACTTCCCATCAGGACTAGTAAAATCAGAGGCACAGAACTCCCACTCATCAAATACATCATCAGGCTTTATAAATGAGTCTTTCTCATATATCCCGCATCGTTTGCACTTTTTTTCTTCGAGTTCTGTCAGAGGCTAAAAACATAAAATGCAACATCATCAGCTTCCTAAAGAAGATGTCTTACGCCAAGCACATATAATCAGAAACCTTCCAAGTTACGACAGTAATAGTCAAAGATTGGAAGACAAATTTAGATTCTTCCCTTGATGCATAAAGCAAACAAACACCATCGTTAATTAAGGATAGGAGTCTCCTCTGCCAGACAGCCACACATATGAGGTAGGCTTGTAACTTACTGAGGAATGTCCTGACTTTACTTTGAGTACTCCTATGTATCAATTGTCTCCATTAGTTCAATAGTATTAGTGTTAGTATGGTACCCCTTTTATCCTTAGTTTGCTATTATCGCATACCTTGTACTGTTATTACTTGCCACCAGTACTCCCTTAGTTTGCTATCACTACATATCTTGTATTGTTGTTACTTGCTATCAGTACTTCATTCATATTCTCTATTGCTATCTTGGATTTAGTTTTCTAAATATATTGTCTTGCTTTTACTTGCTATCAGTGCTTCTTCCGTCTTCTATTTAGCCGAGGATCTATCGGAAACAGTCTCTCTGCCCTTCCAAGGTAGGGGTAAGGCCGGTACATCCTACCCTCCCCAGATCCCACTTGTGGGATTACACTGGGTTGTTGTTGTAGAAAAGTCAGCTTAACTCCCACCAAGCATAGCCGGTCTCGAGTCCAAACAAAGGAGAAGGGTTGTTATAGATTGACAATCAACAGAAGTGGACCTACAATGTGACACGGTGTTTTTTGATGAAGTAATAGAGTTTCATTTAATGGCATCAAGAAGATGCAGACAAAAATATACAAGAGGGAAAAAGGTGACTGCTCAGATACAATACAATGTGACAGCGTGAAGCGAGGAAAAGCGACAAGCCCCTTTTCTTCGCTTAAAGCGATAAGTGAAGCATCATAGACAATGAAGAAGAAGAAGAGGAGAATGACAATAAAATAAATACTGCATAGATAACTAAGAATAAATGATATGAAGAAAATGGCAGTAAGTATGTCAAAAAGTGGCAGTATAACTGGAACGAAAAATGGGCAACATTTCGCTGCAATTTATCACTGAAACAATGAAAGAAAATGAAGAAGAAGAAGAAGAGGAGGAGGAGAATGAGAAAAAAAAAGAATTGAAGGGGAAAAAAAATTCACCAAATGCTGCTATTTGGACACTGAATCAGTGAAAGAAAAAGAAAAAGAAGAAGAAGAAGGAAGAAATCACATACCTGAGACCAAACTTGATGATCTTGAAGTTAAAAAAAGAGAGCCTTTTTAATTAATTAACGTTGGCAGCCCAATTATAAAGAGAAGTGCTCGCTTTTGTCGCTTTCTCGCTTTTTCAGGGGAAGCGATCGCTTTTGTGTACCTGATACGCTTCAGATCAGAGAAGCGACAGATGCCTCGCTTCGCATCGCTTCTCGCTTTAAGTGAGGAAGCGCTCGCTTTTAACAACACTGATGTGACAAGTGGGTTATATTGAACTCAGTGGTTGTCTTAGACCCTATATATATGCGTTAAAAACACACTATGATAAAGAAACTCAATCCCAAAAGCTAGCTCACAAGGTCAGAATTTTCCAAGCCATATAAGGAGACCAAGTCCCCCATCCCTATTCGATGTGGGAGACTAACAACCCCGCACACCCAGGCCTACCAACTGGAGCATGGACAATCTAAACTCACTTTTGCTCCACCAATGAAATCATTGATACATGGCCTTGGAAATACATCTGGAAGACCAAGCTACCTACAAAAATCTCCTGTTTCAGTTGAATAGCCTTAAATGAAGCATGCCTAACCCAGGACAATCTCAGCTGAAGAAGTTTTCAATCGGCCAACATATGTTATATGTGTTTGCAACAACCAGAATCCAACAAGCATCTCTTTCTTCACTGCCCAGTTGCAGCAGATATCTGGTGTATGTTCTTTGCCATCTTTGGTTTAAGCTGGGTCATGCCTCAGAACATTAAGGATACCTATGAAAGCTGATCTTCATGGAAAGTTGATAAATCCATCAGTAAAGTATGGTAGATGATCCCTTCTTGTATTTTGGGGTGTGTTTGGACAGAAAGGAATCACAGATGTTTTGATGGGATATCAACTCCAACATACGCACTTAAGGCTAGATGCCTTATATGGTTATATAGTTGGCAGAATTTAGCTCCTGTCAATTGTCCTATTAATCTTTTGGACTTCGTCAGCTCTTTAGCTTTAGCCTAGTTTTTTCCTATAGAGCTGACTATGTCTTTATGTATCTCTCTCTTTTGTACTTCTTGCATCTTCTTGATGCCTTTAATGCAATTCTCTTACTTCATCAAAAAAAAAAAAACTCAACCCCAAAAGCTAGCTCATGAGATAAGGATTGCCAAAGCCATATAAGGACCAAGTCCCCATCCCTATCCGATGTGGGAAAGTCAACACACTATATATGTACAAATGATATGTTCTGAACACAGAAAACCAAATGAATTGTGGGTTCAGAAAATCCCAAATGTGCAGTTCAACTCATGGATCCGCTTCTGACGGCCAGCTTAGAAGTTGCCAAATTCGAGATTGAGGCACAGTTAATTAGTTGATTGATTGAACATGAACAAAGATAATAGTTTCACAGATGGCCTCACGTTAATGAGGTAAATTTTTTATATTTTTCCAAACAAAGCAAAATTAACAAAGCAATTGCATAACTTTTTAAATCGAGAAATGCTGTAACTAATTCCAGCAACCGAGAAAGTATACAGTACTACAGTAGTTATATACCTGCCAAGACTCTTCGCCCTTGAAGCTATACAACTCATGTTTCTTCTTCACATCAGGCAAATTTGTTCTATTTTCACCTTTACACTGAAAATAAACTTCTGGTGTCAATCCTAACAATTCATGAGTATTATATATTTCGATCGAATCTAGAGTAACAATCGCCGCTGTAATCAATCCTGAAGCCAAAGAAAATAATAAGTTACCATTATTTAGCCATCAATTAGTTCAGTATAATCATAAAATCGAATCATTTATTCAGAAATCAGCTACTTTCCGGGTTTGTCATGAAAATTACCTGGAAGCAAGCTGAGAAGAATTGATCTATAGAAGAGCAAAAGGAGAGGAGGAATCCTAGACTTTAAACGACGACGCATCGCCGTAAAATTGCGGCTCTCGTTGATCGGAGACGACGATGGAGAAAGGCGGGGATGTTGGCGCTATTGGTTTCCTGCGCGGAGCGAAGCTTCTGTTTGAAGACCTGGTAAGAGCTAATTTGGCGAAGCAAAACTTCTTCTGATTCTAATCTAATGCTTATCTTAGTGCATGTTTGCTACAGAGTAAAATATTTTTAAATTTTTTATATTTTATTAGCTTAAATATTTTTATATGAATTTATTTTTCTTCAATTAGAGAGAAATGACTTCTCTACTAAAAGCTGGAAAAATATTTTCCAAACTTTTCTTTCAACCTTCTCCTCCCCATCCTATCCCCCAACCCACAATCTTGCCATTCCGACCCCATATCTTGACCTACTACTATGCCCCCTGACCTCACCCCGACCCACCCTACCATGGCACCCTTCGCCCACCCTCCTAATTGATTATTTTATGCATCGGAAGCAGTCCCAGTATCAAAATCGCATGTAATTTAGATAACTAGTATATGCGAGATTTCACGAGTTACCCCTTGAAGCGTGAACACAACGTTTCAACCACGTGAGTCTTTAGTTTCACAACAACTCAATGAAATCTCCACCATCAGCACGATCACAATTCCCGAATATTCCACAACCTTCTACTGTGTTACCCAAATAATATCCGAAAAAATAATTTCGTGTGGGCAAAATTTCTAGGAAAACATGGCTGAAATTTTCAGCCACCATTCTATTCTATTTTCTCTAGGTGTAATGTATTTATAGCACAAGTTTTAAGGGTTAATACCCTTTTCCAAAACTTCCTGGGTTTTCTTTTCCGCCAGAAAAATGATTCCTTTATTTTCTATTATGTAGGCACATCAGGGACCACGAAATTTAATTAACAAGGCTTCCAATTATGTAATTAATTTATAATTTTAAAAATTAATATCCACCATAATTAATTACGAATTCTTCCACTAAAAATTCGTAATTGTACTCCTTACTCAATTTCGAAATTCATCCATTAAATCTTATTTAACTCCTCATGTTAAGATTTAGATACTAATCAATTAAATTAAATTACTGACAATTTAATTTATTGATTATTTTCTTTAGACTTTCACTTATTTCATGTGTCGAATATAAAATCCACCAGCCGGGTTTACACATAAAAACTTATAAGCTTTCATAAAGGTGTATCATCAATCTCTAAACCGAGACATGGATTCCATCAACTAACTATTACTTCGCAGTGTACATTATTATTATCCAATTTTCCAGGTTTATTGACCTACAAAAGGATCTCGCCTTTTAATAAATAAAAATAATAATAATATACACAACTAATAATAATTATATCAAGATTAAGAGTATAAGCATATTTAATGGTTAGAGAATTTATTTTATTACGTCAGTATAAAATTGTAACGACTCGGCCGGTCGTTTTGTGCTCTAGCGCGTCGTTCGGCGGTTTGAGGCCTTAAGTAGCTTCACTTCATATTTTATGACTTGTACATGTGGTCGGAATTGAATTTTGGAAAGTTCGAAGTTGATTTGAAAATAAAATTCTAAATTCGGAAGCTTTAAGTTGGAAGAATTGACTAAGGTTTGACTTTTGAGTAAAAAACCTCGGAATCGAGATTTGAAGGTTCCAATAGGTTCATATGATGATTTCGGACTTGGGCGTATGTTCGGGTTGAGTATAGAATCACCCGAAAGCAATTCAGCGCTTATTGTGAAAAGTTGTCATTTTGAAGGTTTTAGAATTTCTTAAGTTTGGTTTGAGGTGAACTTTGGTGTTATCGATGTTCGTTTGGAATTCCGAGCCTTGGAATAGGTTCGCATTGTGATTTATGACATGTACACAAAGTTTGGCGTCATTCCGGAATATTTTGGTATGATTCAAGCGCGTTCGTCGAAGTTTAAAAGTTTAAAGAAAGGTTTCGATCATCGATTCGCAATTTTGATGTTGTTTGGTGTGATTTGAGGCCTCGAGCAGGTCCGTGTTATGTTATGGAACTTGTTGGTAAGTTCGAACGGGGTCCTGGGGGCCTCGGGTGTGTTTCGGACGAGTCGCGGATCACTTTGGAGCTTTGTTGTATTGCTAAAGGGCATGAGTACTAGTGCAATCACACCTGCGGAAAAAGGGCTGCAAATGCGACGCCGCAGAAGCGGCCAGGCAAGCGCAGTAATGGATTTTGGTTGGGAAGTGCTGGGACCGCAGATGCGGTCGTTTTACCGCAGAAGCGGAACCGCACCTGCGGAGAGGGGCAACACAGAAGCGGGGGCGCAAATGCGCAATAGGGCCGCAGAAGCGACCGACGACCTGGCCTGGGTTCTCGCAGGTGCGAGATTTAAAGCCGCATAAGTGACCTTTTGGACTGCAGAAGCAAAATTTTTTGGGCAGTGTGGTTCTTAAAAACATGGGTTTGGCCCATTTTCACCTCATTTCTTCCATGGGAGCCGACTTTGGGGCGATTTTTGGAGCGCTATTTCCATCATCAATCTTGAGGTAAGTGATTTCTACACACTGTGAGCTAAATACATGGCTTATGTATGGATTTAAGCATGAAAACTAGTAGAAATTGTGGGAATTTGGTAGAAAACCTAGAAATTGGTATTTTTGGATTTTAACCACGAAATTGGATATGGAATTTGGAATAAATTATATATTTGAGTTCGTGGTGTTATGGGTAAAGTTTATCTTTGAAAATTTTCAGAATTCGGACACGTGGGCCCGAGGATTGACATTATTGACTTTTAGAGCGGAGTTGAGGATTGTTATGAATTGATTAATTATAAGCATTGGAGTATATTTTGATTGAGTTGCACATCATTTGACTAGTTTCAGATTGTTTGGCTTGAATTGAAGAGTTAGAGAGGCGTTGAAGCCGGTTTTGGAACTTCGGAGCGAGGTAAGTCTCTTGTCTAACTTTGTGAGGGGAAAACTACCCCCTAGGTGATATAATTATTATATGCTACTAGTTGTGGGTGCTACGTACGCACGAGGTGACGAGAGTCCGTACGTAGCTAAAGCATGCTTATGTCCGGGTAGACTTAGGACCTTATTAAGTAATAATTGAATTATTTGAACTCATTCTGCTGGCTTAATTAATTAAACTTATAATTGAAATAGATTTAGAAATAAATGTATGTATACTGTCGAGCCTTATCACCTTGAGTTGTTGGTTAGTCATTGGAGGAAAGATAAAGATTATATTCACTTTGTACTCATGTACTGTATTGTAAGCACGTGTCTCGTAATTCGGTAACTTTCTTCCTTTCTTGTGGAGCGGGTCGAATGCCTCGGTAGTATAATATATGCATTTATGGTTCGTGCCGCTCGACCCTCGGCAGTGTACACATTATTCTGGATCGGACCGAACGACCTCGACATAATCGTGCGTTATATCGCTGGTAGTCCGAACATTCACGAGATTATCTTTAAACTGATGCCCGACATTTTATATGGTATTCCTTATTCATTTGATATTGGCACTTGACATTTTCTGAGCTGTTAAGGTATAATACAAGATTGAGAAATTCATACTTTAAAAGAAATATTTGGAAGATTATGTAACTAACAGATTTTTCCCATTATTGTTGTGTGCTTCATATCTACTTATGATTTATTATATTGCTTTATTGGACCTCTAGTAAGTGTCGATGTCGACCCCTCGTCACTACTTCTCCAAGGTTAGGCTAGATACTTACTGGGTACGCGTTGATTTACGTACTCATGCTGCACTTCTGCACTAAATGTGCAGGATATGACAGGTTAAATTAGCAGTTATCTTGGTGCGTAGGCACAACTGTTGGGGAGACTTTATGGTGAGCTGCATTCCAGGCTACGTATCGCAGCCCACAGAGTCTCCATCGTACCATTTACTCTATCCGGTCTTATTTACATTCCAGACAAGTGTTGTATTGTTATTGTACTCCTTAGTAAATGCTCATGCACTTGTGACACCGGGTTTTAGGATGTTCTAGGAGTTGTTGTGACTTTGCTTAGCATTTACACACTTATATTATCTATTCTGTTAAAAATTATAAATTTCCATGATTTTTATGCGTTGATTTATTCATCTAATAAAGAGTTACGATTTCGGAAATAATAAAATTCATAATTAAATCAGTAGTTCACAGTTGGCTTGCCTAAAGGTGACGTTGGGCGCCATCACGACCTATAGTGAGTTTTGGGTCATGATAGCTTGGTATACGAGCGTTAGGTTCACTTAGGTCTCACGAGTCATGAGCAAGTCTAGTAGAGGCTTGCGGATCCGTACAGAGACGTCTGTACTTCTCTTCGAGAGGCTACAGGGCTGTTAGGAGCACTTCCCTTCTTGATTCCTCATCGTACGATTTGATTCCTTTGAGGCTTATGCCTTTATTTCCTTCCTACTCAATTTTATGCGACGTGGAGTGCTTGGTATCAATTGGGCATTGAGGAATTATAAATGGTACCGCAAATGAGGTGTAAGATATTTTCCTTGCGTGTTCGGGCAAGCTATTATCGTCGCCTTGCGGAAGGATGTTCTATCGTTTCGGCTCAGTATCTGTACTTCCTATGGTCACAGATTGCTATGATGTTCATGTGTTGTTATCGCACAATGTTGGTGTAATAGTAGGGTGCTTATTTATGGATCGCGGTAGTGAATGACTCAAAAGGAGGATTTCTCAGTTCATGGTTTAGAGGTTCGGCATCTAATTCCAGTGGAGGAAGGGCAATCGGACTATGGATGTTCAGGTTTTGTTTGATGGAGTAACGAGACTTGATATTTTCGAGCGTGGTGGAATTTTCATTTTTGATGTGGTGTCGTCGTCCTTGTTTGAATGTATTAAGGTTCACCGGTGTTATGGCCTTCTTTGATTTGCCTTCGGGGTAGAGGGTGGTGAAAATAGTGTATAAGAAGCGGTTGTCAAAGATGGCGGTGTGTAGCGATTTCAGAATCGAACAGGTGCTTCGAAAGCTGATGGCTCGAGAAAGATGATTTTCGAGGAGGCTTAGAGTTGGTAGCAATTTACTAGTTCAGGTGCTACAAAGATGGATTTTGATTTGAAGCAACATTTGGGCAGCGAAGGATGAGGAAGGACATGGCGGGAGGTGTCTCGAGGTGATCATATTACTAGCAGGTCAAGTATGAATAGCAGAGGTCGAGAAATTGCTTAAAGGAGGTGGTTTAACCGAAGTAGGAGTGGCAGAGTAGCATATGGATTCTGTGGTAGGAAAGCCACTTGCCTTGAGAAAAGTTTAGAGCGATTTGGGAATCTTGGTGGATAATGACTAAGCCTATGCATTTCATTTAGTATGATGGCTGCTGGACGGAGGAAGCTTGATTATGGCAGGGGGGAGTTTGCTAGAAATGAAGAGGTGTGAAACGTGACTTCGAGTTTAGAATGTATTGTCGGACTTTCAGTTGATGTCAATGGGGAATGAACAGACTTGTATGACTGGCTGGCGAGCATGGGCTCAAGAGGGTTTACTGATTTCGTGGTAGTTATACCCCGTGCAGCGTCGTTGGGAGATGTCGGTAGGGAATTTCACAGGTGGGCTATCTCCTGTGAGCAGGTTAGTGGTTGCGTGATTTTAATGAAGTTTCTACGAAGAGTTCTACTTACTATCCAGCGGGAGGTCGAACAGGCAATTGTGGCTGATAAGTCGAGATGTTTTATGAAAAGTTTAACAAGAAGTTTCGATAATTTGGCGGGTTAACGGAGCGAGATCATGGTGATTGAGAAGGAAGAATCTTTGTGGGTTCTAGGTTTATGTGATTGTAGCTTAAAGCTAAGTGGGGGAGCCCACCATCTACGATTAGATTGCGTGGTTGTCTGGTTGTGTAGCTTCTGGTTATCGGTGCATTGGTGGATTATTTATGACTAAGAAAAGAAAACATCAGGGATAATTCGAGCAAAGGATTTGATGAATGTGTGCTATATTTCGTCTTATCGATTCATGCACAGATTTAGGGAGACTCAGAGTTTATGCTTCTGGTAGATGTGATGTACAAGGAAAACAAATATTCATCCGGTTGTTTCTTTGGGAGTGCTCATGTGTTGACAGCGCACTAGAGTTTGGCTTATATTCGGGACCAAGTCAGAGTGAGTGACTCTCAACAGTGGTTCTAATGGGTTCGTTATGTGGCCGGAGACCGGGATTTTGCAGCAGAGTGTGAAGAATACTTAGGGAATTTTCTATGTTATCATCGGGTCTGCAAGGGCAGTATTGGAAAAATAGGACAAATAGTTTCGGATTCGCGGAAGGTATTTTAGAATGGGTGCACCAGTTGGAGATGCTATTGTGCGCATGAGGAAGGTATGAGATGGCTCATAGGTATTGAGACAATGTGGTCTCGTGAAGTGGGTCACTCGGGAGGAGTGTTGTTGAGTTTCGTTATGATTCTTGAATGGAGCTATTATTATTTCTAAGGCAAGTCAAGAGTGAATTGGAAGAAGTTGGTTCGGTTAGTAATGGTTGAATCAGCATGATTGTGGCAATGATCAGTTCCTTCGGCGTGTGAAGTTATACATGTGGTTTGTGGTTTTACGTGCGGGCTCGACATCCATCATAACTTGATTTATTTGGGAGGTATTTATTTCAAATGGCCTTGTGGTGTAAATGGATTCCGGAAGAGTCATGGCGGTTTAGATCACGACTTGAGGTTTGTATTTTTTGCGATTTGGGAATTCAGTTGTCTGTTGCATTGGTTCTTATGAAATGAGCTAAGTGGAAGGTTTCTAGCCAATGAGGTGTTTATTCTACTAGTAGTTCAAGGGTTATGATGAATTCTTGTATTCTCGCGTAGCGGCATGATAGGTGTAGTGAACGGCATGTGAATTTGAAAGTTGAGGATCAAGGTTGTGGTTCGATGTTGACAAGGACGTCATGAGCTCGGATGAGCTGGGAAGAATTTAGATGCTCAAAGTAAGTTGACATTATCCTAGTGTCGCCTAGGAATGATGTTCTATGGAAGGAGCATCGTGTATTGATTTGCGAGTTCTTGAATTGCTTTACAGATTAGTACGATTAGTGGTATGGAGGTGCAGACTCTGCTACCCGGTGCGGAAGGTCGTGGGAGTGTACCCATGGGGAGATTTGTATAAGTATGACATGTTAGTCACTTGATTGTTAAAGATTGAAACCAAGTACGGAGATTTTTGGTACTATCGTTAATGTGAGAGTTTATGCCTAGAAGGCACTCTATTCATTGGTTATGAACTGTAGGAGTTTGGTCCGGAGTGGACAACTGCTCGTGTGTGTCATGAATGGGGCCATTGTGGATCCTTGGAAGTTTATTGGCTTGGTATTGTATGATCATAATTGGTTTGAGGTTCGTTGGTGGGTCTAATGTGAATGTGTGCTCTACGTCAGGTCGGGTGTGTTCATTCGTCATAGCATTGCTTACGAAGGAGTCGTCGGGCATTGGATGTTATTCTTGTCGTCAGCTATTCCATGTAATACTCTATTGTGCCAGGTGGGTTGTGAGACGGCTTGATTATTCGCACATGTGTTATGATCCCGTGTAGTTTGTGGTATTACATGAGCATGGTGGCTCTTGAGATGCAAGTCATTTATTTCACCTTAGTCGCGCTTGAGGTTTGCAACGTATGACGCTATCTGTCACCCTAGGGATTTGTATTATGCACTTGGCGTGCTTGTGGTCGATATCAGGCATTTCGTAAGTATAAGCATACGACTTGTTGGGTGTTTCCTTACTGATTATTATGTTTGGATCGGGTGGTGCGCCGCCACAGATGCATTTTTTGGATCGGGTGGCACGCCGCCACAGGTATATTGTGTGGATCGGGTTGCACACCACAACAGTATCATATTTGGATCGGGTTGTATGCCGCAACAATGTCATAGATGGATCGGGTTGCACGCCGCAATAGTGAGATGTTGAGTACAATTCCCTATATTTATTTTTGTGTATTTGTTTCTCATTCTCCGAGAAAGGTTCATAGCGTCTCTTCGGCCGTTTTATTCGTTACACGGTCCGGGCAGTTCTTTTTTCCAGAGTTCGTTCTCCCTTATGTGTCATATTCTAGTTGTAGCTTGTCGGCACATTGATTGCGTCATATGAGATCTGGGTCAGTGTTTGAGGTGGCTTATCGCCTGAGCAGCTTGTACTGGGTGAGACGAGACTATTAGACCTGAAATTAGTGCAATATGATTTATATAAGGTACATTAAAGATCAAATATCGTTATTCAGTCAGAATGAGGTAACTGTCATATCAGGAGGAGAGACTCCATGATTTGTTGATTCGGCAGGTGGTTATTAGTTTCTACACATCTTTTCCGTCATGGCAGTATTGCGAGAGTTGGATCATGACTTATATGTGTTATGAGGGGTATTGCGGGCACCAGATTCGTTAAATGGCAGCTATTATGGTCGGAGGATATTATTATGGTCAAGTGAATTATGTGGTACATGGTATGATTTTAGAGGAGGAACATGGTCATGTTGGGTACAGTGTCTGGTGATTGATGCGGTGTTCGTATGTTAGAATTGGGTCTCGTGGAAAATTTCGGATGTTGGAATTTGGTTCTGAAGCTTGTTAGCTAAGGTTATAGGAAGGATCTTCAGTTTGGCTCGAGCTAGCGTGCTCACATGGTTTGTGGTGGCACGGGTAGGTGCACGAGGTGTTAAACAATGATTTTGGACAACTCTGGAGCAGTTCTTAGCGCACGTTCGAGGACGAACGTATGTTTAAGTAGGGGAGAATGTAGCGACCCGACCGGTCGTTTTGAGCTCTAGAGCGTCGTTCGGTGGTTTGAGGACTTGAGTAGCTTCACTTCATATTTTATGACTTATACGTGTGGTCGGAATTGAATTTCAGAAAGTTCGGAGTTGATTTGGAAAGAAAATTCTAAATTTGGAAGCTTTAAGTAGGAAGAATTTTCTAAGGTTTGACTTTTGAGTAAACAACCTCAGAATCGGGATTTGAAGGTTCCAATAGGTTCGTATGATGATTTCAGACTTGGGTGTATGTTCGGGTTAAGTATCGGATCACCCGGGAGCAATTCACCGCTTATTGTGGAAAGTTGGCATTTTGAAGATTTTAGAATTTCCTAAGTTTGGTTTGAGGTGGACTTTGGTGTTATCGATGTCCGTTTGGGATTCCAAGCCTTAGAATAGGTTCATATTGTGATTTATGACTTGTACGCAAAGTTTGGCATCATTTCAGAATGTTTTGGTATGATTCGGGCGCATTCGTCCAAGTTCAAAAGTTTTAAAGTTTAAAGAAAGGTTTCGATCGTCGATTCGCAATTTTGATATTGTTTGGTGTGATTTGAGGCCTCGAGCAGGTCCGTGTTATGTTATGGAACTTGTTGGTAAGTTCGGACGGGGTCCCGGGGGCCTCAGGTGTGTTTCGGACGAGTCGCAGATCACTTTGGAGCTTTGTTGTATTGCTAAAGGGTATGAGTACTGGTGCAATCGCACTTGCGGAAAAAGGGCCGTAGATGCGACACCGCAGAAGTGGCCAGGAAATCGCAGGAGCGGATTTTTGTTGGGAAGTGCTAGGACCGCAGATGCGGTCATTTTACCGCAGAAGCGGAATCGCACCTGCGGAGGGGGGCAATGCAGAAGCGGGGGCGCAGATGCGTAACAGGGCTGCAGAAGCGGCCGACTGTTCGTTGCAGAGACTTAGAGTTCAAAGAAGATGATTGGGTATTTTTGAAAGTTTCCCCCATGAAGGGTATAATGCAGTTTGGAAGGAAAGGAAAATTGAGTCCGAGGTATGTAGGGCCGTGCAAAATCATTCAGAGGATTGGTGAGGTAGTGTACAAGCTTGAGCTACCACCTGAGATGTCATTAGTGCACCCGGTGTTCCATGTTTCTATGTTAAAGAAGGTAGTTGGAGATCCATCAGCTATTGTGCCGGTTGAGACCATTGAGGTTAATGAGGAACTGTCATATGAAGAAATTCCAGTTTCTATTATTGATCGGCAAGTCTGAAAGTTGAGAAATAAAGAAATTACATCCGTGAAAGTGCTATGGCGAAACCAACAAGTTGAAGAGGCTACTTGGGAAGCCGAGGAACAAATGAAGAAAAAATATCCTTATTTGTTTGAATAGCCATGTATTTATAAAGTTGTAATTTATGAAAATTCTAAGAGTTTCTTTCTACGAATTATCTATCTTTTGTACAGTTGATGTTAAGGGTGTTCTGTTTCTGGTAAGATATTGCTCATGAGGCCACAGTAGGTGTTGTTATTTTGTTATATTGCGTCATTGGATTATATATATGTTTTGAGGATGTGTTTCTGGGGCTCTCTGACAGGTGGATAGGCCCAGTTACAGGGAAAACTCTAGCAAAAGTTTTGAAAATTCAGGGAGTTAGTCAAATTTGGGGCTACTGGTGTGTGGTATGAAAACTGAGTTGCATAAGATGCTAATAGTGAACCTTGACCCCGATTCGAGGACGAATGATCTTAAGTGGGGGAGGATGTAAGGCCCCGTAAAATTTTTCCTAAGAATCGGGGTTTTGTGATGTCGAAATAGGCATTTCTGCGACCCATTATGCTGCCGCATAATCACTCTGCGAGCTGCAGAATGGCCGTAGAGTGAAGTAGTTATTTGGGCCATTTTTAATTTGCGGCCAGTTATACGACCGCACAACCGTTTTGCGGGCCGCACTTTGATCGCATAATCGGCCTTGGACTTTTGTAGAGGGAGGTTCTGCGGCGCATTGTGCGATCGCAGAACAGGTCTGCAGGCCGCATAGTGACCGCAGGCAGATATTTCCCAGTTTTTGGCCCCAAATTGTGCGGCCGATTATGCGGACCGCATATCCATTCTGCAGTTGCATATGCGACCACATACCATGTTCCGCAGCTTTATTTTTGGGTTTTTATAACCCGACCCTACTTCGTTAATTAAATGTTTTGTCCTATTTTTGAGCTAAAATCTGAGATTTTGAGAGTGAGAGAGTGCCCTAGAGTGAGAGAGTGATCCTCAACAAATTTTCCTTCAATTCTTGCTCGAATCTTTGAAGATTAACAAGGAAAACTCACTAGGTCTTCATCCTAGAGGTAAGATTCTACACTTTAACCCTCAATTTCGAATTTTGTCTAAGAATAGGATAATTAGAGAGACAATTATTGGGTGTGGGGGTTGTTGTCTTGCATGCATATATTCTTGAAGTATGTAGGAAGGTTGTGAGCTAAAAATGGTAGAGAATGGGTTGGAAAATGACAGAATCTTCCACAAAAGGGCCTTAAAGTATTGATGCTCACCTAGTGTTTGATAATGTGCTCATATGAGCTAGAATCATGACCATCTTCCTAATTTTGGTTCAACTTATTATATTCCTAAAATAGAGTGAAATTGCTAAGAATTCCGGAACATTTTAAAAGTTTAAGGAAGCTCAATTGAGGTATGTTGGCTAAACCCCCTTCTTCTTAGAATCGAATCCCACGGTGTTCATGTAATTGGTGTAAGTCCTTGACCATTATTGAATTGGCTATTCCTAATGTGTTTGTGTTGAAGGATGTATGTTCAATATTTATTCAAAATGCTTCATCATATCATCTTGCCATTTGAGGAAGTGTTCAAAAATGTGGAATATGTGTTTGGAATGTTAAGACTTCATGTCAAGATCGAATAAAGATTGTTATTCCAAATTGTATAAAAAACCTCTATGTGCCTAAGATTCCCAAATTGTTCATATGTGAATTTAATGTCTTGAATGGGAAACCTTATTGTTGTTGATAATGATAATGATGCTTGAATGTGGAAAAGGGAAACTGGAATTATGAAATACGGCCAAGTGCCAAGAATGACTTTCTAATTGAGGCCACTCGTGCCAATGAATTGAAAAGACGTGAAAGAAGTATGAAGTGAGATGATTGACTGAAAAGGTAATGTCTCAGGTGAGACGGCCTAGCCGATCGGTCCGTGATCGGATGCCATGCCGCACCCATGGTGGTAACTGTGCTGGAAATTATAAACTGAAAAAGGTAATGTCTCGGGTGAGACGACCTAGCCGATCAGGCCGTGATCGGATGCCATGCCGCAAACATGATGGTAACTGTGCTGGAAATTATAATGAAATTGTGGTTATGGTTAATGTCTCAAATGAGACGACCTAGCCGATCGGGTCGATATCGGACTCCGTGTAAGAATATAGAGGTATTGTGTATTATGGTATATCGGCTCTAAAGATCACCCAACCTAATAACATGGAAATTGACTTGAGAACTTATGTGATCCTTATTTGATGTTTTAGTATTGTTTGAAGCTCTTATTGAACTCATGACTATTTCCCCTTGTATTGTTATTCATTCTATTGAGATGGTGTTTAGTTTTACATACTGGTACTATTCGACAGTACTAACGTCCCTTTTGCCGGGGGCGCTGCATCTTTAAATGGATGCAGGTAGTTCCATAGCAGGCAGTGTTGATCAGCGATAGTAGTACACCTTCATCCTAGAAGACTTGGTGAGCCCCACCTCATTCCGAGGTCATGTATCTTTTGTACATTTTGTTATCACGTTTTGAGGTATAGCCGTGGCCTTGTTTCCGGCACTACCATAACACTCTTTTGTATCTTTTAGAGGCTCCGTAGACACTATGTGGGTTGTGCATGGGTGCTAGAAAAGTCAAACAGATCATGTTGTGTTTTGATCTCTTGTTTTACTCGAATCATAAGAATGTGTGTGTATTCTTGGACTTTAAAATGATGTAACCAATGAGACGATTTAGTATTATATATATGAACTTCCTACTGTTTAATTAATGAAATCATGTCTTCTCTTAATCATGGGTGAGTTGGGTAGAAAGTATCTACAGGCTTGCTCGACCGGGTTCACTCGGTTGAGTGCCGGTCGCGCTTCCCGAGGTTAGGGTATGACAATAAAGGAACTAACGGGAACTATAATCTACAACTAAAGTTCAGAAAAGCAGGTGAAGAAATAAAATAAAGGCACTAAGGGAACTATAATAATTAATCTCAAAAAAAAATCAAAGAAAGCCTAAAATTATTTTTCAAACCAAGCATCACCTAAAATTTTGCTTCGACTCACATATTGGGCAAGTTATAGACTCTATCACAATAACATGTACTACTAAAAAACTCACTTCACATATGGCACATGACTCACTAAGGATTGTATCATTCTGACTCTCAAACAATGCAAGTATTCACAGAGCCACAAGATATTAAGCATTAAGCACAAAGTAAACAATAATCAAGTAAAAGAGACATAGGCGTCACAAGACATGCTATCCAATTTCATCGAGGCGTCATGAACAATTTCAAAACATAGAAAATATACTACAAATGCCAAAGCCTAAATATTCTACTATCAAACAAGTCAAGGGCGCCTAGGATCATCAATCTTCCTCCTTTTATTTCCTAAATTCCTAATCTACTCTAAAAATAAAAAAAACTACTACCCGGTTCAAACTAATTCCCATGAAAAAGAACCGAGGCACAAAGAAAAACCATGGGGGATTATTACTATCTAAAGGAATTTTTTTTGTACTTTTTGTTAGACTTTAATGCCTCAAGAAAACAGTCTAGGAGATTCATCGTCGTAAAAAGTCGAAAATTTTCTGAATTGTTTTTCTCAATTTTTGTTTTTTCTCTTGGCAATAGCCAGCCCTTTTGTAGGAAAACTTTTGCATTTATGATACAGTTTGCTTTCTTGGAGTCTCTTGCTCTGTTCACTATACTGTGGTATCAGAGCCAGCCCATCCTTTCGGAGGGAGGAACAGTTTACTAAATATGTCTGAGTCATTTCCATCATCCTCTTCCCTTGCAAAAATGAATATGTCTCCTACTATATATAAAACCTTGTCCAAAAAATATGATTACCTCTATGAAGTTGATATCCTACCCGACGAACAAAAAGTATCTTCCACTGAACTACCCCTCATAAACCCTTACTCAGCTTTTGCCAAAAAATCATTTGCACCATGGACCCAAATCCGTTCCTTAGTCCAACACAAACCAAAAGGAGTCAAAGAATATGTTACTGCCTCAAAACTTGACCAACATCCTATTCTTGCCACTCGAGAGGAACAATTTATTACCCTCCAAATTCCAGATGATTTTCCCAGACAATGGAGAGATCATGGTTTTACCCGTATCCATTTTGGTGCTATCCGAATTGCTCTGACTTATCATGGAAGAAAAGGTCAACCCGTTGTTGCTCGACTTTCTCTTCTAGATACAAGATACTTTGAGTACCAACATGCAAATTTGGGTACTGCAGAAGTTACTTTGAATGCAGGAACTATCTTCATAACTATCTTTCCAAATTTCAACATGTCCCTTTATGACCCATACTTAACCAAAGCACTCAAAATCCAAGTCCAAATCCAACGTGCCCCATAAGCCAAAGATTCTATCCAAGCCACTCTTCATCACCAAATGGCGTGGCGGGTCCAAAATCATGCCATGGATCTCTGCCTTCTCGGAGGAGAAAATACTTTACTCTTGAATATTGATGCTACCAAAGGAAATACCATGTGCACCCAATTACCCAGGCAAATTTCCAGAGATGAACTAGTAAAAATTCTTCCTGATTCCTAGATCACAAATTATGAAAAGCTAAGAGAACCAGAAGAGTCTCTGCAATCTGGTGAGCCAACTTTTACCAAAAGAAATGACAAAACCGTTTCCATAACCTTTGACCATTCCCATCTCAAAAAACCCAATAAAACCAGCTTTTCTTGCCAAATGATCCAACCCAAAGACCTTGACCCTGACCCTGAAAGGGAACCCTTCTGGAATATACAAACTATCATGGAAGAACATGACTGGTGTAAACATTTCGACAAAGACGGCGGAAGAGTTTGGTGGTTCAAATGCCCCTTTACGGGACACTGCCCTTGGAATCTCGGTTGCGACTGCCAAGACTGTTTGGAAGATCCAATTGGTGAATATGATGATCATCACCTGTATCATTGGGAAAGATTTAATCTCAACGAGACCAAACCAAAATCCAAGAAAAAGGGGAAAACTATTAAAAAGCAATTTCGAACCAAATATGAAAATAAAGACCCTTCAATTGGCTCATTAAGCCGTCCAGGTAAATATGAATTTCTTATCAGTTACAAACCCCAAGAATGACCAAAATTACGGGAAAAATTCACTCCAAGCTGGGAAGATAGTGAAACCACACCAAAACCCAAACCACCATCAGCTAGTAACCTAGAACCCGAAAAGCCACCTGAACCTAAAAATCCATCAACCCAAAAGTCCACACAACCACAAATATTCATGTTGAGCCCTTCAAGTTCCAGTCATACCCAAGATTTTCCTTCACTTCAACCTTTTGAAATAGAGGGTATCAGCCATGCTCCAAAAATCCCCAAGAAAAATATAGTACTACCTTTTGGAGAAAAACCCCCAACAAGTGACATCGAAGCAACAATGAATTGACAATCAGAAAATTCCATCTGCCAAAACAAAGTGCTCAACAATATTGGCAATACCATAAAAAATGTGGCCCACTCACAAAACAAGATGATGAGCAAAGTGGAAACAATTGAGAAAAAGGTGGAGCAGGCATCGTCTCACCATGCAGGACTAATCAAAGCCTTGGAGCTAAGAATGGGAAATTTACAATATGAGATTTGTCCGCCAGGAACTTTACTTTTCCAGTTCTTCTAACAACAACAAAAGGAGACGATTTCAATCAAGGGACAAATTTAACTTTTGAGAAATGACCGCTTTGAGTCACAAAAAACCCCACTTTTCCCTTCAAAATCTACCTTCTACCCCATGTCAGCACAAGCATATTCCCCACCAAAATTAGACTACACCTTTTCTACTTTTCCTACTACCTCACATAATCCTATCTATTTCACCCAACCCTTAAAAGAAGAACCTGAATTTGATATTGCAAAAATGGTTTGGGAAAGGAAAGATGCTCTTGCAGCCCAGAAACAAACCAAGAAAAGGTGAGATCAAGGCAAAAGTTCAAAAGGGTCTAACCCCGAAAATCTGATGATTTTTGAACAGAAGACTCCAGACCTCTATGTCTCCCAGCTAAGAAATATGTCAGAAGGAGACACCACATGGTCGGAATCTCTAAATTCATCAGACGATGATACAATGGAAGATAGCTCTCAATCAAGCAATGAATCCACTACAAACTCTTCCGAAGAAGACGATCCCCCAATATTTGTGAGCCAACCAAGAGACCCAGAAATATCTCAAGTAGAGGAGGATCAAGAAGGCATGGCGGATGAACCAATCCCAGAAAGAAGACATGAACCCATGGTGTCAAAACCAGTTGGAACTGGTTTCCATACTTTCACCTTAGATGACGTCAAAATTTCTAAATGGCCTCAAAGGATCCAAGATTTCTATACTTGGATGGTGACCAAAAATTTGGTGGAACGAGAAAAGTATATCATCGTGTCAGAACTAACTTCGCGGTTCTCAGGAATTCTCAGAGACTGGTGGAACTCACTTGGGATTCAAGACAAAAATACTTTTCTTACTTCCCAGGATTTTGCCTTCTATATCAGAATCCTACATGAAGTTTTTTGCGGAGAAACTGGCCAAAGACAAGAGAAAATGTGAAGACAACTCTTCGAGATGAAGTGTGTGTCATTCGACAGAAATGACATTGACAGGAATTTTCAAAAAATGGCAAAAATATACTTTGAAATCGGTGGAGACATCAACCTGAAGCAAGCCTTTGTCTCTTCCCTTCCAAAGTTGTTAGCAAGCCAAACCATGACCATCATTGAAGAAAAGTTTCAATCGATAACAATCCCACAAGTCGGCTACATCAGGCAAGCTATTTTCGTCGCATTAGAGGACATTTGTACAAAGCGCTCAGCCCTAAAACAAATTATCCAACACAAATCCAGCGCTTGACAAAGCATGCCGCAGATCCGATATGATCACCGGATCTGGATATTCCTGCCACACATCTAGACGATGGAAAGAATTTAGGAGGTTCAGATGGCCAAGAATTCCAGATGGAAAATCAAGGTCCAAGAGGCGCACAAAATATTTCAGACGAAGAAGGCTAGAAAATTTTCACAAGAAAAACAGATGCTTTATTTGCCACAAGATTGGACATTTCGCGAGAAATTGTCCCCAATCGAGAAGATCTGTCAAACTCCTTGAAGAGATTGAAGATTACACTGGCATACATCTCAGAAAAGAGGAGGACCTTGAATCCATATTCTCTGTGGATGATGAACCCATTGAAGAAACTTTATTCTCTCTTGATATATACGAGGATCAAAGCGATGACCACTACCAAATTTCAGAACCTGTGGCTGAAGCTCGAGAGGAGATCAATGCTCTCGTAGTCATCCCTCAAGTAGAATTCAAGGTTTATTCATCCAAATAGGACAAACCAACTCGAGTTATTGATTTCATTGGCACTGGAGCTGCTTGTTCACTCATGAATCCTGTTGTTCTCCCTGAAGATCAATGGGTGTCGCACTTTAAGGATTTTAACACTGCGTCAAATGGAATCCTGACTACCACCGTCATCACAAAGCATCCATTCACAATCAAGTTATTTCCAAGATTGAAGTATAGAACCAAGCTGATAGGGTCTGATGTACCAGGAAAAGATCTTATCGTTGGATTCGACATTTTCAGACAACTGAAAGATCAACTCCAGATCAGGGCTAAAGGGATAACCTTTAAGAAGAAGTTCAAACCTTATTCTGAGATTCCAAGGCTATTCCAAATCACCAACGATGAACAAATCAAAGAGATTGAGCAAAATCTCATTGAGCATTCATGTGCTGAATCCCACAAGGATTTCATGAAGAAAGGAAAAAGCCTGTTATGGAAAAACGAAGAGTTTTTTTATCAAGCTCTCTTTCAAGAATAATGAAAACATCAATGCAACAAAAGCCAGTCATTCAGGAATGAATCTAGATCATCTTCATCTTGCAAAGAAAGAATATAAAGAACTTATGGAATTTGATCTAATAGAGCCATCGGATTCACAATGGGCATGCGAAGCATTTTATGTCAACAAAAGAGCTGAGCAGACAAGAGGAAAATTCAGGTTAGTCATTAACTACCAACCACTTAACCATTTCCTCCAAGATGATAAATTCTCCATCCAAATAAACTCCCTCTTTTCTCCCACTTAGCCAAGGCCAAATATTTTTTCAAGTTTGATTTAAAATCTAGATTTTGGCAATTGGGAATCCATCCTGAAGAAAGACCCAAAACAGGATTTTGTATCCCCGATCATCACTTCCAATGGAAAGTCATGCCCTTCGGATTAAAAACTGCACCCTCCTTGTTCCAAAATGCCACGTTAAAAGTATTCCAACCCATCCTCCATACCTCTTTAGTTTATATTGATGACATCCTGTTATTTAGTGACACATTGGAGGAACATGTCAACTTGCTTCGTCAGTTTGAAGCACTGATAAGACACTATGGAATCATGCTTTCAGCAAAAAAGATGGTTCTTGCCCAAAAAGAGATTGATTTTCTTGGAATGCATTTTGTCCAAGGTGCATATAGTCTAGGACCACATATATGTCTAGAACTACTCAAATTTCGAGATACCAGTCTCATAACAAAGAAAATCCAATAATTCTTGGGTGTAGTAAATTATGTAAGAGATTTCATCCTAAATATCTCTACATACATTTCTCCGCTTACAGAAATACTCAAGAAAAATGCTCCATCATGGGTAAAGAAACAAGATGAAGCAGTCAGGGAAATAAAAGAGATATCTAAAAATGTCAAGTCCCTCTACATCCCTTCAGAAGGTAAGAAAATACTGCAAACTGATGCCAGCAACGAATATTGAAGTGCTGTTCTATTTGAATAAAAAGATGGCCAGAGGAGAATATGCGGACATACCAGCGGAAATTTCAAAGATGCCGAGCAACATTATCGCTCCACCTTCAAGGAAATTCCCGCAGTAAAAAATGAAATCAAGAAATTCAATTTTTTCCTAATTCACACAGAATTTCTGATAAAAATGAATATGAAGGCCTTCCCAAAGATGATCCAAATAAATGCAAAGATTATTCCCAATCCTCAGATTCTCAGATGGGCCCTATGGTTCTCTCCATATAAGTTTCAAGTCAAGCACCAGAAAGGAAAGGATAATATTCTCGTAGATTTTCTATCTCGACCGGAAGAATTCTCAAAGAGATTTTCCCCAACAAAACTTAAGTCAAAGCAAAATCTAATCAGCCACATCTTCATGCTTTCAAATGTATTAGGAACAAGTTCATTAAATCCAACGGATCATCCATCGGAGTTGTTCAACCTCATGGATCTCTTTGATCCGTCAATTTTAATGGAAAAAAGAACTTATTATGAGCTTCAAGTTTTCCGGCAACATAGATGATCCATTCTAAAGCCTTATAGGGTCAATCCAGAATACCCGTTCTACCATATATTCATAGCACAAGCCAAGGAATTTTCACAAGAACTATTATGGTTTTTCTGGTACCTATGCCATCAGTACTACATTTTCATGGAATTCAAGTGCAACGTCCTCAGAAATTTTGACAACATTGAACCAACTCTTAAAGTATTTTTACTATGGTTCAAGCCTAGAAGATATTGGATAAAATATTTCAACGATTCCTACGAAGCAAAGGTATTCATGTTTCATAGGCTAGTGAAGATTATTAATGAAAAAGTCCAGGCACAAGCAGAGGTGTAATTCTGGTGGAAATTTCCCGTGTCCATTTTATCAATGGAAAAAAATATAGTGAAGCACAAAGAATTATCTTCCAGCAAAATAGGTGCATCCCGAAAGAGATATAGCCAAAAGATTGGGCAAGCTGGAATTATACCAGCACTCATCCTCACTGGAAAAAAGTCCGAGAAGCAGCAAAGGAATATCAAACTCTGTATGAAGTCATCCGGGAAAAGATCACTCAAGACATCTCCAGAATAAGGTTGCGGATCACATCCCTCAATCCAAAGGAGAAGGAACATAGCGAAGAAGAACCGTCAAGTTCTAGGCGTTACTACACAAGATCGTTGAAAAGATGCCTAGAAGACAAACCGAGAAAATCAGTGGAAGATAATTATCCAAATCCCTGCTAATCCCACCATAATCCCATATTACCTACCAAAAAACCCTAAAAAATCATCTACCCATGCCAAGACAAAATTTCACATCCTTCCAAACCATCCGGGTCCCACTTTCAACTCCCAGACTTTTCTAACAAGGATAGCAAATAGTTTCTCCACATAATCCAATTACCCATTAACTTCACCTTCTTAGACATAGACACATGAAACACTGGGTACATGGAGAACAATAAAAGGGAAACATCATACTCAGAATTTAGCCTATTTCCTTCGAGATTTCATAAGGCCTAATGTGACTACACATACTTTACCTTTATTAACAATTCACATAGCATCCTCATGGAGAAAATATTGAGAATAACCCGTTCACTTTCTTCAACTCTAAATATCTACGCCGAACACCCAAACTATACCTTTGGCGACCTCCAACAATTACTCTAAGATGTTCTAGTATGAAAATGACCATAAAATTTTCTATCCAATATATATTAAACTTTCACATGCTAAACCATGTATATTTCACCTCTTTCACATATTTACATAAGCTTTTTAGTTGCTTTGCCTAAGGTCCTTCACATGTACAAAGGGACCCACTCGTAGATAGGTTTGCCATGTAAGGTTTATTTTATAATATAAGCTTGTCTTATAATAACCTCCTAGTCCTATATAAAGGAGGCCATGTAGTAGTTGTAAGATGATCTTGTAACCTTTGTAAACCTTTGTGATATATTACATATGAGTTCCTTCTAAATCTCCCTCTTGTTCTTTCTTTTGAATGGATGGAAAGGCCAGTCCATGTATGAAAATAGAGTAAGAATACTCTAAGAAAGTTAGCTTATTGTAGTACGAAAGTTTTCTGAGTTATAACAGCTAAAGTTGGTTATAGTACAAAGGTTTTCTGAGTTGTGTAGCTTGAAAAGCCGTCCCTTATGGGTTGTGAAGCCAGCCCTTTGTAGGAAAACTTTTGCGACTATAAGCAAATTAACTGTCAGTGTAGCTTGGCAATAGCCAGCCTCTTTGTAGGAAAACTTTTGCATTTATGATACAGTTTGCTTTCTTGGAGTCTCTTGCTCTGTATCTTAGCTCCAAGGCTTTGATTAGTCCTGCATGGTGAGACGATGTCTACTCCACCTTTTTCTCAATTATTTCCACTTTGCTCATCAACTTGTTTTGTGAGTGGGACACGTTTTTGATGGTATTGCCAATATTGTTGAGCACTTTGTTTTGGCAGATGGAATTTTTTGATTGCCAGTTCATTGTTGCTTCGATTTCACTTGTTGGGGGTTTTTTCCCAGAAGGTAGTACTATGTTTTTCTTAGGGATTTTTGGAGCATGGCTGATACCCTCTTTTTCAAAAGGTTGAAGTGAAGGAAAATCTTAGGTATGACTGGAACTTGAAGGGCTCAACATGAATATTTGTGGTTGTGTGGACTTTTGGGTTGATGGAGTTTTAGGTTCAGGTGGCTTTTCGGGTTCTGGGTTACTAGCTGATGGTGGTTTGGGTTTTGGTGTGGTTTCACTATCTTGCCAGCTTGAAGTGAATTTTTCTGGTAATTTTGGCCATTCTTGGGGTTTGTAACTGGCAAGAAATTCATATTTACCTGGACGGCTTAACGAGGCAATTGAAGGGTCTTTATTTTCATATTTGGTCAGAAATTGCTTTTCAATAGTTTCTCCTTTTTCTTGGATTTTGGTTTAGTCTCGTTGAGATTAAATATTTCCCAATGATGCAGGTGGTGTTCATCATATTCTCCAATTGGATCTTCCAAATAGTCTTGGAAGTCGCAACCGAGATTCCAAGGGCAGCATCCCGTAAAGGGGCATTTGAACCACCAAACTCTTGTGCCGTCTTTGTCGAAATATTTACACCAGTCATGTTCTTCCATAATAGTTTGTATATTCCAGAAGGATTCCCTTTCAGGGTCAGGGTCAGGGTCTGTGTCTTTGGGTGGGATCATTTGGCAAGAAAAGCTGGTTTTATTGGGTTTTTTGAGATGGGAATGGTCAAAGATTATGGAAACGATTTTGTCATTTTTTTTGGTAAAAGTTGTCTCACCAGATTGCGGAGACTCTTCTGGTTCTCTTGGCTTTTCATAATTTGTGATCCAGGAATCAGGAAGAATTTTAACTAGTTCATCTCTGAAAATTTGCCTGGGTATTTGGGTACACATGGTGTTTCCTTTGGTAGCATCAATATTCAAGAGTAAAGCATTTTCTCCTTCGGGAAGGCAGAGATCCATGGCATGATTTTGGACCCGCCACGCCATTTGGTGATGAAGAGTGGCTTGGATAGAATCTTTGGCTTGTGGGGTACCTTGGATTTGGACTTGGATTTTGAGTGCTTCGGTTAAGTATGGGTCATAAAGGGACGTGTTAAAATTTGGAAAGATAGTTATGAAGACAATTCCTGCATTCAAGGTAACTTCTGCAGTATCCGAATTTGCATGTTGATACTCGAAGTATCTTATATCTAGAAGAGAAAGTCGAGCAACAACAGGTTGACCTTTTCTTCCACGATAAGTCAGAGCAATTCGGATAGCACCAAAATGGAAATGGGTAAAACCATGATATCTCCATTGTTTGGGAAAATCATCTGGAATTTGGAGGGTAATAAATTGTTCTTCTCGGGTGGCAAGAATAGGATGCTGGTCAAGTTTTGAGGCAGCAACATATTCTTTGACTCCTTTTGGTTTGTGTTGGACTAAGGAACGAATTTGGGTCCATGGTGTAAATGATTTTTTGGCAAAAGCTGAGTAAGGTTTTATGAGGGGTAGTTTAGTGGAAGATACTTTTTGTTCGTCGGGTAGAATATCAAATTCATAGAGGTAATCATATTTTTTGGACAAGATTTTATATATAGTAGGAGACATATTCATTTTTGCAAGGGAAGAGGATGATGGAAATGACTCAGACATATTTAGTTAACCGTTCCTCCCTCCGAAAGGATGGGCTGGCTCTGATACCACAGTATAGTGAACAGAGCAAGAGACTGCAAGAAAGCAAACTGTATCATAAATGCTCTTTAGAGAGGTGCTCACCACTACAATCAGCAGTAACTTAATATATTTTCTTAGTGCTTCTCTATTTCAAGTCTTAAAAACCTTGAATTACTCAAATCATTCAGACTTACGGTGGTAATGACCCGACCAATCGTTTTGAGCATTTGCACTTCGCTCAGTAGTTTACGGGCGTGAGTAGCTCCGTATGATGTAGTTTGACTTGTGTGAATCGTCGGTTTTGATTTTCAGGTTATTCGGAATTGAATTGGAAGAAAGAATTTTATTATTGAGAACTTAAGTTGGAAAAGTTGACCGGAAGTTGACTTATGTGTAAACAACCTCATATTTGAATTCTGACGATTCCATTAGCTCTGTTGGGTGATGTTGGACTTAGGAGTGTGTCCGAATTGTGATTCGGAGGTCTGTGGTTGATTTTGGCTTGAAATGGCGAAGGTTGAAACTTTAGAAAGTTTGACCGGGAATGAACTTTTTGATATCGGATTCGGATTGTGATTCCGGGAATTGGAATAGTTTTGTTATATTATTTGGGACTTGTGCGCAAAATTTGAAGTCATTCCGGATTAATTTGCTATTTTTCGGCATGAATTATTGAATTTGAAAGTTTAAAGTTCATAGATTTCGATTTGAGGTGCGATTCATCATTTCGATATTGTTATGCATGATTTGAGGCCTCGAGTAGGTCCGTGTTATGTTATTGGACTTGTTGGTATATTCGGACGGGGTCTCGAGTGGCTCGGATGAGTTTTGGACGAGGTTCGGATCATTTTACTTCATGTTGCTATTGCTGGTTCAGGTGTGACTGCACCTGTGGCTGATTTGCGCAGGTGCGATGGTCGCAAGTGTGATGGTCGCAGGAGCGAAAATAGTGTTGGGTGAGGAAGACCGCAAAAGCGGAGATTTGGGCACATATGCAGATGTGCAGGTGCGAGGAATTTCGCAGGTGCGTATGGTGGCTCGCACCTGCGATGTCGCAGAAGCGGATATGTTGTCCGCAGGTGCGAGGGTAGAGTCCTCAGCTGATTCCATAGAAGTGGAGGTTATGTCGCAGAAGCGATGCCACAGAAGCAGCTAATGTGCTGTATGTGCGAAAATGCTGGCAGAAGCTATAAATCGAGGTTTTGGTTCTTTCTTCATATTTTGAGATGTGAGACTCGGATTGAGGCAATTATTGGAGCAGGTTTTATCACAAGGATTGGGGTAAGTGTTCTCCACTCGGTTTTGGTTATATTTCATGAATCTACCTTCGTTTTTAGTAATTGGATTGTGAATTTTAAAGAGGAAATTGGGGGTTTTGGCCTAAAGTTTCATAATATGAATTTTTGAGCTTTGAACATCGAATTAGAGTCGGATTTGAGTGAAACTAGTATGGTTGGACTCGTAATTGAATGGGTTGTTTAATTTTGTAAATTTTGTCGGGTTACGAGGTGCAGGCCTGGGTTGGGCTTTTGGCTGATATTGGGCTTTTGATTCAAGATTTAATCTTTTTTTATCGGGATTGGTTCCTTTAGCATTGTTTGATGTATTTGAGTTGTTTTTGGTTAGTTTTGAGCCGTTCGGAGGTTAGAACGTGTGGGAAGGCATTTTGAAGCATCGCTTGGCTTGCTCGGTGTTGGAATTGGCTTGTTCGAGGTAAGTAACTCTTCTAATCTTAGAGCTGAGGGTATGAAAGCCCGAAATACGTGTTATGTGATTTGTGTTGAGGTGACGCACATGCTAGGTGACGGGTGTGTGGGCGTGAACCATGTGAATTAGGACTCTGTTGTTTCCATGGCACTAAATAGTGGCCCTATTTTTGTTGATATCCGTGTTTTCATCATGTGATAAAGTAATTGAGCTGTCAATCATGCTAGATATCATGTTTAGGCTTTATGCCGATACTGTTGGGACCCATAGTGGTTGTTTTTTGCTGTCATCTCACTGATTTCATTGATATTTCGTACTCAGTCATATTCATGCATTCATATCATATCTCAGTCTCAGTTGTTATTTATGGATACATCATATCATTATTGTCGGGCTAATTTCATGACATTGTGAGCCCGTGAGTGAGACTGGAGATATTGATGACTGAGTGAGGCCGAGAGCCTGATTATGAGTGACAGTTATGGGATTGGATCTGGCTTATGATAGCGCTTGGGCTGTAGGAGCCCCTCCGGAGTCTGCACACCCCCAGTGAGCACGGTTGATTATATTGAGGGATAGATCTTCCCTGGACATGGATCGACATGCTGATGATGGGCCAGCCTGGAGGACTTGAGGCCGGGTTTTGATGGTAGCTTGAGCACGGAGATTTCGATTGTGTGAGCACGTGCTTTTGGGACTTATAGGTCCGTTGGTGTCCCTATTAGCAGAATTTGTGACTCAATGAGCGGTGAAATGGCTATGTGGTGAGTATGATGTGACTGCGAGATGTGTTCGGATTGTTCGAATGTGACGAGAAGAGTTTACTTGAGAGGCAGCAATGACTATTGGGTGTTTGATTTCTGTCTTGATATGGCGTATGGTCTCGAGTTATGGGTGTGTTGAGGGATCTCTCATGTCTTGTTGATGAGTTCAGAATCAAGAAGATTAAGTGATTGCATAGTAGTCGTGACTGTGGAAGGGTACAGAGAGATGTCAGTTTGAGGCAGAGCAGGTGGGATATCTCCTTCGAGGTGTCCTGAGGTTGTGTGGTCCTTATGATATTTTGTAGAGAGTTCTCTTTTACCAGTAAATGATATATGTTGCAATTTGAGTTTGGATCACGTGTGGAAGTTGGCTTGACTATTACAAGGGTGATTGCGAGATTTGCATATAATGTGAAGTATTAGATGGTTTGCGTTACAGGAGCTCAAGAAGGATTTGGTTGAATATCACTGCGGTATTATGGCAGTAATAGAGTATGGGCATTGTGAGTTGTGTGTTTTGATCTATGGATTTGAGCCAAGTGGGGGAGTCTGCTATCGACAAGCTGATTGCACGATTATGTGTTGTATTGGGTTCGGTTTGAGGTATACTGGTGAATCAGCTATGACTGCAGGGGTTGAGATTTAGGATGACTCGAGTAAGGGAATTTCTTGATACAGGTTGTATTACACTCTATGGGTATATGGGAATTATGGAATGATTGAGTGGTTAGTCGTGAAAGATGTAGTGTGCATGAAGTAGGAATTTGCTTGGTCACGTTAAGGTGGGGTTACTCCTTTGGGTGTTGTCATGACAATGGGGCACCAGTCGTTTGGCCCGTTTGGGGAGGTGCAATTGAGATTTGAGAAGGTGGATGACTCTCGAGAATGGCTCTAATGGATTCAAGTATTATATGTAGCGATTTGGAATTTGCAAGATTAGTATATGGCTAGAAACTGAGAGTTACATTGGACGGTGTCGAGGCTTGTGGCATTTTATATCATTGTGGATTATGCATTTCAGTATCAAGAAGGTGAAGGAAACAGTTTTAGGTTCACATAAGGTCTCTTTAGAGTGGGTGTCGCGGTTGTGGTGCTTTGGGGGTGCTTAAGAGGGAAGTCAGCAGCTTATGGGCCTTAGGGCGTTGTGGTTTTATACTAGGGTCTCTTGTATGGTGAATTTTGGTTAAGGATCGTGGTGTTCCAGCAAGGAGAAGTATCAATTTGAAGGCAATTTGGAAGGGACTTGGAGAAATAGGACAGCATGGTAGTAGGTTGGATCAGTACAATAATGGATATAATCGGTTCTTTAGGTACCTACGATGTGGCTAGTCTCCACAGGTGTTTCGTGGCAATGCTCTCGGGTTTTGGCGACCTGCGTGGCTGGGTCGAGTTAGAGAGATTCGGTTCTGATAGCTTGGTTATATGCAAATGGGTTTCGAAGAGTTCTTAATGGTTTTTACCACGGTTCAAGGAGTATATTTCCTACCGGTGTGAGGAATATGTTGTGTATTGGGATTTTCTCCGAGATGAGATCAAATGAAAGGTTTCTGACTGAACGGGTATGTATTCTGCTTGTGACTCAGAGTTGATTATGAGATTCTTGTACTCTTCACAGGATGGCATGGTAGATGCGGTGTATTGTGTGGGATTGAGATTTGCATGTGAAAGGTCACAGGTCAGTTTGGAAGGGAAGGGCATAAATTCGTAGGCATCATAGACGGTTTCAGATGACTAGGTGAATGATATTACTTTTTGGTATTGCTTGAGGAGAGTTTACATTTCAGGAGGCGCACTGTGTTTTGATTTATGGATACTTTATTGGTGTTGTGGCACTCTTCTGGTTGATCGAGTGCTGATATTCAAATTTTGCTATATGGCACGGAAGAATTTTAGAAGTATTCCTTGTGGGATGATTGTGTATGAGAGATGTGTTAGACATTCTGGCGGTGGAGTTAGGATTAGATATGGTGATTCATGTGTTCTATGGATTTGGAGACTGGGAGTTCTCAGGAGCAGACTATTTCATGGTTGTGGACTGTGAAGTCGTGGCCGAAGCTAGCCAGATGATAGTATGTTATATGATTCAGTCAATTGTAGGCTTTTAGAGGCTTATTTATCTATTTGTTGGTGCCCGGAGTTGACTTTAGGGGTCCATTGGTAGTCCCAATTAGGATGTGTATTTTACACCGAGTTGGATTGGATGGCTCCATAATGCTATTGTTGAGGGATGTGTCATTCGATTGTTGCTGAGTTTATTCGTGTCCTGAAATGATCTATGAGTTACTTTTCTATGCTACGAGGAGTTGTGATTCATTAGTTATAAGCACACCTGGTGCGGTTCTATTTGGGCTTTATAGCGGAATTTGAGCGAGATGAGTAATTGGGTATTGCATGGTTGATAGCGTATGGGTTATGTTCTTTCGGGTTTTGCATGGCATTGTGTCATCTGCTTCTCCATGTTTATGGTAATGCACTTTGGGTACTTGATGTCGAATTTCGCGTGGTTATTGATTTTGAGCATGGTGGCTCAGGTATTTCATATGGACCAGTGTTTGGATGGGGTCACGCATTGCAGCGGAGTTATGTTGATATATGATCCCTTGTGTCAGTGTCACGCCCTAACCTTGGGAGGCACGACCGGCGCTCAACCGAGTAAACCCGGCCGAGCAAGCCTATTAGATACTTTCTACCCGACTCACCCATGATAAGAGAAGGCATGTTTTTATTAGCTAAACAGTAGAAGGACTATATGCATAGACATTACTAAACCATTTCATTTTGCTACTTCCTGTTAAGTTTCAAAGGCATACATTTTTGTGATTTAGCGGAACAAAAATCCAAAATACAACGTAATCCGTTTGACCTTTCTAGTACCCATGTACAATCCATATAGCGTCTACGGAGCCTCTAAAGATACAAAAGAGAGTCAAGATGGTGCCAGCAACATGGCCACAGCTATACCTCAAAAGTGACCACAATATAAACAAAAGGTACAATACATGACCCCAGAATGAAATGGGGCTCACCGAATCCGCTTAGATGAGGATGCAACACTATCTGTGATCAACACTGTCTGCTATGTAACCACCTGCATCCATTTTAAGATGCAGCACCCCCGGCAAAAGGGACGTTAGTACCGTCGAATAGCACTAGTATGTAAAGCTAAACACCAACTCAATAGAATGAATAATAATAATACAAGAGGAACAGACAAGAATTCAATAAGGGCTTCAAATAATATTAAAACAACAAGTTAAGGATCATATATGTTTTCAAGTCAATTTCCATATTATTAGGTTCTGTGATCTTTAGTACCGATATTCCATAATTCACAATACCTTTGTATTCTTACACGGAGTCTGATCTCGACCCGATCGGCTAGGTCATCTCATTTGAGACATTACCATAATTTCATTATGATTTCTAGCACAGTACCACCATGTGTGCGGCATGGCGTCCGATCACGGCCCGATCGGCTAGGCCATCTCATTTGAGACATTACCACAATTTCATCCACAATACCACCGTGTTCTTACATGGAGTACGATCTCGGCCCGATCGGCTAGGCTATCTGATTTGAGACATTACCTTCTTTAGTCAATCTTCTCACATCGTACTTCTTAACAATTACAAAGTCATTCTTGGCATTTGGCCGTATTTCATAGTTCCAGTTCCCTTTTCCACGTTCAAATATCATTATCATTGTCAACATCAATAGGGTTTACCATTCAAGACATTAATTCACATATGAGCAATTTAGGAAATCTTAGGCACATAGAGGCCTTTCATACAATTTGGCATAACAACCTTTATTTCGGACTTGACATGAGGTTTTAACATTCCTAACACATATTCCACATTTTTGAACATATTCTCAAATGGCAAGATGACATGATGAAGCATTTAGAATAAACATTGAAGAAACATCCTTTAACACAACCACATTAGGAAAAGCCAATTCAATATTGATCAAGGACTTACTCCAATTACATGAACACCGTGGGATTCGATTCTAAGAAGAAGGGGGGGTTTAGCCAACATACCTCAATTGAGCTTCTCAACTCTAAAATGATCCGAAATTCTTAGCAACTTCAATCTATTTTAGAAATATAACAAGTTGAACCAAAAATTAGGAAGATGATCATGGTTTTAGCTCATTTGAGCATTTTATCAAACACTAGGTGTGCATTAAGGTTCTAACGCTCTTTTGTGAAAGATTCCATCATTTCCCAACCCACTCTCTACCATTTTTAGCTTACAATCTTCCCACATACTTCAAGGATACATGCATGCAAGATATGCATGCAAGACAACAACCCCCACACCCAATAATTGCCTCTCTAATTACCCATTTTTTATAACATTTCGAAATTGAGAGCTAGGCCATAGATTCTTACCTTTAGGGTGAAGACTTCCTTTGTTAATCCTCAATGATTGAGCAAGAATTGATGGGTAATGGTTAAAGATTGCTCCCCCACTCTAAGAACTCTCCCTCTCACTCTAAAATATCATAAATGTGCTCAAAATGGACTATGGGGTGTGTTTTAACAGAATTGGTTTGGGTTTAAAAACCCCAAAAATAAAGCTCCGGAATGGGTTCTGCGGTCGCATATGCTACCGCATAATGGTTAGGCAGTCTGAAAAATGACCGCGAAACTAGGTGCCAAAACTGGAAAAAAAACTGACCTGGTCTGCGGTCACTATGCGGCCCGTAGACCTATTTTGCGGTCGCATAATGCACCGCAGAATGGTTCTGCGGTTGCATAGTGCACCGCAGAATCTCCCTCCAAAAAATCCCAAGGCAGGATATGCGACAAGAATGCGTCCCGCGAAACGGTTATGCGGTCGCATTATGGCCGCGAAATTGGGCGTAAAAAATGCCCCAGAAATCTGCCCCACTCTGCGACCAGTCTACGATCAGCAGAGTGGTTCTGCGGCCACAGAATGGGCCGCAGAAATGTGTACTTCTGCCCAACGTTTTCCTTCTATGCCTACTTTGGCATCACGGAAACCAGGTTTTTAGGAAATATTTTACGGGGCCTTACATCCTCCCCCACTTAAGATCATTCGTCCTCGAATGAGGATCAGGTTCCATTATTAGCACCTTGTGCAACTCAGTTATCATACCCTTCACCAGCAACCCCAAATTTAACTAACTCCCTAAATTTCCAAAAATTTCGCCAGAGTTCCCTTTGTAACTAGGCCTATCCACCTGCCAGAGAGCCCCAGAAACATATCTTACAAACATATGCACAACTCAACGACATAACAAACTCATAATAGTACCAATCGTAGCCTCATAAGCAATACATAATCAAAAGGAACACCTTTACATTAACTGAACAAGTGATACTAAATTCATAGGTGACAAGTTCATAAAAAGAAAGGATTACATAGCTATTCAAACAAGTAAGGATACTTCTTCTTCATTTCTTCCTCGGCCTCCCACGGGGCCTCTTCAACCTGCTGGTTTCGCCATAATACTTTCACGGAGGCAATTTCTTTATTCCTCAACTTTCAGACTTACCTATCAAGAATGGCAACTGGAATTTCTTCATATGACAATTCTTTATTAACCTCAATGGTCTCAACCGGCACAATAGCTGACGGATCTCCAACTACCTTCTTCAACATAGACACATGGATTACCCGGTGGACTAATGACATTTCGGGTGGTAGCTCAAGCTTGTACGCCACCTGGCCAATTCTCTGAATAATTTTTTACGGCCCGACATAACTCGGACTCAATTTCCCCTTTTTCCCAAATCGCATAATACCCTTCATGGGGGAAACCTTCAAGAATACCCAATCATCTTCTTTGAACTCTAAGTCTCTGGGACAAACATCCGAATAGGATTTTTGATGACTTTGAGCAGTTTTCAACCGCTCCTTTATGATCTTAACTTTTTCCATAGTCTGATGTACAAGGTCTGGCCCTATCAACTTTGCTTCCCCAATCTTGAACCACCCAATGGGAGATCTACATCTCCTACCATATAATGCCTCAAATGGTGCCATCTGAATACTAACATGAAAGTTGTTGTTATAAGCAAACTCTATGAGTAGCAAATGATCATCTCAGCTACCCTTAAAGTCAAGAACACAAGCACACAACATGTCCTCAAATATTTGAATAGTCTGCTCTGCTTGCCCATTGGTCTGTGGATAGAAGGTTGTACTAAGATTCACCTGAGTACCCAAACCTTGCTGAAATTTGTTCCAAAAATTGTCCGTGAATTGAGCTCCTCAATCAGAAATGATAGAAACTGGAGTACCATGTAGCCTGACTATTTTCTTGATATACAACTGGGCATATTGTTCCGTTGTGTCGTTAGATTTAACTGGCAAGAAATGAGCTGATTTCATTAGCCGATCAATAATCACCCAAATTGAGTCAAACTTGCACGGAGTGCGAGGTAATCCTACCACAAAGTCCATATTAATCATTTCCCACTTCCACATTGGAATTTCTATATTTTGTGCCAACCCACCAGGCCGTTGATGTTCGGCCTTCACTTGCTGACAATTCAGACACCTTGCCACTAAGTCCGTCACATTCCTTTTCATGTCATTCCACCAATAGACTTCCTTGAGGTCGTGATACATCTTTGTAGAACCTGGATACACAGAATACCTAGAAGCGTGAGTTTCGATCATGATTCTTTTTCGGAGACCATCTACATTCGAAACATATAGTCGCCCTTGGTACCTTAGTGTACCATCATCCATGCCAAGAGCAAAAGCCGTAGTCTTATGTTTTTGAATCCCCTCCTTCAATTGCCCCAAAGATGGATCGTTCTATTGCTTTTCTTTGACTTCCACAACAAGCAATGATTCGGCCCTATTTTGCACAATTACCCTTCCTTCACTAGAGTCCGCAAGACGAACTCCCAAACTAGCCAATCGATGGACTTCCTTGGCCAATGGCCTTGGATATACCTCCAAGTGTGCTAAACTACCCATAGATTTCCGGCTAAGAGCATCCACAACAACATTGGCTTTCCCCGGGTGATATAGAATATCGATGTCGTAATCCTTGAGTAACTCAAGCCATCTTCTCTGCCTCACATTCAACTCCTTTTGTTTGAAAATATTGAAGACTCTTGTGGTCCGTGAATACATCCACATGGACCCCATACAAATAGTGACGCCAAATTTTCAATGCAAAAACCACCGCCGCAAGTTCTAAGTCATGTGTTGGATAATTCTTTTCATGATTCTTGAGTTGCCTAGAAGCATATGCTATAACTTTGCCGTGTTGCATTAACACACACCCAAGCCTAATTCTTGAAGCATCATAATATACCACAAATTCATCTGTACCCTCTAGCAAGGTCAACACCGACGCTGTAGTCAATCTCGATTTCAACTCCTGGAAGCTCCTTTCACAAGCATCAGACCATTCGAACTTAACTGCTTTCTGAGTCAATTTAGTCAACGGAGAGGCAAGAGTAGAGAACCCCTCCACAAACTTCCTATAATACCCTGCTAAGCCCAAGAAACTGCGAATCTCAGTTGACATTGTAGGTCTAGGCCAATTCTTTACTGCTGAAATCTTTTGAGGATCAACCTTGATTCCTTCTCTAGAGACAACATGACCCAAGAATGTGACATATTCGAGCCAAAATTCACACTTTGAAAATTTTGCATACAATTAGTGCTGATGAAGAGTCTGCAACACTGCCCTGAGATGATCGGCATGGTCCTCCCGACCTCGTGAATACACAAGAATATCGTCAATGAACACTATCACAAAGGAGTCAAGGAAAGGCTTGAAAACCTGATTCATAAGATCCATGAAAGCTGCTGGGGCATTTGTTAGCCCAAAAGACATCACTAGAAATTCAAAATGCCCATACCGGGTCCTAAAAGCTATTTTTGGAATATCCTGCTCCCTGATCTTCAGTTGGTGATACCCGGATCATAAATCAATTTTGGAGAAGTATCTAGCACCCTGTAACTGATCAAACAAATCATCTATTCTTGGTAGTGGGTATTTGTTTTTGATTGTGACTTTATTGAGCTGCCGATAGTCAACACATCCTCAGTGATCCATCTTTCTTCCTCACAAACAGAACCGGTGTGCCCCATGGTGACACACTCGGTCGGATGAAACCCTTCTCTAACAAATCCTTCAATTGTTCCTTTAGTTCCTTCAATTCTGTTGGTGCCATTCTGTAGGGCGGAATAGATATAGGTTGCATGCCTGGCATCACATCAATCCCAAAATCAATCTCCATGTATGGTGGAATCCCAATGAGCTCATCAGGAAAGACTTCCGAAAATTCTTTCACAACTGGCACTGACTCGAGTATAGGTGCCTCAACATCGGTGTCCGTAACCCGGACCAAGTGATAGATACACCCTTTGTTAATCATCTTCGTAGCCTTAAGGTAAGAAATAAACCTACCCTTCGGCACCACATTATCCCCCTTCCACTCAACAACTGGCTCATTAGGAAATTCAAACCTCACAGTTCTAGTTCGGCAGTCGAGCTTAGCAAAACATGAATAAAGCCAATCCATTCCCATAATTACATCAAAATCAACTATCCCCAATTCAATGAGATCGGCCACGGTGTCCCGACCATACACCGTGACAACACAACCCCTATAAACCCGTGCGGCCACAATAGACTTGCCAACCGGAGTAGATACATAGAACGGCTCAGGAAGTTATTCCGGTTCTATCCCAAATTCCATAGCAACAAAAGGGGTAACTAGGACAAGGTGGAACCGGGATCAATAAGAGTATATACATCATGAGTTTGGACAGTCAATATACCTGTGACGACATCTGGAGAAGCCTCTGCACATTGGTGACCACTCATAGCATAGAAACGGATGGGTCCTCCTGAACTCTGTGCACCACCCCTAGCTGCACCACGCCTTGTTGGTGTCGGAGGGCCTCGAGCTGGAGGGGGTGCTGAAGATATAGCAACTGCAGAACTAGATGGCTGTGATGTGCCCCTGCCCGCACACTGGCGGGATGAACGACACTCCCTCTAAATATGATCCCTCAATCCATACCCGTAACATATAGGTAAGTCCATGTAGCAGATCCCCGAGTGCATCTTCCCACACCTGGGGCATGGGGGCCTCCGCTGCTGTAGGAATCTCCCTCCTGATCGGCCCTGATGGTGTGGTCCTCTGTTGCTGACTGTGCCCCGCTGGCGGTGCACTGGCAAAATACTGAGCATTAGACTGGGTTGGCCCTGATGACCCTCCCTTGAAAGATGATCTTCCCCCCACCAAATGACTCCCCAAAGTTGCCCGCGGACCGGGCCTTGCTGGTACCCTCTCGCTCCCTTCTGTTCTTCAACTTACGGTCCTCTGTATCTTGAGCAAATGCTACCATCTTCCCATAGTTCATGTTTGAATTCAAGGCAGTTGTAGCGGCCTCATTGATAACCAAGGGGCTAAGGCCCTGCACAAACCGGCGCACTCTAGCCTCCATAGTAGGCAACATGTGAATAACATATTTTGATAGGTGTGCGAACTCCATGTGATACTCCCACACACTCCTACTCCCTTGCTTAAGATTCTCAAACTCTGCGGCACGGGCTGCCCTAGTCTCGGCAGGCAAGAAATGGTTTATAAAGGCATCCATAAACTCACTCCATCTCGCTGGAGGGCTCCCCTCCTCCCAAGAGTCCTCCCACAGCTCAAACCAAGAATGTGCCACCCCTTTCAGGCGGTAGGCGGCCAATCCACTCCCTCCATCTCAGTAGCGCGCATAACCCGGAGAGTCTTATGCATCTCATCAATGAAGTCTTATGAGTCTTCCTCAGGATTAGCACCCGTGAATGCCGGAGGATCCAACTGAAGAAACTTGTTCACTCTGGAACCACTAGAATCCCCTTGTTGGCTAGATGAAGTGGGTGCAACATTTGATCTCTGGGCTTGAGAAGCCACTATCTGTGTTAGCATCGGAATAGCTCCCCTAAGATCCCCATCAGAAATACCAGAACCGGATTTTAGGGCTGGAGGTGGAATCAGAATATCGGTTGGAGGAACCGCTACACCCTCAGTAGGTGTAGGAACAGGTGTGGCCTGAACAGGTGTAGTGTAATCAGGTAGTGTAGCAGTCGGGGGATTATCCTCACCCCTCGGTATTCACCCGCCTCTCCAAGTAAAGGGTCAACTGCCACTCCCAAGGTGACATTGGCTCCTTGGCCAGTTCTTTCTCTCTTCTTAGGGGCCAAATACTGAAAGTTAAAGGAATGTACGAGTTAGAAGAGGAACAGTTGCACAATTAGTTTCATCGCACGATCCAGAATATCAAAGAAGGGTATTATTCCTAAATGTCCAAGTAGCCTCCAACTTATAGATGTGGTCTACAACACACCGATAAGAAGGACTCTACTAGACACGGCTCCGAGACATCCTAGGACACTTTAAAACCTTAGGCTCTAATACCAAGTTTGTCACGCCCCAACATCGGGAGGCGCGACCGGCGCTCAACCGAGTGAACCCGACCGAGCAAACCTGTTAGATACTTTCTACCCGACTCACCCATGATAAGAGAAGGCATATTTTTATTAGCTAAATAATAGAAGGACCATATGCATAGAAATTACTAAACCATTCCATTTTGCTACTTGCTGTTAAGTTTCAAAGGCATACATTTTTGTGATTTAGTGGAACAAAAATCCAAAATACAACTTAATTAGTTTGACCTTTCTAGGACCCATGTACAACCCACATAGCGTCTACGGAGCCTCTAAAGATACAAAAGAGAGTCAAGATGGTGCCGGCAACAAGGCCCCAGCTATACCTCAAAAGTGACCACAATATAAACAAAAGGTACAATACATGACCTCGGAATGAAATGGGGATCACCGAGTCCGCTGAGATGAGGATGCAACACTATCTGTGATCAACACTGTCTGATATCTAACCACCTGCATCCATTCAAAAGATGCAGCGCGCCCGGCAAAAGGGACGTTAGTACCGTCGAATAGCACTAGTATGTAAAGCTAAACACCAACTCAATAGAATGAATAATAATAATACAAGAGGAACAGACAAGAATTCAATAAGGGCTACAAATAATATTAAAACAACAAGTTAAGGATCATATACGTTTCAAGTCAATTTCTATATTATTAGGTTGGGTGATCTTCAGTACCGATATTCCACAATTCACAATACCTCTGTATTCTTACACGGAGTCCGATCTCAACCCGATCGGCTAGGTCATCTCATTTGAGACATTACCACAATTTCATTATGATTTCCAACACATTACCACCATGTGTGCGGCATGGCGTCCGATTACGGCCCGATCGGCTAGGCCATCTCATTTGAGACATTACCACAATTTCATCCACAATACCACCGTGTTCTTACACGGAGTCCAATCTCGGCCCGATCGGCTAGGCCATCTCATTTGAGACATTACCTTTTCAGTCAATCTTCTCACACCGTACTTCTTAACAATTACAAAGTCATTCTTTGCACTTGGCCGTATTTCATAGTTCCAGTTCCCTTTTCCATGTTCAAATATCATTATCATTATCAACATCAATATGGCTTCCCATTCAAGACATTAATTCTCATATGAGCAATTTAGGAAATCTTAGGCACTAGAGGCCTTTCATACAATTTGGCATAACAACCTTTATTTCGGTCTTGACATGAGGTTTTAACATTCCTAACACATATTCCACATTTTTGAACATATTCTCAAATGGCAAGATGACATGATGAAGCATTTAGAATAAACATTGAACAAACATCCTTCAAAACAATCACATTAGGAAAAGCCAATTCAATAATGACCAAGGACTTACTCCAATTACATGAACACCGTGGGATTTGATTCTAAGAAAAAGGGGGGGTTTAGCCAACATACCTCAATTGAGCTTCTCAACTCTAAAATGATCCGGAATTCTTATCAACTTCAATCTATTTTAGAAATATAACAAGTTGAACCAAAAATTAGGAAGATGATCATGGTTTTAGATCATTTGAGCATTTTATCAAACACTAGGTGTTCTAAGGCTCTTTTATGAAAGATTCCATTATTTCCCAACCCACTCTCTACCAGGTTTAGCTCATAATCTTCCCACATACTTCAAGGATACATGAATGCAAGACAACAACCCCTCACACACCCAATAATTGCCTCTCTAATTACCCCATTTTTACAAAATTTCAAAATTGAGAGCTAGGACATAGATTCTTACCTTTAGGGTGAAGACTTCATTTGTTAATCCTCAATGATTGAGCAAGAATTGATGGGTAATGGTTAAAGATTGCTCCCCCACTCTAAGAACTCTCCCTCTCACTCTAAAATATCAGAAATGTGCTCAAAATGGTCTATGAGGTGTGTTTTAACGGAATTGGTTCGGGTTTAAAAATCCCAAAAATGAAGCTCCGGAACGGGTTCTGCGGTCGCATAATGATCGCGAAACTTGGTGCCAAGACTGGAAAAAAATTGACCTGGTCTGCATAGTGGACGGCAGACCTATTCTGCGGTCGCATAATGCACCGCAGAATGGTTCTGAGGTCGCATAGTGCACCGCAGAACCTCCCTCCGAAAAATCCCGAGGTGGGATATGCGACAAGAATGCGGCCCGCAAAATGGTTATGCGGTCGCATAATGGCCGCAAAATTGGGCATCAAAAATGCCCCAGAAATTTGCCCCACTCTGCGACCAGTCTGAAGATCTGCATAGTGGTTTTGCGGCCACAGAAATGCGTGCTTCTACCCAACGTTTTTCTTCAACTCCCCAATGCACTGTTCAATCCAAAAAGTAACCTCTACGCCTACTTTGGCATCACGGAAATTGGGGTTTTAGGAAAAAATTTACAGGGCTTTACATTCAGCTTCGTGTGTTTTGGTTCTACGGTATGTGACAGGTTCTTAGCATTGTGTTGTGGTGGTACTTGTTGAGCTTGTGGGACAGTTCTCCCATCTGAGTCAGTTTTCCATGATTTGAGTATATATGGAATGTTGCTTATTAGTGCACAGATTGCATGGGTTATGGCTTTAGATTGTATTAATGTGGCATGTCACTAGAGTGGTCATGTTGGATGAGATGAGATCATTGGACCTAGAATGGATACTATCAGAATTGATTACAGCATATTTGGAAGGATAATATCGAAAGTCAGCTTAGAATTTGCTATAGTTCTTGTCAAAGGAGATGGAGTACCATGACTTGTTGATCTAATGAAGGGTTATGAGTTCTGCATTTTTCTTTCATCATTGGTAGTGTACGAAGGTTTAGAACGAGGCTTTGTTTGATATGAGGTTGTTACCGGTATTTGGTTGATTTGAGCAGCTACTGTGATTAGAAATCTTTGCTTCGAGCGTTTGAGCTATGTGGTATTTGAGTTTTGAGTATTTGAGTTATGGTTATGGCTTTTGGTATAGCTTGTTCAGACTTATACAGTTGTGTAGGTTGCAGGATCCAGATCTTATAAGAAATTTCGAATGTTGGAAATTGGATTCGAAGGCTTGTGGGCTAGGTTGAATTGAGAAATTTCAGTTATGTTATGTTATCAGACATGTATGTGATAGGGTGACGTGAGATCACCCCCGGGTATGTGCATGGTAAGGTTACACGGCGATTTGATGTCTTTTGGCACAACTTTTGGCACGTTCGAGGACGAACGTATATTTAAGTGGGGGAGGATGTAACGACCTGATCGGTCGTTTTGAGCATTTGCACTTCACTTGGTATTTTACGGACATGAATAGCTCTGTATGATGTAGTTTGACTTGTGTCAATCGCCGGTTTTGATTTTCAGGTTATTCGAAATCGAATTGGAAGAAAGAATTTTATTATTGAGAACTTAAGTTAGAAAAGTTAACCGGATGTTGACTTATGTATAAACGACCTCAGATTTGAATTCTGACGATTCCAATAGCTCCGTTGGGTGATTTTGGACTTAGGAGTGCGTCCGAATTGTGATTCGGGGTCCGTGGTTGATTTTGGCTCGAAATGAAAAAAGTTAAAATTTTAGAAAGTTTGACCTGGAATTGGAATAGTTTCATTATGTTATTTTGTACTTGTGCGCAAAATTTGAAGTCATTCCGGATTGATTTGCTATGTTTCGGCACGAGTTATTGAATTTAAAAGTTCAAAGTTCATAGATTTCGATTTGAGGTGCGATTCATCGTTTTGATGTTGTTATGCGTGATTTGAGGCCTCGAGTAGGTCCGTGTTATATTATTGGACTTGTTGGTATATTCGAACGGGGTCCCGAGTGGCTCGGATGAGTTTTGGACGAGGTTCAGATCATTTTACTTCATGTTGTTATTGTTGATTCTGGTGTGACCGCACCTGCGGCTGGTTTGCGCAGGTGCGATGGTCGCAGAAACGACGAAGGGGTCACGGGAGCAGAAATAGTGCTGGGTGAGGAAGACCGCAGAAGCAGAGATTTCGGCGCATATGCAGATGCGCAGGTGCGAGGAGATGGAGCGCAGGAGCGAGGTATTTCGCAGGTGCGCATGGTGGCTCGCACCTGCGATGTCGTAGAAGCGGATATGTTGTCCACAGGTGCGAGGGTCGAGTCCTTAGTTGATTCCGCAGAAGTGACGCCGCAGAAGCAACTAATGTGCCGCAGGTGCGAAAATGCTGGCAGAAGCTATAAATTGAGGTTTTGGTTCTTTTTTCTTATTTTGAGATGTGGGACTCGGATTGAGGCGATTGTTGGAGCAATTTTCATCACAAGGATTAGGGTAAGTGTTCTCTACTCGATTTTGGTTATATTTCATGAATCTACCTTCGTTTTTGGTAATTGGATTGTGAATTTTAAAGAAGAAATTGGGGGTTTTGGCCTAAAGTTTCATAATATGAATTTTTGAGTGAAACTAGTATGGTTGGACTCGTAATTGAATGGGTTGTTGAATTTTGTAAATTTTGTCGGGTTCCGAGGTGCGGTTCTGGGTTGGGATTTTGGCCGATTTTGGGCTTTTGATTCAAGATTTGATCTTTTTCGATCGGGATTGGTTCCTTTAGCATTGTTTGATGTATTTGAGTTATTTTTGGTTAGTTTCGAGTCGTTCAGAGGTCAGAACGCACGGGATGGAATTTTGGAGCATCGCTTGGCTTGCTCGGTGTTGGAATTGGCTAGTTCGAGGTAAGTAACTCTTCTAATCTTGGATCTAAGGGTATGGAACCCCGAAATACGTGTTATGTGATTTGTGTTGAGGTGACGCACATGCTAGGTGACGGGCGTGTGGATGTGCACCATGTGAATTGGGACTCTATTGTTTCCATGACACTGAATAGTGGCCCTAAATTTGTTGATATCCGTGTTTTCACCATGTGATAAAGTAATTGAGCTGTCAATCATGCTAGATATCATGTTTAGGCTTTATGCCGATACTGTCAGGACCCATAGTGGTCGTTTCTTGCTGTCATCTCACTGATTTCATTGATATTTCGTACTCAGTCATATTCATGCATTCATATCATATCTTAGTCTCAGTTGTTATTTATGGATACATCATATCATTGTTGTCGGGCTAGTTTCATGACATTGTGAGTCCGTGAGTGAGACTGGAGAGATTGATGACTGAGTGAGGTCGAGAGCCTGATTATGAGTGACAGTTATGGGATCGGGATGCACGCCGCAGCATGCTATATTGATTTATGCCTGGATTTGGTTTATGATAGCGCTTGGGCTGTAGAAGCCCCTCCGGAGTCTGCACACCCCCCGTTAGCACGGTTGATTATATTGAGGGATGGATCTTCCCTGGACATGGATCTTGTCCAAAGCATTTATATACCTGGAGATGGATCTTTTCCATGGGGCTGGATTGGCCTTCCTCGGTACTCAGTGACTGATGGTCAGTGATGTATATATTCCGGGATGGATCTTCCCTGGGCCGTATGGGCCATATACAGTACCGAGTGGTTGAGCATGATGAGTGGAAAGTGTGAGACAGTGAGATTGAGTACCCTGAGAGTGTGAGTACATGATTCATCTCTGAGATACATGGCATTGGCATGCACACATGACATACAGGCATAGAGATGCATTTTTTCTCATGTTGTACGGTATCACGTCATCCATGACGTTTTACACACATTGATATGTGGGCATAGAGAGGTATTTCACACTTGTTATCTGGAAAGAAAATGAAACATCTTATTTATTATTGAAAGGATTTTGGTAAAAATTATTGTTTTCAAACTTATTCATATCTTTGGCAACTTCGGTAAACGATTTGGGTTTTCACTGATGTACTTGAAAGGCAGAACCATTTTCAGAAATCATGATTTTGCTGAGCATTTTTATCTCTGAATTACTTCTTGTATTATTTGCTTTATGTTGTTATGGACTGTTGTTGACTATTGGTGTGGACTCGACCTTGGTACAAGCTTGTCGCTACTTTTAACCTAAGGTTAGGTTTGTTACTTATTGAGTACATGGGGTCAGTTGTACTCATACTACACTTCTACACCTTGTGTGGAGATGTTGGCTGCTGATGTTGCTGTGATCGAAGGGAGCTAGATTGAAGATGTACCTGCGTCTCGGTTGTAGCTGCCTCTTGTTTGTGGTAGCTTTAGATCTGTAAAACTTTGTTTATGTACTTTTCAAACAGATGATGTATTTATTTCATTTCGGCTTTGTAAACTATATTCTTAGAAGCTCATGATTTGTACTACCAGTTCTTGGGAAATGTATCAGATTCAGATAATTTCTTTACTTAATTGATTTATTGATTGTTATTGGAATTAGTTAGTGGTTAACTGGCTTACCTAGCGGGTTGGGTTAGGTGCCATCACGACTAGTTAGATTTTGGGTCGTGACAACGGTGCATTAAATAAATATATTAATATTTTGAGTAATCATTTATGAACATCATAGAAATACTCAAAATTATCTCTTACCAGTATGTTCATTGAACCATACAAATCAGAAGGGATTCATTCTAACTTATCGCCAACTTTATTTCCTTTTGACGGGAAACATCCTTTAGTCAATTTTCCTTCTAAACAGGATCAAAAAGTTGGTAGTGTCTCTACTTTCAATGAACATTAGGTCCATCCTTGACCAACTTGAAATCATATCCAGATAAATATGACTTAGACGCAAGTGCACATATAAGTTTTACTCAATTTGGAAGAACATTTTTTCTTATGAGGTAGACTAATATTGTTCTGTTCAGGAGAGACATTATTTAACAATCACAAGGTCATGCATTCATGTACCACAAGAGATAAAATATTTATCAAGCTCAATAACACAAGAGTTATTCAAAAAATAAACCACATATCCATCTCTTATTTTGCCTAGAAATCGGAATTAAATTCCTTCCAAAAAAAGGTACATACATTGCATACATTAAATCAATGTCTTATCACTACCAAAGAAAATTTTAACAAGTAATACGACAAATTACATGAAGTCATTGTGGAGTTGAGATACAAAACATTAAATAGATCATAATAAGTAAAAACAGTGAATAATGGAATTTAGACTGCATTCAATATATACATATACATATATGCATCTCGAATAACAAATTTCGATGGGAAAAAAATTACTCATGCAAAGTATATTATATAATCCAAGAATTATACAATCCAAAAAGAAACAAAACCAGCTCAGTTGGAGAGCACATTGTTTGTCACGACCCCAAATTCTCTCCGTAGGATATCGTGACGGCACCTAGTCTCTAAAACTAGGTAAGCCTAACAATATGCGGAAATATTAAATAAGAGATTAAAACTTGAACATCTCAACATTTTCATAAATAGAATCTACCAAAACTCAATACGTACAATCCCAAAACCTGGTGAGATATAAGTCACAAGCTCTAGATACAGTACCGAATCATCCTATACATCACTGTCTATCAAAATGTAAAGAAATAAGAGAAGAACGGTATAGAAGGGGACTCTGAGGCATGTGGACGCGGGCAGGTATACCTTGAAGTCTCCAAAGCAGCAACATTGCACACTAATATTGAGGTTGATAGGATGTACCTGGATCTGCACAAAAATATGTGCAGAAGCATAGTATGAGTACACCACAACGGTACCCAGTAAGTGCCAAGCCTAATCTCGGTAGAGTAGTGACGAGGTCGGGTCAAGGCCCTACTGGAGATAATAAGAAACAAGACAGTGATAATATGATATAATGAAAATGACAGGGAAGTGAACAATAAATAATTTATGAGAAATAACAGCATGAAATCAAGAAAAGCTAATACAACATGAAAGGAAAACAAGAATCTTACATGTTAAGGAAAACAAGAACCAAACAATACAACACATAAAGAATATCAACAGGGGCACTCCCGAGATACCGCCTAGTAGTCCCAAATCGTAAAAATAAATCACAGTCTTTCCTTATATCACCGCGGGAGCCTTTATATTTGGTATTTGAAAATCATTTTCCCGAAATAGCATCCCACATTTTAGTCCACCTTATCACACCGCATGGCTTCTAGTAGTTCCCCTACTAGCCACGCGTATCAAGCCCACCTTATCTCACCGCATGTGTTTTAACACCCAGATCTTATACCACCGTATGCGTATTAATAATCATCCCGGCACGGCAGAAATCTCGTGCAACAATAACAACCGCACAACAGAAACCTCGTGCAAACAATAACAACTGCACAATAGAAATCTCGTGCAAACAATAACAACCAAACAATCACCTCAACAATAACACGAAAGCCAAAACACAACAACTGAATAAATGATATTCCAAGGATACAAATTTCAAGTAAAGAATTCTCACAGTTAAGTAATGAATACGGAACTCATAAAAAGCAAGTAATTCAACAAAATATGTGATACAAGTTGCAAATAGGAGATAAGACAAGTAGACATGTGAAATTTGGCTAAACATGATGACTATAACGTGCTAAAGTAACTCAATTAAGGCATGAAAAGGAAACTACCTCAAACCACGCTAAATCAATCAATTAAAAGGCCTTTCCCTCGATTTTCCAACTCCGAACGGTTCGAATCTAGCCAAAAGAATTTCATACTATAAATATAACTATAAGAAACTAATTTAAATAATGAAATAATGATCTTAGCTAAAAATTGAAAAATCACTCCAAAAGCTCGACCCGGGCCCACGTCTACACCCATTCAGTATCAAGTCCAACCATACAAAAATTACATAAATCCGATACCAAAATCTCGCTCAAATTCCCAAAATCCGCCTAAGAAGTTTCCTCCAATTTTCCCCAATTTTTAAACCAAAATCCCTAATTAAATGATAAAATCAATGATAGATTAAGGGAATTTAATCAAAAACGAGTTAAGAAATCTTACCCCAACAATCCCTCGGAAAATCCTTCAAAATATCACCTCAAACCGAGCTCTCAAGTCCATATGGTAAAAAATGACATAAACCCTCGATTTTGAAACTTAAATCTGCTGCCCAGATATTTCTTCTTCGCGAACGCGAAAATTGCCACGCGTTCGCGAAGCACAAAATGCCACTCGCCCAATTTTCCTCTTACGCGAATGCGAGGGTCCACTCGCGAACGCGGTGCACTGATCCCTCATACCTTCGCGATCTCGATGAACAACCGCGTGTAAATCCCCAGCCTTCTCTTTCCTCTAAGCGAACGCGATCGTACCCACGCGTTCGCGATTCACTGCTACACCAACTTATGCGATTGCAAACACAGTCTCGCGGACGCGTAGAACAAAATCCCAGTTACCACCTTTAACACTTCACGAACACGGCCCCACTCTCGAGATCGCATACAACAACACCAACACCAACAAAATCTACCATGTCCCAAGTTTCGAAATGCGGCGAATATGATCCGAATCACACCCGAGGCCCCCGAGACGGCAACCAATTATACCAGCAAGTCCTAAAATATCATACGAACTTAGTCAAGCCTTCAAATCACATCAAACAACGCTAAAACCACGAATTGCACGTCGATTCAAGCCTAATAAACCTTTAAACTTCTAACTTCCATATCTGATACCGAAACCTATCAAATCAAGTCTGATTGACCTCAAATTTTGCACACAAGTCCTAAATGACATTATGGACCTATTCCCATTTCAGAAATCGAAGTCCGACCCCGATATAAAAAAGTCCACTCCCGGTCAAACTTTCCAAAAATCTACCAACCTTCCAACTTTCACCCATTTACGCCGAAACGACCTACGAACCTCCAAATCAACATCCAGACACGCTCCTAAGTTCAAAATTACCATACGGAGATTTTGGAACCATCAAACCTCTATTTTGGCATCGTGTGAAATCTTCACACAAGTCAAACTACGGTCAATGTCTACAACTTAAACTTCTAATTTAGGGATTATGTGTCCCATTTCACTCCGAAACTCACCCGAAACCAAAATCAAACATCCCGGCAAGTCATGTAACCACAGTATAACATATATAAGGAAATAAATATGGGATCGGGGCTAATACACTCAAAATGATCGGTCGGGTCGTTACATCCTCCCCTCTTAAAACAAACGTTCGTCCTCGAATGAGTATGGAGACATACCTGAAGTGGTGAAAAGATGAGGATAATGGCTACGCATATCCTGATCGGTCTCCCAAGTCGCTTCCTCGACCAGTTGACCCCTCCAATGGACCTTAACTGAAGCAATGTTCTTCGACCTCAACTTTCGGACTTGCCTGTCCAAAATGGCCACCAGCTCCTCAACATAAGATAGATCCTTGTCCAACTGGACTGAGCTGAAGTCTAACACATGAAACGGATCGTCGTGATACTTCTGAAGTATAGAAAGAGGGAACATTGGATGAACTGCAGCTAGACTAGGTGGTAGTTCAAGTTTGTACGCCACCTCTCCAACCCTCTTAAGAATCTCAAAAGGCCCGATATACCTAGGGCTTAGCTTTCCCTTCTTCCCGAACCTCGTAACACCCTTCATGGGAGAAACCCGGAGCAAGACCCGCTCCCAAACCATGAATACAACGTCACAAACCTTCCTATCCACATAACTCTTCTATCTGGATTGGGCTGTATGAAGTCGATCTTGAATCAATTTAACCTTTTCCAAAGCATACTGAACCAAGTTTGTACCCAATATCCTAGCCTCACCCGACTCAAACCAACCCACCAAAGACCGGAACTGCCTACCATACAAAGCCTCAGACGGGGCCATCTGAATGCTCGACTGATAATTGTTGTTATAGACAAACTTCGCAAGCAGCAAGAACTGATCTTAAGAACCCCCAAAATCCATCGCACACGCACGAAGCATATCCTCCAATATCTGAATAGTGCGCTCAGACTGTCCATCTGTCTGAGGGTGAAATGATATACTCAACTCCACCCGAGTACCCAACTCATGTTGTATGGCTCTCCAAAACCATGATGTAAAATATGTACCCCGGTCAGAGATGATAGATGCCGACACGCAATGAAGCTTGACAATCTCGCGAATGTACACCTGAGCCAGCTGCTCTAAAGAGTAAGTAGTCACACCACTGGAATGAAATGAGCTAACTTGGTCAATCTATCCACAATCACCCAAACTGCATCGAACTTCATATGAGTCCGTGGGAGCCCAACAACAAAATCCATAGTAATCCGTTCCTATTTCCACTCCGGAATCTCTAGCTTCTGAAGCAATCCACCTGCCCGCTGATGCTCATACTTCACCTGCTGGCAATTTAGGCACCGAGATACATACTCCACTATGTCCTTCTTCATTCTCCTCCACAAATAATGTTGCCTCAGGTCCTGATACATCTTCGCGACACCGGGATGAATGGATACCGCGAACTGTGAGCCTCCTGGAGAATCAACTCACGTAAGCCATCTACAATGGGCACACAAAGCCTTCACATCTGTAATACATCGTCATCTCCAATAGTGACCTCCTTGGCATCACCGTGCTGAACCGTGTCCTTGAGGACAAGCAGATGGGGGTCGTCATACTGACGCTCTCTGATACGATCATAAAGAGAAGACCGAGAAACCACACAAGCCAAAACTCGGCTCGGCTCGGCTCAGAAACATCCAACCTAACAAACTGGTTGGCCAAGGCCTGAACATCCAAGGCTAATGGCCTCTCTGCTACCGGTAGATATGCTAAGTTGTCCAAATTCTCCGTCTTGCGACTCAAGGCATCGACCACCACATTGGCCTTTCCGGAATGATATAGAATGGTGATATCATAGTATTTAAGCAACTCTAACCACCTCCGCTACCGCAAGTTAATATCCTTTTGTTAGAACAGATGTTGTAGACTCTGGTGATCGGTGTAGACCGCACAAGGGACACCATACAAATAGTGCCGCCAGATCTTCAAGGCATTCACAATACACAGTATAAGACCCCGAACTTGTGGGCAATACCAATACTGGGTTGTAGTCAAAGCAGTCTTAAGCTTTTGAAAACTCTCCTCACATTCCTCGGTCCACCTGAACGGAGCACCCTTTTGGGTCAATCTGGTCATAGGTGCTGCAATAAATGAGAAACCCTTCATGAATCGACGGTAATACCCCGCCAAACCAAGAAAACTCTGAAACTCCGTAGTTGAGGACGGTCTGGGCCAACTCTGCACTACTTCAATCTTCTTCGGATCTACCTTGATCCCCTCACTTGACACTACATGGCTCAAAAATGCCACAGAATCTAGCCAGAATTCACACTTCGGCAATTTTGCATATATCTTCTTTTCTCTCAAGGTCTGAAGCACAGTCCTTAAGTGCTGCTCATGATCCTCCCGACTACGGGACTACACCAGAATGTCGTCAATAAACACAATGACGAACGAGTCAAGATAAGGCTGAAATACACTGTTCATCAAGTGCATGAATGTTGCTGGGGTGTTGGTCAGCCCAAAAGACATCACAAGGAACTCGTAATGTCCATACCGAGTCTTGAATGCAGTCTTCGGGATATCTAGCTCCCGAATCTTCAACGGATGATAGCCTGAACGCAAGTCAATCTTAGAGAACACTCTGGCACCCTGTAATTGATCAAATAAGTCATAAATATGTATCAATGGATACCTGTTCTTCACTGTAACCTTGTTCAACTGGCAATAATCAATACACATATGCATAGCACCATCTTTCTTCTTTATAAATAAGACTAGAGCAACCCAAGGCGACACACTGGGCCGAATGAATCCCTTATCAAGCAACTTCTGCAACTGTTCCTTTAACTCTTTCAACTCTGTTGGGGCCATACGATGTGGTGGAATAGAAATGAGTTGAGTTCCTGGTAACAAATCAATACTGAAGTCGATATCTCTATCAGGCGGCATGCTCGGAAGATCCGCTGGGAATATATCTGGATAATCCCTCACAACCGGAACTGACTCGACGGTATGAGTATCAACATTGACATCTCTCACATATGTCAGATACGCATCACATCCCTTCTCAACCATCCGCTGAGCCTTTAGAAATGAAATAACCCTGCTAGGAACAAAATCTAAAGTACCTCTCCACTCTAACCGTGGTAATCCTGGCATAGCCAACATCATAGTTTTGGCGTGACAATCAAGAATAGCATGATAGTGCGACAACCAATTCATGCCCAAAATAACATCAAAATATACCATACTAAGCAATAATAGGTTGGCTCTGGTCTCAAAACCACTAAGAACAACCAAACACGACCGATATACATGGTCAACAAAAATAGAATCTCTCACAAGTGTAGACACATAGACAGGAGAACTCAAAGAATCACGGGATACGCCCAAATACGGAGCAAAGTAAGATGACACATAGGAATAAGTGGAGCTTAGATCAAATAAGGCTGATGCATCTCTATGAAAGACCGGAACAATACCTGTGATGACAGAGTCGGATGTAACTGCCTCCATCCTAGCAGGAAGAGTATAATATCTGGCCTGACCTCCCCCTCTAGGGCGACCTCTACCTGCTCGACCTCCACCGCTATCTGGCTATGCATGTGGGTGGGCAACTGGTACGGCGACCATGAACTGAAAAGCCTAAGGGGCCGGTGGAATACACGAAGCCTGAGTAGTCTGTAGAGGTGCACCCCTCCTTAATCGGGGGAAATCCCTCACCATATGACGAGTGTCACCACACTTAAAACAAGCTCTTGGAGGACGTGGCTGCTGAGGCTGGCTCGTGCCAGATCGGCTAGATTGACTACTGAAAGCACCCCGTGTAAGAGGTGCACTAGATAATGGCGGTGCATAATGGGAGCCTGAGGCCTAGGAGTGGCCAGAATACCGCTGGAAGCTGGAAGTGCGGAATGAACATGGCGACACACATAGCCCCTACCATGACGAGCTGCAGCTAGGGCACGAGTACCACTATATGTGCCAGACTCTCGAGACCTCTTGGCCTCCCTCTCCTTTCTCTCCCGAGTTAACATACCCTCCAATCTCCTAGCAATCCCCACTACCTGCTGGTATGCGATGTCCATCTCTACCTCTCGGGCCATGCTAAATCAGATACTGGGTTGAGCCCCTCGATAAATCGACGGACCCGCTCTCTAACAGTAGCAACCAAGGCTGGTGCATGCCTAGCCAAATCACTGAACTGGACCGCATATTCCAACAAGGTCATAGAACCCTAGCACAACTGCTCAAACTCTGCACGCCATGCATCTCTGAGACTCCGGGGAACATACTCCCTCAAGAACATATCCGAGAACTGAGTCCAAGTGAGCGAAGCTTCCTCGGCTGGACTACCCAACTCATATGCTCGCCACCACTGATAAGCCGCTCCCCTAAGCTGGAACGTAGTGAAAGCAACCCCACTAGACTCCGTAATACCCATAGTACGGAGGATATAGTGGCACTTCTCAAGAAAACCCTAGGCATCCTCTGATGCCAAGCCACTGCAAGTAGGAGGGTGGTACTTCTTGTGCCTCTCGAGCCTGAGCTCCTCCTCAAAAGCTGTTGCCCTAACCTCGGGTTGAACTGGGGTTACCGACTGCACTGGTATGACCTTTGGGACCAGGTTAACCTGTACCCACTGCTCTGGGGTACGGGCGTCGGGAGTCTGTGCTCCTTCCCTAGCCTGAGATGTAGCAGGAGCAAGTATGATCAACCCTGCCTGAGCTAAAGTGCTGAACATGCTCAGAAATTAGGCGAAAGTCTCCTGGAGAGATAGTGCAGTAACAGGCATCTCACGTGACTGCCCTCCAATTGGAGCTACTGGTGGCTTCTCTCTAGCAGCTCGTGCGGGTGCTCTGGCTGCAGCACGTGGACGTCCCCGGCCTCTACCCCGGCCCCGTCCTCTCATGGCACTAGCAGGGGGCGCGAGTGTCTGGTCATCTGATCTAGCTGTAAGTGTCCTAACCATCTGTGAGAGAATATAACAACATAAATTTAGAATCTGAAGTCAAAGATTTCACACGATAAGGAATCAAAGAAGTGAAGCTTTTCCTAACAGTTACACAGCCTTCCGAAGATAAGTACAAACGTCTCCGTACCGATCCGCGAAACTCTACTAAACCTACTTGTGACCCATAACACCTATGAACCTAGAGCTCTGATACCAACTTGTCACGATCCCAAATTCCCTCCGTAGGATATCGTGATGGTACCTAGTCTCTAAGACTAGGTAAGCCTAATAATATGCGGAAATATTAAATAAGAGATTAAAACTTGAATATCTCAACATTTTCATAAATAGAATCTACCAAAACTCAATACGTACAATCCCAAAACCTGGTGAGATATAAGTCACAAGCTCTAGATACAGTACCGAACTATCCTATACATCACTTTCTATCAAAATGTAAAGAAATAAGAGAAGAACGGGATAGAAGGGGACTCCGAGGCATGTGGACACGGGCAGGTATACCTTGAAGTCTCCAAAGCAGCAACATTGCGCACTAATATAGAGATTGATAGGATGTACCTGGATTTGTACAAAAATATGTGCAGAAGCGTAGTATGAGTACACCACAACAGTACCCGGTAAGTGCCAAGCCTAACCTCGGTAGAGTAATGACGAGGTCGGGTCAAGGCCCTACTGGAAATAATAAGAAACAAGACAGCGATAATATGATATAATAAAAATGACAGGGAAGTCACTTACCTCAAACCACGCTAAATCAATCAATGAGAAGGTGTTTCCCTCTATTTTCCAACTCTGAACGGCTCGAATCTAGCCAAAATAATTTCATACTATAAATATAACTATAGGAAACTAATTTAAATAATGAAATATGATCTTAGCTAAGAATTGAAAAATCGCTCCAAAAAGTCAACCCAAGCCCACGTCTCGGAACCTGACCAAAATTACAAAAACCGAACACACATTCGATATCGAGTCCAACCATACAAAAATTACACAAATTCTATACCAAAATCTCGCTCAAATTCCCAAAATTCGGCCTAAGAAGTTTCCTCTAATTTCCCCCAAATTTTTAACCCAAATCCTTAATTAAATGATAAAATCAATGATAGATTAAGGGAATTTAATCAAAAACGAGTTAAGAACTCTTACCCCAACAATCCCTCTGAAAATCCTTTAAAATATCACCTCAAACCGAGCTCTCAAGTCCAAATAGTAAAAAATGACATAAACCCTCGATTTTGAAACTTAAATCTGCTGCCCAGATATTCCTTCTTCGCGAACGCGAAAATTGCCTCGCGTTCGCGAAGCACAAAATGCCATTGGCCCAATTTTACTCTTACGCGAACGCGAGGGTCCACTCGCGAACGCGGTGCACTGATCCCTCATACCTACGCGATCGCGAATGACTTCACGCGATCTCGATGAACAATCACGCGTGAATCCCCAGCTTCTCTTTCCTCTACGCAAACACGATCGTACCCACGCGTTCGCGATTCACTACTACACCAACTTACGCGATCGCAAACATAGTCTCGCGAAAGCATGGAACAAAATACCAGTTGCCACCTTTAACACTTCGCGAACGCGGCCCCACTCTCGCGATCACATACAACAACACCAGCACCAGCAAAATCTGCCATGTCCCAAATTTCGAAATGCGCCGAATATGATCCGAATCATACCCGAGGCCCCCAAGACGTCAACCAATTATACCAGCAAGTCCTAAAATATCATACGAACTTAGCCGAGCCTTCAAATCACATCAAACAATGATAAAACCACGAATTGCGTGATTCAAGCCTAATGAACTTTTGAACTTCTAACTTCCACATCTGATGCTGAAACCTATCAAATCACGTCCGATTGACCTCAAATTTTGCACACAAGTTCTAAATGACATTACAGACTTATTCCCACTTCCAGAATCGAAGTCCAAATGCGATATCAAAAAGTTCACTACCGGTCAAACTTTCTAAAAATCTTCAACCTTCCAACTTTCGCCCGTTTACGCCGAAACGACCTACGGACCTCCAAATCAACATCTGGACACGCTCCTAAGACCAAAATTACCGTACGGAGCTATTGGAACCATCAAAACTCCATTCTGGAGTCGTCTTCACACAAGTTAAACTATGGTCAACACCTACGACTTAGACTTCCAATTTAGGGAATATGTGTCTCATTTCACTCAGAAACTACCCGAAACCAAAATCAAATATTCCGTTAAGTCACATAACCACAGTATAATATATAGAAGGCAATAAATAGGGGATCGGGGTTAATACACTTAAAACGACCGGCCAGGTCGTTAAACTATTATTTTCAATCAATTGTATATAACAATTTAATACGAAAATTTCAAACATACTACACATATACATATTCATACATTTTGAATAGAAAATTTTGATGGGAAAATAACTACTCATTCAACGCATATGTAATGCCAGATTACTCACTCCAATAGAGAGTATACTGTTAATTGAAGTCAAGTGAACATCATAACTAAAGCTCTAGTTCCATTGATCCAACATGTATACTAAGATGGAGAGTAAGTGCATGATATCAATTACTAGTATTTCACCTAGTGAGCTTACAATAAATTTATCTGATATGGCGAAAGACCTAAAGTCAACGCGTAAATTTATTACTCACTTGAAATTAATAGTGAAAGACCATAAAAATATATTTCTATCACCACTTAATCATGATTGCATTTTAATTACAAAATTGATTCAACCTTTAAACTCAGATAGAGAATTAATATAGGTTATCAATAACTAGTAACTATACCCAGTGAGTCCATAATAAATTTATCCGATATGAAGGAAGACCTAAAGTCAACGCATAAATTTATTATCTCACTATAAATAGATAGTGGAGACCATAAGGGTTAATTCCTATCACCACTCAATCACAACAAGTCACAACCACGAAATGTTCTCTAAGGATCAAGTTTCACAATTCAAAAAATGCTCAAAACCCTATCTAAACAGTCCTGAAACGTTAAAATTAACGCTTTTCACTGCATAACAATGAGCATTGATCACTGTGCTATTTCTGATGGACCTACCAAATTTCAGATCAATCGGAGACCGTTAATATCACAATCTCCAAAACTGCAACCAAATTTGGAAAATTACCATTTTAAACATTTTTTAGGAATTTAAAATATGACCTACATTCTTATCATATATCAATTCATGTCAAACCAACATGTGTTATCATGTTCTAGATTAGACATAAATAAAATGACAGAAAGAATGACTTTTCGTATGTAAATCACATTTTAATCCGCCAAACCGCCAAAAAAACTCATTTAAACGATCCTAAATCGTCAAATTATGATGTGATACACTGCATAGCAATGATTTCTTCTTAACTGATTGTTTTCGATGATTCTTCCAAATTTCAAGTCATTCGGAGATCGTGAAATTCACGATCTCCAAAAACAAGACCAAATTCGAATAAATTATTTTTGGCGAATTTAGGATTAAATTCGTGTGAATTTGTATTCTTGCTACATATCATATTAAGTTAAATCATTATGTGTCATCATGTTCCAGATTTAACACAAATGTCACGACCCCATACTCCCTTCGTAGGATATCGTGATGGCACCTAGTCTCTAAGACTAGGTAAGCCAATTACTATAACAATTAAACCAATTATTAACAATGCTAATTTGAAACAGAGTTTAATATGAATAGTGATACATGAGCGAAATGAGCCTACGCGGCAATAATCATAACAACCTCCCAAGACTAGTAATACAGAGTCATGAACTCTAGTTAAGTACATGGAAAGATCTCAAAGATCGAAATACAATACTGTTCAAGTGACAATCTGACAGTACAATATAAGGAAAGGACTCCAAGGGACTGCGACGACCAAGCAGCTCTGCCTTGAATCCTTGAAAATCAACAAGCTAACTCCGCCCGAGTCTGATATCTCCAATACCTGGCTCTGCACAAAAATGTGCAGAAGTCTAGTATGCGCACACCATGGTCGATACCCAGTAAGTATCAAGACTAACCTCGGTGGAGTAGTGACGAGGTACAAGTCAAGACACTCAGTAGACAAAATAACCTGTGCAGTATAGAAATATAAAGCTAAAAATGGATAGCAGGAATTATTAAATGGCAACAAGAATCAACATGTGATATAAACAATAAGGCAATAGAAACACCATGAAAGTACCGTTGAAACCAAATAAGGAACACAATGACAACCAATAAATCAAGTCGTTCTAACACAAGGTTCACAACGAAATCACTCTGTAATACTTCATCTCTTAGTAGAAGTCACGGGTCTCAACCCACCATCATATACTCACAGCACCTCGTGCCCACATCTCAAATCACAACCGCACGGACAACTCACGTGCCAATATCTCAAATTGCCAGGCATGATCACAGGCTCACATTCACAATCTGCCAGGCGTGGTCACATGCTCACAATCACAATCCACCCGGCATGGTCACAAGCTCACAATCACAATCCGCCCGGCATGGTCACATGCTCACAATCATAATCAGCCAGGCATGACCACATGCTCAATAGCAACATGAAAATGGATAATACAAGAACACATGGGCATGATCAATAAAGGTCAAGTTTCATACTCCTCAGCTAGTATAAGTGGTATGTTACGGTGTATGCTTGTGCAAGTGTACTACTGCAGCCCAAGTCAACAAGTAATATCAAAGACATCGAGTAGCTCATCGAGGAAACAAAATAAGTCACGCAAGGTGTATGACATACACAAGGAAAAGCACACCATCACACGAAAATCACCAACACAATGTCCCCAAGCCATCACACATCACCCCTGTCATTGCCACCCCTATATCTCCGATAGCCACCCGTATCACTTTGCCCTAACATTATCATTAGCCACCTTTATCTCTCTGATAGACACCTGTATCACTCTGTATAATAGCCACCCTTATCGCTCCGCCCGGACAATAAACACAATAGCCACCCATATCACTCTGTATATTCAACAACAGTGAGGTGCCACCCTTATGCCCTGCATAACAATAACGGTGAAATGTCACCCTTATACTCTGCATAACAACAACCAAACCACACAATAATTCACATGTGCCATCATCACAACAACACAATATATCAACTCGTATAACAAGTGCCCATAGGCCACAACCTTTCTAAAGATCCAACGATATTAATATTTTCACAACAAATAGCCCACGGCTCAACACAACGTATATAGAATCTCAATAACAACAAATGAACGAAAAAAGTAACTCGACAAGGAACAACACCCCTTTCAAACACAACTTCAATTAAAATAGATTAATGTCTTCCGATAACTTCAATTCCAATTAATTGTTTAAGGATAAACTCAATAGTGAAAGTATTTATATGAAATGGCAAACTTTGGATTCTAGTGTATGAATAGGCTAACAATGAAAGAAATGGAATGGACTAGTACCACGTCTAAATGCATGCGAATAACCCGGCAACAAAAAGATATCATATAACAACAATTTCAACTAAGAGTAACTCCACAATAAAAGAAATCACATAATGATAAAAGTGATAATAATTTCATATAAAGCATATAAGAGCAAACTCGACAAGTAAGGAATATGACATGTAACGACAACTTCAAATAAAGCATGTGATAGTAGACATGACGAATAAAATATATAACATGTGCTAACAATTCCAAATAGGTACATGAAAGAAGCCTAAGAATCTAAACCGATCAATTTTTCACATATAAGCCCTAGTACATACTCGTCACCTCGTGTACACAGATTTCAAATAACACAATTAGCACAAACGACTCAAATTCTAAGGGGTAGTTCCTCCACATAAAGTTAGGCAAGATACTTACCTCAAAAGCCCTCAATCAATACTGTAAAATAGCTTTTCCTTTACAATTCACCTCTGCTTAGCTCAAATCTAACCAAAACTGAATTAATAACATCAAATAATGCAAGAGATATTAATTCTAATAAATAAAGCTATGATATTTACACAATTTCTCAAAAGTCAACAAAAGTCAACCCCTAGCTCGCCCGGTCAAAACCTGAATCCATGGGCAGATTTCGACTACCCATAACCTCATGAGTCTATATATGTGTTTTGTTTCAAAATTCAAGTCCAATTCAACTCTCAAATCTCAAATTTTTATTTTTCAAAACATTGACAAAGTTTCTCAAAATTCCCCTTTGATTCTCATAATATTGATGTTAAATCTCATTTATAATCATGTAAAATAGTTACCTCTCCAAATCGCCTCCTTCCGAGTCTAGGATTCAAGATATGAAAGAATGAGCTAAAATCCTGAAATTTCAACTCTTAACCCAGTTGCAGATTTCGCATTTGCGACCAAAAGTTCGCGATTGCGTATGTTCGCATTTGCAACTAAAAGTTCGCAATTGCAGATGTTCGCAATTTCGACCACATGTTCGCAATTGCGACCAAAATTTTGCAATTGCAGTAGTTCGCAATTGCAATAAAAAGTTCGCTATTGCGAAATACAAGCATCAACATTCCCAAACTTCACCGAAATGATCTGAAATCACCCCGAAACTCATCTGGAACATCCCGGATGCAAACCGTATATGATTTCAATAATAAAATACGCTACGGACCTGCTCGGCACTCAAAACACTGAAAAGAGGGCGTCTTGACCCGATATTGACCATGGTCAAACTCCAAATTTCTTAACTTAACTAGTCTCTCAGCCAATGATCCAAAATACACTCAAGTCCCTTGGGACCCCATCAAATCATACCAACAAGTCCCAAAACATAACACGAACCTACTCGAGGCCTCAAATCCCGAAACATAACATCAAAACCATGAATCACACCTCAATTCAAGCTTAATGAACTATGAATTTTTAACTTCTACAACTCGCGCCGAATCATATTAAATCAACCCGGAATGACGTCAATTTTTTCATGCAAGTCACAAATGACACAACAGAGATATTCTAACTCCCGGAATCGCAATCCAAACCCGATATCACTAAAGTCAACTCCCGGTCAAACCTCTCAACCTTCTTAACGTTTAACTTTCCAACTTTCGCCAAAATGTATCAAATTAACCTACGGACCTCCAAATCCAAATCCGGACATGCGCTTATGTCCAAAATCACCATACGAAGCTATCGAAATTATCAAAATACCATTCCGGAGTCTTCTACATAAAAGTTAAACTCCGGTCAACTCTTACTGCTTAAGCTTCTAAAACACGAATCATCCTTCCAAATCAATCTCGAATCATCCGAAAACCAAACCCGGCCACACACGCAAGTCATAATACATAATATGAAGTTGCTCGATACCTTAAGCCACCGAATGAGGCGCAAAATCTCAAAACGACCGGTCAGGTCGTTACATATAGCCAATATATAAAGAATAGTTTTTCATATTTATAACACATTCAATTTAATAAATTGTTTGAAAACCCATCTAAATGACCTCTAAAAGCCGAAAAACAACATGATTCATTGCATAGCAATGACTTTTTCTCACCAGATCGTTTCCGATGAACCTACCAAGTTTCAAGTCAATCATAGTTCGTCAAATTCATGCCCACCACTCTGTAGCCAAACTCGGAGAATAATTATTTTAAGCAGTTTCATGAATTAAAATAAATATGATCTTGGTTTTCATTCTCCTTATAATTATACTACGAGCTTAAGTCATATATTATGTTCTTCCTATTTCTAGTATACATAATATCTCCTTTTTGTAATTAATCATACTTTTATTAAACACACAAGACCCAAGATATTATATTTTCTCTCGTTCGACGAAAGCCCCAATATATCTTCTCATGGAGAGTTGGTGTCACTAGCCCCAAAGATAAAACTCTTTTTCTAGTTAAAACCTCCACCCCTAGTATATATTTATCAAAGATAATTTTCGTCTAGTACATTAAGCAAATTTTAATGACTCAAATAAATAGATCATTTTTGTGGATCCTACTTATTAATCATAATGCTCAATCCATGAATCGACGTAACTACACATGTACAAATTTATTCAGAATTTCTATGAGTTCAAATAAACAAACCACTTTAATGGTAACTATTTATTACTCACAAAATTCTCAATTTACAAGTAAAGATACATGTAGCTCATAAAATTATTTTATAGAAGAATACGGACCATAGCTTAAAAGCCATACCAATAATATAAATCTCGTACAAAATACCGTCATATTTTACTTGATTACAACTTCTAACCAGAGAACAAAAACTTTCATCGAAAATCCAAGATTAGTAATCACGTAGAACATGAAAATATAAACAAGAATTGAGAATTTTATTATGCACAAATATGCCAAACACACCAATCATTAGTCATTCAGGATATCAAACAGAGGATTTTACTTTCTTACAAAATGATTATATTATCACATAATTTTAAGTATACTTTGTAAGACCTAGTCAATAAAATCCTACACATCTACTCTACAATGTATAAACCCAAACAAATAACCAATGTATAAATCTATTATATAACTAGTATTTAACCATGGAGACCGTGTGGAGTCACCCCACCATTGGATTAAAAACGAATTAAAATTTTAAGAAATAATTTTCAAAAAATAGAAAACCATCCAAAACACCATCCTAACGCCCAAAAATAACATTATTCACTGCATATCTGTGAGTTTTTCTCACCACGTCGTTTCTGATGAATCCACTAAATTTCAGCTCAATCGGAGTCCGTCAAGTTTGTTGGCCTCCAAAAACACCAACAATTCGGTCAAAATCGGGTTTTGCATTTTTTAGGGTTTACAAAAAAAATTCTAAATCATCTCAAAAAAATATCAATAATAAATTGATATTTCATGATTACAAGAATAATCAAAAAAATATTGCATAGTTAATTCACAAAACAACAATGCATTTTTTCTAGAAAACAACATATACATGTAATTCAAAAACGCACATAAACACGATATTGTTGTTTCATGAAAAAACTAGTTATCTAATTTGATGTAAGTGGGCTCTGATACCAATTGATAGATTATTATATGCAACGGAAGCAATCCCGGTATCAAAATCACATGTAATCTAAACAACTAGTATATGCAAGATTTCACGGGTTACCTCTTGAAGCGTGAACACAACGTTTAAGCCACGTGAGTTTTTTGTGTCGTTTAAGCCACATGAGCCTTTTGTGTCGTTTAAGCCACGTGAGCCTTTAGTTCCACAACAACTTAATAAAATCTCCACCTTCACCACAATCACGATTCTCGAATATTCCACGGTCTTTTATTGTGTTACCTAAATAATATCCGAAAAAAGTAATTTCGTGTGGGCAAAATTTTTAGGAAAACATGGCTGAAATTTTCAGCCACCATTCTATTCTCTTTTCTCTAGGTGGAATGTATTTATAGCACAAGTTTTAAGTGTTAAAATCCTTTTTCAAAACCTGTTGGGTTTTCTTTCCACCAGGAAAAGGATTTCTTTATTTTCTATTATTTAGGCATAACATGGACCACAAAATTTAATTAACAAGGCTTCCAATTATAGAATTAATTTATAATTTTTGAAATTAATATCCACCATAATTAATTACGAATTATTCCACTAAAACTTCGTAATTGCACTCCTTATTTAATTTCGAAATGCATCCATTAAATCTTATTTAACTCCCCATGTTAAGATTCAGATACTAATCAATTAAATTAAATTACTGATAATTTAGTTTATTGATTTTTTTTTAGACTTACGCTTAACTTATTTCATGTGTCGGATACAAATTTACCGACCGGTTTACACATAAAAACTTATAAGCTTTCATAAAGGTGTATCATAAATCTCTAAATCGAGATATGAATTCCATCAACTAACTATTACTTCGCCAGTGTACATTATTATTATCCAATTTACCAGGTATATTGACCTGCGAAAGGATCTCGCCTTTTAATAAATCAAAACAATAATAATATACACAACTAATAATAATTATATCAAGATTAAGAGTATAAGTACATTTAATGGCTAGAGAATTTATTTTATTATGTCAGTATAAAATAGTTATCTCTACTTGGTCCGGTCAATATATACAAAATATACTAGCATAAGAAGTTAAAATTAAACTATTCCCATAATCAAGATAAATTATATTTAATCTTGTGTTGCAATCATTCCTGATGGTCTGTCCAATTCCATCATTAGACTGTAAACTCAAACTTTATACTTATAAGAACCGATGATTTAATCTTTTGTGTATAAACTAAACTCTATACACTAAATCATCTACTATATAAGCAAAGGACACAAACTAATATATGATCTATTTAAAATTTTATTAAATAATTATTCCATAATAAATACTATATCCAAACCAAACCAATGGTTAATAGTATATATCCCAACACCTCCAACCCTGCCCCGATAAATTTTCCCCCTCCCAACCCCGCCCCAGCTCACCACCCACTCCTCCCTCGACCCCCTTCCTCCCCCGTCCTTACACCCCTCCGCCTGCTCCTCCCTCTTCCTCGCTCATTTCATCTCTCATTATATTTGCCTATTTTATATATTTTTTTAAAATATTTTTTACTAACTAACCAAACACTAGAAAATAAGTAAGAAAACTACTTATTTTCAAGAAACTATTTCTCCGTTCATATCAAACACACCCGTAGTATTTACCCTAAATAATGTTAATTTATCATAACTTATAAATGAAATAAAATAGGATAATATTAACCAACTAGAGTTGGGTGTTAAAATATATGCTTAAGCGGTAAGCACATAAGTGTGAGTAATTTCCTTCATATTTTACCTTGTTACATTTTTAGTTTGTTTTGGTGGGTGAGATAGGCACGAGGTGGATGAGTAAGTAGGGGTCGGCATAGTCTGGGCAACTCCAAAATTCGATTTTTTTTTATTTTCGAATTACGGATTGGATTTTGGATTTAATTTTAAAAAAAATTAGATTTTGGATTGGACATTGGATTTGGTATTTTGGATTTTTGGATATCCAAAAATCCAATTTTTTTATATTTTATATATAGTCCATTGTCCATATTCTAATAACAATAAGTTCAATACCTCACCCATTAGATATTATCTCATATATTCAATATTAATTACTAAGTTACTGTCAGAATACTTTCTATTTGGACATGATTTTACTATTGCTACTTCTTATTCGCCGTATTAATGTTTGTGTTGCATTTTCTTCATAATGATTTCATTACTTGAATACTTTATTCGGATGATTGCATAAAGAATGAGGAACTTTTAAAGCAATTTAACATGATTACTTCATTTGGATATACCTTTTTTTAAGAAGATGAAACATCTCAACTTATAAGCTCAAAACCGAAAATCCGAAATATTCAAACCGATTAATCGGAAAATAAACTTAAAAAATCTAATCCAATCCGAGCTTATTTAGATTGGATTTAGATTGTCATTTTTTCAATCAAAAAACTAAAAATCCAAACCGAAATTTTTATATTCAATTCTAACTGCCCGAACGCCCACCTCTACGAGTAAGACAGTGTAAGAGTTGGAAGTGAATTGTAAAAACTTATGTTATATTGAACACATGTGAGGTGTTTATATAAGTAACAGAAAGTGTCTGCTATACAAAGGAGTGTTATAAAAATATGATAAGATCATATTTAGATAATTCAAACCGGAAAACTTAGATAGACTAGGGGTGTATTTGGTACAAAAGAAAAATATTTTCCGATTTTATCATGTTAGGTTGGTTTAAATATTTTGAAAAATATTTTTCTCGTGAACTCATTTTTTTTTCTAAGTGAAGGAAAATAAGGAAAAATATTTTTCAAGACTCTTTTTCAATCTTCTCTACCTTATTCCCCATCCCCACCACCCCCCACTATCCCACCCCATCCCCCCCAAAAAACCCTACCCCACCCACCCCTAACCACCCCAACCCCTACCCCTTACCCCTACCACACCCCACCCTAAATATAAATATTATTAAGAGTATTTTTTTTATGTTGTAGATAGAGTATTTTTTTTTATTTCAACAAAATGAGTATATTCTTTTCATGACGTAGAAAAAATATTTTCTTTTATTTCAACAAAAAGAGTACTTTGTTTTTATGATGTGAAAAAATATTTTTTTTTTATTTCATCAAACTAAGTATTTTCTTTCCTAGTGTAGAAAAAATATTGTTTTTCATTTTAACAAAACGAGTACTTTCTTTTCATGATGTAGAAAAAGTATGTTTCTCTCGTTTCAACAAAACGAGTACTTTCTTTTCATGATGTAAAAAATATTTTCTTTCGTTTCAACAACTAAGTATTTTCTAAAATAATATTTTTAATCTTGTCTTATCCATTAACCATAACTTACAAAAAGATCATTTTTCATAATATTATTATAGAGTCCATTGCTTTAGAAGCTGTGTTAACCGAATTCTCATCTCTACCATCTTTGCTCCTTTCTTCACGCTACTCTCCTTACATTTAAATCAAACAAAAAACAAGATTTCTAGGACAGAAGGAGAACCATATCTAATATTGCTACTGCCATTGTCATTGTCAAAAGTCATTGTGAAATGCAAATGTCAATGTCAATGTCAAAGGCTCAAATTCTTTTAGCACCACCAACTTTTTTGGTGTTCTTCAACTTATTAATCTTCATTTCCTCAACAGAAGCAGCACCAATATCCTTTGGCTGGGTTCAACAAGAATTCCTTAAGGCTCACAATGATCTAAGAAGCAGTGTTGGTGTTCCTCCTTTGCAATGGGATGCTAATTTAGCCTCTTTTGCACTTGATTGGGCTACTCAGCGTAAGCAGGATTGTAATTACAGGTAAGAAAAATATGGGTAAAAATCAAAAATTGTTATATTTATAACTGGTAATTGAAAAATAGCTATAGTTTCAAAAGTAATCGAAATTTAGCCAATTTTCATGTAAAGATAAAATTTGAACAAAAACACTCTTAAAAATCCGAAAATATTTCAGCATAATATGCTGAAATTCGAATTTTTTACATATGAGCTTGTAGCATAATATGCTGGAATTTTATAATGTATTAGAGTTCCATCATATTATGCTACAAGTTATAATGCAGGAGCTGAATAATCCCGCATACTATGCGGGAACTTTCCTTGTGCTGGAGTACCAACATAATATGCTAGAAGTTTATACGTAGGAGCTCCATAATCCAACATATTATGCTGGAACTTTTCGTGTTTCAGCAAAACAATGGCTATTTTTAATAACTTTGCAGACACTGACTATTTTTCAATTACCAGTCCGAAAACTGGCTAATATGTGCTATTTTTATGAAAAATATAGCCCGTGAGCAAACAATATTTAAAATCAGTTTCATGAATGACCACGTGCTTGTAACCCAAATCCCATGCCAACGAGGCAATCATGAGGGGTCGTTTGGTACACAGGATAAGGTGGTATAAAATGTGATACTAAATTTATATCATGTTTGGCATAATAAATTTATACTGTCAACCAAACATGGTATAAGCTTAGTCCCAGACTTAATCCTGAATATTTCATCTTATTCCACTTTATCCCATCAAATTTGATATTATTTTTATCCCACTTGAGACGCGAGATAAATAGCCTAGGGATTATAATCCCGAAATAATTTAGTCCGCGTACCAAAGTACCCCTAGCCTATCAAATTATAACTCGTCCAACCTTTTCAAGTTTAGACGGACGGGAGAGAACATGTATTCATTGGCGGGGTCAATTAAGGCATAATCATCTAATAACTTGGGTCAATTTGGACAGTTTAGTAGTACAAATTGACACAAAATAAAATTTATCAAAACATAAAAAAAGTTATTTCGGTTGGTTAAATATAGTCATGATAAATAAAAGAAAAAATAATTCTGCTAGCTCAATTTCGTAGTTAAATAAAGTATAAAAAAACAAATAAACAATTGAAAAAATAATTTTGAGTTGAACAAGATGGACTATAACACATTATATTGTTTAGCCTAATTGATCCGCCCATCTTGACACAAGCAAATTCTAGGCACTCAACACACTTCTTAATTCATCCCAATTTTTAGTCAGGTACCTGCTTATTTGACCAGTGGCGTATCTAGAATAGAAACTATGGGTTCATGTGAACCGAATGTTTCGTCTCAAACCATGTATATCTACCTAAAAACACATTAAATATGTACAAATAGTAGATTTTGAACCTATTAAATTAGATATAATTTGATGTAGTTCTGAATTTGAATCCATAAAATTTAAATCCTAAACTCGTTTGTGCATTTGACGCTCATAAATTTACATTTACAGGCGACATTCTACCGGGCCATATGGAGAGAACATCTTCTGGCAACTATACAAAGAGACACCTCCAACTGGTGTAGTGCAGAAATGGTTCTCAGAAAAGAAGTTTTTTGATGAGGTGAACAATGTTTGCAAATGCCAACCTGAAAAGGAAGGATGTGAATGTGGGCATTACTTGAATGTGGTATGGAAAACTACAAAGAAAGTTGGATGCAGTGGCTTTGTTTATTGCAATGATCAAAAGGGTGTTTATATTGTCTGCTCATATGATCCTATTGGCAATGTTAAAGGTGTCAATCCTTTGAATCCTGGTGATTTAACAACTAATTCCACCAACCATTGAAGCTAGTTAATGCTAATTAGGTGTTAACCTCAGTTTTTGATAACTAATTTTGGTGTATATGTTTGATCGATAAATAATGATTTTGATTTGTAATCACATTGTAAGGATCAATGAATGGAAATTGGGTTGTTTATATAAGTAGGCCGAGTGGATATACGGTGCCAAATAGATATACAAATAGTCGTTATACAAAGAATATATACAGGTATACATATATTATACATAGGTTGTTCATATATTATAAACCCGCCGACTAATTTTAATTTAAGTGATTGGGTGAGCAGCTATTTAAATTAATTTTTCGTGCCAAATTCCTTTGGATCGATTATATAGGTTCAATATATGGATTTAATAAATACATCTAAATTCATTGGGCTAAGCCTATTTAGTTGGATTATAAATGAACCCACTTTGTTAAACCCAAGATGCTACTTCGTCTTAGAAGTCTAGTTTGGTGCCACGTTTCAAATAACGTGACATACCAAGTCAAATAAAAGAGTCAAATAACATGATATGCTAAGTCAAATCTGAAGGCAAATGAAAATGTCTCAGGTGTACATATGACATGTTCCAGCCAATCAAATGTGGTCTTGTTATCACTTCAATCTGATTAATTAACCAATCAAATCAAATTAAAGGAAAAGAGGTTATCCTCGTCACAACTTTTTGCTTCCACAACTATAAATAGGAGTCATCATAACTCAGAAAATGGACCGAAATCCATAACAAGAAACAAGAGAGAACTCGTAGATCAAAGGCCATAAATTTCTCTACAAGCTTCAAGTATCCAAGCACTCAAAATTCAAGGTCAAGATCAACACATACAATTTCAAGCTCAAGATCAAAGAACAAATTAAGATTCAACAAGTACAACCTAAAATTATCTATTCGTGCTAGTTGAATTAAAGATCATTATTCGTGACAGTGTAATCCAAAACTTAGATCTAGGTTTAAATACAATTGTATTTATAGAGAAAAAGAGTTAATTAAAGTCAATATTAATATCCAAGTAATAGATCTAGTATTTTTGTGAAAAGTATTAGGTGCGTACTAAAAGATAAGAGTATCTCAGAACGATAATGGCTTAAGAGCAACTCCAGCCTTGTCCCCAAAATGGGGATAAAATGGGGAAATTTCACTCCAACCCTCCCCCATTTTTGTCCCCAAAATTGGGAGTGAATAGTTGATCACGCTCAACTATACCTTGTAAGAAGGACTAAGCGGTCGCTGCAAATATAACCCGGTTCAAGTCCGAAGTCAAATCCTACAGGGAACTAACCTATTTACTACAACCTTAAATAATGCTAATGATAAGCTCAGACAACTTCCAGATGCAATAGTTTTATGAATAATCAGTGGAAATTATTTAGCCAAGGAAAAATGACAATAAAATTAGCAATAATCAAGACTAAAATTGAATTCAAGGGTAAAAGGATCTAGGGCTATTGATTTCCCCAATTGCCGGATTAATTCTCAACTCTTTAGCTATAATCTCGCCGTAATACTCTATGAGGATTATGAGTTCCGGGCTACCGTAATTACCTTTCGATCAATTACGATAATTTACTAGAAGCATTCTCTCGAACTACTCTAGTTAACAATTTATGCAACTCAGAATCATCCCACCAAAGCTTCGTTATTTCTAACCCCACTTTTAAATTCAAGTAATTAATCTCTTAACTTCCCCCAAAGTGGTGTTGTTCAATAATAATCTAATCAAGTGTTCTTTCTCAAGCAACACAAGGTGAATAGACACGATTAATCGAGGGCCCTTTCAATTAACCACAATACAATCCGTAATTGAACAATCATAGAACAAACACGGCTCAATTATAACAAAATAGAGTCAAGACTTCATCCAATAATTGGTTCCATCAACCCTAGATAACAGATTTAGCTACTCTTTCTAATGGAAAATAAATCACTAAAATAATTCATAATTAACAAATAGAAGTATCAAGAAGAAGATGAAAACTCTTAGGAATTTATCCGTCTTCTCCCCCTCGTTCTTGCCTCTAAAATCTTCTCAAAACAACTATCTCTCACTTCTGGGCGAGTTTAGGTTTCATATAAGTTTAGGTTAATCGCCTAGGAAATTACGTAATTAACCCTGCGTGTTTGGCTTTCGTCCGCCCGTCCGGGGCCGCGGATTAGACCGCGGATTTGGACTGCCTCGCTGCCTTGAGTTCGCGGCCCACTCCGCGGCCGCACACCTGGAGGGGTTGTTTCGCTTGCTTTTCTCGCTCCTTTTCGTCCGGGCTAACCTTCGATTTCCCTTTCACATTCCATGTTGACTCCACAACACGCGTTAGCTCCCTCCTAGCTCGGAGTAGCTCCTGCAAAGCATCAAATTTTTAATTAGAGCATTTTGTTATCTTTTAGCATTCAACTATCAATAAAGTGCGGCTAAATTAGAGTGTAAGTAGTATCTAAATTGCATGAATATAGCCTACTATCAACACCCAACACTTAAACCATTGCTCGTCCCCGAGCAATCAAACCACACTCTAAGAGGCTTAATTTCACTGAGCGACTTCCCTACTCGTCACACCAAGAATATTTCACATAAATTGAGTACATTAGTGCAACATCTACACCTCAAGAGTTGACTCCCTCTAGCCACGCAATGTTCCTAACTGGTTTACTTACTCTATATCAAAGGTCCATACTTACCTCTCATTCATGAATCAAGTGCCTGCTCATAACAAAAGAGACTCATTTCACAATCAATAAAATTCACACACACTGAGGAACTTTAAAAGGAACAGAATTCACTCACCCTTAGAAATGACATTCTTGTGCCACAGAAAACGCACTATAGGCTTGCCCGTAGTGTACGACTCTACTAATTGAGCTCACTCAGTCTAGGATCAAGTAGGACTTTATTTGGATGTAATGTAGATTGTAGGTTGGGTAGGATATATTTGGATATATAATAGTGACTATACCTCACTAAGCACTTTAATACATTTATTTTACAATCAAGTCCACACCTAAGTTAAATCAATATTTTTTTTTAACACCACATATACCACCCCCACACTTCTTCTTTGAGCACAATCACCTTAAAAGCCACCAAGGATTTATTACCAATCAACATGATACACTATTAACAATGTTCTTCTCTTTTTTTCTCTTTTTTTTTTCAAGTGGCCTTTTCCAACAAGATTTACCTTTCTCCTTATTTCCTAGTTCCACTCAAAAGCTCCATCAACTACCCCACACTTTTTCCTTTATAAATTCATAGTATTTCCAGTGCTTACGAGAGGTAAAGGATTCAAAAAGATGGTCAATTCAAATCAGAGATAGGGCTTGTAATGTGATTGCCAAGAAAATAGGATTACAGACTCAACAAGGTTAACTATGGTACATAGCAAATAGGTGGGTGGAGTGTGTGTGTATATATATATATATATATATATATATATATAGTTCAATAAAAAATGCTTATATCACTTCCCAGATTAAACAAGACTACCATTTCACTTTGTAGACACACAGGGCAAGTTCTAGGCGTTAAATGTCGTGCACAGAATATAACAAGCCTCCCACACATATGGCACATGACTCATTCCATATTAGATCATCAAACACTCAGATCATGGTATTTCAACCAAATTAAGAATATACATTCTAAGGCCTTCTTACAAGAATCAACAAATGAGCCTAAGCGACACACTAAAGTAACCGCTATATTCAAGGCATTACAAAATCAAACAAGGCTTCATATTTTAATTCTGCCCATAGCCCATAAGTTTCTAACTAAAAAAAATAAAAATCTAACTACACCCGGTTCAAACAAAACCCTTGAAAAAGAACCGTGATTTGAAGAAAAACCAAGGGGGAATTGATACACTACTACAAAAGAAAATCTTTTTTTTTTCCGACTTTAGTCCCTCAAGAAACCCATCGAATGATATCCATCGTTGGGTCAAGTCGAAATTGATTTATACAAATAAACTATGAAACTATCTACCTACAACAAAGTATCCCACACTTAAAAAGATGGCATGTCCCCATGTCATACAAAATAAAGTAATGTGAGGTAAAGGAACTTCCCTGGTGGATCAGTCTTGATCGGAAACAGTGCCAGGGTCAAGATGACATGCTCTCCCCAGCGCACGCATCCATCCCATGATTTTTTTTTGTGACTTCGCATTTTGGGTTTCCAAAGCATCAACTCTGGTCCCCAATTCCATGACGAAAGTGCGCAGTCCTGCCATGTCTTGTTCTAGGGCTATCATTCGCGTGCTTCGTCTGACCTGGGATGGTCCTTCAGCCACTGCAGCTTGTTCCTGTGGGGGTGAGGCGGGTTCAACCTCCTCCTGCCCTTCGTCGCCCTCTTCTGACGCATTAGAATCGTCACTATAAGCTGCTCCTGGTGCCACCGGGTCTTTCCCGATGGTCACATTGTCTGCCCGGAACTTTGCTTCTTCTTTACCATGCCATCCGCATTTGGGTTCTCAGGCACCCATGCTGCCCGGCACAATCTAGTGATCAGAGAGGGGAAAAAGAACCCATACCTTTTCTGTGTTGAATGGACAAACTTCTCAGACTGAAGAACCTTGGCCACATCAAAGTCGTGGCCATTCACGAAGGACCATATCAAGGCTGCTCTCGGACCATTTACCTCTGTGGTGTTGTGGGACGGCAGTAAGAGACCGTTGATAATGTACAACCAGCATTTTCCTTCAAAAGTGAGTGAGGAAGAGTGTAGCTTCGATCCCGGCACAACCCACACTACCTCTTTGTCTGGTGCACAGATAGTTCTGAAAAACCTGTTCTGTGTGATGGGTTCTCTCCTGTAAGTATCATAGAAATCCTCCTCCCCATTGAATTCAGGCAATCGATACACTCTCCTGATGGCTTCTAACGAGGCATTCACCCTCATGTGTTGCACAGTGCATATGTTATCCTCATGTTCGGGGCAGTTGGCATAAAACTCCCTAAAAACACCTATCTCCCACTTTTGGGCGAGTTTAGGTTTCATATAGGTTTAGGTTAGTCGCCTAGGAAATTACATAATTAATTCTACGTGTTTGGCTTTCGTCCGCCCATTCACGGCCGCGGATTTGGACTGCCTCACTGCCTTAAGTTTGCGGACCAGTTCGAGGCCCACTCCGCGGCCGCGCACCTGGAGGGGTCGTTTCGCTTGCTTTTCTCGCTCCTTTTCGACCGGGCTAACCTTCGATTGCCCTTTCATATTCCATGTTGACTACACAACACTCGTTAGCTCCCTCCTAGCTCGGAGTAGCTCCTGCAAAGCATCAAATTCTTAATTAGAGCATTTTGTTATCTTTTAGCATTCAAATATCAATAAAGTGCGGCTAAATTAGAGTGTAAGTAGTGTCTAAATTGCATGAATATAGCCTACTATCAATAGTGTCACCCCAAATTTGGGGACACACTATTCATCTCCCCATTTACTATCCCCCATTAGAATATTTTTATTTTTATTATTTAATCTTTTAATTTATCTTTTTATATATACTTAATTATGTTTATATTATATATTTACCTAATTAATTTTTTATCTTAACTTTGACTTATAATTTTAAAAAATTAATTATCGTGCATCTATTTTTTTAATGTAAAATTGGTAGTTAATTTTATTATGAGTTATAATTGTATGAAACAGATATAACCATTACAAAAAATGAAAGGTGTAAATATAAAATATTTGATGTTGCTAAAATTGGAAATACATTAAATTAAAATACATTAAAATTGAAAATACTTTAAAATTAGAAATACATTAAAATTAGAAATACATTAAAATTTAAAATACATTAAATTAAAATACATTAAAATTGAAACTACGTTAAATAACATAATAATTTAGTAGCTAGACATGTCGTTTTCAGGTACACCAAAATTATTATAACACTGAGTGAATGAGGCAGATGATTGTTGTGGTTGTGACTGTTATGGTTATTGACTTCTTTTATACATTATTTGTTGTTGTTCTTGCCGTAAATATTCACGACGAACTGGATTAGAGGACATTTTTATTTCAAGTGATTAGAGGAAAAGTGAATTATATGGTTAAAGAAAAATAAAAGGCACGTATGGTTATGGAAGGATATGCTAACACCATAAATATATATAGAGATAAATGTAGACACTACAAATTAATAGACCCCAATAGGATAAGATTTATTTTGATCTAAGCCGTCAAGTGGATTTCATCCTAATCTCAACCGTCCGTTAAATTTCATCCTTATCTCTACCTTATCTTTACTAAATAAATATCTCTACATATTATTCAATAGACAACTCACCAGACATGATAATCGAGAATGATCGTGACCTTAATGCACCAATTCAAGATGATTTGGAAGGTCCACCTCCAACAGTAGAAATGACAGTAGATGAAAATCAACGATTTCAAGAATTTTTAGCTCGACATAGAAGAATTAATGACAAAGATGCTTATTTTGCACTTCGTGATGCACTAATAGATCATTTATGGGAGAATACTAGATGTTGAAGTTGAATATTTATGTAGTATTTCGAATAAATTCTATCGTTATGTAATATGTATTTAATTAATCTTGTATCGCAATGATTTCACTTTTATTTGAGTTATTAGTTAATCTATAATAATTCCTTACAAATTATATTATTTAAAATTTTATGGAATTGTTTTAATGGAAATTACAAATTAATTGAAAATAAAAGATGGAATTTGTTTAATGGAAATTAAAAAATAAAATTGAAATAAAAGATAATAATATAATATAGAATAGAGAGAAGAATATTAAAAAAATATTCTCTTTTGGGGGAAACAATGGGGGAATGGTTGGAGTAAGTTGTCCCCAAAATGAGGGTAAAGGTTGGAGATGCCCTAAGAACGTGAAAGATAGCAATAAATGACAATAAATTGCATTTAAGTAATAAATAGAACAAGATTCACCCGACAAGGGTGAGATGTACCACTGAGCTTTATGGCAATGATGGATGACGGTAAGCAATTGAATATTCTGATTCTTCTTGGATCGGGATAGAAAGATAGAAAAGAAGTAGTATAAAGGTAAATTTTGTATTTATTCAATAAAGAGAGAATTTTCACAGAGAATGTCAACGTTGTTCTTTACACAAAAAATGTTCAATTCCCTTTCTAGAACTACATCTCTTCCTATTTATAAGGATGCATGGGCCACAAAACCCTATATAGTACAACACAGATGAATATCCACTAGAATATTCTCTTAGGGAATCTAAATCTTTAAGCTAGCTATTACTGTATACCGAGGACAGATGCTCATCCTCGTCCTCGTCCTCGTCTTTTGTCAAGCCACCTTGTCCTCGTCGACGATTTGCCTTCTTTACGTGACCTCGACCTTTTGGGGCCAGGTTGACACATCACAACATCGACACGTCACGACCTTCAAAGGCTTTATCTCTATTGACTAGGTCAAATATATGGCGTGAAGTTATTCGCCCATATAGTTAGTCCATCTACTTGTCGAGGTCATCCTCGTGGGCAGTTTTGATAAGTGGATAATAGTGATCGTCGTTAGAGGCGGATGACGTGGCATTACAAGAGCCGCGTATTACAAAATCTTGTTATCTCGATTTCCCCGGGTAACCTTTAGAGAGAACCTGACGTGGATGAGACGTGACGTCATTCATCATGATGACGCACGTTCCCGATACGTCGCGTCAGTACACGCGCGACCTTTGGATTGGTTCTTCTGTTTCAATTTTGGCTGCAAACATGATGAGCCATTTTAGATTCGACATTTCCCCTCTATAAAGAGGGGATGATTACCGTTATTCAAGATTTTACCGTCATTTGCTGCTACTAAAATTTCCTTTGTTTCCCTTTAGTTTATTTCTCTTGCTTGTTGCCCTTTAACTTTCCCTCCCATTTTCTCAACTCTTTTTCTCCCTATATTCTTCGAACTTCTTCGATAATGTCTTATTTACCTTCTGGTACTCGTGGTGGAGAGGTTTTAGGTGTGAGTGGGGATATTTCGGCTACCTCATTGGTTGTTACAACCTCCGTTTGCGGAGGAGACACCACCTCTACCACTGAAGAGGAGGCTCTTCCATCGGTGGAAGAGATTATTCCCCGCAACTCTGATGCAAAACCTGATTTGCAATGGCCGCCGGAGGTAGTGGTTAAGGTTTTTCGGTCTTCTTTGACTGTAAAATGCTTGGCGGAGTTCAAGGCCAAGTATGGCCCCCTTGATCAAGTGGACTTAATACCCTCAAATGATGATGAAGTGTATGCTCACCGTCCTAGGTATTGTGCTCTCTTCGCTTATCCTTTCTCCATCGGTTATTCGCTCCTTCATCCTCCTTTGGTGGAGAAATTTTGCCGCTTTTATCGAGTGTGTCCTGCTCATCTCGCTCCCTAATCACGTCCAAAGCACACCTCAAAAAATATATGAAATGGTCGTTTGCAATAATAGAAACCCAACTAAGAGTCGGGGTCGAATCCACAAGAAGCTAATATGGGAGTTAGAGGTATATATTTCAATGTGAGTGATTGGATTATCTAGATTGCACTTCCACACAAAGATTTATTTTTTATTTCTAATTTTACTTTATTGATTGCAAAATAAAGGAAGAAGATTATAGAAAATTGTTTTTAAGGTTTTTTTTCAAATGGATAAAAAGCCTATGGTTATGACCATGACCTAGGTGTTTGCCTAATGGGATAAAGACTTTAATGCTTGTTTCGTTGATTGGGGTGTATTATAGATATCAACTCTAATTTACCCACTCAATACCTCTCGGTCAGAGAGTCGTTTTGCCTCATTTGGTTTTCTCAAGACCAAATGGGTATCACCCAAAATAGTTGATAAGATCTCAAGTCGGGTTATTGCTATCTCTAGGTTGAACCCTTTAATTGGGTTAATCAATCTCTCAATTGACTCAATTCCTTGTTAGTTAAGTTATCCTAGACTAATTCTCCCTTTCTCAAGTAGAGACTAAGTCAAATAGGCATGAACTAATGTTTGCAACCATTAATTCCATAACTAAAGTATGAACTAAGCTAAATAATAAACACTCAATCATAAACAAGAACTAAATTAGATACCCATAAGGTTTACACACTAGGGTTGGGTCACAACCCTAGTAGAAATCTAGCTACTCATAATTGGGTTTGAAGAAAATAGAGAAGAAAGACTAATTAAACTCATAATGAAAGCTTAAAATGATTAAATCTATTATAAACACACAAAAACAAAGTAAAACTTCCTAAAATAGCAAAGAAAAACAGTTACAATAACTTCAGAGGTTCAAACTTGACCTAATTTTGTAAAACTCGTCTATTTATACAAGACTCAAAATTTCGGACAAAAATGCCACTCGGGAGGTTCTGCGGCCGCACAATTCCATGTGCAATCCACAGATTTCTTCATCTGGCAGGATCTGGAGTTTTGCGGCCGCATATTTATGGACTGTGGCCGCAAGGCAACTCTTCTACGATCCACATATTTAGGATTGCGGCCGCAAGGCACTCTTCTGCGGCCATACAATTCTTGTGTGCTCCGCAATTCACTAAGGCTCTGGACTTAGTCATTTTGCATACTCTCTGATCTTCGACTCTTAGCCCATCTTTGCGGCCACACAATTCATGTGCGGTCCGCAAATTGCGCAAATGTCTCCTACATTTTTCTTCTTAATTTGCGGTCGTAGATGAAATTTTACAGTTCGCAATTTCTTCTGTGGACCGCACATTTGTGCTTCCGCAGCCTTTATTGCCTTGTGCTTCGGACTACTCCTTTTTGAGTTGAGTTTCATCTCGGGAGACCAACTTCCAGCATTCCTGCAATTTTACATAATTTCATTAGTTATGTGAATACAATTCAATGCTTTTAGACTGAAACAAAAGCTAAAAGGCGCTAATAAGCATTCAAAATCCCTTTGTCGAGCTGGCTGGTGTCTAGGTCACCGTGTGGCACTCGGTGCACCTGTCCATGCCCAAATTTTACTGGGGCACGATGTTGAACCTTCGGCATCGTGGAAGCAAGTCCCTAATCTTCAGGATGGACGACAAAGGTAGTCGATAATTTTGGCTTGACTTTTTTTTGTCAAGACCGAAGACATCATGGATAATGTCACAGACTTTCCTGAAGGCTGGAACCGTACTCATAGGTATTTGTACTCATCTTTTCATATCGTCGTGTCATTATCAAGCTCGTGACCTAAATTTTCTTATCTTGCAGCTACTGCTCGGTCTCTTTCAGTTGGTGATGCACCTTGCTGATAGGGTCAGGCAGGTTCTTCCCTATACTACAGGGATTCGAGATTGGCCGAGCTTCTGGCAAAAGTTCAAACCGGCCCTTCCTAATAAAGGTAATGCCGTCTGAGGTGCGAGAACTACGACGATTTTTATCAAGTGGGCGTTGGGGCAGCCTCTGAGGTGTGTAGGTTAGAAGAGATAGGTGATGCTGCTCCTTTGCAACCTGAAGAGGAGGTGGCCGCTGTGGATGCCTCTGATGATGGTTTTGCGCGTCTTGGGCGCGGGGAGGCCTCGTCTTCTGAACTGACTCAAGCTGAACTTGTGTTTGCATACCGTTATCCTAGAGCAACATTACGAGTCAAGATTCAGTTTACTTCAAAAATGGGATTTTCATTATCTAAGGAAAACATGAGAGTTCAAGAAAGTGTCTAGCTTGATGTTTGATGAAAAAATGTTTGATAATTTCGTTAAAGATCATATTAGTTCTCCTAGTAGCACAAGGTTGTAAGTGATGTTTTTGTTAATGGGAAGAAACTATTTCAGTGTAATAGACATGGGGAGAAGATTATGAACACGAGGAAAAGAAGAAAAGGAAAAAGAAAGAAATGAGTAAAGAATAAAAATGGAGTGAGTTTCTTTATCCGGTCAAAGTCCATTCCCGTGCATTTTCTAAGTTGAAATTAAGGATTGGGGTCCAAACCCTAAAAATATTTTTCGTTTCACTCATCAACCAAACTATAAAAAATAATTGATAAAATTACTCATTTTTCAGAAAAATATTTTCTAGAATATTGATTAATACGTAATCGATCGAATACTACGTACTTGAAAACGACTTTTGTCCTCCGAAACAGACTGTCCCAAATATTCTTGGAAATTCTTGCTCCAATTGGACCATTTGTATGTGTATGCATCAGAATCCCAATTCATGGATCTCTCGGTTCGAGAAATCAAAATAAGAGGCTCGAACCATTTCTTCTAACTTTTTTTCAAATTCGATAAATATTGATTGATCGTATATTTAATTATAGTTCTATGATTCAGAATATTCTTTCTTATTTGATCCCTTTGAATTCCATAATCAATCATACCAAATACACCCTTAATCTGTACGTTTTCAAAAACGATTATTTATGCTTTTGAAAAAAGACCCGGAAAGAAAGTTTTGATTTCTTTGTTGTTAAAATGAAACGAGCTAAGTTTGACTCAGTAATCTCAGTAAGTCGACTCAGATCAATTCAACTCTTGATGGATTTATTATTCTTGTATTTTTTTATTAGGCACTTTGGATACACTTGATTTCAAGAGTTGGGTTTGAGTTAAAATATTTGAGCTCATTTCTACACCATTTTATTACAACTCCAAATTCAACATACTCAACGTTACGAGTCAAGATTCAGTTTACTTCAAAAATGAGATTTTCATTATCTAAGGAAAATAGGAGAGTTCAAGAAAGCGTCTTGCTTGATGATTGATGAAAAAGTGTTTGATAATTTCGATAAAGATTAGATGATGGGAAGAAGCTATTTTAGTATAATAGACATGGGAAGAAGATTATGGACACTAGGACAAGAAGAAAAGGAAAAAGAAAGAAATGAGTAAAGAATAAAAAAATAAAAAGCTAAAAAACTGTGTAGAAGCGAATGGGTCAGATGAGTTTTAATTAGAAATGGAGCGAGTTTCTTTATGTAGTCAGGTCCATTCACGTGTATTTTTTAAGTTGAAATTAAGGATTTAACATGTGTGGGGGGGGCAAATATGATCCAATATAGTAATAGTACTAAGAAACTCAAACATAAGGTCAAAGTAACTTATTTTCCACATTAGAAGGATAAATATGACCATTTCTCTAATATTTGAACAAACGTTATCGTTAGATCTCATGAAAACTATAGAAAAAAGAGAAGAAATTAGCGGGAACTCATATTTAGAGCATGGAGGTATCAATTTTTGTAGTTTCCACTATTTTTGATCCATTTCTAGATTTTGATTCACCTTTTTGAGGTGTATTTTATGCTATTATTCTTATCTTTTAGTGTCTAGTACATATTTTTATGTTACATTTTTTAGGATTTGACGAGACTTTCTTAGTATTTAAATTTAAATATATTTTTTTTATAGTTTTTGTCAAATCTAATGAATATAAATTGTTAAAATTTTTATGGAGATCAACAATATTAACTTTTGACAAACTTAAAAATCAAAACATGCATACTCAAGGATACAAGGGTGTTCATAAAAACTCGAAAAATCGAACCAAACCAAAAATCGAACCAAACCGACCAGAAAAACCGATATTTTATAGGTTTGATTTGGTTTTGATTTTGAATTTTAAAAACCGTTCAAATTTGGTTTGGTTTTGGTTTAAATAAAAAAATAACCTAACCAAACCGACTATAGAAGTAGCTATTTAAATTATTATTTATACCTATATATATATGTATATTTTTATATAAAGTTTCTAAAATATTATGGTACAATTAGTCGTTTGTATTTTTAGTCTAGTTCTTTACTATTATAATAATCTAATTCTTTGCTTTTATATTCTAGTTTGAATGGTAGTTTTCTTTTGCTAAGTACGAGAACTTATTTTTTGTTGAAAAAAATTAATTTTTAATTGAGTAATGAAATTATTCATCACTATTTAATTCAATTATCATCAATACATCTTGGTAAATGATAGATTTCTCAAAGAGCAATTGGTTTGATAATGTTACGTTGAAAATGTAGTAGGCGAAATATGTGTTTGGTGGTGTATGTCTCATATTTAAGAAAAAATCGATAAATAACCGAAAAATCAAAAAACTGACAAAAACTAAATCGATAAAAAACTGATTTAATTGGTTTGGTTTGGTTTCAATATTTAAAGAACCGACTTAATTGATTTGGTTTCTATTTAGGAAAAAACCGATCTAAACCGAACCATAAATACGCCCACTCAAGGATGAGTCCAGAATCCATTTGTGGTTCTTTTTGACAAAAAGAATTGAAATGCGTGTAAAAAAAGAGTTACCTAACTATGTATAACGCTCTTTTAAAGAGCGTTATACCTTAACGGACGTTTTGGACGTTAAGGTATAGCGCTCTTTAAAAGAGCGTTATACATATATAACGCCCGTATAAACCGCGTTAACAGCCCATGCATAACGCGGTATATAAAAGCGTTATATTATAACGTTGTTATATACCGCGCTATACATAGATAAAAATGGTCCCCTCCCTTCTTCCCCACGATTAAAACCAGTCCCCTTCCCCCATTTTTTTAAAAATCAGAAGCGGTCCCCCCCCCCCCTCCCCCCCCCCCCAAATTTCCTTCTAAAAAATTTGTAGTGGACCCCACCCGTCACACAAAAAGATAAGATTGTAGGTCCTACATCCTAGCCAAGCCTTCTATTGTTGTGGTTTGCTTGTTTCACGCTCAAATTTTCAATTTATCAACTTTTCGAAAAACATAAATCGAGGTATTCCGATTTAGTTTATGTCGAAACTCATATAAATAATGCATATTAGTTGTTTTGAATGTGTTTTCATGTTATTTTGTATTTTCTTTTTTTTGCGATTAAACTAGTATGTTATTTTTATCCGGACTAAGATATTAGTGTTCTAAAAAAATATGTAAAAATTGAGAAATCATTATTATTTGTTAATAAAAATATTTAATAAATTTATTTTACTATTATATATGTATTTTCATGAATGTTTTGTGATTAAATTTATTGTTGTTTTTATCTAGTTTAGATTATTTATTTGCTTAAAGACTAGTAATATTGTGTCCTTTTAGCGTAGTAAAATGTAGAGTATTTTAGCGTAGTATCCTTGTAGTTTAAGTATCTCTTATATTGATAGATCAAACACAAACTCTGTCCAATTTACAAAAATTAATTATTTAATTTACAAAACAAACGTATAAAATTGTGAAACTAACATGTAAAATATTAAAATTGACACACATAAGAATTCAAGATAGCTTGGTGCTACTAGGCCTTAAATATCGAGCCTGAAACCCATAGATATATAATTTGTCCAATTAAATATTGTATAATTATAAAAATTAATTATTTAATTTATAAAACAAACATATAAAATTATAAAACTAACATGTAAAATAATAAAATTAACACATACAAGAATTCAGGATAGCTTAGTACTACTGGGCCTCAAATATCAAGTCTGGAACCCATATGTGAATACTCTGTCCAATTAAATATTGTATAATTATAAAAATTAATTATTTAATTTACAAAACAAACATATAAAATTATGAAACTAACATGTAAAATAATAAAACTAACACATACAAGAATTCAGGATAGTTTGGTGCTATTGGGCCTCAAATATCGAGCCTGAAACCCATAAGTGAATACTCTGTCCAATTAAATATTGTATAATTATAAAAATTAATTATTTAATTTACAAAACAAACATATAAAATTATGAAACTAACATGTAAAATAATAAAACTAACACATACAAGAATTCAGGATAGTTTGGTGCTATTGGGCCTCAAATATCGAGCCTGGAACCCATAAGTGAATACTCTGTCCAATTAAATATTGTATAATTATAAAAATTAATTATTAAATATTGGAGATCGGGCGGTTGCAGCTCGACTGGTCTTTGGTCATGGCCCTGATAGAGCGGTGGCGACCAGAGTCACACTGATTCCACCTGCCCATTAGCGAGGCCACCATCACGCTGCAGGACGTGGAGGTTTTATATGGGCTGCCCGTTGATGGACTGCCCGTTGTACTGCCTCAGGCCATGAGAGAGATGGCGTGTGGGCAGTATTTGGACATGCTGCAACAACTCACTGGTTTCAGGCCACAGGATGAGACTGCACACTCAGGGGCCAGTTGCATGAGTTTGACAGCTATTCGACAGCATTTGGAGGTATTGCACCCCGACATCACTGGCGAGACAGATGATCTGCATATTCACCGGTATACGAGGTTGTTGCTGCTCCTTATGTTTGGAGGGATCTTGTTTCCGAACACTTCGGGGAACCTAGTCAGCTTGATATTTCTTCATCATCTTCAACGGCTAGATGATTTACCCCAGTACAGCTGGGGTGTTGCTGTTCTCGCCTACTTGTACAAGCAGATGTGTCGGGCGAGCATGGGCACCCAACATGACTGTATGTGGATTTTTGCCGCTGCTACAGGTGACAACATATTCGAATACTCTATTCATTATAACATATCTAGTAAACATTTATCTTAAATTTTACGTCAACTTTGTATGTTAGGTTTGGGCCTTGGAGCGGTTCCTACAGTTGTAGCCACCTCTACCACTATTACCTCCAGATGTACCACCTCTGCTTCTCCCTCTAGCTAGGAGGTGGGTTCTCCGGCGGGGATACGTACATATCTACGAGGCTCGGTATAATCTCCCCCTTTGTAGGGATTTGTTAGATATGATAGAGGGCGCACAGGTACATGTATACCTAAGTTTACTTGGTATAGCTTCACATGTGTTGCGCATACTCACACTTTCTGTTGTTATTTAATAGTTCATCTGGATGCCATACATCGACGACTTGATAGGTGGCCTGCCCAATTATTGCTCAGCCGACCACTTGATTTGGGGCACTTCCGTCCCACTGATGTGCCTCGATATTTGTGGAGCATCATGCCAAGGAACGGGTACTTCACAGTTTGGCCGTCCGCAGCTTGTACCGAGAGGGCCCACATGGGAGCCCACACATTATCAACAGGATGATCGTTCCAGGGTGGACGACGCATATGTGGCATGGCTAGAGGCACAGGTCGATACTTGGGACCGGCGAGCTGACCTAATTCAGCCCCCCCTCCTCCCCCTTCACAGAGCCGGACAGATACTATTCATGAGTATATGCCCTGGTACCTCCGCGTTACCCGACTTTTCGTCGGGAATCCCATTCATCGAGCTGGCGGTCGGTACGTTCCATACGCCAGGTGGCACGAGGCCCTGGTATGTTTTCTGGTATTATTACTTATATAACTGTAACATAGTGTCTTTAGTTTATATTTTATACGTTGTGCAGGCTATTAGCCTACATATAGTCTACCAGATGGGATTGCAGATGCAGCAGTATGCCGGCGAGGGAGCAGCCGCTTTGCACGATTATGGCCGACAGGTTGCAGAGGTGGCTGCCCGGACACTGCAGCGAGCCCGAGAGGATCAATGCTTAGGACACGACCCTGCTTATGTGTCGCCAGAACAGTACCAACGAGGTAGGGGTACCCCACAAGGTAGGGGTGCCCCATGAGGCAGGGCTGCCCCACGGGGTGGTGGTGGGCGGCGAGGAGGTGGTCCCCACCAAGGGGGCGTTGAGGCCCCTGTTGATGATGTTGATGCTGATCTGCCGGGTGAACTTCATGAGCCGGACGAGTATCCCAGCAGCATGCTGTCATACAGCCTTGGGCTGCAACTCACTCCAGGGACTTCGTAAGTAACCCCGTCAGGTCCATTATTGATCACGGGCACGGACATTACCGGAGAGCATTGGGATGCATACTTCCCAGGCCCATCGACAACTTCTGAGGATCGGCCGACCCGAGATGTGGATAGTGGGCGCCGACTGAATTATGGCTCATCATCGAGGGGTGCTGGGGAGCTTTCACAGGCGCATGTATGTTTTTATTAGTATTTACTTTAAATTTGTTATTTCTTTTCTCATTTATTTCCCATAAATAACTTTATTAATTTTCTTATTAAGGCTTCATCCTCGCCCGTCACGGAGGCCGCTCTGTGCGATGCTGACCTGGCTGCGACAGATGATTATATTCAGGAGCCCGACGAGATCGTGGTAAGACAATTTAAATTGTTGTAACTTAATATATATTTTCCTATACTGAGGTGACTTATTCTTCTGTAGGTTACTACTGGACCGACGACCCCTTCTACCGATCCTGCCAGCACTACTGATAATTGTGTTGCAGCGCATCCTGCTATAAAGAGGTGACGTGATAAGGATGATCCTGATAGCATAGCCGGACGGGATGGGATGCGCCTTAGGCCAGCGGCTGCATTGAAGCACACAGGTTGTGGAACACATTAATTTTTATTTTTATTTGTATTGATGTAAATATTATTTTATGTAACTAATAGCAACAATTTTTATTGTTTTCGTTATATGCGCATTATGTATATATTTCTCGGGTTCTTCGTTATTTTAATACTGCAACACAAACACAAACACAACAACTTAACATAATTTAAATTCGGCACACATAATGAAAATACATGACATAGAAAGCATAAAGATAAAATACAACACTAAACACATACATTGGTTTGTTTAGTCAACTATTCTCTTCTTCAACCACTCAAATTGATCCAACAACTTATTTTTTTCTTCTTCCACCTCTTTTAGTTTCTCCTTCAACGCCGCAATTTCTCGTTTATACATAATCTCATCACGTTCATATCTTTTGTTCAAATCATAAATATACTACAAAGTTTGTTTGTAGCATTCCTGCTTACAGGGTTCATGAATCCATACCTCAAAATTGCATAAAGGTTCGTCGGGAATCCTATAAAACATGTTCACACACATCCAGTATCGGCGCCCAACTTCACCATCATCCTAATAGTCCGTCATCATACATTTTTTGCCGCACTGGCACCTTGGTACATAAAGGCATTCAGACATTTGTTAAAGCGAAAAAAAACCATGCTTTTATGGAGAGTTTTGCTATTGGTTATTGTTAAGAGCACAGAATAACTAGAATGCGTCCGTTATTTATAGGCAAGACAACACACATAACGTAGTATTTAACCGCATTATGCTAACACATAACGTATTATTTAACCGCGCTATGCTTCGCGTGTTAAAGATTCTTTCGGATACAAAATAACTTTTTCGCAGGCGGGCAGCTTTTCAGTTTGACAAGACAACACACATAACGTAGTATTTAACCGCGCTATGCTTCGCATGTTAAATATTCTTTCGGATACAAAACAGCTTTTTCGCAAGCGGACAACTTTTCAGTTCGACAAGACAACACACATAACGTAGTATTTAAATGCGCTATGCTAACACATAACGTAGTATTTAACTGCGCTATATATATTCACATATTTATCAAAAATCTTCCTCCTCTGACAGTGTAGTTTTCTAATAATAATTTTAGCGTGAAATTCGAAGGTCTACTAAAAAGTTTTCCGTTTTTTAATCCAATACTATTTTTGATTACATGAACGGGAGGGAGAAATTCATTAATTTACTTAACTGAAAAATGGACCATTATCAATAAGATTTAACAATAATGGAAATATAATTTTATTTGATACATCTTGTAATATAAATAAGTACATACACTTATTACAACTATATTACGAAACCCAGTTACTACGTGCATCCTTGATAGTTGGGCACATTAGAAGAACTTCCACCAGGAGCTGGATTACCACCGCCACCCAAACCATCCGAAGGACATTTTCGACGGTCATGTCCTGTTTGCGAGCATATACCACATTTGCACGCATAAACGGTATCACTAACATCCATTTGGTTTCGTATACGCGTTCTCTTCTGTACCTGTATTCGACTCAAAAACTCCTTATTACACACTATTTTAAATGATTCCGGCGGCCAATAATGGTCAGTACTCACTGGCTGCAACTGCCCACTATAGGTGTTTAAGTATGCAGCAACACTATATTGTTTATCAACGTAGTTGGTTGGCCCTAAACCAATATGTTGAAAGCACCTGATGGCAAGTGAGTACGGCATGTGGTAGATGAACCATTTCCCACAAGAGCATAACCTTGTAGATTCATTTATGGTATGTACATTATTCTCCCGATTTTGATGGATAGCGGTGCGAACTTCAAAAATATTTATGTCCTGATCATACTGTAAAGATGAATGCCAATGTGCTCGCCGCCTGTATTTCTCAAATCTCTTCATCGGCAGTGGCATAAATTCAACACCCCTTTCCATCAATGACGTTGCATCTGCAGCCCTTTCAACAAACCTCTCCGTCATCTGCTTGAACGACATGCGCACCATGGCAGTGACAGGCAATCCTCTTGCCGACTTCAATAACCCGTTGAAAGACTTTGACATATTTGTAGTCAGAATTCCCCATCTTCTTCCACCATCCGCATGCAACGTCCACTTGTCAAGCTCATGTCGCATCAACCAACGATAGGCTCTCTCGTCTTCCTGCCTGATAGATTCCATGTGCCTCCGGAATTTATGCTCTTAGTGGTCTGTTAGTACCATCCACATCAAATCATGCAGATCCTTGTTGGGATGTGCCTTCTGGAAATTGGCCTTCAGGTGCCTCACACAGCAACGGTGGTAGGCATAAGGTTCTTGCCATGCCGGCAAATTCTCTACAGAACTTAAGATACCACCATGTCGATCAGATATTAGACAAATATTGGATTGTTGTTTGATAACGTGCTCTTTCAAATGATTCAATAACAATGTCCATGTCTCTTGGCTTTCATTGTCACAAATAGCAAAAGCTAGAGAAAATATTTGTCCATTTGCATATACTGCAACGGCGATCAACTACTTGATATCATACTTTCCATAGACATGAGTGTCGTCTATGGATATTATCGACCGGCAATGCGGAAAACCATCAATTGCTGGTTTAAATGCCCAGAACATGTAATTGAATATATATTCTGGTCTTCCCGGACTCCGCTCAAGCTTCCATTCAACAACCGTCCTCGGGTTAAAGTGTTGCAGTGCGGCCATGTACCTGGGTAGAGCTGCAAATGGCTTATCCCAGTTACCATAAACAATTTCAAACGCACGTTTGCGCCCGAGAAATGTCTTTCTTTTGGTAATGGTATGGCCATATTCCTGGTGGACTGATGTAATGCACTCTTTGATTTTATACCTTATGGACGCTTCAAGGTGTGGAATAAGGACAAGAGAAATCAAGTCAATATCCAAGTTGTAGTGATTCCCATTGAATGTGTCCATTTCACATCTGTGGGTGGGAATATATTTATCCACTTTCCACATACCTATGTTCTTCTTGCTCGCACACAGCATCCAATGACAACCCGTAAACCATCTGCGACAAACAACCTTGTATATATCCGGACTTGACTCTCATACCGTCATCTCACGACACTCTTTTACGCTGTACATTTTCGCCGCCCTGCTTAGGCGCGCTTTATCAGGAAAGAGTATGCATTTTGCCAGCACCGTTAGTCTAGAATCATCCCACATTGTTGTCCGAATTTCATCAAAATCCCTTGTGAGAGTATCCACAACCGGCATACTTGGCAAATGATCAAGGTAGAGAATCTTCCTTGAATGTAACGGCACTTGGAACTCGCACACTCTTGGTCTAAAGGGGGGTTGAGCATACTCCCTCTTCAAATCAGGTCCTTCATTCCCTTCCTCCTCATCACCATCCTCACGAGGGAAGGGTGTGTCGTCTCCGGAATCATCGGCATTGTTGTCATAATCACTGTTCTCTTCCTCACTCTGTGTATCTGCCAGATCCCGATTTAATATGTCGTCTTCGGGCAATTGAGTCAGGACATGTGGTTCAACTTGCTCGTTTTCACTGCACAAACAATAAAATAATAAGCTACTCAAATTAATAAATACTTTCCATATAGCTGTATCACTTCACTTACAAGTCGTGATGTGTTGACATTCCTTGATGGACATTATCCTGTTGGTAATGACTCCCGGATGGACCACCATGATCCAACACACCAGAACTACGCATATTCCAACTGGGCGTGGGTTCATAACTTGTAAAAGTTATATCTGGCCGGTACCCCATGTGGAATATATGAGTGTTAATACAAATTCAATACAACAAAAATATACATCGTAACACTAAGAAAAAATGAAGTTTACCACTCGTCTTGTGGATTATGTAAAACATGAGAGAAATTATTTTCTCGCTCTTCATTCGCCCGTGGTGATAAGTTTAAATAAGGCCAAACTCTTTCAGCCGGAACCTGTCCGGCAAAAACTGCTCCAGAATAACCACCTGACGACTGAGGTTTATCCCTACTATGCTCAACCTCATTATTGCGAACGTCTTCGACCTTGACGTACATTTCCAATATTTTTATCACAAGAAATTCCCGGTATTCACCCGGAGTCCTAAAAAAATCCCTCAAAGTTTCATCATCGTCAATGTTAAACTCAACGTAACAAGCAACCCCTTGCGGAGTGACGGAATACGGATATCTTCCGGTTACTTTAAGGTTCACTAAACGTTTCCTCACACTCATATTTTTACATAACAACGATACCAATGTATCATACTCCGTTGTAAGTGGCAACTTAACATGACACTGTGGAGATAAACTATAGCTGTTTGCCACCACAACCTCACCCCCAAATATAATGAAACCCTTACTTTTCGCTCTTCAGACATTATGAAAAAAATGCTTGAGAATTTAACAAGAAGAAAAATTTAACAAGAGTTACGAATATTTTTGAAAAATCCTAACGCCTTTAAATAAGGCAATGCCTAGCTCGGGGGCTGATTTTTTTTAGGTATAGCGCTCTTTTAAAGGGCGCTATACCCATTTGAATTATTGTTATGTCAGTTAAATGCAGGAGACTTATTGGTGGCCCCACAAAACAAGTATAACGCTCTTTAAAAAAGCGCTATACATATAACACCTTTAATAACAACGTTATAGATGTATAACGCTTTTTTAAAGAGCGCTATAACTTAACTTCCAAAACGTCCGTTAATGTATAGCGCTATTTAAAAGAGCGTTATATATAAGTAACTCTTTTCTTTTTTTTTACACTTATTTCCGTAGAGAACCACATTTAGGTTTTGGACTAGTTGAGTACTACTCCGAACCTAACCGGAACATAAAGTACCATTTTTGTCATTTTCTCCCCTCGCAGCCATTGTTTACTCTGCTTCTTCATTGCCTTAGCCGAAACTTCACACTTTTACACTAAAACATTTTAGCTTCAGAATTCTAAGATGATGGGTTTATTGAGAGCTGTGACTAAATCGAACCGTCCGATTCAAATGGGTCTTCAAAATCAAGGGCTCACGTTGTCCCTCAGCAGACAGTTATCAACCCAAATGGAAACTCCTCAGCAGGACAACTCCTTTGATACATTCCTCCAAAACCCATCTACTGGTACCCGTAAATCTTTCAAATAGTTAATAATTTTTTTTTCTTGCTGTTATTTATTTTTAAAATTCACTCTTTTCTGTTTATAAAATGGGTGTTTTTAATGGTTTGTAGATTGATATGCATATTGCAAGAAAATTATGGATACCCTTTTGCTTATTTGTGCTCTTACGTAGTCTTGTTCATTTACATATCATTTTTTCAAATATTTCAGGGTTTAGGTTTTAAAGTTTTGGCTGTTCTTATTATTGGAGCATTTTCAATTTGCTAGTGGATGACAGTTGCCCTGTTAAATACTTGAGAATTTTGAAATTATTGTTAAGTGGTTATGAAGGATTTGTATTAGTTATTAGATTGTATATGGATAGTACAAAAAATGTGGCTACCCTTGTGCTTATTTGTACCCTAGCTCAGTCTTGATAAGTTGACCTGTCTTTTCTCATACTTCAGTGATTTAGGGTTTAGGGCTTTTGCTGCTTGCTTATTGTTTGAGAATTGCTAATTTGCTACAAGGTATAACTATTTGACGTGTTAAACACCTTCAGATTATAGAAACTCATGTCTGAAAATATTTTGTTGGATTTAGTTTTGTTAATCGATTGTGAATTTAACACTTGAGTGGAGGGAGGCAATAATCATCAATCAGCTGTACCTCAATCCAGATTAGTTGGGGTAACTGGGGTTGGCTATACTAATAATTTGTATCCTTGTCGCTCGCATTCCTACAAGGTCACTGTCCTATCCTAATTTGGCAATTTTTATGCTAACCATCACCCTACTGTAATCCCTTCCTTTATCCAAGTTCCAAGTTTGGTCTAGTTATGTTTCACAGAGCTCACATAGATGGAATTGGAGGCAGATATCAACGATTAAAAGTTATAGGGTTTTAGCAAGGGCATGAATTATTTTACATTACACTGCTTTTGCAGGGTAGTAACAGCAGTCTTGCATCTTTATTCATGCCATATGCTTATGGAAATGTAATCTCATATGAGATTGATCCAGGATCTTGGTCTTTCTATTTCTCAGGTTTGGTTTATGGGAGAATCTATGGCATCGGAAGGCATACAAGGAAGAGTGACATTATTAGCATGTTAGGGGCTTCTAATTTGAGCCTAGATGACGTTAGATTTGAGTACAACGCGAACTATGCTCCAGTTGCTGTGTAAGTTTATTCTTTTATGATATAAGGTTTAACAATATCTATAAGGAAATAGATCATATCGCTATGGTTTTGATTTCTGAGCATCCAAGGGTGTGGCTTGGTTGTCAATGAAGCTAAAATGGTTCATGGGAAATCAGGATTCTAGTCCCTGCAAAAACGCTTGGTGATTTCTTCATCTTCCTAAGTTTTAGTGGATATAGTTACATGTATCTGTATTAGGTACTATTGTGGGCATCTCATTGTTTCTTTTTTATAACCATGGTGTCCGGGCCAGCTTGCGCGCACCTCGACTAATTCCATGGGATACCTGAAATCTCCCACCAACAACAAGTACCAGGTAATTCTATCCACCAAGGCTTGGATAGATGGGAAAAAATCACCTAGTATTTTTTGCCATGGGAAATCAGGATTCTAGTCCCTGCAAAAACGCTTGGTGATTTCTTCATCTTCCTAAGTTTTAGTGGATATAGTTACATGTATTTGTATTAGGTACTATTGTGGGCATCTCATTGTTTCTTTTTTATAACCATGGTGTCCGGGCCAGCTTGCGCGCACCTCGACTAATTCCATGGGATACCTGAAATCTCCCACCAACAACAAGTACCAGGTAATTCTATCCACCAAGGTTTGGATAGATGGGAAAAAATCACCTAGTATTTTTTGCCTTCGCTGGGATTTGAACCCGAGACCTCATGGTTCTCACCCACTCCATTGGCCACTAGGCCGCACCCGTGCATGCAACATCTCATCAACGCTTGCCTCTATTTTGAAATAATGAAACTATAATTTAATCCTGGGATAATACATACTGACCCCCTCAAATTTGTCCCATTTTTCAACTACACAAAATTTTCAGGGTCCCAATACCCCATGTTCTTGTCCAAAGTGTATCTATAACCACCCTAACTGTTGACATGGCAAAGAAAGTGCGCACAATTGGACCAGAGCACGTGAAAGCCAAAAGCAAATCCAAAAAATACAGCCTCTTTACACATGAGCTGCAATTGACTCAAATCATTCGATTCCTTCTCCAAAAATCCTTCTCATATATAAAAATAAAGATTTTTATCCCATGTTTTCTCTCTCCCTCCTCGCTCCATCCGTCTCCCTCAACAACCACCACCATTCTTCCTTCAATCTCTCTCTCTCTCTCTTTCTTTGATCCAAAACCTTTTCTTCGCTTAACTTTCTTTCTACTTCCAAATAACAAGATTCGTTAAAGTTACCCATCATTCTTAGGTTCAAAATTTTTAATTCCCGGCAAAGCACAAATTTTATGAGAGATATACAAAAAATAAAAAGATCTTTTCCATGCCATCTAAAATCATTGTTTGTGGAAATTAATGATTTGATATTAGGACAATTTGTCAGTTTTAATTGAGGTCAAATTTAATTAATTTCGGAAGATGCATGTGAGAATTAAAGATACCGATCCATATCATTTTGCTTTTTTTAATGCACATTAGTGATTTTATCTGTTATCTTATATTAGAGGGTAACATAGGCTATGTTTTAGAAATTAACCACTGAAATCAGACACAGATTAAACCACTGATCTGCACTAATATTATTGATCAAATATATATTGATGCACAATAGCAGTTTAATATATCCAGTAAAATGTTTCTAATAGCATATTTTAGTAGTCATATTCAAAATGCAATGTGTCGGTTTTTCTCTCAACCCAAACCCATGTATGTGTTGTCCACTTTGATCTAACAGAGGTTCACAGATTTATTTCTTGGGCTATGTCATATCGAGCCAAAAATGTGATGGATCAATTTCATCTACGGAGAATAATGATTCTGAATTTTTATGCTCAAGAATGGACCGTTGATATGGACTTTCCTAGCTTTTGTCCATTTCATATAAATACTGTGGATTTGATTTCTAATTTGGACTTCCTTAGCTTTGAACACCTCTGTTGTAAAAATAAAAAATGTTGGGTTTCGATTTCTGATTGTTTGACTTCACTCAGACCAGGCAACCAACATTCTGGAAAAATCCTTGAAATATTCATGTCTTAGCTAATTTATCAAAAAGAATATTCAGGTCATAGCTATTAGGAACATTACTAATGCCTACCAATATATGAAAATTGTTTTGGGATTGTTGAGTATGAAAGAGAAAGGTTTGTTTTTCATACCCTATTAAAAGCTCTATGAAATGCATGTCAAGAATAAATTATTATCCCCTTTACAGACTTTGCCAAATATTATATACTTAGATACAATCGATAATTTTATGTAAGGATCATAGTATAAAACCTTGGCAAGATGTGGGTTCTTTGTAAAGGAAATCTTTATCATTTGGTAGCAATATTTGGAGTCATACTATTACGTCAAAAGCTAATGATGAATAACTAAGAGTGTTAAGGCTAGTAAAACCTAATGATGAATACTATACTTTTATGTCCAAAGCAATATTTGGAGTCATACTATTACGTGAAAGAGAATTGACCTATTCATAGAGTGATCCTATGGTCGTTGCTAGATATAGACTATCTCATTCTTTATTTTGTTTTATTTCTTTGAAAAAAGAAAGGTGACTCAACTTCTCAGCTAGAGTCGGTGGTGGGACCTGTTGGTGTAATGCACGCTAGAACGTGTGAATTCAAGTTCTCATGAACTACTATTAAAAATCAACTTTGTTTTTGTTTTGTTTCTGGACAAACGATATCCGACTAGGCTTATGACTAGATCCTTTTGGATCTACCAGTCGGCCGGCCCTAGCCGTTTACATGAGATGGAGAAGCTAAACTCGAGCATTCCACTGGGCCATGTTAGGTGAGGAAGTACTCTGGATCTTCTTTTTTGGGGCTACAACTTCGTCGCGCTGACTAACATCCCTTTCCATTGTGCATTTTTCGAACAAAGAAGATAACTATAAGATGAATTTGCTCTTCAAGAAACTGCTCAACCTATACCTTCTGCCTGTCTCATATGTGTGGAACCTGGTCTTTTTCAGTTCTAGCCTCTCCCTCGAATACATTGGATAGGTAGGCTTGGGTGAGAAATGGTTCCTTCTTGTAATAAACTTTCCTTGAATACTTATTTATAATCCAACACTATCTTAATGTTGGAGGATGTTCTTATGAATAAAATATTTTACTTTTACTTATATAAAAACCTATGGGTCGTTGGTTTGTTGGATAATGGATAACAATCCCGGAGAACGTACGAGATTATTTTATCTCGTGTTTGGTTGAATTTCTTATTCCAGAATTAACAATCCAGGGATTTATATCATAATTGTGGTGTTTTTTTATACCACATGCAATGTGGGTAACAATCCGGGGATTACTATTCCCGGGATAAAACACCAAAATAACAAAGATGTTTTCTCCAAAACTCTTCTCCCAAAGTCCTTTAAAAAATTCAAGGATGAAATTGGAAATAAACATTTTTCCCAATTTATCTAGTGTAAAACTGAACACATGTTTTATATTATACCCTATATATCCATTTCTAGTCCAATGAACGAAACGTGTATCGTTAGAAGTATCTCTACTAAATAATCATGTTATTTAATTCGCGTATTGTAATCCTGGTATAACTTGTTTACCAATCAAATGACCACCAGTTTGTTATCATATTGAATGTCTTGCTTTAATTTTTTAAATGATTTTTAAGGTAGTATTGGCTAATAGCTTGCTGAGTTAATCTGGATTACACTACCAATAGTTAGTCAATGTGGGTAATAGATTACTCCTTAGTTTATACCAGTTTCCTTGGGATGTTTCTTATCAGAGTTGTTTCTTTTTCCACCAGTAGCTTTTGAAGTTGTTGTTTTTGTTTGTTTGTCCTTTTACCTTTTTGTGAGTTGCGCTTCATGTGAAGAATTTACCAACCTTTGACTCCTTTCATGTATGCATTTTTATGGTATTAGTTAATATACGCAAGCAATAGGCATCCATTTCATGTATGCATTTTTATGGTATTAGTTGTTTGTTTGTTTGTACGAGAAGTAGTTTTATTTTTCTTGTCTAAGCACTTAATATATATTTTTGATAAATTACTTAAAATATTCAATTAATGGATGCCTATTGCTTGCGTATCAAAGAAGAAAATGCTTATTACGTCTCTGTTCCCTATTATATCTCTCGAATAGGATGATTCAGTTCCGTACTCGGAATGCTTATGACGCTTCACTGAGGGCAGTTGTTCGGACGAGTCGCTTGTTCAGAATGGAGAGGGTACTGTTTCGAACATACATCTGGTTGATTATTAATCTCTGGAGGTTTGCATGCAGAATCATCATTTCTTTACCTTTCTGATTGTAGGCTGATCGTCAGCAGTGGGACACTTTGCCACACTATGATGGAAAAACTGTAAGTGGGTCTTTGGTGTTAACTGTCTTCATCATTCTTTCTGGTTGTCTTTTACTTTTTGGCGTGTAGGAGTGTGGTAGATGGTGGTGGAAGGGCTGATGACAAATAAAAACCGGGAAAAAACACAAGGTGATTTTTTCTCATCCGCCTAAGCATTAGTGAGCGGAGTTAATACATGTGCTGGTGGAAAGTAACAAGTACCTAGTGGAGTAGTCGAGGTGGGCCCAAGCTGTTCCACACAGTAGTTTAATAAAAAAAAAATACCAATGAACTTTTCTTTCTTTCTGAATGCAATGAGATTGATGATAAATTAAAGATGGATATTCGATTCATTCATTTCTAATAGTAGTACAAAAGGGCTTTGAAGCAAAAAATCTATTGATGGTTGTCGGCTTTTTCAGATTTTATTGCAAGGGATCCCACGGAATGCACTGGCGGATGATGTGGAACGTTTTCTTTCTGGTTGCCAGTATGATGGATCATCAATCCAAATATTCGCCAGACAACAACGAGGTTTTGATAGGTATAGAAGCTTTACCACTCACATCTCGCTGGCTCTTTTAACTGTGATGTGTTCTCTGTTCCTTATAAGATGGAGTTTTGGTTTATTTGTTGCAGACCACCAGCTAGAGTGGCCCTTGTGCAGTTCCCTTCGCAGGCTTTAGCCACACACGCATTTATTACGAAGAACAGAGGCTTCGTTCTTAATAACCAAATTGCTGTTCGACTTCTTCAGTAATCTCCTCCATCTTCAAAATAATCTACTTTCCATTTCCATGTGAGCATTATTAGGATGTGAGATGACAATTACAAATGTTTTGATCATCTGCCTGCATGTCCAGGCTTCAGTCCCTTTCAAATGAGTACTTTTTATGTTCATTTACTATAGAGAAAGCTGAGATGAAATTCAAAATGCTAGTCTTACCAATATTTTGTTTTGAATAACATAAATATGTGAACACACTGTCCTTTCAAATGAGGGTTTCTACTTTATTTTACGTTGCATTTTATTTTTTAGCGGGGTTCTGCTGATCAAGCTGTGGTCTATTGTGCCAAATACGTTTGCAGTGAAGGCACATTGTAAGTTTCAAATTCAGGTTTCATCTTTGTAGGCAAAACCAAAACAGCCGAAACACAACGGTGAATTCAGGATTTAGATATTGTGGATTCTGAGTAACGACATTGGGTCTGGAAACGTATTTCTAAATCTATCTAAACATATTCGTTCATACATACAAAGTTCAACCTCGGATTACTGGGTTCTATCGAATCTGCGAAATGACTTGATCCCATCACTGCCAAACATTGGAAGACAATTCTTGAACAGCTTCCAGAATAAGAGTCAGTGTATCTCAATCTACTTCCCATATTTCATTAAGTTTTATTCATTGTTTGCAGCAGCCTTTCTGCTGGCATCATGGCTTTTCTTCACAAAAGCCAGGGTAATTGAAAAAAAAAAAAGGACAACGACTCAGTAACATTTTATTAGGCCAACGTTTGGCCTTGTAGTAGTTGCTTTGTTGGCCCATTGTGGCCCTTTTGTTTTGAAAGTTGCTGGCTCTTTTCTAGCCAAGCAACTACTTTCTCTTGGCTATAAAATGGGCAGATGATAGTTCACCCGATAACACCGATTTGAGAGTCGAGAGTTTATCTTTTCTTCTTTTGGAATAGGGAGTATTTGTAAGAGAGTTTGGTTTGAGAGACACTTATGTGAGCCTTTTTCTGGAGTGATTTTGTAGAGCAATTTATGCAAAATATCCATTGAACTTAAAATAACTATCCTTTCCTACCCATTTAAAAACTATTTACAATATATACCTACTCAATTAAAACTAATTACCTCTACCTACCTACCTACCCATTCCAACTTTTTTTCTATTCATTTGGCTTGGCTTAGCTTGATTTGGTTTGACTTTGTTTGGCTTCCTTGAATTGGCTTGGCTTGACTTGATTTTGTTTGGTTTGGTTTGGCTTCACTTGAATTGGCTTGGTTTGACTTGATTTGGTTTGGTTTGGCTTGAATTGGCTTGGCTTGGTTTGACTTCATTTGGCTGGGTAGGAAAAAAAGGTAATGGGTAGGGACGGGTAAATATATTCCGCCACATGGGTAATTGCTAAATTTGAAACAAAGTTATAACACAAACTTATCTTCATATTTAGTTTTAACATTTATATTACTCAAATCCATAAGAAGGAATCAAATTGTTTAGATGTGAGAGTATAGATGTATCTTCACCCATATGAGATATGTAAAGCTTTTACTTTATGTAAAGCTTTTACTTCAGGTAAAGTTTATTTGCCATTTGTTCTCTTCATGTACATAATTTTTAATTTTTCTCACATGCCTTTGGTTGTGCTTTTTGCAGCTACCTCACGTAAAACCTCATTTGAGAGATTTGAAATGACGGACGAGGAGTTTATCGTCATAGACAGAAAGATAAAATCATGTATCATTTGATATCTCTCAAATGAGGTTTTGCATGCGGTAACTACAGAGTTGCTATTTTTATTAGAAAGGCTACAATAATTTTGAGTGTTGCTATTTTTATTAGAAAGGCTACAATACGTTTGATTGCTTTAAGTCGAAAAGTATAAGGAAAAGAAAAAGGGGAACGAAAAATTGACATTGCTGAAGTTAGTGTTTATTGTTATAAGAAAGGCTACAATACGTTTGATTGCTTTAAGTCGAAAACAAAAAAGTATAAGGAAAAGAAAAAGGAGCACGAAAATATTGATACTGCTGAAGTTAGTGTAGCAGTGGATGAGATCGAGGGAACTATATTTTTAGCGACCGAAACTAATTTCAAATCTAATGATAAGTGAATTTTAGATTCCGATTGTTCGTATCATATATGTCCCTGGAAGGACTTTGTTTTTTACATGACACAAAGTTTTCCCTTTTATCAATGTAGTAGTGTTATGTACAGTGACTGACCCAGGATTTTGTGCAAGCGGGTTCAATCTTAAAAGTACATAATTTTAGTCGTAAAATAGTAGTTGTCAAGTGGGTTCAAATAAAATATGTATATTAAAATATTTAATCCTAATTTATACATATACACAATATTATTTTTTGATGAAGCGGATTCAGTTAAACGCTTGCCACCACGGATTATGTAAGTGGAAAAAACTTAACCCAGTCTATGATGAGCACGCTCCAGTGCACCCCAAAGTCGTCAAGAGTATAATTCAAACAACATAAGACACAACAAAAAACACATAACGAGATGGACAATAAACAATTACCGCCACCAAGCCAACAGCCTGAAAAAAGCATGGCTAAGTTAAATTTTAGTGTGAAGACCATGCACTTCTTAACAACTTCATGTCAGTTCTTGACTCCTTAGTGGAGAGAGAAGGCAAGGAAAGAGAATAGAAGGGACAGATGAAACAAAATCATGATAAGGGACTATTACATGAAATGAGGTTTATATAACAATTACATTACATCAGAATTTCATTATCCAAAATTACAAGCCTCTTTTGTGATTCCAAAGCTACCAAAAAGAAAAGTGAACTGTAATTCATCCCGGTAAACCTACTATCACTTAAATAAAACTCGCAGTGTTAGGCTGACAACTGTATAATGGCAGGAGAGAGCAGCCACAGATCTCAAAATCACAGCTCAAACTCCTCATCCCGAAGGGCCAATGCTGCAGCCTCTTCTTCCTCATCATCAAGAACAAAGTATTCATTCTTCTCCACTGGCCTAAACATGTAAAACATCACCATGTAAAAAGCTAAGCTAACTATTTCTTCCGCAGAATATGCCACCCATTGATACTTATAAGCTGAAATTGTCCTCAAGGCAAAAACCACGATCCTTGTGAAGTACAAGTATCCAATCACCACAATATAAAACTGCCTGAAAAGAGTTAACTTTGCCAAGTTCCTTGCTGCCTTCCCATCGGTCTTGGAAGTCTCCCTCAACGACCTAATTGACCACACAATGGGGAAAATAATAGCACAGCAGCAGATAATATCAACAATCAAAAAGACCTGATTCCAAGTCACCCAATCCTTAATGAAAGGACCTGTTTCTCCAATCACAACCGAAGCCACATTAGCCAAAACCTGAAGCGGAATCACAATCATCAGCACCTTCTTCTCCCTCTCTTGCAAAAATGGTTTCAAGAACGACCACCCAGTACCGATCAAAACAATAACAGTGAAAAGCAAAACCACACGCATGGACTGGAAAATGTAGAACAACACATCCCATCCATGTGCAGTCCCAGTAACTTTAACATAATGCTTATCCTCAGCAGCAAAAAGCAAATTCAACGCCTTCATTACAACCAAAAGTGCCATAAGCCCATGAATCCTATGCACAGATTTCTTATTCTTCAAACATACCAACACCCAGACGCCCAGAAAGCCAAAATAAGCCAAGGAAAACAAAAAGTACAACGTGGGCAACTGAGTAAGACCTGCAGAAATAGGGCAAATTTATGATTAGTTGAATATGCAGAGGGAAAATACAAAGTGGGTAGCTGAATCACTGTTATTTCCACTAATGTGGCACTAATGTGGGTTGCCGCGTAGCATTCATTATATTTGAGTAGGATTAGTTAGTAAAAGTATCATTATCTAGAGATGCATTTATTATAAAGGACTATTCGTAAAGTCATTTGCCAGTGTTTGGTTGGTATAAAAGTACCATATGTTAATAGTACAAGAATAAGACGGAAGGATATGTTTTGGTGATACTTTTGAATATTGATGAAACAAGTAATATGAAGTAAGATTTGGATATCCGCAAGAAGAAATAAGATTTGGATATCCGCAAGAAGAAATTACTTTCCCCAAGTCATTTTCCCTGTGTTAATGAAAACTATTTCTCTTGTAAAAGGGGGTTTTCACAATTCAAGGTAACCAAACAACCGAAAATAATTTCATCATGAAAAAAATATTTTGTTTTCACAATTCAAGTTATAAACAATGAAGAACGATCTCCTCAAGGAAAATATTTGGTTCTTACAATTCAAGGTAAAATGCCGGAAAACGATTCCATCAAGGAATATATTTTCCTGGAAAACATTTCCGCCAAACCAAAACAAAAAGGACATTTCTATCAAGGTGATTCCCATCTGTTTAAGCCTTGGCAGACAAACTAACCTGGTACCTGTGCCAGTGAAAGGTACCAGGTATCCGGTGGAAACTCATCAAATGCATGGATTTCCTACTCTTCAAACATAAGATACATCTGTATATATCCAAAAACAGAAAATGACCAAAAAATAAAAAAATAAAAATACATAGAGGGTAATCGAACAAAACCTGCAGAGAGATAATCTTTAACACGGCCATCGAGATTATAAAGCTCAGTACGTACATCCATAGACACCTTCGATTCAGGTGCACAATTAGCAAAAAACAGAGAGTATTCATTAGGTGAAGTTACAGGGTAAGCTAGATCGAACGACGAATTAGGCGGAGGAGAAAGATCACGAAAAGTGAAAAGACGTTGAATGTAATTTGAATCAAGGACACAGAAATTAGGGTTTTGTTGAAGCTCAATTAGGACTTGAATTAGGGATTCTTCGGATAAGAGGAAGAATCCGAGACGCCAAGCGTCAGGCGATGTTACGGTGGAGATGACAGAGACGGAGGAGACGGAGATTGATGTTTGACCCGTGTGTGTGAACCCGAACCGTTCGAAGAGGATCATGGGCCGGTTATCAGATCGGATTTTGAGTTTTTTTATTTCGCCGGCGGTGAATGAGGAGAGGCAGAGTAGAAGGAGGAGGAGGATGGGTAGTTTCGTCATTTTGAGAGGCGGTGGAATGGAGACTGCGGTGGTGAAACTGGTGGCGGAGAATGGTGGTGCACGGCGGAGGAGAGATGCGCGGGGAATTTGGTGAATGGAAAGTGGGAAGAAAATGGGGAAAGGAGAATTTGGCGTGAGTTTTACAGGAGGGTGATTGTGAAATGACGATATTAACCCCAAATGCGTTAGATCTGGATATTTGGTGGGATCCAAAACCAAGAGAAGACTTTGTTTTTTTAGCATTTAAAAGAAGATGAAATTACCAACGTAATTTGGAAGAAATTATGTATATTTATGGGTAATCTATTTTAGTACGTATTGTTGTAATATAATTCTTCCACAAACAAAGACTAATATTCATATGATTTTTCGGTCGAGATCGTAGCACGGAGCTTGTCTATTACGATTTACCTTTTTAATGTGGTTTGCGAGCTATTGCATTAGAACGGAGTTTACCTAGAGCGCACCCGAAAGTTAGGGACTACGGGTTCCCTAATTTACAAAAAAAAAATATTCATTTTTGTTGTATGTAAAATTAATACTACAACTTATTCTTACCATTTATTATGTAATATTACCTATGTGTTGATAGAAAATGATAAAAGTAATAGCGTAATTTTCCAATAATGCTAAGTATATCTAACATGTTATAAAGTAAAAATATTATTATTATTCCGTTAATATCAACACTTTATTTGATTCTACAAATATGGTATTTTTAAATATTCTATACATATAGGATTAACATTAGGTTCACAAATATACATTGAACCTTATTTTTTATATGATAAAAAGAAACTATACTATACATCCTCTCGTTATCTATTATCAATGGTAAAGTAGAAAAGCAAGTATCCCGGCCAAGTCTCAATATATCATGATAGCGCCTATCACATTACTAGGCAAGTCGACAATCACAAAATAATTACGCATTTTAAATTAAAAGCATGATGTAATAAGTTTAATAGTGAAAAATCTCATAAATAACTGATAAGAACAACTGCGACTCAACCAGAAAATTCCCAAAATTCGGGTGTCACCGAGTACATGAGCTATTGATTAGTGTCAACACAGTCTAAATCTCTAATACAACTGTTTGAAAGATAGAACAGTACAAAATAAAACTGAAAAGAAGGAGAGTCGAGGTCTGCGGGCGACAAAACAGCTACCTCAATAGTCTTCTAGCAGATACTGCTCCGAGTCTAGCAACCACCGGGTCCAGATGTACCTGGATCTGCACAAGAATTACGGAGTGTAGTATGAGTACAACCGACCCAGTGTACTCAATAAGTAACAGGACTAACCTTGGGTTGAAAGCAGTGACGAGCTCAGAAAGACACAGTCCAAATCCAGATAATAACAATACATGACAGTAATAACTCGGAGAATTCCCATAATCAATTCGTACACAGTACAAAAATTTAGACATGCTCTCAAGTTCAACAATTTAAGGTCAATACTGATAAAATATCCCAAGTATAGCCAGCATAAGGAATGTTACGTCTCTATGTCTACATGTCAAATATGCATGTTACATGTAATGCAACACAGTAATAAACTCATGTACTCACACTCTTAGAGTACTCAATATCACTCAGCACGCTCAATCACTCAGCACACTCAATCGCTCAGCACTCTCAATCACTCAGGCACTCAGCACTCAACGGTATATGCGCTCACTGCTGGTATGTCAGACTCCGGAGAGGCGGATCCTGTCTAAGTGCTAATATAAGCTAACATGGCATGATGCGGCGTGCAGTCCGATCCCATAAATATGTCAATAAATCCTGCTGCGGCGCGCAACCCGTTCCCATAAATATCACTCACAAACCGGCCCCTCAGGCCCCAACTCAGTCATCAATCTCTCCAATCTCTTGGGCTCACAAATCTCATGCCAATCAGCCCAAACAAGGATATCATGATGTAACAATAAATGATAACAGAGACTGAGATATGATATACAAATGATGAATGTAACTGAGTACATAATTGCAATTTAAGCAAATAACCTAACAGCAAAAATGACCTCAGTAAGTCCCAACAAAATAAGCATATAGCCTAAACATGATTTCTAACATGGATCGCAGCTCAATTACTCTAACACGTAGGGATTACATGAATAACAATAAGATTTGATAACTATACAGTATCACAAAATCAACCGAGTCACAATTACTGCGGTGCACGCCCACATGCCAATCACCTAGCATGTGCGTCACCTCAACATCAACCATATAACACGAAATTCGGGATTCATACCCTCAGTGCCAAGTTTAAAAGTGTTACTTACCTCAAACCGCGCAAATCGTAACTCCAACAAGCCCTTGCCTCGTGAATCGGCTTCCGAACGACTCGAATCTAGCCACAAACAACTTAATACAATCAATATAAGCAATAGGAATCGATTCCATACGATAAAGCTAAGTTCTTTAACCAAAGTCAAAAAGTCAACCCTAGGCCCACATCTCGAAACCCAATAAAATTCACAAAATCCGAACAATCATTCAATAACGAGTCGAATCATATAAAAATTATTCAATTCCAATCTCAAATCGCCTTTCAAATCCTCAAAATATAGCTTATGAAGTTTTTCACAAATTTCCTCAGATTTTCCAACCCAAAACACTAATTAAATAGTAAAAACAATGATAGATTCATGTATATTAATCAAATCCGAGTTAGAATCACTTACCCCAATCAACTTCTTGAAAATCTCTTCAAGAATCGCCCAAAACTAAGGTCTCTGGCTCAAAAGATGAAAAATTAAACAAAACCCTCGATTTGGAAATAATATACTACTACCCAGTTGCCCTTCTTCGCGAATGTGGAAAGTGCCTCATGTTCGCGAAGCACAAAATCCTCAGGTGCCAAATTCCTTTTACGCAAATGCGAGACCTTCCTCGCAAACACGATGACCACTGAACCAATCCCTACGTGAACGCGACCCATCTCTCGCGAACACGAAGGCTTACATGTCTGGTGCCCCACATGCCTCATCCTTCTAAGCGAACGTGAGTCCCATCTCGCGATCGCGAAGCCCAGACCCTCAAGACCATCGCAAACGCATCATTCTTCTTGCGAAAGCGAAGAACAGACTTCACCAGTCACCGAGATACACATCGTGAACGCGAGACCTCTCTCGCGAACGCGTATAAGGAAACTAGACACCAGCAATTCAGCAACTCTACAAGGCCAAAGTCAATCCGCAATCAATCTGAATCTCACCCGAGGCCCCCGAGACCTCATCCACACATACTAATACATCTTAAAACATCAAACGAACTTAGTCGAACCCTCAAATCATATCAAACAACATCGAAAATACAAAACTGCACCCTAATTCAAGCCTAATGAACTATTGAACTTCCAACTTCTAAAACCAATGAGAAACACACCAAATCAACTCTGATTAACCTCAAATTTTGCACACTAGTCATAAATGACACAACGTACCTATTCCAACTTCCGGAACCAAAATCCAAGCCCATTAATAACAAAGTTAACTCGTGATCAAATTTCTTATCTTTCCAACTTTCGTCAATTCAAGCCAAAATGATCTAGGACCCCCAAATCAATATCAGGACACACTCCTAAGTCCAAAATTATCATACGGAGCTATCTGAACCATCAAAACTCTATTTCGCAATCATTTACACATAAGTCAATATCCGGTCAACTCTTTCAACTTAGGCTTCCAACCTTGGGACTAAGTGTTCTAATTCATTCTGAAATATACCCGGAACCAAACCAACCACCCTGCAAGTCACATAACAATAAATGAACATAAAATAAGTAATAAATAGGGGAACGAGCTACAATAATCAAAATGACCGGGCGACTCGTTATATTCTCCCCTTCTTAAACAAACGTTCGCCCTCGAACGGGGCTAGAATCATACTTGGAGCCTCAAATAGGTGTGGATAGATGTTCCACATCTCCCGCTCAGTCTCCCAAGTAGCCTCCTCGACTGGCTGACCTCTCCATTGTACTTTCACTGAAGTTATATTCTTTGATCTCACCTTTCGAACCTGCCGATCCAAAATGGTCACCGGCTCCACATCATAAGTCAAATCCCCATCTAACTGAACCGTGTTGAAGTCCAAAATATGAGAAGAATCACCGAAATACTTCTGGAGCATGGAAACATTAAATAGTGGGTGAACACTCGATAGACTAGGTGGCAATGCAAGCACCTCAAAAGGGCCAATATACCGAGGGTTCAACTTGCCCTTCTTCCTGAACCTCATAATACCCTTCATGGGTGAAACTCTGAGCAATATATTCTCTCCCACCATATAGGCAACATCAAGAATCTTTCGATCGGTGTAACTCTTCTGTCTAGACTATGCAGTGCGAAGCCGATCCTGAATCAACTTAACCTTTTCCAGAGCATCATGAACCAAGTCAGTACCCAATAGCTTAGCCTCGCCCAGCTCAAACCAACCAACCGGAGACCGACATCGCCTCCCATACAAGGCCTCATACGGAGCGATCTGAATACTCGATTGATAGTTGTTGTTGTAGGCAAATTCTGCAAGCGGTAGATACTGATTCCAAGAACCCCCGAAATCCATGACACAATCGCGTAACATATCCTCCAATATCTAAATGGTGCGCTCGGACTGTCTTTTCGTCTAAGGGTGAAATGTTGTACTAAACTCAATTCGTGTACCTAACTGTCACTGCACTGCTCTCCAAAATTGCAATGTGAAATGCGCGCCCCGATCTGAAATAATGGACATCGCCACATCGTGAAGGAGAACAATCTCGCGGATATAGATCTCAGCCAACCACTCCGAAGAATAGGTAGTCCCAACTGGAATGAAGTGCGCATACTTAGTCAACCGGTCCACAATTACCGATATAACATCAAATTTCTTCAAAGTCCATGGGAGCCCAACTACGAAGTCCATGGTGATACGCTTCCATTTCCACTCAGGAATCTCAAGTCTCTGAAGTAAACCGCCAGGTCTCTGATGCTTGTACTTCACCTATTGACAATTCAAGCACTGACCTACAAACTCCATGATATTTTTCTCCTCCACCAATAGTATTGCCTTAAGTTCTGATACATCTTCGCAGCACTCGGATGAATGGAATATCGCGAACTATGGGCCTTCTCAAGAATCAACTCACGTAACCCATCCACATTTGGCAAACAAATCCGATCATGCTTCCGCAACACCCCATCATCTCCAATAGAAACCTCATTGGCATCACCGTGCTGAAACGTGTCCATAAGGACAAGCAGATATGGGTCATCATACTAACGCTCTCTTATGCGATCATATAAAGAAATCCTAGAAATTATGCAAGCTAGAACCGGACTAGGCTCCGAAATATCTAACCTCACTAACTGATTTGCCAAGGCCTGAACATCTTATGCAAGCAGTCTTTCACCAACAAGAATATATGCAAGGCTACCCATACTCACTGTCTTTCTACTCAAGGCATCTGCCACTATATTGGCCTTCCCGAAATGTGCCTCAAATTTAGATCCTTTTGCTTGAACAAGTGCTGAAGACTCCAATGATCTGTAAATACTCACAAGACACACCACATAGATAATGCCTCCAAATCTTCAATGCATAAACGATAGCTGCCAACTCTAAATCATGAACGGGGTAGTTCTTCTCATGAGGCTTCAACTGTCGTGAAGCATAAGCATTCACTCTACCCTCCTGTATCAAGACACACCCAATACCAATCCCAGAAGCATCATAATACACTGTATAAGAACCTGATGTTGAAGGCAAAATTAGAACTTGAGCTGTGGTCAAGGTAGTCTTGAGCTTCTGAAAGCTCTCCTCACACTTATCCGACCACCTGAATGGAGCACCCTTCTGGGTCAACCTGGTCAAAGGCGCTGCAATGGACGAGAAACCCTCCACAAAGTGGCGATAATATCTGGCCAAGCCAAGAAAACTCTGAATCTCAGTAGCTAAGGACGGTCTGGGCCAACTCTGAACAACCTCAATCTTCTTCGGATCTACCTTGATCCCCTCACTGGACACCATATGCCCTAAGAACGCCACCGAATCGAGCCAGAACTCACACATTGAGAATTTAGCATAAAGTTTCTCCTTCCTCAATGTTTGTAGTACAATCCTCAAATATTGTACATGCTCCTCTTGACTACGTGAGTACACTATGATATCATCAATAAATACTATGACAAACAAATCAAGATATGGTTGGAATACACTGTTCATCAGATGTATGAATGTTGCTGGGGCATTGGTCAGCCAAAAGACATCACAAGGAACTGGTAGTGACCATAGCGGGTCCTGAATACCGTCTTTAGAATATCAGAGTCCCGAATCTTCAACTGGTGATACCCAGACCTTAAATCAATCTTAGAGAACACTCTACCTCCCTGAAGCTGGTCAAATAAGTCATCAATGTGCGATAAATGATACTTGTTCTTAATTGTAACTTTGTTCAACTGCCTATAGTTAATGCACATCCGCATAGTACCATCATTTTTCTTCACAAATAGAACCGGTGCACCCTAAGGCGACACATTAGGCCTAATGAACCCCTTATCAAGAAGCACCTGAAACTGCTCTTTCAATTCCTTCAACTTTGCTGGTGCCATGCGATACAGAGGAATAGAAATGGGCTGAATGCCCGGCACCAAGTCAATACCAAAATCAATGTCCCCGTCGGGCGGTATGTCGACAGGTCTGCAGGAACATATCTGGAAAGTCTCACACTATCAGAACAGAACAATGGTAGGAATATCAACACCAATATCCCTCACAAAAGCCAAATATAACAAACACCCCTACCCAACCATCCGTTGGCCCTTCAGATATGAAATCACCCTACTAGAAACATAGTCCAGAGAACCCCTCCACTCGATCCTAGGTGACCTAGGCATCACTAATGTCACGGTCTTAGCGTGACAATCCAGAATAGCATGACACAGGGACAACCAATCCATGCCTAGAATCACTTCAAATTCAACCATACTAAGCAAAAAGAGATCAAATCTCATCTCCAATCCCACAATGTTCACCACACACAACCGATACACATGGTGCACAACAATAGAATCTCCCACCGATGTAGATACATAAACAGGCTAAACTAAGGACTCATAGGGCATATCCAAATAATGAGCAAAATACAATGATACATATGAATAGGTAGAACCAGGGTCAAATAATATGGAAGCATCCCTGTGGCACACTGAAACAATACCTATGATCACTGCGTTTGAAGCAACAACCTCTGGTCCAGAGGGAAAAACATAGCATCGATCCTGACCGCCACCTGATCGGTCTTCCCTTCTAGTGCGACCTCTATCTGCCTAAGCCCCACCCGAGCTGGCTGAGCGGGTGGTGAAGTAACTGGTGCATAAGTTATAACATGACCTCTCTGCTGAACTAGACCTCCAAAATGACAGGGACACTGCTTTCAGACATGTCCAAACTCCCTGCACTCGAAGCAACTCCAATCCGCTAATGATGGTGGAGACTGAATAGGAACCCGAGAACCAGAATAACTACTAGAAGGACTTGGTACAGATGAACCCTGAACTGATGGAGCACAGGATGAACTCTGAGCTGGGAGGGCATTGAGAGATGACTGACCCAGAAGAGCACTGTATGAACCATGGCTAGCTAATGCACTACGATGAACCGGACGAGCCATCTGAGTGGGCCTATAAGGGCGACCACTGTTGTGGTGGGATTTTCCTCCAGAAGAAACATCGCTGAAACCACCCGAACCACGAGGCCTCTTGGCCTCCCTCTCCTCGCGCTCCTGGCGGTGAACCTACTCTAGACGCCTAGCAATATCAACCACCTCATCGAACCTAGCACCTGATGCATTCTCCCGAGTCATGACGAAGCGCAATCCATAGTTGAGGCCATTAATGAACCTCCTAATACTCTCCCTCTCTATGGGAACCAACTATATCGCGTACGAGCCAACTCTGAAAATCTCATCTTATACTGGGTCACTGACATACCTTCCTGGCGTAACTGCTCAAACTGCCTACACAACTCCTCCCTGCGGGTATGTGGAACAAACTTCTCTAAGAAGAATTGAGAACTCATGCCACATAAATAGTGCAGTGTCGGCTGGCCTGCTCAACTCACAGACCTCCTACCATCTAAAGGCTGCCCCCGATAGCTAAAAAGTAGTAAATAAGACTCCACTAGTCTCTAGAATACCCGTTGTGCAAAGGATCCACTGGCACCTGTCTAAGAAACCCTGAGCATCCTCTGACTCAGCCCCACTGAATGCTGGAGGCTTGAGCCTCCCAAATCGCTCTAGCCTCTTTTGCTCCTCGTCACTCATAGGTGGACCCACCCGGGCCTAAGAAACTACAACTGGTTGGGCTGGTAGTATCCCCGATGTCTGAAGTTTCTAAACCACCCGCTCTGGAGTACGGGCAGCGGGAGTCTGAGCACTTCCCCCAGCATGAGAAGTGGTTGGTGCGGCCTGAACCGAGACCGCCTAAGCAAGGCTAGTGCATACAGTCAATATCTGGGCCAAAGCCTCCTGAAAGCCTGGAATCACAATGGGCACAACTGGTGCCTGAGTTGGTCCCACCATCTCAACCACATCTGGTATTTACTCCTGAGCTGGAGCAACTGGTAGCTTCACATGTGCTGCTCTAGTTGCTGTACGAGCTGCACCTCGGCCTCAACCGCATCCCCGGCCTCTCGCGGCCCGAGCTGGTGGTACTGGTGGCCGTCCATCCAATCCGATCGCGTGTGTCCTCACCATCTGTGAGAGAATAGAATAATAGAAGTTTAGTTTTTCGGAATCAACAAATCCGCACGACAAGAATACAAGAAAGTGAAGTTTCCTAATCGGTTCGGTAGCCTCTCGAAGATAAGTATAGACGTCTCCGTACCGTTCCGCAAGACTCTACTAAACCTGCTAATGAATATAAGAAAGTGGAAAGAAAATGGCGAAAGGAGAATTTGGTGTGAGTTTTATAGGAGGGTGTTTGTGAAATGACTATATTAACTCCATATGTGTTAGATCTGGGATATTTGGTGGGATCCAAAACCAAGAAAAGACTTTGTTTTTTTTTGGCATTTAAAAGAAGATGAAGTTACTAACGTAATTTGAAGAAATTATGTATATTTATGGGTAATCTATTTTAGTACATATTGTTGTAATATAATTCTCCCACAAACAAAGACTAATATTCATATGCTTTCTCGATCGAGATCGTCGTACGGGGCTTGCCTAGTATGATTTACCTCTTCAATGTGGTTTGTGAATTATTACATTAGAGCGGAGTTTACCCAAAGCGCACCCAAAAATTAGAGACTGCGGATTCCCTAATTTACAAAAAGAAAATGCTGATTTTTGTTGTATGTAAAAATTAATACTACAACTTATTCTTACCATTTGTTATGTAATAGTACGTTTGTGTTGATAGAAAATGATAAAAGTAATAGCTTAATTTTCTAATAATGTTAAGTATATCTAACATGTTATAAAGTAAAAATATTATTATTTTAATACTAACTCTTACTTGATTCTACAAACATAGTCATTTTTAAATATTCTATACATATAGGATTAGCATTAGGTTCACAAATATACATTGAACCTTTTTTATATGATAAAAAGAAACTATATTATACATCCTCTCATTATCTATTATCAATGGTAAAGTAGAAAAGCAAGTGTCACGACCTAAATCTCAATATATCATGATGGCACCTATCACATTACTAGGCTAAAAACTTGTTGCGGCCAAACGCACACGCAAGTATACGCGGTCGTCAAGTAATAAAGTGACTAAAAGTCGGATGTCGAACCCACGAGAACTTGTGATTAACTATTAACTAAATTAGACTATTCTAACTATCTAAACAAGAATTAAAAATAGAAGTATTTGATTCTAAACTAATTAAAATAAAGAAAAACACATAATGAACTTTGAACAGATGAAGAGTAGATTTTTATGTTATCAATGTTATAAAAATGATCTAGGGTTATGGGCTATCTAACATTTCTATTGTATTCTTCAATTAAATTGTCTAACTAATTTATCTAGTTTATTGATTGACAGGGTTAATATCGCTCATAAGAATCAAACGATTTATTACTCGCATATTCAAGCTAACCTAACACCTATATGTCTATGAAATTAGAACTAACAAGAACGTATTAATAATTCCTGTACATCAACCAAGCAAGGCAATTAGGTATATGTCTCTCCTAACCGTGAAACTGTTCCCTGATGCCCAGGTTCAAGAACTTGCTCTACTCAATCTTATGTGATCTAGAATTCCCACTTTCGAGTTCAATTCTAGATTCGTAGATAATATTCAATTGGTGATCAAACAATTAAATAATTAAGCGCAAGATTGAATAAACAAACCAATATGATAAATAAAGAAAGCAAAAGCAATATATGAATAACAATAGTCATAAAAAAAACCACAATCCTAAAACGTGAAGTTTAGCTCCACATAGACATGGTAGCCAAACAATAAATCATACAAAGAAACATAAAAATTACTAAGTTTGATGAAAGAAAAGATTAAACCCGGCTTCCATGGCGTCTCTGTGCTCTCCCTTGGTCAAAAGTTCATCTAAAAAACGTTCTACCCCCTCCAAAATAGGTTTAGGACCCCTTTTATACGAATTGGAGGTGTGTAGGGCCGAAATAAACAAGTCTCGGACAAAACAGGACAAATCCCGCCTTCAACATCCGGGGCAGGGTCCTAGCGCATAAACCAGTAAGTGTGTCACCTAACCTTTGCTTTCCAACATTTGATTCAATGTGTTGCTTCACGTTTTGCTCGTCCAGGTAATCAATCCACACTTTAATTATTTTGTCTTCACCTTTCTTTCCTTATTTTTGTTTTGTTTCATCTCATCATTATGCCATAATTTTCCAATCATTAGATACTCATGAGCTAATTATTATAGTGTAGAAAATACACTTAAAAATATTTATTTTGCTCCCAATTTCATCTCCAAAGTAGCTACACATAAAATAAACTCAATTAAGCACAAATATAGTGTAATTTAGCACTAAAGTACTAAAATATAAGGTAAATAATGTAATAAAAATATATAATTATAGCCAAACATCACTACCCCATACTTAAACGTTGCTCATCCTCGAGTCAACCGACACTTTATACTATCTTCGAGCACTTAACATATTTAACACTTTTGAAGCACACTATACCAATGACTATGGTTGATAACAATAATTAAACCTTAGCATATGCAATCACTTACACTTCTCTTTACTTATGCCATTCTTCAACAATATTCACAATAAAGATAACGTGCTTATAACAATCCTAGCCTCAAAAATCGACTCAATGTCACAATGCACTCATGTCTTGAACACCCAACATCATAGAGAAGTCTAGTAACGTTACATATCCCTCATGAAATCATGTGACCTCACAACAAAAGTAAAGAGAATAAGTTGAATTCACACATTCGAATCTCATGATCAAATATAGTTTAAGGACTCACTTGTATATAAAAGAAATCTCTCACTCTCACAAAGAAGTCACATCCATGCAATTGGTACCATAGGCTTGCCCTTAATGTAAACCTCTACTAATGTAAGGTCGCTCGATCTAAAATCAATTAGGACTTTTCATGGTTGTAATGTGGGCTAAGGGATGTGCAGGATATATTTAGGAATAGTGGTTCACCCTCCTAAGTACTTTAACACATCACATAATCAACTTTAAACGCATATTTCCTCAATCCAACTTCAACTTCACAAATAATATCACCCCCAAAAATATTCCCTCTTTATTTAAGCACTATCTTAGTTTGCACTTAACTAGCAAAAATAAGATATTTATTCATCTACATTTGTTTTTCTCTTTTTTTTTCAACTATTCTTTTTCTATTTTCGCTAGTGGTGTATTATTTTATAAAATAAGTGCACCTTTTTTCCTTTCATTGGTTCCACTCAAAAGCCACCCAACACTTAGTCCCTTCTTACTTCTTTTAGCGCTCATTTCACAATTAAAGTTCTTTAAGAGGTAAAATGATCAAAACAATGTCAATTAAGAACAAAAGGGTATAAGCATGTAATGTGGGTGCCAAATAAAAGTCTATAGGCTCAAAAGGGTTAATTTGGGATATATTTTATTTGTGATAAGCAATAAAGCTCAAAAAGATCAAAGAAAGCCTAAAATTATTTTTCAAACCGAGCATCACCTCAAATTTCGCTTCGACTTATATATCGGGCAAGTTCTAGACACAAGTACAATACATGGACTATACAAAAACGTTACCACACATGGCACATGACTCACTAACGGTCCAATTCCGACTCTCAACAAATGCAAGTATTCACGGAGCCACGAGATATTAAGCATTAAGCACAAAGTGAACACAAGTCAAGTAAATGAGACATAGGCATCACAAGACATGCTATCCAATTTAACAAGGCATCATGGACAATTTCAAGACATATGGAAGATACTACACATGACAAAGTCTAAATATGCTACTATCAATCAAGTCAAAGGTGCCTAGATTCATCTCATCTTTCTTCCTCCATTTTATTCCCTAAATTCCTAATCTACTCTAAAAGAAAAAACTACCTGGTTCAAACTGCATCCCATGTAAAAGAACCGAGACACAAAGAAAAACCATGGGAGATTATTGCTACCTAAGGAAAACTAAAAGACATATTTTTTGTGTTATTGGTTAGACTTTAATCCCTCAAGAAAATTGTCGAAGAGATCCATCGTCAGGAAAAGTCTAATTTTTTTAAAATATTTTTTTTGATTTTCTTTTAAAAAAAATATATTAAGTTACTAAAACTACAACTAAAATACTACACTACTACAAAAATAAAAATAAGAAATTAAACTCAAAACAAGAAGTTGACGTTTTTTTTACTACTAACATACTACTACTAATTATCTAGAGAAATTTTTCCACCCCACACTTAAAAGAGTGCAGTGTCCCCAATGTACAAGCAAAGCAAAAACAAATAACGAGGGTGGACAAGAAACTCCCTGAAAGGCCAAAGGCCGAAGCAATAGCGGCTCACGAGAAACTCAGACTTCTCCCAAGCATGATCCTTTGTGCGGGTACCTCACACTAGTTCCAATCATCTGGCTCGCTTTTGCACACTTCTAGTGGCTTTTCTTCCTATCCTCATAATCCTACAAAATAAAAACAAATACTACAAAAATAATATAATAAAAACAAAATCAACAAAAATAAAAGAAAGCAGTAAAGCTGGGTTGCCTCCCAACAAGCACCTAATTTAACGTCGCGGCACGGCGTGAATCACTTTTTCCTCCACCTTGAACTTATGAATTGTACCCCTAACATGGCATCCAGTCTGCGGCTATGCTCCAGTGGCGGGGCTACAAAAAACCAGGCCAAGTAATAAATTTTTCACTCTGTACTTCTTGGCCTTTAGATGAGGAATGTAATTTTCTCTCTCTGGCACGACGAATTCAAGAATGTAAGTACCCCATTCCTCATCCATTTGCTCCTCCAAAGGCTCAGATGACTCGATTTCCATGTCATCATCCAAATACAATGTTGAAAAATGTATGGAATGGGGACCGATACGCCCTAACTCTAGCATTGTATTACTCTTTACATCCTTATATTTACATGCACTAAAGTCTTCAAATATAATATTATCTGCTTCCTTAGTGTACTTTTCTCAACATGGACATCATCAAGAAAAATATGCTCGAATGATTGGCTCTCCACTTTTAACTCCTTAATTTGGCATATAAGCTCCTTTTCAGCTTCACATAACTCATTACTATTTTGTTGGGCGTTAGACGCATCAACCTTTGCATTCAATTGAGCCTCTAAGTCGTGAATAGCAATGCCAAATTTATCAATCTCTTGTCCTAGTTCAGCTCTTCCTTCTATAAAGTATCTCATCTTATTTGTAATTTTCTCACGTTGAGCCTCATATATTTTCAAATTTTCAGCTTGTTCCACTTGCCAAGTTTGGCTCAAAATCTCTTCTTTTTCAAAAATTTTCTCTTGCTGGTACTCGCTCTCTTCATTCAATTATTCCAAATTGGCCTTCATTCATGTGATTGCTGCCCTCATTCTTTTCATATCTTTTTTGAGTTCATCCTGTTGCTCTGCTACTTGCCTCAAAATATCCCTAATATATGCATCACGTTCCATATCATGCACTTCATTGTTCCTATCAAGCTCACAAACACTGTTAGAAAGATCATAATAAGGGCTCAGAGAAGGATAAAAAGAATTAGGACAACCATTCCAATGACCACCTTGACCACCACATATATTATAAATATCCACTTAAAGGATTGAGATTGTGCGCACAACTCAGTCCCGGGAATATTTTGATAATTTTTCCACCAGTGGAGTCCTCCATAATATGGACAAGGATCATCAAAATAAGAATAACCATCATTCGAACAAGTTTCATTCCAAGATGCCATGTTAAAATAAATAAAAAATACTAACTAAACTTAAAAAAACTTGAATAGATAAAAAATGAATGTCTAAACTAGAAAAATAGCTAATTCTAAGTCCCCGGCAATGACGCCAAAAACTTGTTGCGGCCAAACGCACATACAAGTATACGCGGTTGTCAAGTAATAAAGTGACTAAAAAAGTCGGATGTCAAACCCACGAGGAAAATTAGACTATCCTAACTATCTAAACAAGAATGAAAACTAGAGGTATTTGATTCTAAACTAATTAAAATCATAATAAGGGCTCAGAGAAGGATAAAAAGAATTAGGACAACCATTCCAATGACCACCTTGACCACCACATATATTATAAATATCCACTTAAAGGATTGAGATTGTGCGCACAACTCAGTCCCGGGAATATTCTGATAATATTTCCAGCAGTGGGGTCCTCCACAATATGGACAAGGATCATCTAAATAAGAATAACCATCATTCGAACAAGTTTCATTCCAAGATGCCATGTTAAAATAAATAAAAAATACTAAATAAACTAAAAAAAACTTGAATAGATAAAAAATGAATGTCTAAACTAGAAAAATAGCTAATTCTAAGTCCCCCGGCAATGACACCAAAAACTTGTTGCGGCCAAACGCACATGTAAATATATGCGGTCGTCAAGTAATAAAGTGACTAAAAGTTGGATGTCAAACCCACGAGGAAAATTAGACTATCCTAACTATCTAAACAAGAATGAAAACTATAGGTATTTGATTCTAAACTAATTAAAATAAAGAAAAACACATAATGAACATTGAACGGAGGAAGAGCAGATTTTTATGTTATCAATGTTATGAAAACGATCTAGGGTCATAGGCTATCTAACAATATTCCTATTGTATTCTTCAATTAAATTGACTAACTAATTTATCTAGCTTATTGATTGACATGGTTAATATCGCTCATAAGAATCTGTCGAGTTCTTACTCGCCTATTCAATCTAACCTAACGCCTATATATCTATGGAATTAGAACTAACAAGAACTCAATTATAAATCCTATACATCAACCAAGCAAGGCAATTAGGTATATGTCTATCCTAACCGCGAATCCGTTCCCCGATGCCCAGGTTTAAGAACTTGCTCTACTCAATCGTATGTGCAATCTAGAATTCTACTTTTGAGTCCAATTCTAGATTCGTAGATAGTATTCAATTGGTGATCAATCAATTAAATAAATAAGCGCAAGATTGAATAAACAAACCAATATGATAAATCAAGAAATCAAAATCAATATCTGAATAATAATAGTCATGAAAGAACCACAACCCTAGAACGTGAAGTTTAGCTCCACATAAATATGGTATCCAAACAACAAATCAAACAAAGAAACATAAAAATTATTAAGTTTGGTGGAAGAAAATATGAAACATGGCCTCCACGACAGCTTTGTGCTCTCCCTTGGTCAAAAGTTCCTCTCAAAAACCTCTCAAAATAGGTTTAGGACTCCTTTTATACAAATTAGGGGTGTGTAGGGCCAAAATAACCAAGTCCCGGACGAAACAGGACAAGTCCCGCCTGCAGAAACCAGTAAGTCTGCCGCCTAACCTTTGCTTTCCAACATTTGATTCAATGTGTTGCTTCACGTTTTGCTCGTCCAGGTAATCAATCCACACTTTATTTATTTTGTCTTAACCTTTCTTTCCTTATTTGTGTTTTGTTTTATCTCATCATTATGCCAAAATTTTCCAATCATTAGATACTCATGAGCTAATTATTGTAGTGTAGAAAATACACTTCAAAATATTTATTTTGCTCCCAATTTCATCTCCAAAGTAGCTATACATAAAATAAACTCAATTAAGCACAAATATAGTATAATTTAGCACTAAATCACCAAAATGTAAGGTAAGCAATGCACTAAAATATATAATTGTATCCAAAGAAGGAGAGTCGAGGTCTGGGGGCGTCAAAACAGCTACCTCAATAGTCTCCTAGCAGATACTGCTCCGAGTCTAGCAACCACCGGGTCCAGATGTACCAAGATTTGCACGCAAAGTGCAGAGTGTAGTATGAGTACAACAGACCCAATATACCCAATAAGTAACATGACTAACCTTGGGCTGAAAGTAGTGACAAGCTCAAATAGGCACAATCCAAATCCACATAGTAACATTACATATATAATATGGAAATAACAGTAACTCAGAGAAATCCCATAATCAATTCGTACACAGTACAAAAGTTTAGACATGCTCTCAAGTTTAACAATTTAAGCTCAATATTGATAAAATATGCCAAGTATAGCCAGCATGAGCAATGTTACGTCTTTATGTCTACATGTCAAATATGCATGTTACATGTAATGCAATACAGTAATAAACTTATGTGCTCACACTCTTAGAGTACTCAATCTCACTCAGCACACTCAATCACTCAGCACACTCAATCGCTTAGTACTCTCAATCGCTCAACACTGTCAATCACTCAACACTCGCATTCAATACTCAACGGTACCTGCGGTCACTGCTGGTATGTCAGACTCCGGAGGGGAGGATACTACCCAAGTACTAATATAAGCCAACATGGCATGTTGCGGCGTGCAACCCGATCCCATAAATATATCAATAAAGTATGATGCAGCGTGTAACCCGATCCCATAAATATCACTCACAAGCCGTCCCTCATCCCCCAACTCAGTCATCGATCTCTCCAGTCTCTCGGGCTCATAAATTGGCCAATCAGCCCAAACAAGGATAACATGAACTGAGATATGATATATAAATGATGAATGTAACTGAGTACATAATTACAATTTAAGCAAATAACCTAACATTAGAAATGACCTCAATGGGTCCTTACAGAATAAGCATATAGCCTAAACATGATTTCTAATATGGATCATAGCTCAATTACTCTAACACGTAGGGATTACATGAATAGCAACAAGATTTGATAACTATACAGTACCACGGAATCAATCGAGTCACAATTACCACGGTGCACTCCCACACGTCCGTCACCTAGCATGTGCGTCACTTCAACACCAACCATATAATACAAAATTTAGGAATTCATATCCTCAGCACCAAGTTCAGAAGTGTTACTTACCTCAATTTGCGCAATTCACAACTCCAACAAATGCTTGCCTCGCGAATCAGCCTCTGAACGGCTCGAATCTAGCCATAAACAACTTAATACAATCAATACAAGCTATAGGAATCGATTCCATACGATAAAGCTAAGTTCTTTAACCAAAGTCAAAAAGCCAACCCCAGGCCCAAGTCTCGGAGCCCGATAAAATTCAAATATCCATTCAATAACGAATCCAACCATACTAAAATCATCCAATCCCGACCTCAAATCGCCTTTCAAATCCTCAAATATAGCTTATGATGTTTTCCATAAATTTCCCCAATTATTTCAACCCAAAACACTAATTAAATGGTAAAAACAATAATGGATTCATGTATTTTAATCAAATTCGAGTTATATCACTTACCCCAATCAACTCCCTTGAAAATATATTCAAGATTCGCCCAAAATCGAGGTCTCTATCTTAAAAGATGAAAAATGGAAAAACGCTCCATTTGGAAATAATATATTGTTGCCTAGTTGCCCTTCTTCGCGAATGCGGAAAGTGCCTCGCGTTCGAGAAGCACAAAATCCTCAACTGCCAAATTCCTCTTATGCGAACGCGAGACCTCCCTCGCAAATGCGATGACCACTAAACCAATCCCTATCGAACGCGACCCATCTCCTGCGAATGAGAAAGCTTACATGCATGGGCCTCAAGAACACGAGTCCCATCTCGAGATCGCGAAGCACAGACCCTCAAGACCATCGTGAACGCATAATTCTTATTGCGAATGCGAAGAACAGACTTCACCAGTCACCCAGATACACATCGCAAATGCGAGATCTCTCTTGCGAATGCGTATAACGAAACCAGACACGAGTAATTCAGTAACTCTACAAGGCTAAACTCAATTCGCAATCAATTTGAATCTCACCCGAGCCCTCCCCCCCCCCCCCCCGAGAACCTATCCACACATACCAACACTTCCTAAAATATCATACTAACTTAGTCGAACCCTCAAATCACATAAAACAACATCGCAAACACAAACCACACCCCAATTCAAGCCTAAGGAGCTATTGAACTTCCAACTTCTAAAACCAATGTCGAAACATACCCGATCAACTCCGATTGACCTCAATTTTTGCACATAAGTGATAAATGACATAACAGACCTATTCAAACTTCCGAAACTAAAATTCTAGCCTGGTAACAACAAAGTCAACTCTCGGTCAAACTTCTCAACTTTTCAATTTTCAATCAAGAGGGCATGAGGACTGAAAACTCTCTCAGCGCACGTTAGTCTTAACATGCGCCATCCATGGGGAGGAGAGAGAAGACCGTCATCCCTATACAAATTTCGATCCATAAAGCAACGGGTAAGAATGTCATTCAAGATGCACAAATAGGAATCCAACAAAAAAGGGAAATCTTGTAGAAATTGATAAAACAGTGAGGAGGTTAAGGTTCAGCAAATCGCAGAGCCATCAAAGGTCAACGCTAACATGGTAAGGGAGAAGGTAAATACGCCATTGAAGGAGAGAGTTAGTGAATGGAATAGCGATGTTAAAAGCCAGGGAAGTGGAAGCAGACTATCCTGGGTGGATGAAGTTGAAGCATAGGAGAAAGAAACTAGTAAGCAGGCACATGCAGAGTCAATCTGGGATAAAATTGACATTTCTAAAATATCAAATGCAAGGTTTAAACTTGAATTTGTGAGTCCTGAAAATGATGGGGATCGTATGATATGGGAGATATAATTGGAAGATATAGAGTCTGAAATCACGTAATAGAGGAATGCAGTGATTGCTATGTGTTGGGAGATTATCCTCCGTTTAATGTGCTTAATGGTTATTTGTAGAGGATATGGGGAAAACATGGGATTGACAAAATAGCAATGCTTAAAAATGGCATTGTGATGGTGAGGTTTGACACTGAGGTGGGGAAGAATGAAGTCATTCAGGAGGGTATCTTTCATTTTGATAACAAACCGCTTATTGTGAAAGCTTGGACTCCAGATATGGAGTTCTCAAAAACAGAATTGTCCACTATTCCACTATAGATCAAACTTTCAGGGCTGGAATTTAAGTATTGAAGTGCAAATGGATTGAATAAGATAAGAAGTTTAATAGGAAAGCAATTAATGGTAGACAAGAATACAGAAAAGAAAGTAGGATTGCAATTTGCTAGAATGATTGTTGAAGTGAAGGTAGGTGATCAACTTCCTGAGGAAATCTACTTCATGAACGAAAATGGGGAGGTCATTGAGCAAATGGTGACCTATGACTGGAAGCCAACTATGTGTGAGTTGTGTCAAAAATATGTGCATCCAGGAGATAGATGTAGGAGGAATAAGGAAAGAAAGAATGAGGTGGGGGAAGCTACTAAGGGAGATGAAAAACTTATGATTGTTCCAGTGGGCAATACCATTCAGCTGGAGGGTACATCTAGGGGTGTCAATGAGCCTGATCAAAGACCAAATCCTGCTAAACATGTACAGGAGATGGCAAGGAACAGAAGGTATCAAGGTAGTGGATTAGCTCAACCATTGAAGACAGAGAATGAAAATGGAGCTCAGGATGTAATAAAAATGTAATAACAACTAAGAATTCTTTCTTGCCACTTGGGAAGGAGGAAGGTAAAAAGAATGTGGGAAGTGCAGGGAATAAGGATGGACCATCATCTCTCCAAGTGGGGGATGGTTAATATACTTAGCTGGAATGTGAGAGGCCTGAATAGCCTCACTAAGCAGAAGGAAGTTAAACTCCTCTGCAATGAGCTTGATGTTGGATTAATTGGTCTTTTGGAGACTAAAATTAAGAATAACAAGATTGATATAATAGCAGCTAGAATGTTTGAAGATTGGAAATACTACACTAACCATTTATCGCATTACAATGGGAGAATCTAGTTGGTGTGAAAGGAGGAAATATACAATATTACTATAATAAGTGAGAATGCTCAGGCTATAACCTGCAAGGTTAAACATATACTGTTAAAACTGGAATTTGTGGCTTCATTTGTGTATGCTTACAATCAGAAGGAAGAGAGAAAGGCACTATGGGAATATTTGAATCAAGTTTCAATGGGTATGAATCAACCATGGATAGTATTAGGAGACTTCAACTCTGTCTTGCATGTAGGGGAAAGACAAGGAGGAAAGCATGTTACTATAGTTGAAGTTCTGGATTTTCAAGCATGTTTAGATATGAATGGACTGGTGGAGCTTCCTAATGGGGGTGCTCTTATACATGGAATGATAAATAAGAGAATGGTAGGGTGTTCTCTGGGATTGATTGGGTATTTGTTAATGGGGATTGGATGGACAAATATGGTAGATTGTAGAGCAAGGTTCTTACCTGGAGGGGTGAGTGATCACAACCCTGTACAGGTCACAACCATGCAGCATACTTGCAGGAGAAAGAAAGCATTTAAATATTGTATTGTATGGAGTACTCATCCCCAATTTATTGAAATAGTAGAGGAGGGGTGGAAGTAGGAAATAGAAGGATGGAAGATGTTTCAAGTGGTGAAGAAACTTAAAGGTCTCAAACCTAGACCGCAGAATTTGCATAAAAGCAATTTCAATAACATAGTGAAGGAAGCAACAATGGATAGAGAGAATCCGTTGAAGAGCCAAGAACTACTTCAGCTTAATCCTTTGGATGTACATTTACAACAAGAGGATAGGAGATTTGGGACAAAGTTTAAGAGGTCTAACTATCTGGCAGAAATATTCCTTCAACAAAGGAGTAAAGCAACCTGGATACGATTGGGGGATGATAACACTAGGTACTTTTACTCTGTGATAAGTTAGTACAAGCAGTCACACAGTTGCAGGATAGTAATGGGAACATACAGGATGATCCAGAAGCTATAGCTGAAGTGTTTGTACAGTTTTATAAATAACTATTGGGTGAACAAGGAGGGTGGCGAAGTCACCATAGTTTCTACACAATGGTCATATACTAACTACACAACAACTAGTTCTACTAGGGGTGGTGTCGGTCGATTCAGTCGGTAATTATGAAAATAAAGTTCGATTTATCGGTTTTTGATTTTGTAATATTAATAACCAAATCAAACCAAAGTATTTACGGTTCAGTGCGGTTTTTTCAAAATTTGGTTCGGTTATTTCCGGTTTATTTTTTCGGTTATTAACGGTTCAAGATTTTTATATCTTGAATTTACTTATAGTGGTCATAAACTTTCCGTGGTCATAAAATGCGAGAAACTTTATTCTAAAGCAAGTCTGATCCCAAATAAGACCTTTGTTTCTTCTCTCTGTTTTTCTATTCATACTTTGAATATTAGTCCATACAAAACAGAGGTACAATATACACAGAGGATAGCAAGGACCATTATACTATTCATGCCTGACTAATAATCTCTAATTCACAAAAGCCACTAAATTGGGCTAACTCAGAAAATGATATAGAGACAAATGTAATGATGCAACATTGAAACAAGAAGGGAAAACCAAGAAGAAGAGAACATAAAATAAAATTAAAGAAAAGGCTAAAAATTGAAGCTGTGGAAGTTGAAATGGTTTCCAATTGATCAGAAATTGTCGAGAACTTCCAAAATAAAATTGTTGGAGAAAAGAAACAGAAAATTACTCAGAGATTAATGAAACATCAAAATAACTTAGCGAAAAATTACAGAAAGTCAAGTCCATGTTCCTATTTAACAAAATAACGTAGCATAGAAAGGGATCAATAGAAGAAAGTTACATGCTGACTTTAACTTAGCGGAATAATCAACACAAAAAATTTTCACCAAAATCGAATGAGCTGAGGAACAGAGAAAAGGAACTCAGAACTCAGAAGAAGTCGCACTAATCTGAGGAAGAAGGATGAGCGACGAGCTGAGGAAGAAGGCGTCACAGTTGAGCTGAGGAAGAAGGCAGCAGTCGCACAAAGGAACCCTAAATCTAATTTTTGATTTAGGTTTGGGAAATAGGAACGTATTAGTAAGACTAAGTCTTAGGTAATTAGGTTTGGGTAAGGCTTTAAATGGGTATTGGACTATTGGGCTTCAGCCTTCAGATGGGTAATAAGTTTTAGACTCTCAAAAGAACCCATATGTTCAAACCTATTTTTCTCAACTAATATCCAAAATTTTGATTTTTCGGTTTAACCGAAAATCAAAATACCAAAACCGTAAAATGTACCGAAAAACCGAAATTTAATAATTTAAAAACCGTGCACTGACCTAATAACCGATTAAAGCGAAACTGAAAAACCAAAATTTATGATTCGGCCGGTATTATACCCACCCCTAAGTTCTACTTGACCTAGACACAAGGAAAGATGTTGAAGATGAAATGATGAGTATCAATGTGAACAAAAGCCCAGGGGCTGATGAGTTTGGGAGTGGTTTTTTCAAAAGTGAATGGAACATTGTTGGTGATGAAGTAAGTGAAACTGTGCTAGACTTCCTAAAAAATGGGAAGATGTTAAAACAACTGAATGCTACACTGATTAGTTTGATTCCTAAGGTGTCTAATCCATTGAATGCTGGGTAGTTTAGGCCTATATCTTGTTGTAACACTATATACAAATGCATCTCTAAGATTCTATGTAAGAGACTAAAGAGAGTGTTACCATCACTGGTCAGTGAATCACAAGAAGCTTTTGTCCAAGGAAGATCATTGGTGCACAATGTATTGATTTGTCATGATCTCATGCGATACTACAGCAGGAAAACTACTCCAAGATGCTTAATGAAGATTGACTTGAATAAGGCTTATGATATGGTGCGCTGGGAGTTTATAGAGGATATGCTAAAAGGCTATGGATTTCCATAAAGTTTTATTCAATTGGTAATGGCATGTGTCTCTTCTACATCATTTTCTATCAAAGTGAATGGGGAGGGATATGGTTACTTTGCTAGGAGAAAGGGATTGAGGCAAGGTGATCCGATATCACCCCTCCTGTTTGTAATGGTTATACTTGTCCAGAATTATGGGAAGAATGAGTCAATTACCAGATTTTAGATTTCATCCTATATGTAAGAGACAAAAGCTTACTCATTTGATATTTGCTGATGACCTCATGATTGTTTGCAAGGGGAATATTAGCTTTGTTAACAAAGTTACGGAAGCATTAAAATATTTTTCAGAGGTGACTGACTTAATAGCAAATGTGGATAAATCTAATCTGTTTGTGGCTGGAGTGGATGCAGAAATTAAGGAGAACCTAGTAGAGATGACTGAATTTGCAGTAGGAACATTCTCAATAAGGTACTTGGAATTACCACTTTCACCTAAGAAGTGAAATAAGATGGAATGTCATCAATTAACTATGAAGATTACTGAGAAAATTTGAGCCTATTCTGCTAAGAATCTATCTTATGCAGGTAAATTACAAGTTATAAACTATGTTCTATTTTCATTACATAATTTTTGAGTAATTTCTGGGGGAGGCAATATTCATCCTCCCACAGAGTGTGTTAAAAGAGGTCCATAGGAAGTGCAGAAAATTTCTATGAGGAAGTATTGCAGAGCAGAAAAAGGTTTTTCTAGTTGCCTGGGAGAAAATTTGTAAACCAAAAACACAAGGAGGTTTGAATGTTAAAGGATGTAGGAACTGGAATATAGCAGCCACATGAAAATTGGTGTGGATGATAATGGAGAAAGCATATAACCTATGGGTGAAGTGGGTGCATGGTATATATATGAACAATGGTATAATATTTTAGGAGCATCAAGCAACAGTGGACAGTAGCTGGTACTAGAGAAGGCTCAACAAGCTAAAACTGAGGATGACAAGTTGGTACCACAATGGAAGGTATTGCCTAACTGTTAATAGGCACTATTTTATAACAAAAAGGTATTTGAAACTAATAGGAGATGCTCCTAAGTTACAAGCAGCTGGTCTAGTATGGAGCAAAGTAATGCTCCAAAAACACAGGTTCATAGTATAGCTTTTTATGCAGGGGAGACTTATGACAAAAGATAGACTACTAGATATGGGAATACACTGCGACAACACAACATGTGGGATATGTGATGATGGAAGTATAGGGAATGCAGTGCACTTATTTCATGAATGTACCTGATTTGTGCAGCTATGGACAATGGTAAAGTAATGGATTGGTCTCAGCATATAACTTCCAGAGGTGGCAGATACCATGCATAACATCAATAGGAAACATTGGAGAATATTTAAGAAGAAGATCATGGTAGTGATATATGGAGCGGGAATTTATCAAATATGGCAAGCACGGAACTAGAGATATTTTAGAGGACATAGTGTAAATAATAGTTTTGTTTTGCAACAAATACAAAATGTAATAAGGGAAAGAATTGATATGTTGAGGGAAACTAAGGAAGCAAGGAAAACTGGATTTCTAATTGAGAGGTTATGTAACTAGTAGTCATGTTCTGTTTTGAGAGAGTGGTCGAGGCTCAATTACTGGTTCTATAACAGTATTGAGTGCTCTTTATGTGTAAACTGATGGTTTGGTTGTCTGGTAATATATTCACATCTTATTACCAAAAAATAACTTTTTAACTTTCGCTAATTCAAGCCAAATTGACCTACGGATCCCCAAATCAATATCCGAACACACTCCTAAGTCCAAAATCACCATACAGAGCTATCAGAACCATCAAAACTCTATTCCAGAGTCATTTACACATAAATTAACATCCGATCAACTCTTTCAACTTAGGCTTCCAACTTTGTGATTAAGTGACCCAATTCATTCCGAAACATCCTCGGAACCAAACCAACCACCCGACAAGTCACATAACAAGAAACGAACATAAAATAAGCAATAAATAAGGGAACGAGCTACAATACTCGAAATGACCGGCCAGATCGCTACAACAAGCTACATTTGTATCTTAAATATTTTATGAGATTGAACTAGAAAAGCAAATAAGCTCAAATGTCAATTCATGTTTGGCTGCTTCAATAATTAATCAGCCTATTACTAAATAAAGGGAATGACTAACACATCTTACACACATGCCTAACACTAAAACTATTCCAGAGTGATCATTACAATTGGCATAACCCAAATTTCCTAAGTGAATATAAGATAGCCCAATGGAAGTGTCAAAGCCCAAAAGGAGGATGAAAAGGTTAAAATAAAATATTTTAAAAGTATATAAAAACAAATATACTTGCGTGTGTCATTTTATAAAATTGTATGTCTAATTGATGGCAAAAAAGCATAAATAACCAGATTTAAAACTAGTTATTGAAAAATAGCCATAGTTTCAAAAGTAATCGAAATTAATTGAAAAATAGCCATAGTTTCAAAAGTAATCGAAATTAATTGAAAAATAGCCATAGTTTCAAAAGTAATCGAAATTTAGTCACTTTTTCATAGATAAAATCTAAACAAAATTATCCTTAAAAATCGGGAAACATTCCAGCATAATATGTTGGAATTCGAATTTTTTACATATGAGATTGCAACATAATATGCTGGAGTTCCAACATAATATGTTCAAAGTTTATACGCAAGAGCTCCATAATCCAACATATTATGTTGGAACTTTTCGTATGTTGGAGTTCCAACATAATATGCTGGAAGTTTATATGCAGGAGCTCTATAATCCAGCATATTATGCTGAAAATTTATGTAGCAAAATAGTGGCTATTTTTCAATGACTTTGCAATTACTGACTATTTTTTAATTACCGGCCTAAAAACTGGCTAGCCCGTGCTATTTTCACCTAATTGATTCTGCTTTGGCCCAATTTATTTATTTTTCATTTTGGATCGATTTTCAATTTTCTTAAAAGCTCATAGTTTAGATCACCATAGTTCATGCACCACTGATCATTTGACTTGTACGTAGTACGTGAGTCCTATAATTCTTGAATAAATAACTTGTGATGTGCGTTCTAACTCATAAGAGAATATAAGATGGTGATTAAACAGAACCAAACTTCAAAAAGTTTATAGGAAGAGAGAGTAAAAGCTTTTAAGTTTTTATCAAACCAGGGGAGGGAATCAAGCAATTTCTACCAAGTGTTTTTTGTATACAATATAAAAAGAAAAGTAGAAAAAGAATTAAAAATAATAGCTAGCTATTCTATCTCCCCCTTTACATATATTGATAACATACATAGATGTTTACCCGAAAAACGGATAGAGTTGAATTTATACATAATTCTAAGGATACATGGTATAACTTGGTACAAATTGGAAAGATAAGTAGAAATATATCGAATATTGACCGTAAAAAATAGTGAATACAAACTCAAATTGAGTAAAGAATGATTGATAAATGAACAAGATGAATCAATATCAAAAGCCCAAAAAGGACAATATTTGCTATATGTTATGTAAATCTTAATTATTTTGAATGTGAGGATGTAAGAAATGTATCTCGATTTACAAATGATAATCACTCTTGATATAGTGGATGAATCATATTTTGGATATAATTAAAAATACATAGTGGAGATCTCATGATAGATTAATTAATTAGTTTTTCCTTTATTTTCGCCGAGATTCTCTTCCCCAGTGCGGCTATAACGGCTCTTTGTCTTTTGGCTCGATCTTGATCGGTCTCGGTATTGGTCGGTCTCTGGGTCTCGAGCTCGATATTGATTCGAGCTCGATCGGTCTTTGGGACTCGAGCTCGATATTGACTCGAGCTCGATATTAATTCGAGCTCGATATTAATTGGTCTCTGGGTCTCGATCTCGATATTGACTCGAGCTCGGTATTGATCGGTCCCTGGATCTTGAGCTCGATAACCCAACTTCACATCATGACTCGATATTATAATGACGACTCTCGGTCCATCATGCTCCAATCTTGACTAATCATACGAAGGGCAAACTCGATTTTGACCGTATACAAATAGTCCCCTCGTTTCTCGGAAAGAAGGTGGCGAGAAATGATATGATTTTTCAACTTCTGACTAGATACATACTGATGTCTACGTTGAGCCCGATTGTGACGTATGTGACACATGTCCAGTCGGTCCGGTTACCAAGGTATTAAATGTGCGTCACTCGATGGTCGGCCACTGCCAATTTTGAACCGTCACTGTGAAATCTATAAATAGCCTCCTTCTTCATCATTTCAAACTTTTATCTTCAAATCTCTTTTCATTCCAATCTTCATAGTTCTTCATCTTCCCCAAAGCTCTCTATTTCCAGGTTTTGGAATTTCTTTACTTGTTCTTCTCAAAACACCAAATACTTCACAATCCCTTCTTATTTGTTCATAAAAATTTAGATGGCAAACAGTGGTGGAGCCACGCCTTGAAGAACTTGTTCCCGAGGGGTGTGTTATTGATTCCGATTTTAAGGTCGAGAAACCCTTATCGGTTGCTGGTCGATGCGAGTCAGCATCGAGATATATATGCTCGATACCAAAAAGTCTTCTTGACCTAGTGAAAAAAGACTGCAATTGGAAAAATAAAAAGGTTGTGATACCGGCACCGGAGGAGGCGATCACTACCCACGTGGAAGGGTACCTGACTGTTTATACTTATCCTTTCATGCTGGGTCCTCTTGATTCAGTCATCGTCGATTTTTGCAAGAAGTATCAGGTGACCCTCGATCAAATTCACCCTTATTTCTCGAGGATTGTGATACTGCTCCGTTTATTTGCGAGCAAAATCGACGGGCTTCCCTTCACCCTCTACCACCTCGTAAGATTATATAGCCCTCATATTTACCGAGGTGGGCTGATAAAGCTTCAATGCCGGACCACCAAGGCGTTCACCTCGAGCATAGATGAAGATAAAGATTGGGGTTGGATGAGCCGGTTCGTTCGAGTGAAGACCTCGGACCTAATCCCGGCTGAGAGTATGCCATTTCCCGAGAAATAGAATATGAACCGTAAGTGTGATTCTGTTTTTAGTTTTTGTTGTTTTTACTTCTTCATCTTTTCTTATCAGTATTTTTCTTGACGTAACCGTTGCTTGGATGCTGGGTGCAGTTTCCCATATTGAGAACTGGGTCAGGAACCTAGTTTCGATGTCAACATACGCCGAGCGCGCATGGCGCGATTTGTCAAAGGGCCGGTGGGAGGCTCGTACTCATGGTAAACCTTCCTCTTGGCTCACCGATTTACTTACCGTTCAAGCATTTTTTCAGGCATAAGTTTTCCTTACTTTTCTTTCTTTGTAGGTCTCGGAAAAGATACGGTTATGAGACCCCCATCAGATGATGAAGAAGATTTACCGGCTATCTCAAAACCAGAGAAGGTGATTAAGAGAAAAGGGGCCTTGGACTCCGAGGGTCAAAACCCCAAGAAGAGAGCGGCTAGTAAACCCAAGGTGAACATAATCCCTTTGACTATGGAGTCGGTCCTGAGTCTAAGGGATGAAGAAGAAGAAGAAGAAGAAGAAGAAGAAAGTGATTACGGGTTGGTGGCCTGTGCACGGGCTAGCACCGATACTCAAAATACTTCGGTATCGGTGGGAGTTGATACTGCTTCGTCCAGTCTTAATAAGATCAAGGTCGAGGAGGAGACTTTGACCCAAGTTCCCGAGCTGGGGGGGACTGAGGATGTTTTACCTCGGGGCAAAGAGACTGTCAAAGAAGTTGTGGATGCTGGTGTGCGAACCGAGCTTGAGGCTCCCCAAGACGAAAACGACGCCCAAAATGACCTACTCAGGGCAATAGAGATCGGGGATTCCCCCTCTTTCCCTTCATTTTCCCGGTCGATGATACGTGACGCTCAAGCTGTGGAGACTTGTCACGGGGAGGGAGCCCATGGAGAAAGGATCCTTTCTGTAGTTATTTTATTGGGGTAGAAAATGTCACCGGTCCGAGTGACTTGGAGGCTCCGAAGAAGAGCTCGAGCGAGGTGGGAGTGCCTTGCCTTTTCAATGCAACCCAACAGGCCCTAAATCAGGTAAATCCATACTTTCTTTGCCAATTTTCATACTTGTGTTTTTATTTCCTTGTATAATTCATTCTTTTTATTTTTGTAGGCTTATGTGCTTCATCACGAGGTGTTTTTCCAATCCCAAGGGGAGCTGAGCCGGTACGAAGCCGAAGTTCGAAGGCTTACTGAGGAGAGAGATGCCTTCAAGCTTCTCAGTGAACAGAGAAAAGCAAAAGTAAAAGGACTTCGGGCTGAGCTAGAAAGAACAAGCCGAGATGGCCGAGCATTTTAAAAGAATCTTTGAATTTATTGATATTGACTCGGGAGTGATGGCTAACAATTCGGTCTCGCAGGTCGAGCAAAAGTTCGATGTGATCAGGCAGCTTCGTGTTGAAGTGGACATAGTGAAAGCGGAGGCCGAGGAATGGAAGAAGAACATGGACTGCCTCGCCTCAGAAAAGGAGAATGCCTGAACTCAACTAGCTTCGACTGACGTTCAACTCTGAAGCTTGAAAGAGAAAGCCTCGGTGCAAGCCAAGAAAATCGAGGAGTTCCAGTCTCGGTTGAGCTCAGCAAATTCTGATCGAGAGAGACTGGCCACAGAACTTGTAGCGGCCAAATTGGAAGGAGAGAAAACCATGGCCAATGCTGATGCAATGGTAGCCGTTTATCGATCTGATGCCGAAGTTGCTCAGGTTAGAGAAAGGGAGGTTGCTGAGGCTGCTTAGGCTCAAGCAAACTGGGTTGATGAGCATGCTAAATGCCAGTCTCGAATGGAGACTCTCGAAGAGATCCATGCTCGTGGCTTCGATCTTACAACCGAGATCGAGAAAGCTAAGGAGCTTGAAGCCGAAACCAGAGAGTTGGCTTTTCCCGATGATGATGATACTGGGAGTACGGGAGGGTCTGAATGTGAAGGGGGCCTCGAGGGCGAAGATGCTGCTCCCAGAGAGGACTAATCCTTTAGTATTTTTTGTGTTTCTTATAAGACCGTTTTGGTCTTTTGTAGATAAATTTAATCGGGCCATGTTGCCCTTGTAAATGATTTTTGACGTGTATAAAAAACTTTCTTCCTTTATGCCTTATAGAATTGTGAAGTTGCATTCTAAGGTTGGGGTTCAGATAATTTGATCAAAACCGAACTAGTGTAGCCCTTAAGCCTTTTGATCGAGTGAGTGCTTGCTCAAACTCGAAGTAAAGTAACCCTTAGTATTTTAGTTGAGCGAGGTCGGTCTCTCGAACTCAAAGCAGAAAACATCCCTTAGGTTTTATGGTCAAGTGAGTGTTTGCTCGAACTCTAAGTAAAAAATATCCCTTAGGTTTTATGGTTGAGTGAGTGTTTGCTCGAAATCGAAGTAAAAAATAGCCCTTAGGCTTTATGGTCGAGTGAGTGTTTGCTCGAACTCAAAGTAAAAAATAGCCTTTAGGCTTTATGGTCGAGTGAGTGTTTGCTCGAACTCGAAGCAAAGTAGCACTTAGGCTTTATGGTCGAGTAAGGATGGTTTCTCGAACTCGAATTAAGGTAAACCCTAGGCAATCAAGTGAGAATGATTTCTCGAACCCGAATTAAGGTAGCCCTTAGGCTTTATAGTCGAGTAAGAATGATTTCTCGAACTCGAATTAAGGTAGTCCTTAGGCTTTGTAGTCGAGTGAGAATGATTTCTTGAACTCGAATTAAGGTAGCCCTTAAGCTTTGCAGTCGAGTGAGAATGATTTCTTGAACTCGAATGAAGGTAGCCCTTAGGCTTTGCAGTCGAGTAGGAATGATTTCTCGAACTCGAATTAAGGTAGCCCTTAGGCTTTGCAGTTGAGTGAGAATGATTTTTCGAACTCGAATTAAGGTAGCCATTAGGCTTTGCAGTCGAGTGAGAATGATTTCTCGAACTCGAATTAAGGTAGCCCTTAGGCTTTGTATAATTCGATCTCATTGATTTTTCGGATGGCAGTCCCTGATTTATGGGGTAATCATTCGAACTCCGGTCATGGTCGGCCTTAAGCTTATTTACATAATAGATCAAGAATATGAAGTAGAAGAACCTTTCTAAGGTATGAGATATCGGTAAAGAAGAAATTTCTCTTTATATGTCATCATACATGTGTACATGTTTTGTGCCAGGTCTCGAGCAAATTATGCGGGCATGGTTCGTTTGACCATTTGGCCCTTACAATTTTTTCCTGTCGAGACCTTGTTGCCATGAAGTAATTTCTTTGCATCGAACTTGATATATTCGAGGGAAGTGACCCCCAGTATTCGAGGTTGATTGTAAAGAGGCCTCGAATACTGTTGAACTGCTCTAAGTTAGCACGATCAATGGTTGCCTCATTAAAAACCTCGCCAAAAAACCCATTTGGAAAAAACCGGTCTAAGGGAAAAAGAGTGCAACGTGAGCATTCAGATCTAAAGGCTTCGAGTTGAAGAATCCATTCCTGTTTCTGGTTGAACACTTGCAAGTGTTAGTTTCGAAATACAAATGAACATGGGAGGGTCCTACCTTAGTAGTAGTATCGCTTTAGGTGCGATACATTCCAATTGCTCAGTAGTCATTTGCCGTTTATCATACCGAGCTTGTAGGATCCTTTTCCGACGATTCTAAGAACCTTATACGGCCCATCCCAGTTCGGACCCAGTTTCCCTTCATTCAGATTTTGGGGGTTGAGGGTGACTTTTCTTAGCACCAAGTCCCCGATTTTAAAATGTCGAAGATTGGTCCTTCGATTGTAGTACCTCTCGATTCGCTATTTTTGGGCGGCCAATCGGACGAGAGTGGCTTCTCGTCTTTCATCCAACAATTCTAGGCTCGTATTCATGGTCTCGTTATTCGACTCCTCTGTTTCATATCGAAATCTGATGCTAGGTTCTCCGACCTCAGCCGAGATCATGGCTTCGACGCCATAAACCAACGAGAATGGTGTTGCTCCGGAATTGGATTTCGATGTTGTGCGGTATGCCCATAGGACCTCGGGAAGTATTTCTCTCCATTTTCCTTTGGCATCGGTCAATTTCTTCTTAAGGTTTTGGATGATGGTTTTGTTGGTCGATTCGGCTTGTTCGTTCCCGTTGGGATAATACGGTATTGATAGGATCCTTTTGATCTTATGATCCTCGAAAAATTTAGTTACTTTGTTGCCGATGAATTATTTTCCATTATCACATACAATCTCGAATGGCATCCCGAATCGACATATGATGTGGTCCCAAATGAAGTCTATCACTTCTTTTTCTCTGACTTTCTCGAAAGCCTCTGCTTCAACCCATTTAGAGAAATAATTAGTCATAAATAAAATAAGCTGAGCCTTACCCGGGGCCGATGGGAAGGGGCCAACGATGTCCATTCCCCATTTTATGAAAGGCCATGGAGATAGGACCGAGTGGATTAGTTCTGTCACGCCCCAAAACCGAGGAGCGCGACCGATGCTCAATCGAGTGAACCCGACCGAGCAAGCCTGTTAGATTCCTTCTACCCAAACTCACTCATAAATAAAGAGAATATATGTTTTCCTTAATTAAACAATAATGTGGTCATGTCTGCAATTACCAATTTCTTACCATAAGTTTCACCATTTTTAAAGTCTCAAATGGACAAGTAATACAAGCACAGCATAGCATAATTTGTCTTTCCCAGCACCAATACACAACCCACACTATGTCTACAGAGCCTCTATAGATAAAGAAGAGTACAATGATAATGCCGGCAACAAGGCTTCAGCTATATCTTAAACAGAATACACAAAGTACAAAAGATTCATGACCCCGGAATGAAGTGGGGCTCACCAAGTCAGTTGGGAAGAAGGTGCACTACTATCACTGACCAATATCTCCTGCTGTGGAACCACCTGCATCCATTGAAAGATGCAGCGCCCCCGGCAAAAGGGACGTTAGTACTGTCGAATAGCACTAGTATGTATAACTAAACATCCTCTCAATAGAATGACAAATAATACAAATAAGATTATCATAATATCAATGAAAGCCTTAATTAACATCATACCTCAATTTAGGATCAAGACAGTGTTCAAATTAATTTCCATATCACATTGGGAGATTTTTAGTATCGATATACCATTGTCCACAATACTAGTACCATTATTCATAAAACCAGTACCACCACACTCTTAGCACGGGTCCGATCACGACCCGATCGGCTAGGCTATCTCAGTGGAGACATCAACTACAATTTCTCTCAATATCAATACCACCGTCTTTAACACGGAGTCCGATCACGACCCGATCGGCTAGGCTATCCATTAGGGACATCGACCACAATCACAATTTCAATTACAATTTTCAGCACAATCACCACCATGTGTGCGGTATGGTGTCCGATCACGACCCGACCGGCTAGGCTGTCTTATTTGAGACATCAACCTTTTTATATCAATCATTGCATTTCATAATACTTTCACATCTTTTCATTTCATTGGCACTAGTTGCTATAATTATAAGATCATTCTTAGCACATTGGCCATATTCAGTATTTCATGCTCACATTATCAATTTCAAATATCATCCTCATCATTAACAAAAAACACAATTCAAATCAAAGTGTGTAGTACACATATGAGCAATTTAGAGTCTAATGCACATAGAGATATTTCACAAAATTTAGCATAATAGCCTTCATTTGAACTTGACTTAAAGTCGAAATATTATTAATGCACATCCCATATTTTAACACATCCTCAATTGGTAACATAACATGAATAGAGCATTTGGGATGCTTGTTGAACATATATCTTTCAACCCAATCTTACTCGGAATAGCCAATTTCATAATGAATCACTCGGGACTTACATAATTTACATGAATATCGTGGGATTCAATTCTAAGAAAGAGTATAGCCAACATACCTCACTAGAGCTTCCTTACACTCTAAATATTCCAGAATTCTTAGCAACTTCAATCTATTGTAGAAATATAACAAATTGAATCAAAACTAGGAAGGTGATCATGGTTCGAGCTCATTTGAGCATTTTATCAAACACTAAGTGTGCATTAAGGTTCCAAGGTCCCTTTTATGGAGAATTCCATCATCCCACAACCCAATCTTTACCATTTTTAACTCAACAATCTTCCTACGCCCTTTGATAACACATGTATGTAAAATAAACAACTCCCATGCCCAAAAATTATCTTGCTAGTTACCCATTTTCAGAAAATTTCGAAATTAGGGTTTAGGGTATAGAATCTTACCTTTAGAATGAAGACCTAGTGAGCTTCCCTTCTTAATCTTCCAAAACTTGAGCAAGAATTGAAGAACACCTTCTCACTCTAGGGCACTCTCTCTCACTCTAAAATATCAGATTATGTCTCAAAAATGGCCAAAAGAGTGTATTTAACGAAATAGGGTTGGGTTTTAAAAATCCAAAAATGGAGCTCCTGAACAAGGTAAGCGATCGCATAACCGATATGCGGACCGCATATCGGTCGCATAATTGATTACAAAATAGCCAAAAGAACTGTCTGTGTATGCGGTCACTATGCGGTCGCATAGTGCATCGCATAACAGTTATGCGGTCACATAGTCGACCGCATAGTTGCTTCCAACTGACCAAATTAACTGCCTCACTCTGTTGCCATTATGCGGTCCGCAGAGTGGTTCTGCGGTCGCATAATGGACCGCAAAAATACACTTTTCCGCCAAAAATTTTCCTTTACTTTCTGGTGCATTGTTCAACCTAAAAAGTCCGAGACTAGTCCGGCACCATGAAACATTATTTTCTTTGCAAACTTTACCGGGCTTTATACTTAAGTACTTCGAAATTTTCTGGGGTGATATATTCTCCCCGGGTTGACGAATCATGGGCGCATGTCTTTGGCATTTGTCGCATTTTCGAATGAACTCCCTTGCATCCTTGCCCATATCGATCCAATAATACCCTGCTCTGATTACTTTGTGGACCAACGAATCGGTACCGAAATTATTTCCACAAGTGCCCTCATGAATTTTCCGAAGGATGTAATCAGTATCTCCTGGTCCTAAATATATTGCCAATGGTCCACCAAACGTCCTTCTAAACAGCATTCCGTATTTGGACAAGGTGAAATGTGTTGCCTTTATGCGCAGAGCTCTCGATTCTTTTGGATCTGATGGAAGCTTCTTGTTCTTAAAGTACTCTATATATTTGTTTCTCCAATCCCAGGTTAAACTTGTGGAGTTTATCTCGGTGTGACCTTCTTCGATTACCGATCTCATGAGTTGTACGACAGTCCCCGAGTTGAGTTCGTCATCTTCGATCGATGAATCTAAGTTTGCAAGAGCGTCGGCCTCACTGTTCTGTTCTCGGGGTAGATGTTGCAAAGTCCATTCCTTAAATCGATGTAGAGCCACATGTAGTTTATCCAAGTACCTCTGCATTTGATCTTCTCGGACTTTGAAAGTCCCGTTAACTTGGTTTACCACGAGGAGGGAATCACGCTTAGCTTCTACGACTTCCACTCCCAAAGCTCCTAGCTAGTTCGAAACCTGCAATCATGGACTCATACTCGGCCTCATTGTTAGTCAATTTTGTAGTTCTGATAGACTGTCTAACTACATTATCTGTGGGTGATTTTAGTACAATGCCTAGTCTGGACCCCTTCGCGTTCGAGGCACCGTCAGTAAAGAGGGTCCAGACCCGAAGAGGTACCCGATTTTATCAGTAACTCTTTTTCAATCTCGGGTATGAAGGCCGGTGTAAAGTCAGCCATGAAGTATGCCAAGATTTAAGATTTGATAGCGGTTAGGGGTCGATACTCAATATCGTACCCACCGATTTCTATGGACCATTTGGCCAATCGACCAGAAAGCTCGGGTTTATGCAAAATATTTCGAAGAGGATAAGTTGTTACAATATGTATCAGATGACACTTGTAATATGGTTTCAGTTTCCTAGAGGCGATTATTAAAGCAAGCGCTAATTTTTCAAACTGTGGATATCTAGTTTCGGCCTCGTCTAAGGTCCGCATGACATAATAAATAGGGAATTGCGTACCTCGTTCTTCTCGAACAAGAATTCCACTTACCGCTATCTACGAGACAGCTAAGTACATGTAAAGATGTTCGTCTACTTTCGGGGTATGAAGTAGCGGTGGGCTCGATAAATACTGTTTTAGTTCCTCCAAAGCCTGCTGGCATTCCGGAGTCCATGCAAAGTTGCTTTTCTTCTTAATATGTGAGAAAAATCGGTGGCTCCTATATGAGGATCTCGAAATGAATCGTCCTAGGGCGGCTATCCGTCCCGTTAGCCTCTGCACGACTTTTACATTATCTACTACTGTGATGTCCTCGATAGCTTTGATTTTATCGGGGTTGATCTCGATTCCTTGATTGGATATCATGAAACCAAGAAACTTTCTCGGGCCAACCCCGAATGCACATTTTTCGGGGTTGAGCTTCATATTGTACTCCCTCAGTATATCGAAAGTTTCCTGCAAATGTTTTAAATGGTCCTCTGCTCGTAGGGACTTAACTAACATGTCATCAATATAAACTTCCATTGATTTTCCTATTTGTTTTTCGAACATTCGGTTTACTAGGCGCTGATAAGTTGCACCAGCATTTTTAGACCGAATGGCATTACGTTATAACAGTAGGTACCGTACTTAGTGATAAACGAGGTCTTTTCCTGATCGATATTAGGCAAAGGAAAAGAATCCTTAGGGCATGCTTTGTTCACGTCTTTATAATCTATACACATTCTAAGTTTGTTTTCCTTCTTATGGACTACCACCACATTTGCTAGCCATTCGGGGTATTTTACTTCTCGAATGGATCCTATTTTAAGAAGTTTGGTTACCTCATCCTTGATGAAGGCATGTTTGACCTCGGACTGGGGCCTTCTTTTTTTCTTTACCGGATGGAATTTATGATCCAAGCTTAGTCTATGAGTGGTTATTTCCGGTAGGATCCCTGTCATGTCAAGATGGGACCAAGCGAAACTGTTCATGTTAGCTATAAGAATTTGAATAAGCTTTTTCCTGAGCTTGGGATCTAACCCCGTGCCCAGGTATACCTTTCGCTCGGGCAGATGTTCGATTAGCGTGATTTGCTCTAGTTCTTCGACTGTTGATTTGGTAGCGTCGGAATTATCGGGGAACACGAAGGATCGAGGGACCCCATAGTCATTATCTTCATCAGTCTTCTGATTCTCTAGTTGGGTCGAGGCTGACGTTTGTGATTGCTATTTGGTATCCCGTTTCTCCTTCGAATTTGATCCTTTTTGTCGATGATAGTGAAGATATCGAAATCACTTCATCGACGGCAAACATTTTCTTTGCGGCCGGTTGCTCCCCATAGACCGTTTTGGTTCCCTCCGATGTTGGCAATTTCAAAACCTGGTGAAGGGTCGAGGGCACTACTCTCATGTTGTGGATCCATGGCCTCCCAAACAGGGCATTATATCTCATATCGCCCTCGATAACGTGGAACTTCATTTATTGGATGGTCCCAGCCACGTTTACTGGAAAAATTATCTCTCCCTTAGTAGTTTCACACGCCATATTGAACCCGTTTAGTACTAGGGTTGCGGGCATGACTTAGTCCTGTAGACTAAGTTGCTCTACGACCCTTGATTGAATGATGTTGGCCGAACTACCTGGATCAATTAACACATGCTTAACTTGAGTTTTATTCATAAATACAGATATTACCAGTGCATCGTTATGGGATTGCATGATTCCTTCCACATTTTCCTCACTAAAGGACAAGGTTCCTTTAGGTGTGCAATCCTGAGTCCGAGATCGCTTCTCTCTTACAATCGACATCTTAGTGTGTTTAAGCACCGACCCCTGGGGGACATCGATCCCTCTGATGATCATGTGGATAATATGTTGTGGCTCTTCTTGTTCATTTTGTCTATTGAAATCTCTGTTTTTGAAATGTCTTTTCGCCCGGTCACTTAAAAATTCTCGAAGGTGCCCTTCATTGATAACCGGGCTACTTCCTCTCTCAACTACCTACAGTCTTCAGTTCTGTGGCCATGTGTGCCATGATAATTGTACATTTTATTGGGATTTCTCTGGGCTGGATCAGACTGCAGATGTCGAGGCCACTTAGTATCTTTGATCCGTCTAATAGCCGACACGATGGCAGACGCATCGATGTTGAAGTTATATTATGATAACCGTAGTGCTTCCTTAGGTCCGGTATGCTTGTCGAACCCATTCTAGTTCATCAACCCCCGAGACCCTTGGCCTCGATCACTTCTCCTTTTGCCTCGTACGGAGTTGCATGCAGGTTCGCTATCCCTACGATCTTCGTTATACGGCTGATATCGGTCCTTGTTCGACCTTGATTCTCGGTCGATGTCCCTTTTAATAACGGACCCAAAACCCAACTGGTCGTCTTCGACTCTAATCTTCGATTGATATCGATTGTGTATGTCGGCCCAGGTAACAGTCGGGTACTCGATCAAATTCTGCTTCAACTGTAGTGAAGCCATCGAGCTTCGTTTGCTCAGTCCTTGAGTGAAAGCTTGAATAGTCCAATTGTCTGTGACCGGTGGTAGATCCATTCATTCCGTTTGGAAACGAGATACGAACTCTCTTAGCATCTCGTTATCTTTTTTTCCTTACTTTGAAAAGGTCTGACTTCCTAGTCTCGACCTTTATGGCTCCGGCATGTGCTTTTACGAAAGAATCAGCAAGCATAGCAAAAGAATCGATAGAGTTAGGCGGTAAATTATGATACCATATCATTGCCCCTTTTGACAGGGTTTCCCCGAACTTATTCAATAGTACGGATTCGATCTCGTCATCTTCTGGATCGTTCCCTTTAATGTCATATGTGTAAATGGTGACATATTCGTTGGGGTCGGTCGTCCCATTATATTTAGGAATTTTGGGCATGCGGAACTTCTTGGGGATCGGTTTGGGAGCCGCGCTCAGGGGGAAAGGCTTTTATACGAATTTTTTGGAATCCAAGCCCTTCAATACCGGTGGCGCCCCCGGGATCTGATCAACCCTGGAGTTATAAGTTTTTACTTTTTTGTCGTTTGCTTCAATCCTCTTTTCTCCTGACTCAATTCGTTTTGTCAGTTCCTCGAGCATCCTAATAATTTCAAGATTAGTCCCCGATTCTTGTTCATTTGATCTTACTACAGCTGACCCCGCTTTGTGGGTGACTTCTCGGGGTGGACCAGGCTCGGCCTTGCTCGGTGCCTGGGTTTGGCTCTGCAACTTAGCTATTGCTACCTGTTGAGCTTGCAACATTTCGAAAATCATACGCAGGTTGATCCCGTCTTCTCCAACATTTTGGGTATTTCGAACTACAGATCGAGTTCCACCATGAATGATGTTTTCGGGGTCGGAACATTGGTTCGCCTCGATGGCCACATGTGAATTAACATCAATTGGATCTACGGCCCGAGCTCCAACGGGATCGACGAGTGGCCTTTCATCCCGGTCATCAGGTTGTTGTTCTCATCTTGAAGGCCAGCTTTGTTGTCGATAGGTAGGGTCATTAATTGAGAGTTTGTCGTTTTTAACCTGAAATCAAAGACACTTCCAAGAGCAAGTGTAAAATGGTGTGTTTTGCAGAGATTCGTACCAAATAACTACTGTTATCCTTAGCCCCACGGTGGACGCCAAACTGTTTATCCGAAAACGGATAGAGTTGAATTTATACATACGTGGTATAACTTGGTACAAATTGAAAAGATAAGTAGAAATATATCGAATATTGACTGTAAAAAGGAGTGAATACAAACCCAAATTGAGTAAAGAATGATTGATAAATGAACAAGATGAATCAATATCAAAATCCCAAAAAGAACAATATTTGCTATATGTTATGTAAATCTCAATAATCTCTGAATGTGAGGATGTAAGAAATGTATCTCGCTTTACAAATGATAGCCACTCTTGATATAGTGGAGGAATCCTACTTTTGATATAATTAAAAATACATAGTGGAGATCCCATGATAGATTAATTAATCAGTTTTTCCTTGATTTTCGCCGAGATTCTCTTCCCTAGTGCGGCTATAACGGCTCTTTGTCTTTTGGCTCGATCTCGATCTTGATCGGTCTCGGTATTGGTCGGTCTCTGAGGTTCGATCTCGATATTGACTCAAGCTCTCGAGCTCGATATTGATTCGAGCTCGATATTAATTGGTCTCTGAGTCTCGATCTCGATATTGACTCGAGCTCGATATTGATCGGTCCCTGAATCTTGAGCTCGATAACCCAACTTCACATCACAACTCGATATTATAATGACGATCATCGGTCCATTATGCTCCAATCTTGACTAATCATACGAAGGGCAAACTCGGTTTTGACCGTATACAAGATAAAAAGGTGGATTTTAAATAACGTCGATGTCTCTGAAAGTATTTTCTGTAATATTAAGTTTCATTCTAACTTCTAGTGCGAGATTTAGAGCTTTTATTCCTTTTTTTTTTGTTAATTAAGAATTTTCGTCCATTTTGCCCAACTTAATTCTAGCATAAATATCTTTTTTTCAACGATAGAGAAGATGGTAAATTCGAGGTTATTGTTTTCATCTTAAGTCAAACGGTATATTGCCTCTCAATCTAAAGATTTTCTCATTCTAAAGATTGAGGGATTCTTTTTCTAGAAGGGAATATAGATCTATCACAAACTTAAGGGAGAAGTTAGTGGGATCACATTCAGAGGTGGAGCTAAAAGTTCGGCTACGGGTTCGATCGAATTCAATAATTTATTAAATTTAGAACCCAATTATTAAATTTGAAGTCATCGCTCTAAACTTTAAAACCCGTAAAATAAAACTGTGGCTCCGCCTCTAATCACACTACCCACTGCCTTCTATTTTTACAACTAAAACAGTTAAAGAATGACAAGCTAATGATATTGGAAGAATGAGTATTTATTGACTCCTTTAACAACTACTTTGACAACTACCAGACTAGACATCCTAATCATATGTTGGCATGAATAAGTTTTTAGAAAAATATCAGTATGAATCTTATGAGTTTAACATATAGGGTTTTTAATATTGAATTTATTTTAATATTGAATTTATTGTATTTTAAAATTATAATTTTATATCTACTAGTTATTGCATTAAGAATACCAATTTAAATAAATCCAATACGACAACTACATCCGCTTCTAAGCGCGAGAAACATTTGATACTCCACATCAAAAATACTATTTTTATACATGCTTAAAACATTACACAGACGGTGACTAATAAATAACGTTGAACTTGTGCGCCTAACTATACATGAGCTGGATAGTTATTTTCTTGAAACACATCACCTCCCAAAAATCAAGTTGTCTTAATTTTCAAAGACATCCCATAAATCTTTCTTATCATTGCACATTTTGAAACATTTTCTAACTTTATTGTGTACGAGATCTAATCCAAAAATACTATTTTGACTTTTTATGAAGAAAACACCGTATTAGATACTTGTGGTGGTTGAAGATGGGATAAAATCATCTCTTTACATGCCTTATAAGTAGCCCGAAAAAGATCTCCGGGCTTCATTTGCAAGTCTCACGAATAATTTCATTATCACCTGAACAAGATCATGTTCTTCATCACGAGCTTGTATACATGCTTCTAGATCTAGAGCTACTCGATTAACTATGGCACTTCGTGCATTACCCTAAGGATGTCTTACAACTTGTTTGGATGGTTTTTACATGTTGTATTGTATCGTATTGTTATTTTAAATATAATGTTTGTTTTGATTGTTTATCTAAATTTAATTGTATCGTATCGTTTAATACGTGGTTATATAACGACGAAAAGTCCCACTTTATGGAACAACTGATTTGGCGTGGTCACGTCGTTGCCTTATTTTTTTTTCCTCTTATCTTGCCCTTTCTTATTATTAAATAATCTTATTTTATCATTTACTCTACTATTTTTATATAAAAATTCTACCTCGTACCTTACTTTTAAAAAATAATAATATTGCAAGTTTATTCTTTATATTGTTGGTGCATGAAATCATGAAACGACGGCAAATAATACAATCTATCCAAGCATTATATATATCAAAACGATACAATACAATACAATACAATATTATACGATACATTATGAAATGATACATAACAACCATCCAAACAAACTCGTAAAGTTCCTCTATCGAACTGTGGTACAAAAAAGGTAGAAAAATAGTCAAGATATATGTGTTACGTGTAAGCTGACTCGAATATCACCGTTATATAAAAGAATATTATATATATTGAGTATCATTTTTGCTAATATTTTTCTAACCCCACTCCATGTAACGAATAAAGTGCGAAAGAAAAATAGTAAAAAGTTATTGAGAATTAATGGATTAAGATAAAGTGAAATCCCTGATGAATATATGTTGCCTCGAATAGAACATAGAGCAACACTAAAATAATTCAATTCAACTTATCTCCACATCTTGTCCAGAGAACGAAAATTGATGATATAACATTTAAGAAATTAAGGAAGAAAATAGTTACGAATTTGAACCCCTATCAAAATTATTTTAATGCAAAATTCTAAAACCATATTTAATTTTATAAAATTGTCATTTCTAAGCACACTGTGATTAGAAGCGTGGGGTAACTTTAAAGTAATAAGTTAACAAAGTGAACTTTCTATAGCTAACTCCATGAGCTTTGCGTGAAAACAAACACATACAAACTTGCTTGCTTATGGTGAAAGAGAAAGTCTCTTTTGTTAAAAGCAAGTAGTAATATTTTAAGACTATTTGTTATTTTAATCAGTGCGTGAATGTGCTGCTTAGTAGCAGAACATTGGTTTGAATAATTTGTATTTCGAAGATTATCATGTTACTTAACTCTATTAACTTTGATTAAGGTTAAGTAACTGTTAGAAAAATAAAATTGAAGAAGACTTGATGCAACGACTTTCTTAAAGAAGATTTTGCCCGTATACTAATTGGGGAAATACAAATAATTTTCTTCAGAATACAACAAGCCAAGAATATACTTGCAGTTTTTTCTATATCCACTTTGTTGGAAGTACTTCTGTTTATAGAGCAATCATCGGACCTTTTTAAAAAGATATGTTCTTTCACAAACAAATACATTTGTTTATTCAAATATATTTAAAATTTAAAATTCAAATAAAACAGATTTTAATTGTAGAAATAAATAAAAATATAAATTATTTATTTTAGGTCCGACCCGGCCCGCGCCCAAGCCCCTAGTCCAAGTATATATATATATATATATATATATATATATATATATATATATATATATATAGAGAGAGAGAGAGAGAGAGAGAGAGAGAGAGAGAGAGAGAGAGAGAGAGAGAGAGAGAGAGACATATAAGAGTATGTGTTCTAAATTAAACACATAAAAGGACAACGACTTAAAAGACCTATGGGATCTAGGGGGTAGTATATACACAAACCTTAATTACCCTTACCTAGTGAAGATATAGAGGTTGTTTACAATAGGCCCATGTCTAAGAAAGGGTGAGAAGGGGGATGAGGAGGAAGAGGAGAGAAGAAAAAGAATAAGTAATACTCACCAATTAGTAACAACATGGAATACAGTATCATAGGCGAACTACATCATATGACGTAATAAAGATCTAAGAATATGAAGGAAATGAATGCTAAAACTACTGGTAAGAAAATGAGAACTTTCAACTATATACTAACCTTCTACCCTAATCCTCGATCTCCACACCCTCCTATCAAGGGTCATGTCCTCAGTAAGCTGAAGTAGCGTCATGTCCTGCCTAATCACCTCTCCTCAGCACTTCTTTGGCCTTCCTCGACCTCTTTTCAAACCCGCCATGGCTAACCTCTCACACCTCCTAACGGGAGCATCAATGCTTCTCCTCTTAACGTGCATGAGCCATCTCAGTCTCGCCTCCCGCATCTTGTCCTCCACGGAGGCCACTCTTACTTTGTCGTGGATAACTTCATTCCTAATCTTATCTCTCCCGGTACACCTGCACATCCATCTCAATATCTTTATTTCTGCTACTTTCATCTTTTACACATATGAGTTCTTGACTGACCAACACCCAGACTCATACAACATAGTTAGTTGAATAACCACTCTGTAAAATTTACCCATGAGTCTTGACGGCACATTTTATCACATAAATACCGAATATGAGTCTCTATATGATCTATCCCGCTCCAATATGATGTGCGACATCCTCGTCAATCTCCCAGTTACCTTGGATCTCTCTTGGGGATAACTTGAGTATCAAGTTTCACATCCAACGTGTGTTTCATGAGTCCCGTCACTGAATTTGCACTCCAAGTATTCTATTTTGGTTCTGCTCAACTTGAAACCTTTAGATTGTAAGGTCTGCCTCCAAACCTCTAACCTTGCGTTAATCCCGCTTCGCGTTTCGTCGATCAACACTATATCATCGGCAAATAGAATGCACCAAGGCACCGCCATTGGATGTGTCACGTCAGCACATCCATTGCCAAGGCAAATAAAAACAGGCTAAGAATCGATCCCTGGTGCATCCCCATCATAACAGGGAATTGCTCCGAGTCACCTCCCACAATCCTCATCAAAGTATTAGCACCATCATACATATCCTTAATCACCCTAGTGTATGCCACCGAAACACCGCTAACCTCCAAACACCTTATAGAAACTACCTCAAAACTCAATTGTATGCCTTTTCAAGGTCAATGAACACCATATACAAGTCCTTCTTCCTTTCCCTATACTGCTCCATTAGTCTTCTCACCAGATGAATCGCTTCCGTAGTCGAACACCCCGGCATGAATTCGAACCGGTTCTCGAAAATAAACATATTCCTCCTCACCTTGACTTTCACCACCTTCTCCTAAACCTTCATAGTGTGACTCAACAACTTTATTCCCTATAGTTGTTGCAATTTTGGATATCACCCTTGTTCATATACAATGGAACCATCGTACTCCACCTACATCGGGCATCTTCTCCGTCCTAAAAATAATATTAAACAACCCAGTGAGCCACTCCAAGCCTGATCGGCTCGTGTTCTTCCAAAATTTCACCGGGACTTCGTTGGGCCTCGTCACTCTGCCCTTGCTCATCTTATGCATCGCCCCTTCCACCTCCTCTACCTTAATATGCCTACAATATCCAAAATCCTGCTGACTCTCGGAGCACTCCAACTCACCCAGCACAATGCTTGGGTCCCCTCCTCGTTCAACAGTTTATGAAAGTATGTCTACCATCTTCGTCTACTATGTGCCTCGTCCATCAATACTTTGCCATCTTCGTCTTTGATTCACTTGACTTGATCTAAGTTACAGGTCTTCATCTCCCTCACCTTGGCCAGCCGGTATAACTTTTTGTTCCCGCCTTTGCCCCCGTGTTCCTCATACAAACATCCAAATAACGCAGTCTTAGTCGCCGTAATCACTAACTTTGTCTCTTTCTTTGCCTTCTTATAACACTTTCGATATGTCCTTTTTTTCTCGCCTCCCACATCTTTTGAGTAAGTTAGCATGAAAATTGCTTTTTATGAATTTATAATCTCATATTACTTTGATAGAGTTATATTTTTTATCATTTATGTGATGATGTTTGACTAGATATGATATTTAAAAAAAAGACTTTTGACACATGAACTAAATATATGTAAAGTATCAAAATTTTATTTTTTATTACATTAAGAGGTGGTGACAATTTCATACATGTATTTTCATACACTATGTTCAGATGAAAATGTGATTTTTTAACAATTACAGGTTAAACTGGAATAATAATAATAATAAATAATTTTCAAATAATGAAATAAATAATTTTTAACATATACTATAAAAAATATATCACATAAAACAAGTAATTACAACAATTTTTTTTTTAATGTAATATTATAAGTGGGGTTTAAAAGAGTAGTGTGTATGCATCCTTAATAATACCTTTTGAAGGTAAAAAGAATATTTTTGATGACACTCTCACTCATAAAATAAGAGTAATTAATTTAAATAAATTGTAAAACCAATTTGCATTGGCCAAGAGATGGCTTCTCATAAGATATATTAAAAAAATGAGAAGGCGATACTTCTTAGAAAGTTAGGATCTAGTTCTAGAAGTCCTTCCTTTTTTTTCTTTTCTTTTCCCTGTTCAACCTAGGAACCTTTTCTTGAGAACTAGAAAGCATAAGTAGTACTATTAACTTAATAAAAAATAAATAATTTTAAAATATATTTATTAATACAAAATAAAATAAAATATGAAGGCCAAACGCCCCAACTTACATTCGAACTGCAACAGAGTGCAATAATTGTCTTTACCTCGTTTCACCATAGTTACTGAATTTCCAAGAATACCCTCCTCAACAACCCATCTTACAATAAATTCTAAGGGTATTTATGGAATTACAGTAGTCTTCAGTTGAAAGGACAATACCTATTTATTCACATTGTGCATTTAGGAAAAATTTGAGAGGTGATAATATTTTGGGCAAGTTGGAAGGAATTTATTGACTCTGGTTGTGTCTGTTATCCAAAATTCATTAAATTCTTCATTATCAGTCCAAATTTCAAAGCTCCCCTTTTGTTCCAGAATTTATTTTTGCTGTATTTAACAATTTTTTATATTAGAAAAATCAACAGAAGTCACCTACTTTCTAGAGAGGGAGAAATCAAAGGAAAAAAAAAGATACCCTCATAATATTCCTGGTATACTCTTTTGTATATATATAACATAATATAGACATATAAATTGAATGGAGAAATTCTTAATATTATTTTCTAATTTTTTTTTGTTGTCAACCCTCCTCAGCTCTGAGATTAACTTCCATTTTGATCCATCGATCGTTGGAGCTTCCAAGATTTTCAAGAATACACCTTTTTTCAATCTGTAAGTATATGATTTATTCTGCTAATTTGGGGGGGGGAGGGGAGGGGGAGGGGGAGGGGAAGGGGGTTGTTCTTAAGATTTCTTTGGTTCTCATGCATTTTATGAATTGAATTCTCATTTGGGTTTTTGTAATTTCAAGATTCTTGATGTAAAGTTTTGTTCTTTATGGGTTTTAAAATTCTTCTTATATGATCTTGAATTTGTCATTTGCAATACTATGCATGTTCACATTTTGTTTTTTTCTCCCCCTTTTTATCTGTTGCATGCAGGTATTCTTGATTGGTATTCTGTGGGATCTATTTCAATTGGATCATTCTGAAGCTGTTTGGTTTTTACAGTGTCTTAGATTGTAATATAGCATTTAGGTTTTGGTTAAACTGTTGATTATTCTGTATTTTTGGGGGAATATAATTCTTTTGTTAGTTGAACAGATGAATGTTGTAGGTAAAGTTAGTAGCTTTATAACACAGGGTGTATACTCAGTTGCCACCCCATTTCACCCTTTCGGTGGAGCAGTTGATATAATTGTTGTGAAACAGCATGATGGGACTTTTAGGAGCACGCCTTGGTACGTTCGATTTGGTAAGTTTCAGGGTGTTCTTAAGGGAGCAGAAAAGGTAGTTAGAATAGAAGTTAATGGCAAAGAAGCCGATTTTCACATGTATCTTGATAACTCCGGTGAAGCGTATTTTATCAAAGAGGTTACTGGAGACAATGAGAATGAGGAAATTGGTGGCTTCAAGGAATCCGATAGTCTGAAAGGCGAAGGGGATGGTAGTAATCTTGGTAATGTTGATGATAAAGAAAGTAGAAAAGACGATATGCTGTCTAAAAATGAGGAGGATGAGTATAATGCGGCAGCTGATTTGCCATTGCGAGACGAACGTGTTACTTTAGGTATGGATCGATTAAATAGGACAGATTCGGATGCTGACCGAAGATATTATGAGTTTCCAGATGAGCAGTCGTCTCTTGATGATTTATCAGAATACGGTTCCAGTAGATATGATAATTTGGAAAATATGGAGCATGTTTTAGAATCACAGGATTCGGGCTCTGAAGTTGTTCTAGTAAGCGTTGATGGTCATATACTGACAGCACCCATCTCATCGTCTGAAAGGAATACGGAAGATGTCGAATTAGATACACCCCAGTTCCATCTGGGTCCCGGTCAGGGGACTGAATTTTGTGATGATAGCTCAGAGTTCAATTCAGGTGATGGCACATGGGGTGATGATTATTTCAGCGATCTGAACACATCCAAAGTTGCCTCGGCAGATACTTGCGACATGAAAAATGAGAGCACGACAGTCGAGCACAAGGTAGAAGTTTCTGAAGTTGATGGGAAGCACCTTGATCAAACTCCAGAAAATGACCTGAAGAACCGGGAATCAGATCTTTGCGTGAATAGCACTGTGGAGAGCACATCATGCAGCATTAAGAAGGACGACATATTCAAGAGCTGTTTAGAGCTATCAGCATTAGCCATGCAAGCCGAGGATGAGGTTAATCGGTCAGATACGGTTTCTCAGTCGGAGATTCAGGGAGTCATTGAAGATGTAGAAGTGAAGTCTCATACGAGCCCTCCTGCAATTAGTGAAGCTGAAAATGGGTTAACTCCTGATTCCAACCTTCCCTGCAGTTCTCTCTCACAAGATTTACAGCCTGAAGTTGTAACTCTTCAGAAAAGTGACTTGGACCATAATGCTTCAGACACAAAGGAACAGACTGATGTAACTGTAGCAGTGGAGGAGACACAAAATGGCGAGCAAGGATCAGATGAATGCGCTGAATGTGACAATTTGGAGGATCAGACTGCAGCTTTGCTTAAAGGTACAGAAACTGATTCAAGCACAAGCAGGCCTGCCTTTTGTTTTTGATTAAAATTATAGTGCATCATTTAGTTGTTCGATTTAACTCTACTTCTCACTATGTTCACACATTTTGGTTAGTGATATCTGCAGGAGTAGAGATATCTATTTGTAGGAATTTTCTTCATGCTGGAATGGGTTCCATTGCTGCTAGAGAAGCCTTTGACGCAAGTCGCATTTCTGAGGAGGAATTCAGAAGTTCTGCAAATTCAATAATTACTAATCCAAATTTAGTTGTTCGAATTCAAGGAAACTATTTACAGTGGGACAAAGCTGCTCCAATTGTTCTCGGGATGGCTGTGTATAATATGGAATTACCAGTTGAATCTACTGATGTCATACCCGTGGAGCAGGACGAGAACCTAAAAACAGGAGAGGATGTTAGTGAGTTGCCTTCAACTCCTTCTGGTCGACGATGGAGGCTTTGGCCAATTCCATTTAGAAGAGTTAAGACAATTGAGCACACTAGTAGTAATGCATCAAATGAAGAGGTGTTTGTTGATTCTGAATCAAGCTCACTGAACCAGCCTACAGAACAAACAACAACACCACGAGGAGCTAAGGAATCTCCTCGCAAGCAACTTGTGAGAACAAATGTCCCTTCTTCTGATCAAATCGAATCTTTGAAACTGAAGGAGGGGCAGAATTTGGTGACTTTCATTTTTTCCACTCGAGTCCTAGGGGAGCAAAAGGTTTGTTGTGTTACTTGTGCCTAATATGTTTACTTAAAAAAAAGGGAAAAGGGCCAAATATACCCCTCCACTTTCATATATTGTCTACATTTAACGTCCGTTATACTATCGGGCCAAATTTACCCTTACCGTTATACTATCGAGCCAAATTTACCCCTACAATTAGCAAACTTTTAAAAATACCCCTTGATCTGTTAAGTAACTCAAAATCTCACAAATTCTTTTTATTTAAATCACTTGTTGTTCTTCTTGCTTCATTATTTTCAAAAATTACTATTGATGTGAATGCTAAAGTTACTAGACTATACAAATTATTCATAATTCTTTTTTAATTACCAATGCACCCATTTCTCTTCTTGTAATAAATAAAATTGGTTTAGAATTTTATTTATTTTTCAATCATATACACATTGTAGAATTTAGTGGGTCTATTTATTGTGTATTATATGCAGCTGATCATCATGTATGTACATGTATATTCAAATATATTTTATCATTGCCTGGTTAGTATAGAGTTCGATCGACTAACTTAAGAGTGCACGATGTGTAGGCATTTAATTAAAGCAAAGTTGAATTAGACAATGTAAAGTCTCCGAGTAACTTCAACTTCAATCACTAATACTTGCAAAGTCTCCATACATTTGGTGCAACGAATTCATTAAAATTGGGATGTTGTAAATACTTTTAGAATTTAGAAAAGCTATCTAATTTAGATTTTTCAATTTACTATACTTTGTTTATTCGGTTGTATAATTTAATATTTTTTTCTCTTATTTTTTTTTCTCTAATTCAGAAAGCAGGTAAATGCCAATTATTTCAAAAATAGTGGACCAAGAAGAACAACAAGTGATTCAAATAAAAAGAATTTGGGAGATTTTAGATTACTTAACAGATCAAGGGGTATTTTTAAAAGTTTGCTAATTGTAGGGGTAAATTTGGCCCGATAGTATAACGATAGGGGTAAATTTGGCCCGATAGTATAACAGAGGTTAAATATAGACAATATATGAAAGTAGAAGGGTATATTTGGCCCTTTTCCCTAAAAAAAATTAGTAATTTTTTTTATTGTTTTGGTTCGTATCGCAATGCTAAACGAACTGTTTAAAACAGGTTGAAGCCCATATATATTTGTGGAAGTGGAATACTCGGATTGTAATTTCTGATGTTGATGGGACTATTACCAAGTAAGCTATTTTGATCACTATACCTCAAGCTGCAAAATTTTGTTAGCCTTCTATAGGATCACATGTCCAAATTTCTGACCTTTAAGCTGATGTGAGAAAACAATATCTTTTTGTAAGGTTTTCTGCTTTTTGGTGTACTTCTTGTATGCGGGCGTGTTTTTCCCTTCGTTTAATAAATTTTAAAGCATTATAAAGAAAACAGATTTGAGAGCATAAAAGAATATTATAAGTTGTAATTGTGAGAATAGAACTGTTTGTTGGAACATTATCTCATTCTGGCGACGTACTATCTAACTATCGTAGTAGACTGGTTGAGGGCATGTTTTATAACGTACTTAATAAGTGCATATTTTATGTCTAGGTCTGACGTTCTTGGTCAGTTCATGCCTTTGGTTGGAAAGGACTGGACCCACTCCGGAATCGCTAGACTTTTCTCTGCAATCAAGGTATTCCTTTTCTCTGTCCTATATTTGAATGTTTCTTCGTCTTCAAGTCATCACATCAATAAAATTTTAAACATATATATATATATATATATATATATATATATATATATATATATATATATATCGTTGCGGCGTGCAAATTTGATAAAATTCTGTAAGACAAAGTACAACCAATACTTTCCTCCAATTCAAATAATGTGGCAATTCAGGATTTGATGCTTCAGCACGAGAAACGATGTTTGCGGGGGAGCTATGCCTATGACATTTAATGTGATTTGATAAACATATCTGCCAGAGATGAGCAGGAAATTTATTTAATGTATATATTATCAAAAGAGAGGAAAGTAAAACTTTGATGGTATCATGTAGGGTTTATCCTTATAAAAATTGGGAAAAAAATAAGTTGTTCATAAATGAGCATGGAAGAATTTTAAAATTTATATTGAAGAGCTCTGTATTCTAGTTACCATAACTTTAGACAAAGTGCGGCGGGCTAATCCGCAGGCCCACTCGTACAGGATGACAAGACTCCTATATAAGATATTTGCTTAGGTGAGACCTGGCAAAGTTACATACCTCACGGCAGAGTATTTGATTCAACATGCTGGACATTATACAATGTACAAAAGTTTGGTCAAAGACTAATATGTATACAGTATGACTTCTTATATCTCTATTCCCTGCATGTTCCTTGTTCTTCGTTTGTTATTTTGTAAATATGAAGTATCATGCTAACACGAAGCTGGCTTAATGTTTATGACCTCTCACTTCCATTTCGTTGATGTTTGAACTACATTTCTTCAATATTTTATTATGGATGTGCTTTCTCGTAATTGCAGGAAAATGGGTATCAGCTACTCTTTCTCAGTGCACGGGCAATCGTTCAAGCTTATCTGACCAAAAGTTTTCTGTTCAATCTCAAACAGGTAATCATAGTCCCGTATACATGAAATACCGAGGTCGCTAATTTTTAATTTTCTAAAACATACAGAAGATTATGTCAAAATCCCAAGGGAGCATGTTGGTTGGATTTTCTGTTACATGTCGGACCATTTCTTGATTTTCTGCTTGTCATCCTTGTGCAAGGGCCATGCTGATTTTCTCTATATCGTTACAATTTTATAAGATGTTCCCGAAGGGACTGTTACATATAGGGCTCTGCATTATTTGTTTTAAACTAAGAAAATTCGCCGAACCTTTTTTTTTTTTGGCTACGTTTTTTTGTTTTTTCGGTTTGGCTTGGTTTCGGTTTCGGCTTGTTTCGATTCTCTGTACAGGGAAACGTTCTTTTCCAATGCGGTCTCCTTTTTCTTTCATTTTTTCCCTTTTCAAGAAAATGAGAAAATTGAAAACTGAAATTAGGGGTATACATAGTTTATTAGGATTTCAGTTGTTGTCTCCATTTTCCTTACTCCACCTGGCTCTCTCGCCTCTTCTCCACACTTCAAGGCGAGAATAGAATGGGATCAAATGAACATCTCTAAAAATGTGTGTAGACCTTGGTAATTTGAGATCTAAACACCACTGGCCTTGTATATAAACTTTTTTTTGTTTCCGGTCTTAGCAAACATATTACTACCTCAGAAGGACTTCAAGAAGCTGTTTCCAAATTTAATTAGGGGGTACACGCCATCAGCTTATATCCATGGCTATGCCAGAAGCTTTATCAATCAAACTCCAATCAACTACTCATCAATTCCAAACTATTTTTTTCTTGACCGTCAACTCCCCAAATCCTCCTTATCAGGTTTGGGACCTACTATGCGTAGCTTGATTTTGAGGTTGCTATATTTATTGGAAAAAAAGAAGAAGAGATCTGTTCTCAACTTGGGGGTGAAACTAAAAATCCAGGAAACTATCAAGAGAAGGCAGCCTTGTTCTCAACTTGCCTTTCTTACTTTTTAAATCTAGCTTTTTCTTATGCAAGTTGTTCTGAGATTTAAAGTTCTGGATGTATTTCCTTCTTGGGTGTAGGACATGATAGGAGGGTGTGGAGCTCGAGAATTAGGGTGGAAGGTTAGTCGGTAGTCGAGCGTTTCCCTTTTTCTTTCCCAGACCAGTAGCATTAGTGTTAGCATGGTATCTCTTTATTCTTGGATTGCTGGTACTACCTGCTGTTTGATTGCTTTCTTTCACTTCGATTTTCTTAATATCTTATTGTTGTTATCACTTGTTGCCGCTGCTTCTTTTCATCTTGTCTTTCGCCGAGGGTCTGTCGGAAACCACCTCTCTGCCCTCCTAGGGGTAAGGTCTGCGTACACACTACCCTCCCCATACCCCACTGGGTTTTTTGTTGTTGTTGTTGTTATTGGGTGTAAAAGATGTCGCTGCAATTGAATTAGCAGAGATCTGTTGATTAGTTTGCCAATCTACAAACAGAAAATCAAATAATCTGAAAAGAATTAGCTCAAAGCCGACCAACTGATAGAGTACTGCCACATTTGCATGTTTTGGGCACTCGTTATGATTTTGCTTTTACTAACCTTTCTTTTCATTTCTTATTCTCCATGTTCTCCTCCTCTGCTTAAGAATTTCTGGCCTCTGTTTGCTTGTCCTTGTAAAATTCTGATTGTGCAACAGATTTTCTGACCAGAAACATGTAAACAATCTGCAGGATGGGAAATCCTTACCACCTGGACCTGTTGTTATTTCACCTGATGGTTTATTTCCCTCATTGTACAGAGAAGGTAAGTAAGTACAAATTTTGCATAAGTCCATCTTTTGCCTTTAGTCTGCGTCAAAGTGCATACTCTGTGCATGCAAATTACACATGTTTCTTGATGTTTGGTTTCAATGAGAATTCTTTAGCTCTTTGCCCGTAGTAAGTCTACTGACTTTATCTACTGATATGATAAAAAGAGTTTTTGAAACAGTGTTGTCTCAGTACTAGGGTTTTCTGTCAATTCTATATGCCTCCTTTCTCAATTTCCCATTGAGCTCTGGTTTTTAGTTCCATATTAAGACCATTTATCTGTTTTTGGTGCCATGCCATCATCTTTAGATTTTGTGTCGCACTTTGCATGTATGATATTGTGCAATTTGTTTCCTTTAAGAAGGAATTGGCATAAATTTGATCTCTGACAAAATTTACCTTTTCTCTTCTATGTCACGGCAGTAATAAGAAGAGCTCCTCATGAATTCAAGATTGCCTGCTTAGAGGTAAGTATACTCCAAAACTGGCAGTTCTTTCCGGTGCCTTTTTGGTGCGAACGAATGGATAAAGTGGATATTATTTTTTTTAGATTGGATTTTAATTAGGGGATTTAGGGCTGACTTAAAATCCTTGGCCTATGTTTGGTTTGGAGATCAAATATCTGATAACTGATCAGCATTTAATCTAATCTAATTCTATATTTGGTACAACATTGATTATAATTAACACCAAATACATTTACACAAACTTTATTTCTTTAAAGCGCAAAAATCCATAATAATATTTTATCATCCAGTTTTTTTGTCTGGTAAGCTACAACAAACGTCCACTACTTTAACAAGTTTCTTCAAAAGTTTAACCTTTTTAAGCTAAAAATTTAAACAAAAAGAAAATGGAGAAATATGGGACAAATAGAAGAAAAATCCAAGAGATACCGCAAGTAAGCCCCTAAGGTGTCACCAGATGGTCTAAGAGTTGGAGTGGCAATCTTGAAAATCAAGGTTCGAACTCCAGCATAAGCAACATTAGGTAATTCTTCCCATCTGGCTAAGCTTTGATCGACAAGCTTTGATCGACAGAGTTGTTTGGTGCTGGTGGGAGGTAGCATGTTTGTAGTGGATCAATCAAGGTGTGCGCAGGTTATCATGAACTGATACTCCTTTTAAAAAGGAAAAAACAGAAAATACACATCCGACCTGTAACGGCAATTAACAAATTTGTAGCAGAATATTCAAGGGGAAAATACTCCACAAAGTGAAAAAGATAGAAGAAGAACAAGAAAAAAAGATGGAACGGATCCAACCTTCTCCTAACCTTTTATAGATAGCAGGTTGAAACCGTAAAACGACATTTTGCTTTCTAACGTAGTCGGAGGGTAATGACAACTTTACAGTCTCATTCCTCATGTTGAAACTACTTATAAGTTATGTCCCATTGCTTTATTGTGATTTAATCTTGTCTAATCCAGAGAGTCAACTATTGTACCAAAAGGACCTTAAAGTCTTATTTTTGCCTAATGTGGAAGGGGTCATTTCGTTGGCGAACAAGTTATAAGTGGATTGTAATGTCGGGATTATAATATGTGGATTAAATAATGATGGGATTATTTAGTGGGTATACTTTTATTGGTAGATGTTTGGTATATTGGACTAGAAAAATAGGATATATGGGGTATAATATAAAATATGTGTTTGGTTTTACACTAGTTAAACTGGGATGAACATTTTTTCAATTTTAACCTTGACTTTTTTAAAGGACTTTGCGCAAAGAGCTCTGGAGAAGTGCATTTTTGTTATTTTGTTATCCCACATTGAGTGGGATAAAAATAATACCATATTTGTGGTATTAATAATCTCGGGATTGTTAATCCTAGAATCAAAAGTTCAACCAAACGAGGAATAAAATAATCCTGTAGTCTATCCAGGGATTGTTATTCCTCATCCCACAAACCAAACTACAGTGGACTCAATCCTTTTGTATCTCTCTAATGGTTTGCCACCTTCTAATATATTCTTCTACATTTCAGGACATCAAAGCACTTTTCCCAGCAGATTACAACCCTTTTTACGCAGGTTTTGGTAATAGGGACACCGATGAGCTCAGTTACAGAAAAATTGGAATTCCAAAAGGCAAAATCTTTATAATAAACCCGAAGGTTCGCAATCTTCGTCCCTTTGCTTTATTGTAAAAACGAAATGTACAATTTGCCAAGTTACACTCTTGCTTAACATACTGAATTGGACTTACAGGGGGAGGTAGCGATTAATCACCAAATTGACGTGAAATCCTATACTTCATTACACACTCTAGTTAATGACATGTTCCCTCCTACATCCATGGTTGAGCAGGTAAGCAAGACTCTAATATCTTTTTCGTTCGTTTGTAGTAATTCTAACATCATCGGCACTTTCATATTATCATGTTTTCCTATCTTTAGATATACATTTTCTTTCTTATTCAAGAATTTCTAGAACTAAAGCATAGTCTTTTTCTTTCCTTTACTATTTTTCTTCCCCGGGGGGTGGACGTTCTCAATTCTACAAAGGGGGTTCATTTGCTGGTTTACTTGGAGCTTTGACTCAATTATATTGTATTTTCATTGTTGCAGGAAGATTTCAACTTGTGGAACTATTGGAAAATGCCCTTGGCAGACGTCGATAACTTGTAGGGATTTCTTCCCATTGCTCTTCTTTGTCGATTTGGGAGGCCGATGACATGTTTAGTCAGTATATGTATAACTACCTGCAGTTTCCTTTGAAGGAGATCTGCCATTGTTTCTTTTAAGTGTAAAATTCAGTTCTGTAGTCATAATTAATTCATATTGTACTCAAAGCATAAAGTTGTTACTGAATAAAAATTTTGTTTCTATTTCTCTAAGATCATTTGCTAGTCTTCACTGGCTATTTTGAAACTTCCTCAAAGTCAAAAGGTGCATTAGTTATTAACTTATCGCAATCCTCCTTTATACGAGCTTGAGACCAGCAATGTGAGCGAGTTTACACACGGGTATGTGTATATGTATGTAATACTGTTTACCTGAAAAATGGATAGTGTTGAATTTATACACAGTTCCGAGGATATGTGGCGTAACTTGATACAAAATGCAAGGATAAATAAAATGTAAATGTAGATTGGAGAGAATGCAATCTAGATAAGGTTATCAAGAACAGTTAACAGGATACGACAAATAGAATCAATCTAAGAAACTGGAAGAGCGATTCTTTACTGTAGAAGAATATAATATTTTTATTACAATGTAAGTCTCAGAAAAAACTTGTCCTACAAAAATGATAACCAAGCCCTTTTATAGTGGAGGGATTCGGCTCCAAGCATAATAAAATAAACATTCAAAGAGAGACCCATGATAAATCAGCTTTTCCATAATTTCTGCCAAAATTCCCTCTAGTGGGATTGCAACGGCTTTTGTCTGCGAGCTCGACCTCGCTTAGAATCCTCGATTTTGGTTCGAGCATGATTTCGGTTCGAACTTGTGATCTTGGTTCGAGCCCGCGAATTGATTCCAGGTCAATGTTGGTTGGTCTTTGGATTATCAGCACGATAGGTCTACCCTGCGTCATGGTTCGATTCTTGTTCGAGTTTGATTATGATATCGATCTCGACACGGACCGGCCTCCCCGGATTCGAGGTTAGTTCGTCCCTCCTTCGGGATCTTACTTCGATACATCACCCTTCGAACCATACCGGACATGCCAAGGCTGAAATCTATTTCGACCATATACAGATAGTCCCCTCGTTTTTCAGAAAGAATATGGCGAGAAACGATATGATTTTCAACAGCTCGATCGGATTATATCTTGTCGTTTCCATCGGGTTCGACCATGACGCATCTGGTAGTTGTCCCGTCGGTTTAGTCTTTCAAGGCATTTAATGCATGTCAGGCGGTGGTCGGCCACTGCTGATACTGAACCGCCATCGTTTGAACCTATAAATAACCCTTACTTTTATCTTTTACCATTTTTACATCTTCTATCTTCCAAAATTTCCCAAGTTCTTCTTCGTACTCTCCAACTTACCAGTAAAGCTGTGATTTCTTTCCTAAAAACCCCCTCTTCAGTTCTACCAAATCTCTGTCACTTTCTTCTATTCCTTACTTTTGAATTCAAAAATGGCGAAAACATCACAAACCATTCCTCAGAAAGAGAAGGCTTCATCTTTACAGTGTGTCACCGATGAGGCACCAGCAGAACCACGGTCTGAGGAGTGTGTTCCCAGGGCGTGCGTCCTTCCTTCAGATTTTAAGGTTGATAAAGGTTCATCGGTCCCTGGCCGGTGTGAGCTGGTATCGAGGTACATGTGTTCGATAACCAAGAAACACCTTGATCTGTTAAAGAAGGATAGCAATTGGGGTGAAAAAGAAGTAATAATACCTACCCCTGACAAAGATATCACTTCTTACGTGAAAGGGTTTTTGAACGTACATACTTACCCTTTCACTTTGGATCCCCTCGATTCCGTCATTATTGACTTTTGTCGACAATATCAGGTAACCCTAGGCCAGGTCCATCCTTCTTTGTGGCGGATCGTTATCCTGATCCGATATTTTATGAGCAAAATCGAGGGGATGTCGTTCACCCTCGATCATCTTATCCGGCTATACCGTCCCTGACTTTTTCGAGGAGGGTTAATAAAACTCCAGCGTCGGGCTACCAAGGCTCTGTTCTCGAGTATTGACGAGGACAGGGATCGTGGTTGGATGGGCAGGTTCGTTCGAGTAAGGACTTCGGACCTGATCCCGACTGAAAAGATGCCCTTTCCCAAGGAGTGGAATATGAAACGTAAGTGTGATCTTGTTGTTGCTTCTATTTTGTTCTTCCATTTATTCTCTTATCGACACTCCTCCTTTTGTGATGTAGCGGTTCCCTAGATGCCCAGAGCGGTTCCCGATCTCAAGAACTGGGTACGGGCTCTTGTTTCGACCTCCACATAAGCCGAGCGCTCATGGCGTGATTTGTCAAAGGGTCGGTGGGAGGCAAAAAACCACAGTAAGCTCATTTCTCGGACTCTGATGATCCGAACGAGACGTTTCTCAAAATATTTTTTATAAGGTTTCCCATATTTCAGGTTTGGGTAAAGACGCGGTCTTGAGGCCTCTGTCCAATGAGGAGGATGTTTCAACCTCTGTCCCAAAGCCGGTGAAGGAAAATAAAAGGAAAAGAGCCTCGGTTCCCGAATATCCAAAACCGAAGAAGAGGACGGCTCGTAAGCCGAATAAGAATGTCATTCCTTTGACCGTGGAATCCGTTTTGCGTCTAAGGGATGAAGATGAAGAAGAAGAAGAAGAGGACAATGAGTCCGCACTGGCGGTCCGAACGAAGAGAGCCACTGATGCCTCATCGCCGGCTGGATCGATGATGCTCTATGAGGCTCCGCCTCGAACTAAAGATATACCGGAGAAAGATTCAGGTAGAGTCCCCGAACTATCGGATGTCGAAGACGCCTATCATCGGAGTCAACCGGCAGGGGTTATAATCCAAGAGCCCCTCGAACCCCTCCGAGCCGAGGGGAACTCTCCAAGCGAGTCATTTGGGGCAGCAGCGATCGAGGATTCGCCTACCTTTCCTGCTTTTTCCGCAGGGGTAATTCGGGAAGCTCAAGCTCTGGGAGCCCTCGATCTAGACAGGCCTCATGATGAAGAAGATCCATTTCGTGACCTGTTTACCGGTATCGAGGACGTTGCCGGTGCCGGTGATGAATCAGATCTTTTTCACGGATTGCGGCAGGATTTGAATCAGGTGAGCCTTTAAAATTATTTTGTCGGTACTGTCTTTATGTTCATTTTTCGTTAACTTTGCTTCTTGTTTCTTTGTAGGCAGCGGCAGTCCATCGAGAACAATGTTCTCGTTCCCAGAATGAGCTGCATCGATACGCGGCCAACCAACACCGCGCTACTGACGAGAGGAACTCCCTTAGACTTTCCTTAGGGCAGAGAGAGGAGGAAATAAAAGACCTCCGAGCTGAGCTGGCCAAGGCTTATCGAGATCAGAATGATTTGTCTGAGCAGGTAATGATGCTTTTGAAAGCCTATGGGCTTGATACCGTAACGATAGCTAACATTTCAGTCTCACAGCTGCAGCAAAAAATAGAGATGATCGGGAAGCTTCGTGAGGAGGTCGACGTGATAAGGATGGAGTCCCTGCGGTGGAAAGAAGGTATGGACCGCTTTGCTGCAGAAAAAGAGACTGCTCGAGCCCAGTTATCGTCGTCCGAAACCCAACTTCAGAAAATGAAGGAAAAAGGCATGGTTCAAGCAAGAAGAATTGAGGAGCTTGAGGCTCGGTTGGCCTCTGTACTCGCCAAGGCCGAATCCGATGCTGAAAAGGCAAAGGCCGATGCGGATGCGCTCGTGGCCGTCTATCGGGCCAATGCTGAAGCTGCCCAAGTCCAGGCAAGAGAGGCAGCCGAATCCGCCGATAGTCGAGCGTATTGGGTCGCCGAACTTGCTAAGTGCCGATCCAGAAGGAAAACTCTCGAGGAGATTCATGCTCGCGGTTTCGATCTCGCGGAAGAGATAAAAAGGGCAAAAGAACTCGACGTTGATGCTGAAGCTCTGGTTTCTGATGGTGATGACGACGACGATGAGAGCAAGAGCTGATCCGAAAATGGGGGGGGGCCTGATAAAGAAGAGACCACTCCCGGTCGAGAAATTTAGTTCTTAGTTTTTACGTTGTAATCACCCATGCAGATAAAATTGTGTATAGACATATCTCCCCTTTCGCCGACTTGCTTCTGTTTTTGTTTCCCGTCTTGCGAGGACTTTATTCGCCTTATGAATGTTTCCACAATATTTTAAACAACTTAATCAAATTTAGACCTCGTGGCCTCTGTAACCGAGCGAGCGTTTACTCAAATTTGGGGCAATGTAGCCCTTTAGGCTTATTAGTTGTCAATGATTCGATCTTGAAGAAATATAGCCAGTGGGCGTAATGGTCGAGCGAGTGTTTGCTCGGACTCAAAAATGTAGCCCGTAGGCTTAGTTGAGTGAATGATTCGAAATCGAATTATTGTAGCCCGTAGGCTTAGTCGAGTGAATGATTCGAACTCGAATTAATATAGCCCGTAGGCTTAATGGTCGAGTGAGCGTTTGCTCGAACTCGAAATAAAAATAGCCCGTAGGCTTGGTCGAGTGAATGATTCGAACTCGAAGTAATGTAGCCCGTAGGCTTAGTGGTCGAGTGAGTGTTTGCTCGAAATAAAAATAGCCTGTAGTCTTGGTCAATTGAATGATTCAAACTCGAATTAATGTAGCTCGTAGGCTTAATGGTCGAGTGAGTGTTTGCTCGAACTCGAAATAAAAATAGCCCGTAGGCTTGGTCGAGTGAATGATTCGAACTCGAAGTAATGTAGCCCGTGGGCGTAATGGTCGAGCGAGTATTTGCTCGAACTCGAAATAAAAATTGCCCGTAGGCTTGGTCGAGTGAATGATTCGAACTCGAAGTAATGTAGCCCGTAGGCTTAATGGTCGAGCGAGTGTTTGCTCGAACTCGAAATAAAAATTGCCCGTAGACTTGGTTGAGTGAATGATTCGAACTCGAAGTAATGTAGCCCGTAGGCTTAATGGTCGAATTGTATCTTAATTCTGATTGCACAATAAATCTCAAAATAGAGGAATTTTCATTGGATATAAGATGCCGATAAAAAAGAGAATTTTCTTCGCACGTTATTACACGCCTGGGTTCGGGCCAATCTATATGAGAATGGTTTGCTTCGACCATTTGGCTCTTACAGTTTTTCCTATTGGGACCCTGTTGCTATGAAATAACTTTCTTGCGGGACCTCGGATATTGTCGTAAATGCTGCACGACCAATGGTTGCCTCATTAAAAACCTTGCCGAAAAACTCATTTGGGATAAAACCGGTCTAAGGGAAAAAGAGTGCAACGCGTGCTTTCTAGCGAGAGATCCGTCCCTTGTTCGGACTTCTGCAGGGGTCAGTTTCGAGATATAAACGAATATGGAAAGGTTGTACCTTAGCAGTAGTACCGTTTTAGATGTGATACATTCCAGCTGCTTGATAGCTGTTTGCCGTTTATAACGCCGATCCTGTACGACCCCTTTCCGATGTCCTCGAGTACCTGATATGGTCCTTCCCAATTCGGTCCTAGCTTCCCTCCATTCGAATTTCGGGTATAGATGGTAATTTTTCTCAACACTAAGTCCCCAGGCTTGAAATGGCGGAGCTTGGTTCTTCGATTATAATATCTTTTGATTCGCTGCTTTTGGGCGGCCATTCGGACGATAGCAGCTTCTCATCTTTCGTCCGATAGTTCAAGGCTTGTATTCTTAGCCTCGTTATTTGATTCTTCCATCGCGAATCAAAATCCGGCACTAGGTTCACCAACCTTGACCGGTATCAATGCTTCGGAGCCATATACTAAGGAGAACGGGGTCGCCCCCATACTGGATTTTGACGTTGTCCGATATGCCCAAAGGACTTCGGGCATAATTTCTCTCCATCTTCCTTTAACGTCGTTCAACCTCTTCTTTAAGTTTTGAATGGCAGTTTTGTTTGTTGATTCGGCATGCCCATTCCCACTGGGGTGGTATGGCGTCGACAGTATCCTTCTTATCTTGTAGTCTTCAAGGAATCTTGTTACTTTGCCGCCAACGAATTGTTTTCCATTGTCACATACTATTTCGGCGGGTATCCCGAACCGACATATGATATGATCCCAAATAAAGTCTATAACTTATTTCTCTCTTATTTTCTCGAACGCCTGCGCTTCAACCCATTTAGAAAAATAGTCAGTCATAAACAAAATGAATTTGGCTTTACCTGGGGTCGATGGCAGAGGGCCGACGATATCCATTCCCCATTTCATGAATGGCCACGGGGATAGGACTGAGTGGAGTTGCTCTCCGGGCTGGTGGATCATCGGTGCGAACCTTTGACATTTGTCACATTTACGAACAAATTCCTTCGCATCTTTGCCCATATCGATCCAATAATACCCTGCTCTGATTATTTTTCGGACTAATGTATCGGCTCCAGAGTGATTCCCGTAAGTACCCTCATGCACTTCCCGTAAGACGTAATCGACATCCCCCGGACCCAAGAATACTGCCAACGATCCATCAAACGTTCTTCGGTACAATGTTTCGTCCGAAGCCAACGTGAATCGAGCAGCTTTGGTCCGTAGGGTTCTGGAATCTTTAGGGTCCGATGTGAGTTTTCCGCTTTTCAAGTATTCAATATACTTGTTTCTCCAATCCCAGGTTAAGCTTGTAGAATTTATTTCGGCGTGACCTTCTTCGATTACCGATCTCCAAAGTTGAACAACATTCCCCGAGCCCGTATCATCTACCTCGACCGACGACCCCAAATTCGCAAGCGCATCGGCCTCATTATTCTGTTCCCGTGGTACATGCCATAAAGTCCATTGTTTGAAATGGCTCAAAGTGATAAACAGTTTATCTAAATACCTTTGCATTCTACCTTCTCGAACTTCGAAGGTTTTGTTTACTTGACTCACCACCAGTAAGGAGTCGCAGTTGGCTTCAATGACTTCTGCTCCCAAGTTTCTAGCTAGCTCGAGACCTGCAATCATGGCTTCATACTCGGCCTTGTTATTAGTCAACCTGATAGTTTTAATAGATTGCCTAATAGTGCTACCCGTGGGTGGTTTCAAAACTATGCCCAGCCCGGACCCTTTTACGTTCGAAGCCCCGTCTGTAAAAAGGATCCATACCCCTGATGATGTACCTGATTTCAACAGTTCTTTTTCGACTTCGGGTACGAGGGCTGGTGTGAAATCGGCCACGAAGTCTGCTAAAATTTGAGACTTGATGGCCGTGCGGGGTTGATATTCGATATCGTACCCACTGAGTTCGACGACCCATTTGGCCAGTCGGCCTGATAACTCGGGTTTGTGCAAAATATTACGAAGCGGGTAAGTGAACAATACACATATGGGATGACATTGAAAGTACGGCGTTAACTTTCTTGAGGCGCTTATCAGTGCAAGTGCCAATTTTTCTAGGAGCGGATATCTAGTTTCCGCCTCTCCTAAGGTTCGACTCGTATAATAAACGGGGAATTGCGTACCTTGCTCTTCTCGAACTAGGACACCGCTTATGGCGACTTCCGATACTGCCAAGTACAAACAAAGTTTCTCGTCTGTTTTTGGAGTGTGAAGCAGTGGTGCGCTTGATAGATATCGCTTTAGTTCTTTTAATGCTTGTTGGCACTCCGGGGTCCAAGAAAAATCGTTCTTCTTTTTGAGTAGAGAGAAAAATTTATGACTTCGATCAGATGATCTTGAGATGAACCGGCTTAAGGCGGCAATCCAACCTGTTAGCCTTTGTACGACCTTCACGATGTCCACAACGACGATGTCTTCGATGGCCTTGATTTTATCGGGGTTAATCTCTATTCCCCAATGTGACACCATGAAGCCGAGGAACTTGCCCGAACCGACCCCGAAAGCACATTTCTCGGGGTTGAGCTTCATGTTGTATTTCCTTAAAATCTCGAACGTTTCCTGCAAATGAGTTAAATGGTCCTCTGCGCGTAGGGACTTAACTAACATGTCATCAATATAAACTTCCATTGATTTTTCTATTTGTTCTTCGAACATTTTATTTACTAGGCGTTGGTAAGTAGCCCTGCGTTTTTTAGCCCGAAGGGCATCACATTATAAAAATACGTTCCATATTTGGTGACAAATGAAGTCTTTTCCTGGTCCTCCGGGTTCATTTGGATTTGATTATACCCGGAATAGATATCGAGAAAAGTGAGGATCTCGTGGCCGGCCGTGGCATCGATCATGCGATCGATATTGGGCAGCGGAAAGGAATCTTTGGGGCATGCTTTGTTCAAATCCTTATAGTCCACACACATTCTAAGTTTGTCCCCTTTTTTAGGGACTACAACTACGTTGGCTAACCATTCGGGATATTTCACCTCCCGAATGGACTCTACTTTGAGAAGCTTGGTTACCTCGTCCTTTATGAATGCGTGCTTTCTATCGGACTGTGGTCTTCTCTTTTGCTTCACCGGTCTGAACCTGGGGTCCAAACTTAGCTGATGCGTCGTTATGTCCGGCGGGATTCCTGTTATATCTAAATGGGACCAGGCAAAACAATCGATGTTATCGATAAGAAATTGAACAAGTTTCTTCCTGAGTTCAGGGCTCAACCCTGTTCCCAAGTATACCTTTCGCTCGGGCCGGTGCTCGATTAATATGACTTGCTCTAGCTCCTCGATCGTCGATTTTGTGGCGTCGGAGTCATCGGGAATCATGAAAGATCGAGGGACCCTTTGATCACCATCCTCTTCGATTTTCTGGTTGTCTGGCTGGGTTGAAGCCGATGTCTGTGATTGCTATTTGGTGTCCCGTTCTCCTTCCGGGACTGATCCTTTTATCGGCGAAAGTGAGGACACTGGTTTAGCTTCGTCAACGTCGAACATTTCTTTCGTGGCTAGTTGTTCTCCGTACACCATTTTGACACCTCCCGACGTCGGGAATTTGAGGGCCTGGTGTAGGGTCGAAGGCACAGCTTTCATGTTGTGGATCCATGGCCTTCCGAAAAGGGCGTTATATCTCATATCGCCTTCGATCACGTGAAAATTTATTTCCTGGATGGTTCCGGCCACGTTTATTGGTAGGACTATCTCACCTTTGGTGGTTTCGCATGCCATATTGAACCCATTTAGGACCAGAGTTGCAGGTACGATCTGATCTTGTAGGTCGAGCTGCTCCACTACCTTCAATCGGATGATATTGGTCGAGCTACCTGGATCGATTAACACACGCTTAATTTTAGTTTTATTCATGAGTACGGATATTACCAGTGCATCGTTGTGAGGTTGGATGACCCCTTCTGCATCTTCATCATCAAAGGACAGAGTCCCCATGGGTGCGTAATCTTAAGTCTGAGATCGCTTTTCCCTCACCATCGATGTTTTAGTGCATTTAAGCATTGGTCCCTGAGGGGTATCGATGCCACCGATGATCATGTGGATGACGTGCTGCGGTTCTTCTTGCTCGTTTTGCTTGCTGAAATCCTTACTTCTAAAATGGCTCTTTGCCCTATCACTCAGAAACTCCCGAAGGTGCCCTTTGTTAAATAAGCGAGCTATTTCCTCTCTTAGTTGCTTGCAATCTTCCGTTCTGTGGCCATGGGTACCATGATATTCGCACGTTTGATTGGGATTTCTTCGGGCACGATCGGTCTGCATTGATCGAGGCCATTTAGTGTCTTTGATGCGTCCGATGGCCGACACGAGAGCGGATGCACCAACGCTGAAGTTATATTCTGATAATCGAGGTGTTTCTATAGGATCGGCATATTTATCGAAGCCGCTCTTATTCATAAGCCCCTGAGAATTATGTCCTCGATCAATCCTTTGATTGTTCCGAACTGCGTTGCGTGCTGAACTGTTGTTCACCCGATCTGCGACGTATGGTCGATATCGGTCTTTGTTCGACCTTTGTTCTCTGTCGATCTGCTTTTGATTAATAACTGTCCTGTTCTGATGAACAGGTCCGTACAGGGCTCCCGACTGATCATCCTCGTCCCTAATTTTTGATTGATATCAGTTGTGCACATCTGCCCAAGTTACCGATGGATACTCGATCAAATTTTGTTTCAGCCGATGTGATGCTGTCGAACTTAGCTCGTTCAACCCTTGGGTGAAGGCTTGTACGGCCCAGTCGTCTGTGACCGGGGGTAACTCCATGCGTTCCATTTGAAATCGGAATACGAATTCCCTCAGCATTTCACCGTGCCTTTGCTTTAGTTTGAAGAGGTCTGATTTCCTCGTTGCAACCTTTATGACACCAGCATGTGCCTTTACGAATGAATCTGCTAACATGGCAAAAGAATCGATGGAATTCAGCGGTAAATTGTGGTACCGGATCATAACTCCTTTCGAGAGGGTCACCCCGAACTTTTTCAACAGCACAGATTCGATCTCATCGTCTTCCAAATCGTTGCCTTTTATGGTACATGTGTAAGAGGTGACATGTTCGTTAGGATCGGTCGTACCGTTATATTTGGAAATTTCGGGCATATGGATTTTTTTGGGGATTGGCTTCGGTGCCACACTCGACGGAAAAGGCTTTTGTATGAATTTTTTCGAATCAAGCCCTTTTATCATTGGTGGAGCCCCCGGGATTTGGTCGACCCTGGCATTGTACGTTTCCACCCTCTTGTCGTTGGCTTCCACTCGTTTTGTGAGTTCCTCGAGTAATCTAGTAATTTCGGGAGTAGTCCCCGATTCTTGCTCGTTAGATTTCACTATGGCAGGCTCTGTTCTGGGGGTGACTTCTCGAAGTGGATTGGAAACCGACCTGCTTTGTGCACGAGTTTGGCTCTGTAGCCGAGCTATCGCTACTTGTTGGGCTTGCAGCATCTCGAAGATCATTCGTAAGCTGGCCCCGATTTTCTCTGGGTTTTGGGTATCTCGGGCTACGGATCGAGTACCGCCCTGAATGCTTCTTTCTGGTTCGGAACGCTGGTTCGCCTCCAAAGCTATTTGTGAATTGACATCCAGTGGTATTTCGGCTCGAATTTCGGGTACTTCGATTCGAGCCTCGGGTGCCAAGTTGTTGGTTTCATCTTGAAGGCCGGCTTCGTGATCGATCGGTGAAGCCATTCAATCGGTGGTTATTCGTAGCTGATCCTAAATTCAAGATGTTTTCGGAAATAAGTGCAAAGCACAATGGCGTATTTTTTCAGATTTGTATGAAATGACCACTGTTATCCTCGGCCCCACGGTGGGCGCCAAACTGTTTACCCGAAAAATGGATGGAGTTGAATTTATACGCAGTTCCGAGGATATGTGGCGTAACTTGATATAAAATGCAAGAATAAATAAAATGTAAATGTAGATTGGAGAGAATGCAATCTAGATAAGGTTATCAAGAATAGTGAACCTTAGGATTCGACAAATAGAATCAATCTAAGAAACTGGAAGAGCGATTCTTTACTGTAGAAGAATATAATACTTTTATTACAATGTAAGTCTTAGAAAAACTTGTCTTATAGAAATGATAACCAAGCCCTTTTATAGTGGAGGGATTCGGCTCCAAGCATAATAAAATAAACATTCAGTGGGAGACCCATGATAAGTCAGCTTTTTCATAATTTCTGCCAAGATTCCCTCTAGTGGGATTGCAACGGCTTTTGTCTGCGAGCTCGACCTCGCTTAGAATCCTCGATTTTGGTTCGAGCTTGATTTCGGCTCGAACTTGTGATCTTGGTTCGAGCCCTCGAATTGATTCCAGGTCAATGTTGGTTGGTCTTTGGATTATCAGCACGATAGGTCTACCCTGCGTCATGGTTCGATTCTTGTTCGAGTTTGATTATGATATCGATCTCGACACAGACCGGCCTTCCCGGATTCGAGGTTAGTTCGTCCCCCATTCGGGATCTTACTTCGATACATCACCCTTCGAACTATACCGGACATGTCAAGGCTGAAATCTATTTCGACTGTATACATATACAAATGTAAATGCTAGTGTTAGTAATGGGTGATTTCGCGCCGTTTTACAAATGTAAATGCTAATGCCAATGTTATTTCAAATACAATTTGAGCCAACCAAGGGAAAGTTGGAAAATTCAAAAATTCATACCAAACACACCCTAAGGAGTCGTTTGATAGGAGGCATTAGAAGAAAAAATGCAAGCATTAGCTTTGTGCATTACTAATCCTTTGTTTGATACATTTTTTCGACATATGTATTAGTTATATATCCTATTTGGTATTATCTTATGTATAACTAATACATAGCAAATCATAGTATTAGCAATGCAAGAGTTTTTAATACTTATATAAATATGATTAAAGACATAATTGACCCTCAAATCCCTCAAAGTATATAAAATTAAAGAACGTGGAAGGTATTTTTTTATAAACAACCAATTTTTTAGAAATTATGCAATGTTTTTAATACACCAAAATTAAATAATAAATAAAAAAATAAATCATAACTAATCTCGGCATCACTAATATCAATATATTACTAATATACCATATTCAATACTATTCGTATACCTCGTGCCAAACGACCGTAAGTGTGAGACTAATGCATTTACTTTGGTAAACAAAATTATCGACACCTGATAAAGTTGTAGCAGGCTGCCACTAGAAAAAGAAAAAAGGTTAAACCCAGAAAAAAAAAAAAACAAGTATTAAAAGATTAACCTCTCATTTAGCAATATCACACACACGCACATATACAAAAAGGGAGGAAAGAGAAGCGCGAAAGGAGAGGCAAGAGACCCGAACTACCGAACAATCTGTACATCTCCCGCATTTTCGATACACAAAACTAATTCCAAAATCCCCAATGTCTCATTCCTCCGCTTCTTCTTCTTCTTCTTCTTCAACGAATTCGAACCAGAGACGCAAATTGATCGGCAATGTCATGGCTGAGATCGGCGGTGAACAAAGCAGTAGAAGTTGGCGGCGCCGGCAACAGAAACCTCTCTCGCAACTTTCGTTACTACGCCGATTCCGTTGTCCAACAAGCCTCTAATGCCGTTTCCGGCGGCGCCAAGTTATTCCTCGATCGCTCTGTATGCCCCATTCTTCTCTCCATACATACACATTCATATACGAGAATTTAGCATATAACTCTCAAACTAATACTATGTGTTTTTACACATTTGAATTTTTTTTAAAATATGCATATGTGATCCAGCATATATGTACTCGGACTGAATATACGTATATTAAGAAATTCTGAGCAGAGGCTAATTCAACATATAATCCTCAGAATCGGACTATTAAAGTATGGGGTGGGGGATATGTTGTATGTATGCATGCATGCATGCATGTATGTATGTATGTATGTATGTATGTATGTATGTATGTATGTATGTATGTATGTATGTATGTATGTATGTATGTATGTATGTATGTATGTATGTATGTATGTATGTATGTATGTATGTATGTATGTATGTATGTATGTATGTATGTATGTATGTATGTATGTATGTATGTATGTATGTATGTATGTATGTATGTATGTATGTATGTATGTATGTATGTATGTATGTATGTATGTATGTATGTATGTATGTATGTATGTATGTATGTATGTATGTATGTATGTATGTATGTATGTATGTATGTATGTATGTATGTATGTATGTATGTATGTATGTATGTATGTATGTATGTATGTATGTATGTATGTATGTATGTATGTATGTATGTATGTATGTATGTATGTATGTATGTATGTATGTATGTATGTATGTATGTATGTATGTATGTATGTATGTATGTATGTATGTATGTATGTATGTATGTATGTATGTATGTATTAATTGGTGCATTAGGACTTTAGATGTATGTATGTATGTGTGTGTGTGTGTGTATGTATGTATGTGTGTGTATGCGTGCATGCATGTACGAATCATGTATGTCTGTGTATATTGAAAATTTAAGAAAATTGTACAATCCCCCTGAATGTATATATTATGAAAATTTTAAGAAATTTCATAAGAGACTATTTCAACAAACACAGACATATATATGTATATATTACACATAAGGTATGTGTGTGTCTATTATGTATATGTGTACATTGAAAAAATTAAAGAATTTTTGGGGAAAATGTGTGTATGATCCAACATATGAGTCTTGGACTTTGGGCTGTATATTTGTATATGAAAAATTCCAAAATTTAATATATGTATACTGTATTAATTGGTGCATTAGGACTTTAGATTCTGGATTTGCTTTTGAGTAGTATTCGTCTTTTTGGATGAAACCTGATATCGTTGTAGCTATCACATTTCTTTGTTATCTTAATATGCAGCATAACACTTTGGATAACAATAACTATATTTGCACCTGATCAGCTTCTAGTAAAAGTTTGTTTATTGTTGGATTTCACTAATGCTAGAAATTACCACCTTTTATTTTAAAATTGATGTGGAAAGCGGCATATAGTGTCTATCTTCAACAATTCTTATTGAATATTGACACCAATTTATGGAAGCTGTTGGATTCTGATTAATTTAAGTATACACAATTACATACGAGTGCATATGAAGATTTTGAAATTGTTGGAAATCCCTAAGAGAGGAGATACTGTCTGCAACTCTTGCCGCACGATATGTCTGATTTGGTCAACTTTCAAGTGCCACAGTTATGTTCTTCACGTTCACTTCTCTGTTCTAATAGCTTTTCTTCAGAAAATATTAAAATTTCCCCAACTAATTATTACGAATTTCCTGACTGAAAGCGGAATGGATGCAGATGATTCATATAAAAAGTGAATCGGGATTGACTCATAGTTGATTGATTGAATTAGCAAGGATTTCCTACTATATTCTTTAACTAAGTGCTTGATACTTTCTTTGTGGTTTAGGGGTCTCGGAGTTTTCAGAATTTTAAGCAAGCAGTGAAAAGATTAGAAGAACTTTCTGTTTCATGTAGAGGTGTGGAGAGAGTTCAGCTACTACGAAGATGGTTAGTTGCTCTGAAAGAGATCGAGAGACTATCACTGCCTGTTAGTGAACCTGTTTCTTCCCCAACGAGCATTGATTCTATTTATACCACCGACGATAGCAAGAATTCTCCTCGTGAGCCGACTTTGGTGAGTAAGTCATAAAGTTGTCCATTTTGTATGGTCTTGTCCACCTTTATGGGGATATTAATATTCCATTTATGACTCATCTTCAGGAAACCTACAACATAATGAGGCCAATATTTACCTGATTTCAGCTTTACTTCAGATGCCTCCATTGTATTAGCTTTGGGAATTCGTACTTTATCTTTTATAGTGAAAAGCTTGGAAAATTAGGTTGAATTCATGTAAAACACATAGTAACAATTCCAAAATTTAGCTCTTCGTTATCTGATTCTCTTCAACCCTGGATATGGCAAGCCACCTAGCTATATACTTGTCATTACTATCTCTCCGTACCTTATTGTATCATGATAGCATTGTAATTCTCTCTCGCACCTCATTTCTTAGACATAGAAGTGTAGTAGTTGGGCCTTTGAGTATCCTCAACGGCAAGATATATATTTTCTATTTTCCAATTCCAAATGGATTCTTCTTATAAACTATATTTGTGCTCATATATCAACTTCTTGACGATTTTGATTTGTACTTGAGTTTAGCATTCTTGCATCATGTTGTTTAGTTTGCTCATTTATTTGCTTAAATTACCATGGACAGGTTTTATATTATGATCCTGATCTTGGTGGAGAACCATTGAATTTTAGAGATGTGTTTCTTAGCAGTCAAGCTCTTGAAGGCATGATACTTTCAATGGTAAGATAAAAAACAGCTCAGCTAGCTGGTATTGCATACCTTTTTGATGACTTGAAATTGCTCCTCTACATGGTATAGTTTAACCCCAATGCTGACCTCGCTGTTCCTTCTTTTGAGCTAGGGTTTTGATTAACCTGAACAGTGGCGGAGGTAGGATGACCGCCAAGGGGGTTCAAAAAAAGGAAAAAGTTAAAATGGTTGTAGCTAGTGGGAATAGAACCAACGACCTTACAAAAGTTTTGAACCCCCTTGACCACTAAGCTATGTTTTTGGGTTGTGACAAGGGGATTCAAAACATAATATATAGAGGTAAAAAACAAATTTTGCCTTACATATACGGTGTAATTTTTCGGCGAAGGGGGTTCGGGTGAACACCCTTCCGCCCCCCTAAATCCGCCCCTGAACCTGAAGCAACCCTTCATGAGTTTCTTGCGTGGTTCCTCCCAATTATTTAGTCTTTCATCTCCTAAATTAGACTCGACACAGATGCTCTCATCACTATATGTCTATCTTAAAGAAACCTGATCTTGCACTTGTGGATTACTGTGAAGTAGGTAATTTCACGTCATATTTAATTTTTTATCAAGGGGTCTTGTTAACTTGATTGGATATTGGGAAGTTAGTAAAATATGTTCCTGTTGTTCTTTCTTGAGCATTTACTGTTTGTATGGATCCTCTGAGTTATTGATCTATGTCAATTCTGCACCTGTAGGTTCTTTGTTCCAATCTTAACTGTGAAATGCTCTATTGGAGGGAGGAGTTGCATCTTTGCTATCATTTTAATCAAGTCTTTCTCATTTTTTTCCTTTTAACTTATATCAGACTGACAGAATAAAGTACTAAACTCACCATAAGCATTACATCTCAAATAACTAGTTTTCATGCTATTAATCATATCCTTACACTTCTATATCACCTAAAATTAGACTCAATAGAAGTGCACTGATCAATAGATATCTATTTTAGAGAAACTCTTGCACTTGTAAATTGTTGTAATGTAGATGATATATATATATATATATATCACTTTATTTGATTTTTAACACAAATCTTGTTAACGTGATTGGAAATGGGAAGTTAGTAAAATGTTACTGCTGTCAGCTGTTGAGTGTTTACTGTTTCCTTTTTTTGACTATGGCATTTCATCGAAGAAGAAATGCAGAAGGTGGCCCTCACTGGGGAGCTTATGGCATTTTCACTCTTGCATGTGTAGTTCCACTTTCGTGATAGAAGCATAATGTCAACTATAGAGATTGCTCTATCATCTTGACTGTTTTGCTTCATCTTTCAGTATCAATGCTTTCTGTTGATGGGGATAAACTGGTCTTAACTTTTCTGTTTTACACAGATTCTTGAAGCACCTGACACAGAAGAAATATCTTTACTTATGGAGATATTCGGGTGATTTTTCCAATATTGATCCTTCAAGTTTCTATTGGGCTCCTACCCTTGGATGGACTCGGACCAATCAGTTATCTGAATGGTTGAGTCACTTCAGAAATGTGTGCTGAACTCGAGGGAAAATGATAAACATAAGTATTACCATTTTTTTTTGGTTTCTGATCTATTTTATATTCTCTTTAGGCTCTGTCTTATGGGTGGGAAAGAAGTCCGGGAGGCAACCATGAGCAACATAAAAGTTTTGGCAAAAGCTTTCTCAAGCTATAAAGAAGAAGTGCTGGTAAGCGAACAAACTCCTTATGCATGTCCTGTAGTGATGTTGCTCTTAGGATCTAAAAGTTACGGTTGGTATGTTATCAACTAAACAGAAGTGTAACTCCATCCATCTTCACATGTTTCATCCCAGGCAAAGAAGGAAGAGCTGCTTGTCCATGCACAAGGTGCAATTGCTGGACTTAAAATAAATGCAGATATAGTGAGGTGTGAAGATTTTTTATCCTTCTATCATGATGGAATTTTTTCTCCATGTTTTATATGCAAGTTCATTCTTTGATGCGAAAAGTTTATACTCCATTTCTTTTCACATGTCCAATACCAGTTTTTGGTTCAGTGATACTTGTGTATACACACCACTTCTGTTGTATATCTATGTCAGTCTGAACCTTCCACCTCAAGTGTTATCACCATAGGCTAATTCTTGTAAGCTATTGGGATTACTGCCGTAGCTTATTGTCTCTTTTTTTTGGTTGCTTCTTTTAATCTATACCAGTAGATGTTTCCTGATAAAAAAAAATCTACACTTCCTATAAATATTTATATTGATGTGAACAATAAACTTAAAATTTCATAGAAATCTTTTTTAGTATTAAGACCAGCTTTATGAGGCAAGAATTTTTGCTAATTTTCTGACTCCTGGTAAATTTAGGAATTTCGCTTTCAATAATTTTAGATATCTTAGTTAAAGCTTCGTATGAAAATTTGCTGGGTGCACGTCGTTACTGGTGAAGGACTTTTCTGCCATTGTGTAGGAGAGTTGCTGTACCAGAGAAGCCTTTCCCGAACTTGGACTGGAAACCTTAAGTGTTACGAGCTCCACAACCTGTCAGAGTGTTTAGATATTACTCCCTGCATCCCAATAGAAGTCCACTTTTCTTGTCAGTCAGATGCAGATTGTCCACAATCCAGGAAAGAGGTTTTTTCTCCCAAACATGTTATACTGAACCAAAGTCCAAAAGTGACACCGGATCCACTTTTACCAATCTCAGTAAAATTCTTATAATTCTTTTTTCTATTCTCCAATTTTTTTTAAAAGGATATTCTCCAAAAATTGACAAGGTAAGTCTAAGGTCCCACATGTTCCCCCAACAAATACTAAGCAGTTCGTTTTTCCAACCCATCTCTTAATGATGGTGTAAAGTCAATCTATTTTTGGAATGTTGGAAGTAAACCCAGATTTTGCAGTATTTCCTGATTGCATTATAAAAAGACTGATCTCAAAGACCTAAATTCTGATCTTGTTAGGCGCTTGACCCATGAATAGCTAGCTATAACAAGAGCATGCTTTCCCTAGAGAGTAGTGAAGAAGATTACTTTATCATCTTTAAAACATAAGCTATCTGCTCTCAACAGAGAGACCAGAGGATCTAGTGTCTAAGTTAAGAAAAGAAGCTTCTTACAGTAACGAGACCTTCTGCAATAAGTCATGCTTCCATAATATTTAGTACTTCAGCAATAGTAGTAACATTTACATTATTCTCTTATGACTCACAGCTAAATAGTTAAGCTATTCTGTGGCATAGTGTTTTTAATTGTTGATAGTCATGCATTTCTTTTGCTATTTGCCTGCATAAATTGCAATATATAATTTCTCTTTTAATGTGATCTGCGATCAGAATAGATTCTGAAGTCTCAAACATACATCAAACACTAGACAAGATGATATTACAACTGCCTTCAAGCAAAGATGATAAGGACTCGTCTAGTGTTGCAACTAATGCAACATCAGAGGCAAGTTGGGTCCCGTTTCCCACTTTTTGTTCTTTACCAAATTATTCTATCTGATAATATATTTTCAAGAGAACATAGTTGAGAAACCAGAAAATTTTCTTGGTGGAGGAACAGAAATCTCGAGATTTATTATCTTAGCCATAAAACATGAGCATTCTTTGCGAACTTTGACTTGTCTCCTCTTGTCTAATAAATAGCTATCTCTTTTCTAATTATTATACTTTATGAGTTTAAGATCTTTGTTGACTTAGAATTGGTTCATTTGATTTTTCATCGTAAAATCTGTATGTTCAAGAGATCTTATGGGAAGTAATGTATCACGCATTTTAGAAATTAAATTACTAAGAAAATATTAACACATCATGGCAGAAGAAGATTCTCAACTTCCCATAACTACTTGTGATATAAAGAGGGATGAGCGAGAGGGCAAAATGTTGTTTATGAAGAAAATGTTGTTTAACTTGCCAGTGATATGGTGCCATTAAATGGGCCGAGGTCAGAAAAAGCAATTATAAATGGAGTGAGGGTTAGCTGAATAATATTTAAAAACATAGAGCTGTATCTTTGATGCATCAAATAAAAGATCAGGTATCTGAAACTTGACTACATGATTCCTTTCCATATATATGCAGGATTTGCAGATAAATTGATCGGTGGTAGTAGTACTAAAGGGTTGAGCAAAAAGAGGTCACTAAATGATGAAACTGTCTTACAAATATATTGCTATGACTGCATTAGAGTAGTCTTATAAGGCACTTATAATTTATATGGTGCAACTGCCGTATTTACGGGAAGGACATCATTAAATAAATGAAAAAGTTCCTGCCTAGCAGTTACGGACAATTTTCTATCGACATAATTCAATGATAAAATAGCAGGCGTGATCCTCTTCTCAGTTCTTGGTATTTGCTTGGGAGGTAGAGGAATTACTTGGGGGTGATAAGTTCGAGTCAAATGATTTAATATTTTTCTTTGTTTTTTATTTAATGGTCTCTTGAATATGAGTTGAGCTTAAAGAAAGAAGCGGGATTCATGTAGCCGACCCCAACTTGTTTGAGACTGAGACGTAGTAGTTGTTGTTGTCTCTTGAACAGAGGGTGATTCTGTGCTTGTTTTGTATTTATCTTATGAGACCCAAACTGGGTGTACAGTTAAATCATTCATTAGAAGCTATAATTTGTTTTTTGACAAGGTAAAGATTTTATTAATAAAGGTACCAAGATGGTGCAAAAGGCTGCATCAAAAGCAGCCAAGCGCCTACAGCAGCAGAACTCCAGTTACAAGTTCCCTATCGAATCCAAAAACTCCAAATACTGATCCACACTCTCAACTAAACATCTTTTACACCAAAAAAATAAGTTTTGCATACTATTGTTTTTAATTCTAGAGATGTGAATCCTCCTATTCTCAAAGCAAACATTGTATCTTTCTTCCCAAATGGTCCAGAAGATGCATAAAGGGATGGTCCTCCATAGCTGCTTCTTACTTCTTATTGCCTTCTGCCCTTGCCAGCTAACCAGTAAGGATCTTTTATCTGAAGGCATAGTCCGAGAAACACAATGCAGATTCAGGGAAAGCTCCCAGCACTGTTTAGCAATTTTACAATGGATAAACAGGTGGCTAACAGTGTCCAACCCATCTTCACATAAATAGCACCTGTTGCTTAGACTGAATTCTCTTTTCCGTAGATTGTCTTGCATTAGGCAAACATCTCTGATGGCAAGTTGGCTACCCACCCAAAACAAACCACTTAGGTAGGTGCTCGGATTCTCCATAACATTTTCCAATGCCAATTAAAATCAGAATAATCAGATCGTTTCTGTAGAAGGTTATAACAGCTTTTGACAGAGTATTGCGTATCATTACTTGCTGTCCAAACCAAACGATCCTCCTTGTGTTCCTCTATCACTGTTGTGCTCAACAATTGGAGTATTTGTTCCACTTCTTCCGTCTCCCAGTCATTAAAACCTCTTCTGGAGTTTAATTGCCAGCCATTTGCAGAGTAGAACTCAGCAAGATGTCCATCTTTGCTAGGAGAGCAATTATATAGATTTGGAAATCTGTTACTTAAGCTCCCAACCCCCACCCATACTTCAGTCCAGAATCTGGTTTTACTTCCTTTGCTAACAGTCATCTATCTGTTCCAATAATTTTCTGATTTTAGCCTATCATCACTTCTATGTGAGAGGCGGAAAACCTAGAAAACTTATTCAAGAAGAATGTTAAATAGTGTAACAATTCCATTTCCTAGATGTAATACATAACTAACTTTAGTGTTGACTTTGGGTAGCTGTAAATAATCGTAGTTTTAAACTGTAAGTACTCTTCTCGCTATAAAAAACAGGCAATCATTGAGATAAAATTATACAACTGGAGGGTTTTCCAGATGGTTGGAAGTCATTCCATATCAGTACATAGTATGTAGCTAAACACTTGTAAGACACTTCAATTTAAAGTCCTTAAGTAGTTGCTAATTAGAGACGCTGCATCTTTGTATGTAGTTGTTCTTATTGTCAAAATTTTCTAAACACTCTGTGCACCGAAATAAATCTATGCTATTGTTTTTCCAAAACAAAATAGTCAGCCGCTGGATGGATTAGTTATAATAGTCCTGGCAGCATATGTGGATCTACAGTTTTCCACTATGGCATATCCATTAGGCATATAAAAGAAAACAGAAGTTAACTCTTCAAAGTAACTGTGAAACATAATGTCTCCAGGATAAGCTTAGATTCGTTTTAATTGATGGAACTTTTTCAAATTTTGTTGAAACTGGATGCATTTTCTATGGCAGGCATTGAAAGAAGCACTCTCTCAGCTACAATTCTTGTCCAAGTTGGAAGCACTTTTATTACAGAAGAAGGCTTTGCTCAACAGGGATATTCCTGAAAGTCAGTCCAAAAGGGTATGCTTTCTAAATGATGATGTTGAATTTTCCTGGATCTTAAGTGCCATATATACATAAAAATAAGATCGGGACCAGTGTTGTTAAAGGCGCGCTTGAAGCGTGCTTAAGCCCTAAAGCGTGGCTCAAAACATGTTGAGCGCTTCGCCTCGCTTTGTCGGCGCTTCAGTGTTGCATCAAGGCTCTAAGGCATACTTTTACTTGCCAACGAGTGTAATCCTGAAAAGGCGACACTAAATAATTGATATTTCAATTTCTTTGTCCATATATTTGTTATTCATGCTTATAATTATTGGTCTTAGACTACATATACATATTTTTACGTCTTAGACTACATATACATATTTTTACTCTTTCTCTAGTTGCGCCTTTTTTCATTAAAGCCCACGCTTTATTTGTGCTTTGCGCTTGAAGCCCCAACGGATCTTGGAGTTTTTTTGCGCTTTTCGCCTTTGATAACACTGGATCGGGTGAGGTGTTGGTCACAGCCCTATACCCTGGGCATATGAGACCTGCCTAAAAAATTCACACAAATCATTTTTTACTAGAGATGATACTTCTTATGGAGCTTGCTTGCTTGTAAGAGCCAACAAATCATCTTTTACTGGAGATGATGCTTCTTATGGAGCTTGCTTGCTTGTAAGAGCCATTTGCTTTTATTGAGGCGTCTTGACAACCGCATCACATCCACTTAGCTTAGCTTTCAATGGGGGATCCCTCACTAGTAGTATTCTATGAATTACTACCTTTGCACCACAAAAAATGACCTGGTTCAATCTCCACAAGAACAATAATATTTGATAGAGGGGGTAATTATACCTGATCTGCTGAAGTGTCAATTGTTATTTCTTTCACTATCTTAGGTCTCATCACCTTGTTTTAATATATAAATATATAATCTATCAGAATCAAAAAACACAAATCTGTATCCATTTGACAAGTTTCTTATCTCCTTCTGTATCACAACCACTATTCATAGTGATCAAAGAAGTAAATTTGAAAAAAACATAACGTTTATACATCCAAAACTCATTTCCTGTTATAGTAGAAAATCTATTACAAATAATCCTCAGCTAAACATTAAAACCAATTATGCACGTGCTAGAGTACTTAAGACAGAGGAGTGAATGTGGAGCGATCCTAGGGGTAGAAGAAAATGAGGATGATGATTGTTGACTTCTCCTAATAAAAAACAAGTAAGAGGTCCGGAAAAGGCAATTAATCCTATGGAGGTTCTCCTCTACATAAGGTATATTTGGATCTGTTTTGCGTGTTTGAACTGTCTTCTCTTTGCTATATAAATAGGTGTTTAAGCTGAAGGTTTTATCGGAGTCTCTTTCAAGCTCTGCTTCAAAAACTGAAGAGCGCATTTCAGAGAACAGGTTCGAGCTTCTCTCTTTTGTCATTTCTCCTCTCTCTCTCTCTCTCTCTCTCTCTCTCTCTCTGTCTCTCTCTGTCTCTCCCTCTCTTTGAAAATGAACTTCTAAATGATATTTACTTGCAATCACTGTGGTCTTTACCTTCTCTCTCTCTCTCTCTCTCTCTCTCTCTCTTTCTCTCTCTCTCTCTCTCAATGGAAAGAAATTTACTGATTTTTTTTTTTTTTTGGCAAATGCTTCAGTTCTGATCTATAACTATTAACTAAGCCATCTTAGGTGGAAGCTTACTGAAAAGCGAAAGTGGAAGGAAAACTTAACATATGATCCTTAGGTGTCAAATGTCATATACCTGGTAATTCAAATCAGATCTCTATTTCAGAGCAATCTTGCAAAGGCTAACTAGTACGTTAGAGTGATTGCAAACATCATGGGCAAGACCAGTGCAAATTTTGTTTAATCATACTTATGTTTCTCAAAAAGGAACTTACTGTTTACTGAAGTTTCTAGTCCAAGGGTAGCCTTATATTTAAGTTTTCCTGTAAGGGATCTGATACTTCTAACACTGTAAACTTACTAGAATTTGATAGAAATATGGTCATACCTTTTTATTAAAGACAAGTTATTCCTAATGGAAAATATTGGATTTCCTATGGAAGGAGCCATCTTTTTTTCTTTTAGTGGGATTATCCAGTTCTTGTTTCAAAACATTCTCAGATTTCATCCATTTCTTCCCTGCAGAATCCAAAAGGAAGGAGCTCTTAAGTTCCGTATAGTAAAAACTGGCGAGATCTCCCAGCTTGAAAAGGTAAGGTTTCCTGGACGTGCTCCTATTGGACATTGTATTAACTGCTTGTAGCCAATTAATGTTCATATCTGGGAAATGGTTTGATGGCATAGCTAGATACAGATTCTTGCAAAGTCTCTTTTCCTACGCTAGTAATTGTCCACCTTTCATGTATTTCAAATTCTCTGCTTCGACAGGTGTTCTCCTTGTTTCTTTCTACTATCATCACAGGTTGATCTTTCCTACTACTGGGTCAAATTGCAAGTTTGTTAGAGAAAAGATTTAAGATCTTTAATATGTCAGAGAAGTTGTTAACATGATTATTTTATACATTTAAATGAGGCAAAACAGAGTTAATTTATACAGATGCATGGATTAACTATAAGCTCCATAACATAGCACATCTCCTTCTCTTAATCTTAATTTTCTGGCACGCTAACATTTATTTCTTTGCTTCTTACTGTTTCTGAATCTTCATGTAACAAAAAGAATGGGTGCTCAGATCTGTTCTTTCATTTTTTATTTCCTTTTGAGTTAAACTCACAATTACTTGAAAGAGCCAACTGATGCTAACTATTTCCCACATGTTTTCGTGTCTCAGTGTCCTCTAATTCTTGGGATGGGATAAAAAAATTCTGACTTTGTTGTTAATTTTCTTGATGATGAGATTGTACTCACCTGTTGAAGTTGATTTTCTTTTCTAGGACCTTGAGGATGAAATTAAGGCACTTGAGAGTCAGAGAGATGAATTTGAAGCAGAGCTCAAAAAGGTAGCTAATGCTTTCTTTTATTTACCAAAAGTGTGTATGTCGTAGTGAAATACGTTTTATCAATCTTCTATTTTGATTTTGTTGCATTACTTGGGCTGTTGAGCCACTTCATCTGCATTTACCACTTGATTGTAGCACGTCAATTATGCAAGTTTAGTCCCCAGTTGTAGGTGATTTCTTCTCATTCCAAGCCTCGGTGGACATAGTTACCTACATGTGCTGATGGGAGGTAGAAGGTACCCCGTAGAATTAGTCTAGGCGTGTGCAAGCTAGCCCGGACACCACGCTTATAAAAGAAAAGTTTGGGTCTCACTTCATATACATAGCGACGGGATAGTGGAGTACTCTTGAGTCTAAATCGAGTAGATGGAGAAGTATACTGCATTATGTCGCTGACTTGAGATATATTTTTCCTCTGCAAGGAGACACCATCATTGAATTGTATTTTTGTTTCTAGAATGATAAAGAGCCGTTTAAAAGTTAGAAAATCTAGACGCCCTTCACTTACTACAGAGAAACTGTGGGAATTTGGGCTTACTGTAATAGGCACAGTAATCTCCTGAGGAGTGTGGCCCGACCTTCTCATTGAAAGATCCAGAGCTACTAGTCGCTTGAAAATGGGGAGCAGAGCCTCCTTAGTGTCTTGTATACCTCAGATTCAGCAATGACATTCATAGTGGAAGGATCCTCGCCTACTAATCCTTAATATTTGTAAAATTGTGCAGTGTGTAATAACTATGCTCAGTTTTTCTTAAATGAAGTCCTTCCTACTTATAGATTTTCTGAATGGCATCACTTGTATACACTTCTTTAGCAGGAGCAAGCAATTGCCTGCTAAAGGTAGCCAAGTACCTGTGAGAGACTTCTCTAGATGGACACTTGCGAGACCCCTACTAGTATTCTATAAGCTTTCTCTTGAACTTCACTAGCCAAACCATCAGGACTTGTGTGTCCTTATTGGAGATACTTCTTTGAAACTATGAAAGAAAATGGGCCTTACCCTTCATTGGTTATGTAAGGGTTTTCAAAAGGGTTTATAATATCCTAGGCTACTCCACTCATTGCCTTAGGGTTTGTGGGATGCTCAGATTCTTTCACATGATATAAGAGCCAGGCACATCCTTATTCTTTGTTTACCAATGTTGGGCCCCATGTTATATTGTCGATGCACTAGATGTCCAGTTATGGACATGTGGGGGATGGAGGGGAGGGGTTAAGTGTCATGCATTGGTTGAAAGAATGAGTTTTTGTCTCATTGTATGGTTTGGACAATCCACATCTCATAAGCTAGATTTTGAGGTTGACTTGTGCCGGAGGTTCATTTTCTTTCACATGGTATCATAGTCTAACTTAGGTGAGCTCGTTTTCACAGTCGCTTTCCCTCCTAATGTTCTATCGTTCTGGGCTTCTCTCTCTCTCTCTCTCTCACTCACTCAACTGCGCCTATGGAGCTGCTCTTGGCTTCTCTTTCTCAAAATTCAGCCCATCGATTAACTAGCATTCCTCCAAGTCTACTTATAGCCTGTTGAACCTAATCTCTATTTCTCAACTCTAGGCCCGCTCCTGTTGAGCCTTCTTTCTTTACTCCAGGGAAAATGAATAAAAAAGAAGGAAAAAAGAAAAAAAATCAAATCCATGTGTAAACCCTAGAACCAGGTTACAGATGTGAGAGGGTGTTAGAAAATGCTACACTTGCCCCTCATCGGTTATGTAAGAGTTCCCAAAAAGGGTTTGTAATATCCTGGATCACTCAATCCATTGCCCTAAGGTTTTAAATTGGATGATCAGATTTTATTATGGAAACAAGTCTTTTCACTCCAAGCAAAGGGACATCTGAAATAAAAAATGAAAAGGAAATAAAATGACTCAGCTTCAATGAAGTTCGAGTAAAATGAGTCAGCTTTAATGAAGTTCGAGTTGCCTGAGCTGCAAATAGTTTATGGAAAGTATTCCTGAAAAATGGTCACCTGAATTGAGGAGCAGGAAGAAAATAGTCTATGATATTCAACATTCAAGCACGAGTGTTCCAGAAATTACTCCCGTGACCTAGGTCATTGAGAATCTGAATTTATGGAAGGTTGACTATGAACTACACAATGCTATACTGTTATCATCTAATCATCACTCTTATCACTGATCATGTTGTGTCATGAGTACTTGTGTAGGTCAAAGTTGCATTGGTTTCTGCAAATGCCCGTCTTCACAATGCTAGGGAAGAAAGAGAGCAGTTTGATGAAGCTAATAATCAAATTCTTCAACACTTCAAGGTGAAGGTAGGTCGACGATGAAGCATTATGGTCAAGGAATTTATCTTATTATGAAGTTAATGCATAATTTTGTAGTCTGCAGGATGACCATCTTATTATAAGATCTAATATCTTCAATCCTAAATTCAGGAAGATGAGCTATCTAGATCAATGACTTTATATCGGGCAGAAGCAGATGTTTGTGATGCATTTATTAGTTTTTTAGAAGACTCCTGGACTTTTGAGTCCTCTCATATCCAACAAAAGCAGAAGCAGGTCAAGTATGGAGCTTTTCTGAATGTGTCTTTGGGTTCTTTTTTCTTTTTATCTGGAAAAAAGGTGTTACCGCGTTAGTTTGTCTGTTCTGGCTTGCTAAATTTCTTAGTAGCAATAAGAGTGAAAGTAAAATAGCTGTACTATTATTTCGACATGCATTTAATGTATCCCTGAATAGTAGGATTTCTGGAGAATGTTAACTTAACGATGTGCTTTTCAAATGTCAAGTGATGAGTTGGACAAATGTGAAGATTATTTGGTGAACTTGGCAATCTCTGTCTTATCCATGTACAAGGTATGGCTGTTTACATGTGGGGCGTCTAAGATTAATGCTTTGGATTGTGATATAATAGTGAAACTGAGTGTTATGAGCACCTTTTTCCTTTGCATTTAACAGGATGAGCTGGGCCCTTCTATTTCAAACATTAGGGAACTTGCAGAAAAGTTGAAACGGTATCATAATTCACATTTTAAAGTATCCTTTTAAAGGGGAATCGTGTTTCTAAATTCGGATTGCCAGGTCAGAGAATACGAGCAATGAGAAGATGGAAACAATCGAAGTGAAGAGAAGGCTAGAAGAAGAATACCTGAATGCAGAGGCTAAGGTACATGGATATTTATTTCTCTGATATATTCTGATCTGTTCACTAGTCTCAAGAGCATGATCATTCTCCACCAGAAGAGTATTTATTTTGCCTAGCCTGACATTCTTGCTCCATCTGCATTCGTTTGTTTCTACATGTAGCATTATCTCTAACTTGTTATGTATTTTTTCTGTCCTATTCATTCTCGTTCTCTCTTTCTCCCTCTCTATTTATTGTCAGTTTATGTTCTGTTTTATCTTTTTCCTAAAATTAATTTGCAGTTAGTTACGGTGTTCAGTGTAGTGGACGGCATAAAAAGACAATTTCATGGGCAAGATGGCGTGATATCTAGGTGATGAAGTGTTATTATTTACTTGTTTTATGTATGAACTAATGTTGGTTGCATTCTATAATGACCCCAAGATTAATAACACGGCTTTTAACCAGGAAAGGTGATCAGAAACTGAAAGAGTTATTTGATACTCTTCAAAAGCTCGAAGAAGAATTTGAATCCATTAATAGACCAAAGCTGGAACTTGAGACCCTAGCAAGGAAGACTGAGGAAAAATCAAAAGGGGTACTTGAAAGTACTCCTTCATCTCCTAAGCTGCCAATAAGCGATGACTCTGCGTGCTTTTTGGATGCTCTCCCACGGATCCAGACGCCAAGGGCTGACTCTATGTCCACTCCAGAAACTGTGGTACTAACACCAAGGCGATGGATGCGAGAGAACGTCCGAAGAAGTCTTTCATTAGCTATCAATCAGACAACAGGGACGTTGGAGTCCAGTTTCAAGTCACCAAAACTTCGGAAAGGGAAGTCCTTGGATCCAGCTGCTGAACTATCTAAGTTGAAGCTCGAGTTGGAACTTGAGAATGATAGTAGAATACACCCTGCTGAGGAGATTGATGACTGGGAATCCGATGTGATTGATAAAGAACGACAACATTTTAAATGAACTTTCCAACAACTGTCCACGGCTTTAAATATGTACTCTTTGGCTACTTTCTTGAGCAAACAGTGGCCAAAATTGTGGCAATTTCATACAGAATTGTATTGTTATAGCTCCTTTTTCTTTTGACACTGGACCTTGGGGATAATTCTGATTCACTTTAAATTGTTGCACTTAGTTTTTATGGTGTTAGATGAATCTTTTGTACATAAAATGAGTTGATTTTGAGATGTCCAACCTGAATTTAGTTTAACATGGATTCTTTCCATATACTGTCCTTTCTATAAATTATTAGATTGGACTTAAAAAGTTGAAGCTGACCTTAGATATGAAGGTTTGGAGGGCGAGCATTAGGGCCGTAGGCAGTTGCGCGTTTTTCATCTCTGTTGTGGGTGTTAGGCTAGTTTGTTAGTGTCTTGCTTTAGTTTGATAGTGGTACTTATTGTGTTCGTACTATTTTTCTGCTCCAGTTTCCTAGCACATTTCCATTGTTCTGATTATTGCAACTACTTTTTCCATTTATTTTTCTGATTCTTAGGTCGTGGTACTGTCTTCCTGACGTATGTTGTTGTTACTGTTCCATTGTCTCTTTTTTATCTCATTATGCCGAGGTTCTTTAGGAAGTAGCCTCTCTACCCCAGGGTAGAGGTAAGGTCTGCGTACACACTACACTCCCCAGAACCCACATGTGAAATTATACTGGGTTGTTGTTATTGTTAAATTAAAATGTTGAAGCTGTGGATTTGGAAGGAGTAGTTCTTCATGTGAAAACCACCAAGGCATGTGGTGAAATAATTGGGATCCCTCCACCTTAACCAGAAGAAGCATATTTGGGCTTTGAAGATGAGAGAAATTCCTGGTAGGGAAAACTTTACTTTCTTAGTAGGTCTACTCGGTGTGAATCCAGATTATTTGAGTTTTGGATACTGGATGCATTAAGCAAAAAAAGGAAAAAAAAATGAAAAATATTCTTCAAGTGAAAGAAATTTCAGTTTTGGTGTCTGCTAATAAGAAGCTATACAGATTCTTTTGGAATGCAAAAGCTGAAGTAGCGTTAATAGGAAGAGGGAAATGGAGACTGGGAGTTGGGCCAGTTGAGGAAAGGTTGTCAGTTGGGAGCGTGTCTACTTTTGAACTTTGTCAGATAAAGTCATGTGAGGAATCTGATGTGGAGTAGTAGCAGCTACAATATTAGCTACAGGTTCGGATAAACCCAATAAATTTTGCTTAGATTTTGTATTTTATAAGAAAATTCAAAAAATATGTATAAATATTTATTTCGAACAAGTAACTAAAACGAACTATGAATTTGACGACAAATTCAAAATTTATAAACTTCAAATTCTGACTCCGTCTCTGGTAGCACCAGTCAGACAGTCCAGAACAGAGAAGCAGGGGCATGGGTGGTTTATACCTGTGAACAAGAAGTCTATGATGAAATCAATCCAAATTATTTGCAAATCTCTTGGTTCTCTCAAGTATTTTGTTCGGTCTGTATCAATCAACAAACTAAATTTATGCTCACTCCATGTTTTGTTCTTCCTATTATCCTCTCTATATGGGCAGTTTCATATTTATTTCATTTCATTTTCAGTCATACCAATAGGGCGCTTCGAAGTGTAGTTTTGGAGTTGTTTGATAGGTGCGACCCTTCTTCGGATCGTACGTGAATGCGTGATGTTTTGTATAATGGGCTAATCTTTTTAAGGCAGTGGTTTAAACGCTTGAAATGGCACAACTTTTGAACTTTCGAATATAATAGCCAAGATATTAACCATTGAAAGAAGTAGTAATTTTAGGGTTGGATTGTTAGAATGAAAGGAAATGAATAAGATATAAATAATGAGTATAACTCTATTTTCTTTTTGATAACTGAGAAATTTCAAAAGGTTAGTAGGATACGTTTCAAAACTCTATGGATAATGGGTTAATCCCTCTACTCTTCTCCATTTAAATATCAGATTTTTATTTATATCACAGTTCAAACTCGTGGCATGCGCCTAATGTACACATCATTTGTCGTAAAAATAGCGTGTGGTAGCCACTAAATAAGGTGGTGTTTATTTTTTATCCACCAATTTTTATGTTGAGCAAAAATAGCCACTACTCTATTAAAACTAATATGAAAAGATATTTTTACCCTTTCTTCTATTTCTTTTATTCCCAAACCCTTCCTTTATACGCTTCTCTCGATTTAAGTTCAGAGCCAAAATTTCAGAGGCAAAATTTCGCTCCCTCAATATCGTTCCCGCATGCAACTCTTTGTGAGATTTTGTTCCTGCCCAGCCCACAACAATTCTCTGCGTATACTTTGTCCAACTTAATCTCTTCTCCTTTGTCATCTTCTCTGCAGCGAACCAGCGAACTGTATGTTTTCGATTTTGCTTTTATGCATTTTTCTTTTTGTATATCTCTAATCATGATCAATGTTGTGTTTGTCATCAAGTATGTGTGAAATGTCCAAAATAATGATTATAACTTGATTCGCTGAGGAATAAGGAGCGAATTTTTGTGAGAAAATTATTGAGAACCTTTTGGTATTGAAATGTGTTTGTGGTTCAATCAATATATTGATTATGTAAGGACATTTTAAAAAAATAATCCTAAGAATTTGTAAGCTAAGTGTGTTTAGGAATTTTAGTTAACTGTGCTTCTATTAAAGATGCATCTAATTAGGCGCTGGATTTTAGTTTTTTAGTTTAAATATTAAGGACATTTCAGAAAAATAGTCCTAAGAATTTGTAAGCTAATTTTAGTTAATTGTGCTTCTATTAAAAATGTATCTAATTAGGTTCTGGATTTTAATTTAGTTTAAATATTAAGGACATTTCAGAAAAATAGTCCTAAGAATTTGTAAGCTAATTTTAGTTTACTGTTCTTCTATTAAAGATGCATCTACTTAGGTCCTAGATTTTAGTTTTTTAGTTTAAATATTAAGGATATTTCAGAAAAATAGTCCTAATATTTACGTTCTATTTCCTTCTTTATAGTGTGCTAATGGAAGGAGATCGTGTTTTCGAGTTTGATGATTTGCGTAATTCGATGAGCTATTGGAAAGGAGATTTTCAGTATAAGGAAACAATAAAAAGTTTCTTGTCGAACACGCAATAGAAGAAGTTGAGGGATGGTCTTTTCGAAAACTTTTTCCGATTACAAGGTGTGAAGTTTTGTGATAAACTTATTCATTATGTGTTGCTTTCAGAAATTGTAAGCAATGACTCGAATTCAATGACATTCAAGGTTTTTTATCATGAAGTGAAGTTTACACGTGAAGCGTTCCAGATAATTATTGGGTTAAAATATTTTTCTTCAGTGGACTTCAAAATTTTGAGTGAAAGAGAGAATACGCTTTCGAAAGTCTACTTCCCTGGAAAGGATAGAATTGAGTTAGGCGATTTGTGGCATTTTATTACTAGTCACCCATATGGTACAACTGCATCATTTGTAGGTAGCCATGACGATGCGGTGAAGTTGGCAATAATTTATTTTATTGAATCTGTGTTGATGGGGAAGCGCACGAATCAGAATGTGTCTGAGCGGGCAATGAAAATCGTAGATGACGATGAACTCTGCTTTTCTTTCAATTGGGGCTCTCTTTGTTATGAAAAGTTACTAAAATCATTGAAGAGTTGCTTGAAGCCCAAACAAAATACTTCAGACAATGAGAATGAGAATGAAAAAGAGAAAGAGAAAGAGAAAGAGAAAGAGAAGGACAGTTATACTATACTTGGCTTCCCTTTCGCCTTCTGTGTTTGGATTATGGAAGTATTCCCAATTTTTCAGAAAAAATAATTTGTGAACTTCAGAGAATGTGGGTTCCCTCGGATGCTATGTTATTCAGATATGAAATCTCCACATTATGACACCTTATGTAAAAAGTACTTCCATAATGAAAAAGTAAGTTAATAGGATTACTGGCTATTTTTTTTGTTTATGTGTTTTAGTTCTGAATACTTACATTTTTTTTTCCTTATATAATAGTTGTATCTGTTGCTCGAGATGGTACCATTTCTTTCTTCTGAAGAAGATGCGGAGCCCGCTAGTGTACATGTGCCATTGTCTCAAGATCAAAGTTCAATGCCTTCAACACAATTTGATGAAATCTTGCTTAAGAAAATTGTTAACGTAGGTTTTCTATCTTTGAATACCATTAGTTTTTTATTTGCTTATTTTTGCTTAAGAGACTTTTTTGTTTTTATGGTTTTTGATTCAGAGATTATCGGAGAAGTTCAAAAAGGATATGGAGGCAGAATGTACTAGAATACATCAAAAAATAGCTTTATTAGAAAAAAGGATTCAAAATGACATCAAGGTAATATCCTTAATTTTTGTGCTTGTAACTCTAAGTTAAGGACACTATGCCCTTAATTTTTGAGCTTGTAACTCTAAGTTTAGGACTTCCTATCCTTAACTTTTGAACTTGTAACTCTAAGTTCAGGATTATATGGCCTTAACTTTTGAACTTGGAACTCGAAGTTCAGGACTACCTGTCCTTAATTTCTGTTCTTGTAACTCTAAGTTAAGGACTACTTGTCCTTAATTTTTGTGTTTGTAACTCTAAGTTAAGGGCCAAATGTCCTTAATTTGTGAGCTTGTAACTTGAAGTTTAGGACTACAAGTCCTTAACTTTTTAACTTATAACTCTAAGTTCAGGACTACATGTCCTTAACTTTTTAACTTGTAACTCTAAGTTCAGGACTATATGTCCTTATTTTTTGAACTTGGAACTCTAAGTTCAGGACTACCTGTCCTTAATTTCTGTGCTTGTAACTCTAAGTTAAGGACCAAGTGTCCGTAACTTATAAGCAGCTAACATTCTGATTCTTATTTTAAATACTATCTCACAGGCTTTAAAGAAAAACCTAGGATCAAAGATTGATACTTTATTTAAGCTTCTTGACAAACCTCATGAAAGGACTATAGAGAGAGAACCTAGTGTTCCAATTAGCAAAGATGCAGTTGATAATCAATGTGATGATATAGATGTGCATGTAGAAGATCATTATGAAAGCGATTATAGAGATGCGCATCTAGAAGATGAAACTAATATTGGCATCGAAATTGGGAAAGGTTAGATACAATTTTTGAATTTGTTGTCATTGAAATTTATATTCAATAGCATAATACATATAAACATTTTTGTGATTACAAATGTGTGTAGAATCTTTCGATGGAGTGGAATGTCAAGACCAAGAAAATCCAAAAGAGACAAGTGTAAAAGAAATAATTTATAAATCTGGAGTGCAATCTCAGGATTTAAAAAATCCATTGGGAACAAGTATAAGTGAGATTGTATGCAAATGTGTTGAAGGAATATATGATCTATCTACACCTCTCTCACTTAAAGAGAAATTTGGAAATCAAAATGATGCCAATCAAGGTTAGGTGGAATTTTCATGATATGTTGAATGTTAGTTTTAGTAAACTATTAGTAACAAGTATTAATTGTAAAGGTTACAGAATCTTTTGAAGCTACAAGGAAAGAAGATGGAGTGGACTATCAAGATAATGAAATTTCAAAAGAGAGAAGTGGAAGACAATCTCAAGACATAGAAAATACCCAAGGAACAAGCATAAGTGAGATTGTTTGCAGATATATAGAAGGAACATATGATATCTCTACACCTCTATCTCTTACAGACAATATTGGAAGCCAAAAAAATGCTAGTCAAGATAATGATTTAACTGGCATGATCTTGATAGTTGCAAAAGGTTAGACAGAGTTTTTTCATCTTATATATATTTGTTTTAATCAAAGATTAGTAACAAGTACTAATTGTGTTAGCTCTTGTAAATATTTTGCAGAATCTTGTGAAGTTGCAATCGAAGAACATGGAGAACAATTGCAAGATAAAGAAAATGCAATCAATATGTCAGCTCCATTGTTTGTTAAAAAAATACAAGAAGGCAGCGTGGCCAACATAGGTATTGATTGTGTCCTTAATATTGTATTCATAATTCAAATTGTCAGGACATTTCAAAAATTATGTCCTTAGTTTTTGTCTCTTCATTTGACAATTTGTCCTAGAATTGACGACTTGCAGCAAATTAATGTATATGTAGTGTTGCTTGTAGAGCAAAACAAAGATGAAGTCGTTAACCAATATACTAGGAAAAGGAAGAGATATAGTATTGGTTTTGATGATCCATCATTTGCTAGTCTTACTCTTACTCCTCCGACTACACAAATGAGCATTGATGAGGGTTTGTCTATGGAGGTTGAAGGAAATGTTGAAGAAGAGCTTGGTCGAGGGAAAGGGAATAAAAAGCTTAGTTGGTAATTGAAATCTCCTTTTGAACAGAAAAGAAAAAGAGGAACATCGATGGTGCACAATGAAAATACTCCCGAGTATACGGGCTGGATAAAATCAAAATATACTCGTACATGTATTTTCTATTATGCCAAAGATGATGAAAACTTATTGAAGAAATTCATTGGGTGGTTGGGCAAGGAGAAAAAGAAAGGTCGCAAAAAAGTGTAAGTCCCTAAATGTATTCATTATTTCTTAATTGCTTACATTTGTGTCTTGAACTTGTAATTTTAAATTCAGGACTAAGTGTATTGAGCTTCCAACTCTAACTTCATGACTAAATGTCCTAAATTTTTGAGCTTGTAACTCTAAGTTAAGGATTAAGTGTCCTTAACTTTTGAGATTGTAAGTCTAAGTTCAGGACTAAGTGTCCTTAACTTTTAAACTTCTAACTGTAAGTTAAGGACTACTTGTCCTTAATTTTTGAATTTGCAACTCTAACTTCAGGACCAAGTGTCCTTAATTTTTGAACTTCCACTCTAAGTTTAGGACCGATTGTCCTTAACTTATGAGCTTATTACTCTAAGTTCAAGACTCATTATCCTTTAATTTATGAGCTTATAAATCTAAGTTCAGGACCAAGTGCCCTTAACTTTTGAACTTGTAACTGTAAGTTAAGGACTACCTGTCCTTAATTTTTGAATTTGTAACTCTAACTTCAGGACCAAGTGTTCTAAACTTATGACCTTCTTACTGTAAGTTCAGGACCAAGTGTCTTTAATTAGTAATTGAGGACTAACTTATAAAATTTCTAACTTTGATATTTTTAAAATTTTCAGGAGACAAACTGATATATATGCTGAGGATAATGGTGTGAGAAAGAATCCATATAAATTGTACCATCAAAAAATCAGTAGCAAAATGTTCTTCCTTGAGCTTTCAAATAGTAGCTTTGTACTTGATGATAAAGTTTGATAATTCACAAGGCATTTGTTTTCTTTCTTCTTAATTTATTATTTTTTAATTATTTATGACTGATGGTTTTTTTTTTCTTTTTTTGCCTTTTTATGAAGCATATTGACATTGCCCTGTATTATTTGAGAAAGAAGGAATGCTACCACCCTTGCGCCTATCTGTTTCATTGCACAACTACATATATACTTTTTGATAACTATATGCTACTTATGTATAAGAATTTTAATAAAGATGCTTCTGATGAGTTTTGGTGTGGTGATAATCCATTGGTTCTCACACCATATGTGTGGGGTGACAATCGTAGATGTGGAATTGCTTGGACAGAGGTTGACAAAATCTTTTTTCCATGTCGGCTTCCTTCAGAAGATAGTAATGATGTGACATATTTTCTTTTGGGGATATTGGACTCGAATGAGAGAAAGATTGATGTGTACGATTCCATATATAGTGAGCCTTATGAGCAAGAAATAAAACACATTGAAATGTATGCACGCATGATCCCCCACTTGCTAAAGTTCTCACAGTTTGAGAAAAATCACAAGTCTTTTGGAAATGCATTCAACAAATTTGATATTCAGTGGCAAAGATCATCACACCAAACTGGATCGTACGTGTTGTCATTTGCTATATAATCTATATGTACTTTAGATTTATTTTATTAAAGATATTGTTTAATTGACTCCATATCTTACATTTTTCTTAGGACTGATTGTGGTGCATTCCTAATCAAGTATGTGGAATTGTTGATGATGGGAAAGGATGTGGAGAAATTCCTACTGAGGACATATCAAACTTCAGAAAAGAACTTGCAGCAAATCTTTGGGCACATGGAGAGTGGAAAAGAAATTTTGATTATGATACACCACCAGAAAATGTCGGCGACGACTATGATAGTGAAAATGAAATTTCTTGCCCAAAGGAACTGTAGTGTAGTTGTAAAGAAAGCAGTTGTAGTGGAATTGAAATAAAATTGCTGTAAAGAATCCATATGAATTCTGAAATATCCTATAAATTGTTCACAAGGCACTTTATTTTGTTTGTATAGCATAATATTTTGGTCACAGCTATGCCAAATTACAGTTTCAACAGTAATATGAAGACATCGTGTTATTAATTTCTTTCTTTCTGTTAACTATTGATTTGTCCATTTTTTTCACAGTTTTAAAGGGCCAATCTTTGATTAAATTGTCTTGAAGTTTTTAGAAAATTAAAGAAACACACATTGATTGTTGTAGAACTTCAGGATCTGTTAACTACATCCTGATTTGTTGAAGGATGAAAATAATATTCAGGACATATTTTTTTAAATGTCCTAAACTTCTGAAAATATAGACAATAAACTGAGATTTTCAGAAGTTAAGGACTATATATTTTTCAACAATTTTTCAACAAAGGCTCAATGCAAAGGTGAGCAAAAATGATAAAATCTTAAACAGCCTCTCGGGAAAAGTATCACTCATATAGAGCCCCTCGGGCAAACCTCACAGTCACTCGTGCTACTCGGGCATACCTCACAATCACTCTTGCCACTCGGGCATACCTCACCATCACTCTTGCCACTCGGGCATACCTCACAATCACTCATGCCTCACAGTCACTCAGCACTCGCACTCAGTAGGTACCTGTGCTCATTGGGGGGTGTACAGACTCCGGAGGGGCTCCTTCAGCCCAAGCGCTATATCAAGCCAAATCATGACATAAATCACTCAGGCCTTCGGCCTATATCAAACATGTTGCGGCGTGCAGACCGATCCCATAAATATCCTCACAAATCAGGCCCTTGGCCTCACTCAGTCATAAACCTCTCAAGCCACTCGGAAATAGTAAAAACAGGGAACTCAGCCCAAAACAACATTTATATGCATCAAACAGAGTAATAAAACTGAGTTATGTAGTAAACAGGTATGAGCATGACTGAGTATAGATTTTCAATCGAAAACAGTGAGAGGATAGTAAGAAAAGGCCCCTGAGGGTCCAAGTAGTACTGGCACAAGGCCCAAACATGACATTCAACCTAATTTACAGAAATTATTTCTAAAATACATAAGTATTATACAGTTTCAACAAAGTATGCAACTCTACAGTTGCTACGGGACGGACCAAGTCACAATCCCCAATGGTGCACGCCCACAAGTCCGTCACCTAGCATGTGTGTCACCTCAAAATAGTAAAAACGATACGAAATCCGGGGTTTCATACCCTCAGAACAAGATTTACAATCGTTAGTTATCTCAAACAGTGTAATTCTTTATTCCTCTATGCCCTTGCCACGAGAATTTATCTCTGAAAGCCTCGTATCTAGCCACAATTAATTCGATTCAGTCAATACCAATTATTGTAATTAATTTCATAAGGAAATACTAATTTTTCAATAAAATCCGAAATTAACTCAAAAATTTCTCGTGGGGCCCACGCCTCGGAACTCGATAAAAGTTACAAAGTATGAACGTTCATCCAACCATGAGTCCAACCGTATAAATTTTACCAAATTTCGATATCAACTCGACCCTCAATCTTTAATTAAAGTCTATGAAGATTTCTACCATTTTCAATCCAATCTTTACCCATTTGAATTTAATAATCTTTTCACAACCTTATTGGTATGTATACATAATACTCTTATATCCAAGAATCATACTATTATTCATCCATCTTTACTCCAAACCCGAAATTGAAGAATTAGAGAAAGAAATTCTTATCTCTTTGAAGCCCTAGCAAGATCCTTGTGAAATGTTCAAACCTTGAACAAAAATTGATGGATAAATGACTAAGTCTTCGCTTTCTCTCTCTAAAATGCTCTCACCTCTCTCTAAAATGTCAGATTTTGGCTCAAAAATGAGCTTCAAGGGCTATAAATCGAAGTTGGATCGGGTCAAAAATTAGAAAGAATGGAAGCTATGATGCAGTTATGCAATCGCATAACTGGTATGCGGTCGGCATATCGGCCGCATAATTTGGCCTCCAAAACTGGGCGTGACTGACCCGGTCTGCGGTCATTATGCGACCCGCATACTTGTTCTGCGGTCGCATAATGCACCGCAAAACAGGTCTGCGGTCGCATAGTACACCGCAGATTTTTCTCAAATCTTGCCCCTCTCCTGATCCATTTTGCGACCATTATGCGGTCCGCAGAGTGATTCTGCGACTGCATAGTGATCGCAGAAATGTCCCTTTTTCGGACAAAATTTTCCTTTACACATCGGTGCATTGTTCAACCCAAAAAGTCCGAGCCGCGGCGAGCAAGCTCCCCGCGAGAAATTTCTATAATCTTTGTACTAATTGATCTACCTCGGCACCACCAAACCTTAATTTCCTTAGTAAAATTTCTCCGGGGTCGTTACACATAAGTCAACATCCGGTTAACCTTTTTAACTTAAATTCTAAACCTTGGCACTAAGTGCTCCAAATCATTTCAAAACCTCACCGGACCCAAACCAATTACCCCGGCAAGCCAAATAACAACTGTAATTCATAATTTGAGCAGTAAATAGGGGAACGAAATTACAATAGTCAAAAAGACCGGCCGGGTTATTACACTTGGTTAATGAAATCTTCAAATCGAATTGCCTCAGATACTAGAACAAGCTTTGTTTGATGATCAAGATACTTATAGTCTGTAGTCCATCTACCATTAAAAGCAACTATAATACATATTATATCCATCATGCAAGTCAAGAAAATGGGAAATTCATGACATATTTATACAGCAATCGTGAAATTAAGGACACGATGTCCTAAACTTTATCAATACAAGTTGCAAAACACATGACACTATGTCCTTCATATTTAGAATAACAGTCATGAAGTGAAGGACATCATTTCCTAAACTTTATCAATACAAGTTGCAAATACAGGACACTATGTCCTTAATTTTTACACAGTAGTCATGAAGTTAAGGACATCATGTCCTAAACTTTATCAGTACAAGTTACAAATACAGGATACTATGTCCTTAATTTTTACATATTAATCATGAAGTTAAGAACATCATGTCCTAAACTTTATCAATACAAGTTGCAAATACAGGATACTATGTCCTTAATATTTACACAGTACTCATGAAGTTAAGGGCATCATGTCCTAAACTTTATCAATACAATTTGCAAATACAGGACACTATGTCGTTAATATTTAGAACAACAGTCATGAAGTTAAGGATATCGTGTCCTTAACTTTATCAATACAATTTGCAAATACAAGACACTATGTCCTTAATATTTAGAACAACAGTCTTGAAGTTAAGGACAACGTGTCCTTAACTTTATTAATACAAGTTGCAAAACACAGGACACTTTGTCCTTAATATTTTTTAGAACAACAGTCATGTTAAGGACACCAAATCCTTAACATTATGTCCTCAATATTTACAGAACAATCACAGAGTTAAGGACGCGATGTCCTTAACATTATCAATACAGAAAAGAAAAAAAATCAAATTCCTAGCATCTTATTCTTCAGTAACGAAATAAAAATTCACACAAACACACAAAAGCATATAGAGATATCTGAAACTTTAGAACTAACTGCAATTTTATTGAGAATTTTGGACGAGAAAGTTGAATTCTTTAGTTTGAAATCGGAAGAGAAGCTTCTTCAATTTGGGACGATCACAGCAATTCCCTGCACGTAAGTTTGCACGTAAGTTTGAGCTAATGCTGATCGTAAATAAGGAGCGTAGGTATCAGCGAAATCCTTATAGCAGAAGGGTATTTTCGTCCAGGCGGGTAAAAGTTTATTAAAGCAGTGGCTAAAGACTAAAGACATTTAAAACTATGGCTTAAAAGTAAATACATGTGTTATTACTGGCTATCTGTGCACATCGGCCTCATTTGTCATACTCTTACCATTCAACTAAAATTCGTGGGCTAGAATCATCTCTACTTAATAAAAAATATGTGATTCCCTTCTCTTATCTATTTTTTCTTTCTATCTCTCCAAACAAACCAGGTCCTAAATGTTTCAACTAGATTATACTACTGTCAATAAAGTAACTAAGTCTATCGAAAACAACCTCTCGATTTTTGTTATTGTTGTCAATAAAGAAACCTAACGGTTAAACTTGTGCTCGTTCAAATTCATGACCTCTTGGCTATTGTCTTGTCAAACAGTATTACCTACAATTATTTTAGTCTCACATATCAACCTACCACACACACAAAGTGAGAGCTCGAAACCAAAATGTGGTATTTTTTGACTCAAATGACCGAAATGCATGAAAAATAAAAGATGGTGACCAAAATATGTATAACGCCCTTTTAAAGGGCGCTATACCTTAACGACCGTTTGCCCGTAAAGGTATAGCGCCCTTTAAAAGGGCGTTATACGTGAACTTGAAAAGAGCGGGAAGGTATAGCGCCGTTTATTAAGGCGCTATACATATTTTGTGGGCCTGCCAATAATTCTTCAGAGCTTAACTGACACAACAATAATTCAAATTGGTATAACGCCCTTATTTAAGGCGCTATACGTAAAAAGTATTGTACCCCGGGACTGGTTTTTGCCCTATTTAAGGAGGTTAAGTATTTTCTAAAAATTCATTCATAAATATTCTCAAGTCTTCTGAAATACTTCTTCGTTAAATTATTTTGCATTTTGTCATAATATCTGAAGAGCGAAAAGTAAGGGTTTTATTATATTGGGGGAGGGGAGGGTTGAGGTAGTGGTGGCGAATAACTCAGTAACTTATAGTTTATCTCCACAGTATCATATTAAGTTGTCATTTATAATGGAGTACGATACATTGGTATCATTGTTATGTAAAAACAATGAGTGTGAGCAAACGTTCGATGAACCTTAAAGTAACCGGAAGATATCCGTATTCTGTCACTCCGCAAGGGGTTGCTTGTTATGCTGAGTTTAACATCCAGGACGATGAAACTCTAAGAGATTTTTTGAGGACTCCGGATGAATACCAGGAATTTCTTGTGATAAAAATATTAGAAATGTACGTCAAGGTTGAAGACGTTCGCAATAATGAGGTTGCGCAAAGCAGGGATATCCTTCAATCATCGGGTGGCTATTTTGGAGCAGTTTTAGCCGAACAGATTTCGGCTGAAAGAGTTTGGTCTGATCTAAACTTATCTCCACGGGCGAATGAGGAGCGAGAAAATAATTTCTCTCCTACTTTACATGATCCACAAGACAAGTGGTAAACTTCAATTTTTCTTTGTGTTACGATGTTTATTTTTGCTGTATTGAATTTGTATTAACACTCATATATTCCACAGGGGGTACCGGCCAAATATGAATTTTACAAGTTATGAACCAACATCCAGTTGAAATATGCGTAGTTCTGGTGTGTTGGATCATGGTGGTCCATCTGGGAGTCATCACCAACTGGATAATGTCCATCATGGGATGTCAACACATTACAATTTGTAAGTGAAGTGATATAGCTATATGTAAAGTATTTGTCAATTTGAGTAACTCATTATTTTGTTGGTTGTGCAGTGAAAACGAGCAACTTGAACGTCCTGTCCTGACTCAATTGCCCAAACAACTTGAGTAACTCATTATTATTTTATATGTTTGTTTGTAAATTAAATAATTAATTTTCATAATTAAACAAGATTTAATTATTAAATATTCACATATGAGTTCCAGGCTCGATATTTGAGACCTAGTAACACCAAGATATCCTGAATTCTTGTGTTCATGATGAGAAAATTATCTCGATTTATCACTCAACATGTCTGTTATTTTAAATGTTAGTTTATTATTTATATGTTAGTTTAATATTATATATGTTAGTTTTATTAATTTATATGTTAGTTTTATTATTTTATATGTTAGTTTTATTATTATATATTTTTGTTTATGACTCACTTATTTTTACTATAATAAAATTAAATAATTATTTTTCATAATTATACAAGATTTAATTATTAAATATTCACATATGGGTTCCGGGCTCGATATTTGAGGCCCAGTTGCACCAAGATATCCTGAATTCTTGTGTTCATGATGAGAAAATTATCTCGATTTATCACTCAATAGGTCTGTTATTTTAAATGTTAGTTTATTATTTATATGTTAGTTTAATATTGTATATGTTAGTTTTATTAATTTATATGTTAATTTTATTATTTTATATGTTAGTTTTATTATTATATATTTTTATTTATGACTCACTTATTTTTGACTATAATAAAATTAAATAATTAATTTTCATAATTATACAAGATTTAATTATTAAATATTCACATATGAGTTCCGGGCTCGATATTTGAGGCCCAGTAGCACCAAGGTATCCTGAAAATATTATTGTTTTCTCATACTTAGTCCAGGAAATATTTTTGTTTTCTCATGTTATTTTCTTACGATTGTTGACTAAAATTGGACAGAGTTTGTGTTTGAATTATCAGCTTTTTTGACGTATTTTTGGGTATAATAGATACTTAAATAATTAATTTCAATAACTACAAGGATACTATGCTAAAGGGCACTACATTAGGCCACAAGATACCACTAGAGGAAACTAAAGTAACAATTTATCTATTTTACTAGTCTTTAAGTAAATAAATAATCTAAATTGGATAAAAAAAATAATAAATAAATTTAATCACAAAATATTCACGAAAATACATATACCACAGTAAAAAGTAACTAATTAATATTTTTTTTAACAACTAATAATAATTTCTCTATTTTTACTAATTTTTTTAGCACACTAATATCATAGTCCGGATAAAAATAACAAATTAGTTAAATAGGTATAACGCCGTTTATTAAGGCGCTATACTATAACGCCTTAATAAACGACGCTATACTATAACGCCTTAATAAACGACGCTATACCTTTTCGCTCTTTTCAAGTTCACGTATAACGTCATTTTAAATAGCGCTGTATCTTAACGGGCAAACGTTTGTTAAAGTATAGCGCCCTTTAAAATGACGTTATACATATTTTGGTCATTATTTTATTTTTCCATGCATTTCGATCGTTTGAGTCAAAAAATACTACATTTTAGTTCCGGGCTCTCCAAACTGATAAGAGAGAGGAGCTGAAAGGGAATAAAAACAAAGACCTCGAGCATTGGAAGCTATACCATTTTTATATGTTTGAATTCAACATTTCCAAAAATTGGAAAGGCAAGACATTGTACCCTATAAGCTATGGTAGTTATGAGTAGGGTTAGTAGTGTCAAAAGTTGACATCTCAAAAACAGTTAAAAAAAAAAAAAGGTATTAAAAAGATTCCCCCATCACTGCTTTGACCTAGTCAATGAGACAATGAAAAATAGGAGCAGAAGAAAAGAAGAGATCCATAACAGAATTTGTTAATTTTTTTTTGGAGGTGCTAGAAACCAAGTGTTGAGGAATGGGCTGTTTCTTTTATATCCACTGCAATATAATTGTTTCTTTAATCAAAGTTTGCTGCATTGGGGTTGTGGGTTTTGCAGACACTGGCCATTATTATTCAATTGTTTGCTCTCTGATTATTAAAGCTATGTTTTTTTTTGGACACAAGTGCAAACCACAAATCCAATATAAGACCCTTTGTGCATGCAGCTCAGTCTATAACTTTTGGATAAATTGTCTCACTTTGAAATTGAGAAGAGAATAATAACTATTACTACCTCAATTCTAAGCAAGTTGAGTTAGTTATATGAATTCTCACTGTCTGAATCACTCAATTTAAGTTTATCTTATAGTTTATTTGGCCAAAAGTATTTTTTTTTTTTTTTCCAAAAGTAATTTTTTCCCAAAGTCAAAGTGTTTGGCCAAACTTTTGAGAAGCAAAAACAGTTTTTTCAAAAGCATTTTGAGAAAAAAATACACTTAAAAATACTTTTTAAAAGTTTGACCAAACATTAATTGCTACTCAAAAGTATTTTTTAAATTATTTAGTCAAACATAAATTGCTTCTCACCAAGCACTTTTGAGAAAAAATACTTTTCAAATAAGCTTATTTTAGAAGTTTGACCAAATATGCTATTTATCTAATTTATAAAAAATAGTTTTTCTACCACTAAAATTTGCCATATTTTCTATTAGTAATAAAGTTCCAACAAGATTAAAGAACTCCTTGGATATATTTGACCTAAAGTAAATGTTCTAGTTTGATTTAGCTAAAATTCTAGCTTGTGGAATTACAATTTACATTGTGCTAAATAACAATAAAACATATGATAATATCATCTCTTTTTTCTGTTTTCCGTTGCATTACCTTTTCATTTTCCTAATACATATTTTTCTCCTCATTCATAAATAAAGGCGAAATTGTAGAGCAAATTTGGCTGAAAATGAAAAAAAGTAGTGAACGCCGTCTGTGGGAATCGAACCCACGACCACATGGTTAAAAGCCATGCGCTCTACCAGCTGAGCTAAGACGGCTTGTTGTCAGTTAGTTATTCATTTAATTAATATACTAATGTATTACTAACCACGTGGATCATTTGAGTTAGACAAGTGTCAGTTACTGAAGTTCAGTATTTGCAAAATACTCACAATTAGACTAGTGTTTGCAAATATTAAAACGATTTAAAGGTTCACCAATTTCATGCATTGTGCATATTTTTTGCTTTTTATTTGACTTATATTTTATTTTTGCTTTTTGGTGTAAGTATTTTCCATCTATATATTCCTATCTACAGAGGCGGATGTAGTGTATTACCTACGGGTTCAACTGAACCCATAACTCTCGACGCAGAGTAAAAATTTGTAAGTAAAAATTCATTAAAATTGTAAAAATAATAGATTTGAACCCATAACTTTTAAAATATAATGAGTTCAATGCTAAAAATTTTAAAATTAAACCCATATAATTTAAATCTTGGATCCGCCTCTGCATGTCTAGCATTTTTAATTAGTCTATTTTTTATCCCTTTAAAGCCTCTTTAACATACATTTCAGATTTATGCATCAAATTTAGCTAGCGTTTGAACATAAAATTGGTTGAAACTTGAAAAGAATGAGTTTTTCTAGATGAAATAAAAAATAATTTTTGAAAGTTAAAATTGTGTTTAACATGCATATTACTTGAAAAGAATTTAAAGTTTTATGAGTAGAAAACTTCAAAAACTACTTTGGAGCTATTTTTGGAATTTGAAAATTTTGTTTTCAAAATCTGCCAAAAATGAGTTAAATTCTATTAAAAAAAACAGATATTTGAAAATAAATTTGAAAAAAACTCTCAAATTTTATGGCTGAACAGGAACTTAAGTAGTAGTGTATTTTTTTTTAACCTTTGGTCACTGATAGTGAAAAGCAAAATAAAAAATAAAAAAAATCAAGTAGTATTTGTCACTTGTGAATAAGTAGCAATTTGACCATAGAGTAGATCTAGTGAACCAACAGTCATAGTATGGAACATAGATAGAAAAATAACCAAATAAATAAAAGAAGTCAAATAAACTTTTTTCCCTTTTTCTTTGGGAAAGGGAGTGGGGCATTGTTTAACTTGGATTTATTATCAGATTAAGAGGCATTCAAAATATTTTTTTCCCCTCTAATTTCAATGAAAATAACAATTCAGATATTTTTGCTTAAGTTTTGGTGAGCAGAATTATTCCATACCTAAATTATAACAAATATTCCATAAAATAGTCGAGCTACACAAAAGTTGATCTGAACATTGTTAGAAAAAAAAAAAAATAGTCCGTTACACAAAATATCCTGTGTTCACGCAGGTTTCGGAAAGAACTGCACCCCAAGGGGGTGTGACGTAGGCATCCGACACTAATGCAAACATAAATTGCTAATTCCAAGACTCGAACTAGGTCACGCGGCGACAAATTAACAAAGTCTTATTCCATAGCTCGATCCAAACATTGCTGTTACTAGAAAAAAAAAGATAGAAAAGTTTCTGACATTTTCTACATTTTTTATAAGCTTTTATGTCTTGGCATCATCTCCACTTTAAAGAACCTCTGCTCTTCCCTCTAACATTTTGCTCAGCTCCCCATAAGCATCTTCACACACACACACACACACAGAGAAAACAGTGAGAGAGAAAGGAAAAATAAAAGTAGACTTAAGACTCCTGTCTTTTGCTCACATTAAATGGCCACAAATCCTCCTTCATCTTCATCATCTAAAATCAAGAATGCAGATGAAGAAGACTACATAGATATAGAAGTAAGTTCTTGTACAAGTTCTTCTCCACAAAGTAGAGAATTTGAGTTTCAAATGTCTTCTATTTCCATTGACAAAGAAATTACCACAACTTCACCGGCTGATGAACTTTTCTATAGAGGCAAACTCCTCCCTCTTCATCTCCCTCCAAGGTTAGAAATGGTCCAAAAACTTCTTCACACCTCAAAGTTAGAAACTTTTCAAGAAGAAGAAAGATTTAGCATTAATTCCAAGAATTTGATTAATGCGTACAATAAACCCTTCTGGTCCTACTCTTCCCCGGACCCCAAGAATAACGGGAGCTTAACGCACCGGATTATTAGTTCTACTGCACCTTGTACTAATACTAGTACCCCATTTGAGTCGTGCAATATTTCCCCCTCAGAATCTTGTAGAGTGAGTTGTGAACTTAATCCAGATGAGTATTTTTTTCAATGGTCAACTGAATTCAGTAATTTTATGAATGACCATCCAAAGAAAACTTGGTCCAAGAAACTTAAGTTAGTTAAACAATCATTAATTAGTCAAAAGATTAAGGCTTCAAAAGCATATCTTAATCTTAAGTCTTTGTTTAACAAGTCTGCTTGTTCAGATGAGACTGATCAACAAGTTTTTAGTACTAAAGATTGTGAAAATAAGTATATTAAAGTATCTAAGAAAACCCCATTTGGCCATATTGGAAAATGTACACAACCAACATTAGCTAGTGTGATAAGAAATATTGAGAAAGAAGGGGTTGAAGATAATGTGAATAGTCATAGGAAGTCATTTTCAGCAGTAATTAAAAGACATTCTCCGACTAAATGTTTGTCTTCCTCTTCATCTAATGGTTCTTCTTCTTCTTCATCATCTTTATCATCTTTTTCATTGAATTCTAATGGTTTTTATGAGTTGAATTTGCTTAAGAGAAGTAGTAGTGCAAATACTGAGATTGAGGGTTCAATTGAAGCTGCTATTGCTCATTGTAAGAAGTCTCAAGAGCTTTGTAATCCAAAGAGGAGATTGATTGAAGCAGGGATTAATTCAATGTCAATTTCAAAGATTGCAGCTACTGAGATTCAAGAAAGACCAGATCTTTGCAGATTTTGAATAAGTTTCCTTTTTCTTTTGCTTTTCTTCTTTTTCTTTTTTTTTGTTACTTTTAAAGGACACTATAAAATTCCTCAAATAGAAAAAAGAAAGTTTTGGAGAGGAATGAATTTGTAAAACTGGTTTCTTGCTTGAGTTTGCAGATTATATGTAATTAATTCATTGTTTTTAGTGTGTATAATTCATTGAGCCAATGTAATTTTTTCTTATTTTGGTCTTCCTAAATTATATTGAATTGTGTTGACTGCATCATTTAAAAGTTTAAACGGTTTAAATAAATATTTTTATTTATTTTATTAATTATATCTTTAATATGCCCCTCGCTAATAATTGATTTGTATAATCGTCTTAGTTAAGGACTTAAAGCTGTTAGAGAAAACACACTTTTCTTTACTTAATTATGTTTTCAACGGAGGTTCAACGGAGGAGAACCTTGGACAACGGTCAAGTTATCTCTGTGTGATCTATAGGTTACATGTTCGACGTGGAATCAACAACTAATGCTTACGTCAGGTAGGTTGCCTACATCATACTCCCTTGGAGTGTGAACCTTCTCCAGACCCTACTTGAACGCGAGATACTTTATGCACTGAATTGCCCTTTTCAATTATGTCTTCAACAAAGTTTAGATGGTTTAATTCAATTTTGTTGTTAGTTGTTCATATACATTCATGCTTTGTTCATACTAACAAAGAATGTGGCGGAGTGTTAAAGTAATTTTTTATCTTTAGCCAAATGACATCACGATTTAATCAAGCCCAAGATGCGTGGCGAGAAACCAAAAGAAAACCTTTTTACAAGAAGTGATAAACTTTCTAGTAGAAAAGGGTACTATAGAAACTACTCTTTTTAGTAGACAGTGGGCTTTTTACAAACATCTTTTTCCACAACTAGATTCTGCTCCACTTTTTCTCACGGTTTATTAATCATTCAAATGCTATGGACTCTGCCAATTTATATTGTACTATTGTACAATTTAAGTATAGAAGTGAGGAATCTCTCAACTTTTACTAAAGGTAAAGTGAAAGCTGTTATTTTTCCTTTTTACAATATAAAAGTTTGGTTCAGACTTCAGAGTATTAGCAAAAAGTATTCAAGTCCTTTACATAAAAATTTGTAAAAGACTGAGTGATAAAAGTAATTTAAAGAACTATGACCCCCACCCCAACGTGCAAAGGAAAAAAGTTAAGAGAGTGGTCTTCAACTTAAAAAAAAAGGAGCTCCACACGTAAGACATTTTGCATTCGTACAGAATTTGTGGAAGGACGACATCTCGAGCTGTGACGTAGACAACCTAATTTTGATGCAAGCATTAACGCTTATAATTCTCTCTTCCATTTCCTCTTTCGGTCTCTCTCTCTATATATATATATCAAAATAGGTCTCGAAAAAATAATAAAAGGGTTATGAAAATAATTTTCCAACTTTACTTCAAATAGTGTATTATGTTCATTTTCATGGGCTAATGTAAAATTTATCTTTTTGGTTACGCTGAGGAAATTGGCAACATGATGTACATTGATTCTTTTTCATTATTTAGAGTTAATTTTAGATCAGCTAGAAATTTATAAGCACTGTATTTCCTTAAAATACTTCACTCACATCTAAAGTTTACACTAAACAAATGAATGTATTACGTACGTCTTTACATAGATCGGTGTTATCACTTGTCATAATTATTATAATTATCACTTAACAATAATAAATTAATATGATTTACTGTAAATAATGTTTTGTGGAGGAAGTGTTTATCGAGATGATGCTACGATATATTGAATACAACATACTCCTTATTTTTCATTTTATATCACTCTTTACCTTTTAGTTTATTCCAAGAAAAATAACATATTTTTATATTTTAAAAATAATAATATTATAACATATTTTTGTTATGTATCAGAAGTCCTTTTTTTCTTCTTTAAAAATTAAATACCGTCTTATAAATAAAAAAAATAAAAACAAATGTAGTACGTCAACAAACATGCAGGGACCACTTGATAATGACAAAGATAATCCTAAAGATCTTCATTATTTCATGCTTAAGTCTCCACTGACTTGACTATCTGTGCCACTTAAAATTAAGGTTTATTGTCTAGCAAGGCTATTTGATAGGCACAAAATATCCTTGAAATATGCACATTTTAAGATGACCATCATTGCAAAACCTTTTTCACTTACTCTCTATTATTATATATACTCCCTCTGTATACAATAAGTAATTTTTTTGACCTTTTTTTTGGGGTCCAAAATAAGTGATTTTTTTAGATTTTAAAAATAAATTAATTATTTTTTTCCTACATTACTCTTGGTGTAAATAATGTTGGAGTACGTGTTAGGGGTATTTATGTAAAGAGATAGTAAAGATTAATATGGTCAATTTTATTGCTAATTAATGTTAAAAGGTGAATTTTTTAATCTATATGAAAATATCTAAAAAAATTACTTATTGTGGACAGGAGTGAGTATATGCCATAGACAATTACCTTTGGGCATCATCATTTCCTATGTGAGCATCCCCAACAAACACTAGCTTAAGCAAGTTCAATTCAAATTAGAATTATTAGAGAAAAAGGCAGTTCGATGCATTAAGTTCTTATTATGCACGGGTTCGAAGAAAAGCGATCATATTGTGTCTATTAATCGCATTCTTATCTTATGTTTTTGCAAGAAGTTATTTTTATGGTTTGAACTCATGATCAGTGGCGGATTTAGGCTCAAATTATGGGACATATGAACCCATGGTCTTTCCTTCAAACTACATGTTTTATATACATATTTATGAGAATTGATCTAATATTATCCGTTGACCCCTATGAGCTAAGAAGGTTTGATGGTACACTTGGTTAAATATTGAGTTATTTATCCAAAGGAAGAGGGATCAATTCCCGCTAAGTTATTCTTTTTTAGTAGTGCATCCATGTTATAAAAATCCTAAATTCGGCTCTGCTCGTGACCTCCTAATCAAATGACGATAACTCTTAACATTGCGCGAAGACACCCTTCTAACCTTTGATATTGACAAATCAATACTTTAGGAAATCTTGGATTCCTGGTGTTTTAGTAAGGGCCCGTTTGGAAATTAAAAAAATTCACTTTTTTTTTGAAAAAGTTTTTATTTTTTTTCGAAATCAATGGTTGGCCATAAATTTTTAATTTTCACTTGAAGATGAATTTCGAAATTTTTCGAAAATTTAAAAAACTCCAAAAACCTCTTTTTCAAAATTTTTGACTTCAGATCACTCGCAAAATTTAAAAAACAATCCAAAATTATATTTATGTCCAAACACAACTCTATTTTTCAAATACTATTTTTACTTGAAAAAAAAATTTCACTTTTTTCGGAACTTTACAATTCTTATGTCCAAACGTCCACTAAGTCTAGAAATAACAAGTATCATAGAGAAGCAAACAAAATGTCAATAAATACTTCCGGGAATAATAGTCATCAACGTCAACAATAACCGGGTCCTAATTCCAAACAAATTAGATTTATTTGAATCAGTCTAATTTTGTAAAGTTTTGTTTTTTCTAATAGTACTAAAAGTTCTTTAATTTATGTTTTCTAGTGGCATATAATTAAGTCTAAGATAGACTAAACGACTCTTAGCGAAATACTCTCTTCGGTTCACAATAAATAATTATTTACTTTTTTATTTTGATCCAAAATAAGTGTCCATTTACGTAATCAAGAAGGAATTAATTTTATTTTTTCAAAATTTACCCTTATTTACATATTTCAATGTGTCAAAGTAACAATTAATTAAGGTTAATTTAGTGAATACATCTTTTTTCTCTCCAGGAGTTCGTATTTTTTTAATGGGTATGTCATAGGTAAAACAATCACTTATTATAGACCGGAGTGAGTATGACCTAAACATTAATCTCAATTCGTTGGTATCACCCGTATATATCTTTTTCTTCCGTCGTGTCTTATTTTTAACGAAATCTGCATAAATTTTAAGAGATTGTAGGTTTTTTGGACAACTTCCTTCTAATAGTCATTTCAATTTTTTATGCATTCTCGGAGTTTTAGTAGATTTGAAAACAGCATCATCGCATTAACTCATGGCTATTATTCTTAAAATCTTATACTGTAAAGTATAAAACAATTATTGGGTGTGTGAACAAAGTCCCACATAGAAAATAGAAAAAAAAATGATCTACTTATAAGTAGTTGAATACTTTTAATGGTGTGAGGCTTTTTGGGTAAAACCGTGCAGGCTTGACCCAAAACAGACAATACCACACCATACTAAGAGTATTTTTAGACAGATTTAGCCCAACAACAATGTCTATGTACAATCATATTTTGTTGGTCATTAATTCTCAAAGAAGAAATAGTGAACATTAATTGAGAATCAGTTGGACCCTTTGTTCTGTGTTTTATTGTTAATGTTCATTCTCTTTCAAAAGTTTTGAACTCCTTTTAGTGCTGGAAGAACAGTTGAATTATGATCCTGGACAGTGACATTTCTTGCAGAAAAAAAAAAAGAAAAATATATGTGCATGTATCTAAACTAAAAAGGGATATCAGCAGCTTCAATAGGACCAGTTCAATAGTGTAGTATGTGGTGTAATGTCTAGATTTTGGGAGATAAAAAAGCAAGAATTGTTTTTTTGAGGATAATATATCTGCACTAACATTATCTAAAAGCCATATATTGAGTAATGTAATTTAATCTATTAGGGTCGTTTGTTAGGATGAATAAGCAAAAATAATTATGAGATAAAAATTTCAGTACCGCCTTATCTCTTGTTTGGTTACTAATCCTGGGATAAGTTATCCGAGGGTTAAAAATAGTAACGGGATAACTTATGCCATATGGTGGAATAGTAATCCCAAAATAAGTTATCCCATGATAAAACAGCAAAATTAATCCCAAGATTAAAAACAAAATACCAGAGTCAATACAAAATAATACCAGGATAATTAATCCCAACAAAATTAATCTCAGTATAACTAATCTTAGCATAACTAATCGCAGCATAACTTATCGTTAAATCAAACGACCCTCAGTATACTACAACACAAGGATGATATAATTAGATGTGTACTCAAGTCCAAAAGTTACTAATCTTGGAAACTAGAAGAAGTTTGATGTGGAAAAATGCCAATCACAAATTTTATGTCATGTCAATATTCTATAGCCCAAGCAATGGAAACCAAAACTGGAGACAACTGAAAAGAAGTTAGTATATGAGACAACATATAGAGATTGGTTGTGATTACCATGTGGCAATAGCTTTTGGAATTTGTTTGGGAGCTTTTGGCTCTTTCAGTTCAGTCTCATTTCAATTTCCTCTACCCACTAAAAATCAAATTTTCACTAAATAAAGGTAAGAAAATATGGCTGAATGCATTTGAGGAAGGTCTGAATCTTAACGTCAAAAAATTCATGTTCCCTAGACAACTCGAATCGAATTAGAATATAGTAGGAGTACAGAACATTTGTTTTCCTTTTTTCAAACAAATAGTAGCAATACTATGAAGCTATAACAGTTTTAGTATGTCATTAATAGGTGATCCGCGAATGTACCATATATATTATGATTCTTTTGAAGTTATACAGATTTTATAAAACAAATGCCACGCGAAGCATGTCACAAGACATGTAGCTCCCAAGGGTTCGGTTGTTCAACAATTCAAGTGGTATATGAGTTGGATTTAGAACAGTTCGGTTCCTATCTATCTCTAGGTCATGCTCTTCTTCATTTAAGGAGTACTATGATTTGATCACAGTAGTAAAATGCTCAAAATTCTAGGAGGGCATAAAATTCTATACTTCACTTATCTTGCTCATATACTAGATTGTTTTTCACTTGGACAAAGCTAGCAGCTACCAGTAGTAAAATGTTCATAATTCTAAGAATGGCATAAGATCCTGCACTTTCAATTATGTTGCTCATATACTACAGAAAAACTAGCGGCTACTACATTGAAGCTTGAAGGTACTACATTGAAGCTTGAAGAGGAGTCTTGGAGGACGGTAAAATTGTCTTCTTCGAGCCCTGGAATCCTCTGATGCTTGCGTTAGGGTAGTCTGCCTAAATCACACCTTTTTGGGATGCGGCCTTACCGGGCTGCCTTTTTTTACTATATTGAAGCTTGAAGTGTAAGGATCATTTATTATTACACAAGAATATACAGGCTAATCGCAAAATACAAGGCGTGGAAGAACTAAATAGCATAGAGTTTCTTATACTCATCATCCGCGATCTCAGATTCTGACATAATCGATATGGACCGTGACAAGGACTTGCTACTCCGAGCTGACTTGCGCAAACTTCTCAAATTTGAAGACTCAATCCGGTGCATAACTACCCAATAACACAGTGTCCCTAGTGTTGTAACCATGATAAAAGTTCCCATAAAAGTTACTGCAGTTGCCATCCATCTCTCTTCTTTACCTACAACAATATAAGACAGTGCAAGAAAGGCTACAGACACAAATGCACAAGCCAACCACATTAGCTTGTTGATAATCGACATCATTTGCTTCTTGGCTCTTCTTTCAACGACTACGATTGATGTTTGAACCACCACAACAGCTAATGATATGAAGAGTGCAAGAGAGTCGAATATGAAGAAAATTGCAAAAGGGAGTTGAGGAGCAATATTTCCTTCTCCTAATAAGTATCCAGGAGGAATATGCTCACGGTTATCAACATATTGGCCTGGTAGATTAAATATGGCAGCAAAAGCAACAGTGGCAATAAGAACTGCGACGACTGTGGTGGAATTTATTGCATTATTGAGCCCTTCCGAGTGCATTTTGTTCAGACGTTTCGCTATGTTTTTCACTCTCTTTTGTGTTTGAAAAGTGTGCTCAAGCTGATTGTGAACATCATGTTTTATGTCACTAACGGTTTGTTTCAGTTCTTTGGCTGAACGCGTTGGTAATACTAGCTTCATGTTCTTTGCACTTAGAATACCATGTTCCTTTAGAATTGTTGCTATCTCTGATTGCCTTCCTTTCTCAGCAATGTCAAGAGCAGTCTCACCAGATTTATTGATGACGTCCCACTTCATCCGCTTGTCCTTTACCAATGCTTGAACAATCTGCATGAGATTATGATAGTTAGTCGACGATTTGAAACACTTTCCCTTACCAATACATGGTAAAAGTACATGCTCAACCAAATGTCCTACACAACCAAGTATTTGCATGACCAATGTATTTCCCTTTAATTCATTAGAATTCTGGGGTGCAAATCGCAAACCAGATGCTAAACCGGGACACTCTTTGGAGTCATAAACTCTGTCTATTTTTAATGGTAGGGGGTAAAACAATACAAAACTTACATGTTGCATATTGATGGCATATCGGCACAAAAATAAGCCTATGTTATTATCAACTTCTAATTACTAGAAATACTACTTATGTTTGCTTCTGGTGATACTGATAAGAGATGTTTGCAGCATTCATTTACGTCTCTTTCCGAGAGTTCTAAAGTATATTTATTGGCATGAGAAAAAGAAGATAACATTATAAGAGAGACTAAGAAGGGCGTGCAACTCAGGGGCGAAGCTACACTCTAGTAATTGATCACCCTTCGTCGGAAAATTATACTGTATATATAGGTAAAATATTAGGTTTTAGAGGTATATAACATATATTGAACACTCTTTGTCGGAGATGTTTTTACTTCTTTGAAGTTTGAACACCCTTGGGGAAATTCCTGGCTTCGCCACTGGTCCAGCTTACAACATCTATGTTGAGCTTTTGAAAAGAAGATTGTTCTGTGTGTTCATATGAACATAAAATAAACATGTAAAATATTTGACTCTGTGGCAATTATAGAACATATGGAACTACATAACATACATGTGGCAAATAAGCTTTCAAGTATAATCTGTATTCAGATGGAATTACCACAGTTTGAGTATCAGAACAAAGTGTTTAGCTTATGTGTCAGAAGTCTTTTTCTTTCTTAAATCCGTGTTCAGTCTGAACGGAGCCTTGGCGTAACTGGTAAAGTTGTTGTCATGTGACCAGGAGGTCACAAGTTCGAGCCGTAAAAACAGCCTCTTGCAGAAATGCAGGCTAAGGCTGAGTACAATAGACCCTTATGGTCCGGCCCTTCCCCGGACCCCGCGCGTAGTGGGAGCTTAGTGCACCGAGCTGCCTTTTTTTTAAAATCCGTGTTCTGTCCAACACCGCCAAATAAAATGAAATGCAGGTATAACATACATATGAAAAATTACCTCTACGCGGCCTTTTCGTGTTGCAATATGCAGAGCAGTATTACCCTTTCCATCAATAATTGTAACCAAAGAAGGATCTGATTGAATAAGCTCATTAACAACATCAACACTTTGGCCTTTAACTGCCATATGAAAAGCAGTTTGGCCCTTTTTATCTCTCCAATTTAAGATCCCTTCTTCTTTGCTTAAAAGTGCCTTTACAACTGCAACATGACCATTTCTTGCTGAAGAATGAAGTGCTGTTTTCCCATTGTTCTTTGGTATTGTGGCTAAACTGCTATTAGTCTCCAAAAGGAAATTGACCACATTAATATGGCCTTGTGCAGCTGCAGTGTGAAGTGCTGTGGAATTTGACTGATCAAATGTAACTGAAAGCTGAGGAAAAACTTCCAATATTACCTTCACCATTTCTGCAACAAAAATTCAATCTTTTAGTATCTTGATCAAAGCTTCATTACTAGTTGTTAATTTATAATTACTACAAAGGATAAAAGGAAAATCAAATTTATAAAACTTAACATCAAGGGAACTTCCATCATTTGTTTTTTCATTCATTAAGAGGTTTTTTTTTTTTTTAAAATTAACGATGGTGTCGACCAACTTGCACGCACCTCTATTATTCTACTGCTACCTGCTAGCTCCACCAATATAGGTATCGGCAGTGGTGAAGCCAGAAATTTCCCGAAGGATGTTCAAACTTGAAAAAAAAAAAAAAATCCCGATAAAAGGTGTTCAATATATGTTATGTACTTCTAAAACCTGATATTTTCCATATATATGCAGCGTAATTTTTCGACAAAATGGTGGTCAATTGACCACCCTCCCCAAAGTGTAGCTTCATCCCTGGGTATCGGTTAACTTTGACCACCAAAGTTTAGGCAAATGGAAGGAAAACACCCGGTTTAGTTTTTATTTCTATTAGATTTGAACCTAATTTCTCACAGTTTTCACCTACTTAATTCACCGTTAGGCCACACCATTGGCGCTTATTATGTGAAATTCTATAACTTCATAGATAGACAGGATAATGAAAAACCAGTTAAATAAATACTTAGTACTTACCAAAATCACCCTGTTTAGCAGCAACATGAAATGCATCATAACCATTTCTTGCCTTGATACTAGCTGATCCAATATCATAATACTTACTCATCTCCTTCACTAACTCCACATGACCATATTCAGCAGCAACATAAAGAGCAGTTTCAGCAGACTGATTCTGCTTAGACATTAATTCTACCAATTCTCCTTCTACACAGCCATTGATTATCTCCAAAGCCAATTCAAGATTCCCACCTCTTACCACTGAATGAAATTCAGTGTCTCCTCTTTTCCCTGTTAACTGTTTTGTCATCTTTTTTCCAGAAAGTTTTTGCTGCCCAACAGAAGATGCCATTTTTCTCAGGCTCTAAGCTGAAAATTTCAACAGTTTCTTAAAAGTTTTCCCCTTTATGGTATCAAAGTCTTTTAAGTCAAAATGTAACATGGGGTGCTCTAATTTTTAACTAATCTATATGACATGGACAAACTACATCTTTTTCAGGCTAACACGATAAAAAGGCAGGCCTTTGCATTAATCTTTCGCTATACACGGGTCCGGGTAAGGACCGGACCAAAAAGATTATACGTTATTTTACACTACATTTATGCAAGAGCCTATTTTCTCGGCTGACATACTGTTACCATATCAACATCTTTACCCGTTAGTCAAAAGTTCTTTCAAACACAATGTATTTTAGATAATTACATTAGTAATTATTAGGCTAAGTTGGTCCACACGTTTGGTCTAGTCATTTTCACTATGAGACATAAATAAAAACACTACAAGGACTTTCAACTAGGTAAGACAAAGAAAGTCAACTAATTTCTAGAAAGCAATCAGTGATTTGACTTTATATAAATAAAAACACAATGGTGAGTCAAATATTGAAAATAAAAAAATTCAGATGTGTTTCCTTTTCATATAATATTGAAAAATTGTGCACAGGATCTCCTTCTCAGAGCTTTCAAGATTCAGAATTTGATAATCCAACTACTTAAGAAGTGGTAAAGCACAATTGAGCACTATACAAAAGCAAAATCAAGAAGTGAAAATGGGTAGCTGAAAAAAATGAATACAACTGAAAGGACAGGATCACTGAAGAAGTGGCTAGAAAGATAATACATGAGATGATTAATGGTGGGATCATTTCAAGGTTCCAAGAAAGATGGTTATGTACTTATCATTAATTGCTTATTTGTACTAGTACTACATTACTACTTCTATCTCATTTTATGTGGCAATTAATAGGGCGTAAAATTTAAGAAATAAAAAAAGACTTTGATTGACACTTAAGATATATATATATAAAGTACAAAATTATCTTACTATCAACAAATAAATGAAATGTGTGGAGAGTTCCACATGTCCTTCCATATTATCTCTTTGTGAGAAGGGGAACTCAGGGTTCTAACAAGTCGTGTCATAAGAGTAAATAAGAAATTAAATAGTTTATAAATATAGAAATACCACAATCTTTCTTGAACGGACCAAAAACTTAGGGGTCATTTGGTTGTTGATTAGAGTTACGCAAACATTAGTAATGTAGGAATTAGTTATGCAGAGTTTAGTTATGTTGAAATTGGTTATGCGTGATTAATTATGCGAGATTGAGTTATGCGAGAATTAGTTATGCAACGATTAACAAAATGTAATGTGAGTATTATTTATCTTTCGTCTAGTTTATCCTATTAAAATTGTTAGTATATAGTAAATATATATTTTTAAACAAAAAATATACAAGTTTGAATAGAAATTTTTATTATTTTTTATTTTAATACATGTATAAGTTATTTCATCTTCTACTCTGTATAAAATAATACATAGATTCCCTTATAACTATACATATATTAGTTACGCGGAAAAAAAAAATATAAACCAAATATTTTATTAGCAATACTATATTTTATGTGAAAAAAAGAAGAAAATCAATCAAACATTATATAACTTATATTAGATTCTATGTGGAGAATATTTTTTCTTTTATTATTATAACCAAACGATGTATAAAATTATCCTAATTTTAATATATGAATAACTCATCTATAAAAGTGTACCGCATAAGATAGTACCGAGTGAGTAAATCTGTATCAAAGTAAACCGAATTTAACCAATTTTTATGAAGCATGGGCCTACTTTACTTTAAAGACTTTCACAAGTGTGAACAAGTTTTTGACAAATGTTTACTAAGTATATGTGTTGAAACTTGAAAGGGACTTCCAAATATAGAAAAGGTTTCAGCTTTTGTGGATCTAAAAAATTGTGATTTAATTACACACTTAAAATTTGTATGATTGGTTTATAGAAAGGGACACATCTATGGTCAGAGTAAGAAATATAATAGTGAGTCAAGCCCGCCATTGTTTAAGGGCCACTCGTGGGTTCTTTTATATCTTACTTCAATTATTATCAACACACGTACTACAATTATTTATATAAATAAATAAAGTGATTAAAGGAAGGGATGAATACACCTTAAAGAAAACCAAATAGGAGTAAGCATTGAATAAATGGCATAAACTCTAACATTTTAATTCTAAGCGCTCAGTATAGCTTTTTGCCTATAACAATACCCTCTTTGTAAAACTAATCCTGTATAATAGTCACGTGTAAAATCTCTAAGATCACCGATAATAAGTCTAGAGATTTTGATCAAATATCTTGAAAATTTAATGCGCCACTTATAATAAATAATATTATGTTAGTGCATACTTCCATAATAAGTATTTCATTCAGTTCCATTAAAAAATATGCTTGTATATTTTTGGATGTCCTTTTGCTGAAAGTATGGATACAAATCTTCGCTAATTCAAATGTTACATCGCCAGTAAGAGACTGAAAGCTATAAACAAGCTTCAATTACATTATTTCATTAATTTTAAAGAATTTAATATTCAAGCTGCTTTAAAAAATGTATGCCTTAAAGTTTAAAGGAAAAAGGCCCAAAAATGTCCTTGTGGTATTCGAAATGGATCAATTATAACCCCCCGTTTAAATTTGAATCCAAAAAGACTCTGCCGTTATAAAATGGGTCTAATAATGCCCTTGTATTATTCAAAATGGATCAATAATGCCCTGAATTTTTTATAAAAAAATACTTTTAAAAACCAAAAAATATATATTCTGTAAAAATAGAAAAAGAAAGGAATTTGCAAAATATATATTTTTAAGTCTTTTCAGTTTTTTAAAAGTATTTGTTTTGTAAAAACTGAATTTTTTTTTTAAGAAAGGGGGTTATTATTGATCCATTTTGAATAACACAAGGGCATTATTAGACCCATTTTATAATGGCAGGGTCATTTTTGGATTCAAATTTAAACGGAAGTTATAATTGATCCATTTCGAATACCACAAGGGCATTTTTGGGCTTGTGTACACTTTGTTATGGATTTATTAGTAATGTATTAGCTTTTTTAAATCTTTAATTAGTAAAATATGCATATGTTTTGAGATTTTAAATTTGATTAATTTTCTTATTTTTCATATGTAACATTAAAAAAGGAAAAAAAATGATTATTGGATAATTTTGTCTATAACAACCGAATAATATATAACCATCAAATGCTATTTTAAGTGTATAACAACTATTCATTATAAAAGTCAAAAAAATATTAGAATCAATAAAATCGTTATAGAGAGGTTTGATTGTATTACATAAATAAAATGATTAAAGAAAGGGTTGAATACCCCTTGAAGAAAAACAAATAGGAGTAAGCATTGAGTGGATGGCATAAACAAGACATCTTAAGATGAAATAACTGATTCATCATAAACAGAACGTTACTTAATTCTGAGCATAAACAGAACGTTACTTATTTCATTTTCTTAAATTTGGGACAATATTGGAATAAATCACACAAAGACCATATTGAAGAAATTTTGACGGCACAAGGACTTGCCTTACTTTTTAAGTTAGTGTACAATTGTCTTTCTATATAAAACCAACAAATTTCTTCTCTTTCTTGCTTTCTTTCTTTCTTTCTTTCTTGTAGGACAACATTATATTGGACTAGAATTGGTGTATAAGGAAATATCTTTTCATAACTAGATAAGACTAGGAACTAAGATTGGTACATTAGGATTATTGGAAACTTATACCCCCTCAATCGTCGTGTAGACAAATTTAGTGGTTTCATATTCCAAATTCACGTCGTATAAAATCATTATAGAAATTACCGGTCCATTTATAAGTAGTTTATTACAAAAAATGATCAATCCATTAAATATATTAATATTAACCAAATGCTATCAATATTAGTCAATTAGCTATTTGTAGCCATAAATGTCAAATTTTTGCTTTCTTTTTGGTGGACGTTATTAGAATAAATTGGGTACATCTTAAAGAGTTTGAATCTCAGTTTTGGGATGATTTGGCGGAGTTTTGAGATGGTTTGAATTGAAAATTCGAAGTAAAAGATTAAACATAAAAAACAAAGTGTATCATTTGTGTATCACGTATGTATCAAATGTGTATCACATGTTGTTGTGTGTGATATATGTTTGATACATGTGTCGCAAAAGAACATTTTGAACTCGATTTTAACTACAAATTTTGATAGCAAATTAGTCCAAATCACTTCCAATCTTTCTCAAAATATGTATATTGACTCATCTATATATTTTCAATAATTTTCAACCATACCTATTGAAAAAGGTTATTTTTGCTTAGATTTTTGGAATCTTGTACGTGTATATATATATATATATATATATATATATATATATATATATATATATATATATATATATATAGACACACACACCTTGTTTGCTACCTCATTCATGAAATTTTCTTTCCGTCTTGCATCTAATGTTGATGATCACGCTTAAAAATATGGACGGAGATCTTTGCTTGTGATTCTTGGAGAGAAAAAATCTTATTTATTTGGGTTTTTAATTTTTATATGTTTGACTAATTTTAATAAATCTATGATTAATAACTAGAGGTTGGTAAATTGAAACTTATTTGGGACATTTAGGTAAGATTTCCGTTAAATATTTTGATCCAAAACATGTTGAGTGGGTTGTATCGAATATTGAATTGGATTTCACAATATATTTATTTACTATATATTATAATCTCCGTTCTCTAGTCTAAATATTTTGTTATACAAAAGCATTAAATAAGAAAGATTGTCTTTTTTATTCGTCAACTTCATTTTATGGGGATCGTATAAGATATGGTTCATATTTTATGACTAATTTACCCGTTAAGCATTTGTAACGATCCAGCTGGTCGTTTTGAGTATTATAACTCCATTTTCTCATTTACTGCTTAATTTATGCTTTACATTTATTATGTGACTTGCCGGGGGTAATTGGTTCGGGTCCGGTGAGATTTTTGAATGATTTGGAACACCTAGTTCCAAAGTTTCGAAATTTAATTGAAAATGTTGACCAGATGTTGACGTATGTGTAGTGACCCGGAGAATTTTTGCTAAGGAAAAATTAAGGTTTTGTGGTGTCGAGGTAGATCAATTAGTACAAAGGTTGTAGAAATTTCTCGCGGCGAGCTTGCGAGCCGTGGCTCGGACATTTTGGGTTGAACAATGCATCGGGAAGTAAGAAAAAAATTAGCGAAAAAACGTATTTCTGCGGTCCATTATGCGACCGCATAATCACTCTGCGGGCCGCATAATGGCCGCAAAAGTGAGGCAGAAGAGGGCCAGTTTGGATGAAATATGCGGTCGACTATGCGACCGCATAACTGTTTTGCGGTCACTATGCGACCGCAGAACAGGTATGCGGGCCGCATAGTGACCGCATACACAGACATATATTTGTCAGTACTGGACACCGATTATGCGACCGATATGCGGTCCACATAACTATTATGCGGTCGCATATGCGACCGCAAAACCTGTTCCGGAGCTTCATTTTTCTGGTTTTATAAACCCGACCCCATTTTTATAAAACACAATTGGGGGTCATTTCGAAGGGTTTCATCTGATATTTTAGAGAGAGGTGAGAGCATTTTAGAGAGAGAAAGTGAAAACTTAGTCATTTATCCATCAATGTCTTGTTCAAAGTTGGAAGATTTCATAAGGATCTTGCTAGGGTTTCAAAGAGGTAAGAATTTCTTTCTTCAATTCTTCAATTTCGGGTTTGGAGTAAGGATGGATGATTAATAGTATGATTCCTGGGTGTAAGAGTATTATGTATACATACCAATAAGGTTGTGGAAAGATTGTTAAGTTCAAATGGGTAAAGATTGGGTTGAAAATGGTAGAAATCTTCATAGATTTTAATTAAAGATTTGAGGTTCGAGTTGATGTCGGATTTTGGTAAAATTTATATGGTTGGACTCGTGGTTCGATGGGCGTTCATATTCTGTAACTTTTGTCGGGTTCCGAGACATGGGCCCTACAGACGATTTTGAGTTAATTTTAGAATTTTTGTTAAAATGTTGATTTCGTTAATTAGATGAGTCTATTATTGTGTATTTGTGATATGTAATTGCTTTAGGCTAGATTTGGGTCATTCAGAGTTAGATATTCGTGGGAAAAGCATTTTGACCGATTGATTGAGCTTGGTTCGAGGTAAGTAGCTTGCCTAACTTTGTGTGGGGGAAATCCCCTTAAGACTTGGAACTATTGTGATATGTGAGCGCCGTGTACGTGAGGTGACGAGTATGTACACGGGTTAGTTGTACACGGGCTAGTTGTGGTAAAACCGATTTTCTTACTGAGCAGCAACAAGTTTTTCCTGTTATTTTGAGTTATACCATTTTAATGAGTACTAATCTATTTTCATTCTTAATTGAGTTATTCCAATATGTGTAGCTATCATGTTTAGTCTAATACAACATGTCTACGTGTCTTAATTGTTTATGTGAATTATGTGCATCATGCTTAGTGAATTTTCTGTTTCTTCCCTGACTGGTACTTAGTCTAAATTGTAAGAATTTCGTGATGTAGTTGTATTTCTATCATCCGCGCTGCATATTTACTTTGGGACTATGGAATGGTATTCCGGGAGATCCCCTTGTACTGCATATTTACTTTGGGACTACGGAACGGTATTCCGGGAGATCCTCCTGTCTTGCATATTTACCTTGGGACTACGGAACGGTATTTCGGGAGATCCCCCTATACATTTACATTGGGACTACGGAACGGTATTCCAGGAGATCCCCTTGCACATTTACGTTTGGGATTACGAGATGGTATCTCGGGAGATCCCCTGTTGTATTTCTGTGTACTGAGCTGTTACCTTCTATGATTGTATTATTTTTAAATTTCAACCTTTATTTTATTGTGGTATTACACTCTATATTATTTTATTATATATTTACCAGTAGGGCCCTGACCTGACCTCGTCACTACTCGAGCGAGGTTAGGCTTGGTACTTACTGGGTACCGATTGTGGTGTACTCATGCTACTCTCTACACATGTTTTTTTGTGTGTGCAGATCCAGGTGCACCTTATCAGCCGCACTATCAGTGACCCGGGACAGTTTTGGAGACTTCAAGGTATATCTGCCCCGTCCGCAGACCTCGGAGTCCCCTTCTACTCTTTCTCATGTCCATTATCTTATGTATTTTTCCTTGTTAGACTCTGACGTATATAGACACTAGATTTTTCCTTCTGTAGTTTGTGATTCACGATATTTTGGGTTTTGGGATTTGTTGTGTATTTTTGAATAGTTGGTTAAATTTTTATTTTTATTTCATTATTCTGCAAAATATTAGGCTTACCTAGTTGTAGAGACTAGGTGTCATCACGACGTCACATAGAGGGGAAATTGGTTCGTGACAAGTTGGTATCAGAGCGCTAGGTTCATAGATGTCGTGAGTCACAAACCGGTTTAGTAGAGTCTCGCAGATCGGTACGGAGACGTCTATACTTATCTTCGGGAGGCTATGAAACTGTTAGGAAAATTTCACTACTTTGATTCCTTGTCATACGAAAAATTTGTTGACTTAAAAGATTATAAACTTTTGTATTCTATTCTCTCACAGATAGTGAGGACACGTACAAGCGGATCTGATGACCAGGCACTCGCGCCCCCTGCTAGAGCCGCGAGAGGTCGGGGCCGGGGTATAGGCCGAGGCCGGGGTATAGGCCGAGGACATCCACGTGGTGCAGCCAGAGCACCCGCACGAGTTGCTACAAAGGAGTCCCCCAATAGTTCAAGCTGGAGGGCAGACACCTGAGATATTTGTTCCTGCACCAGCCCTCCAGGAGACTCTAGCCCAGATTCTGAGCATGTTCAGCACTTTAGCTCAGGCTGGATTGATTCCACTTGCTCCTGCCACATCTTAGGCCGAGAGAGGAGTACAGACTCCCGTCGCCGGTATTCCAGAGTAGGGGTTCAGGTCGACCAGGTTCCAGAGATTGTACCAATGCAGCTGGTAGCTCCAGCTCAGCCCGAGGTTAGGGCAACAGCTTCTGAGGCGGAGCAGCTTAGACTTGAGAGGTACAAGAAGTACCACCCACCTACTTTCAGCGGATTGGCTACAGATGATGCTCAGGGTTTTCTGGAGGAGTGTCATCGTATTCTCTGTACTATGGGTGTAGCGGAGACGAGCGGGGTTTCTTTTACCACATTCCAGCTTAGAGGAGCAGCCTATCAGTGGTGACGTGCTTATGCGTTGAGTAGTCCGCCTGAGGCAGCTTCACTTATATGGACTCAGTTCTCGGACATGTTTTTGAGAGAATATGTCCCTCAGAGCCTCAGGGACTCATGGCGCGTGGAGTTTGAGCAGCTGTGACAGGGTGCTATGACTGTGTTAGAGTATGCAGTTCGTTTCAGTGATTTGGCCCGACATGCACCGGCCTTAGTTTTCATAGTTCGAGAGAGGGTCCGACGGTTTATTGAGGGTGTCCATCCCAGCATCCAGAGTAGTATGGCCAGGGAATTGGAGATGGATATTTCTTATCAGCATGTTGTGGGTATTGCCAGGAGATTCGAGGGCATGTTTTCCCGGGATAGAGAAGAGAGGGAGGCAAAGAGGTCTCGAGAGGCGGGTTATTATTCGGGAGCTCGTGCCCCAGCAGCTCGCCATGGTAGGGGTTATGTGAGCCGCCCCGTTCATTCAGCTCTTCCAGCCGCCAACGGTGTTCCATCTCCTTCTAGACCCCATGAGCCTTATTATGCACCGCCTGTATCTAGTGTGCCTCCTGCATGGGGTATTCCTAGAGACTAGTCCAGCAGACCTGGCCCGAGCCAGTCACAGCAGCCACGCCCTCCCAGAGCTTGTTTTGAGTGTGGCGATACTCGGATTGCCCCAGGATTAGGAGGGGTGCACCTCCACAGACTTTTCAGCCACAGCGTGCTCCACTGGGTCCTCAGACTATGATTACATCACCAGCTGCCACCCTACATGCTCAACCAGCTCGAGGTGGAGGTCAGGGAGGTAGAGGTCGCCCTAGAGGTGGAAGCCAAGCTAGATATTATGCACTTTCTGCTCGTACAGAGGCAGTTTGCTTCTAATTCTGTCATTACAGGTATTGTTTCGGTTTGTCATAGAGATGCGTCGATATTATTTGACCCAGGCTCTACATATTCTTATGTGTCCTCTTATTTTTCCTCGTATTTGGGCGTATCTCGGGATTCTTTGAGTTTCCCTATTTATATGTCTACTCCTGTGGGAGATTCTCTTGTTGTGGACCGCATGTATCAGTCGTGTTTGATTACTCTTAGTGGTTTTGAGACCAGAGCCGATTTATTATTGCTCAGCATGGTGGACTTTGATATTATTTTGGGCATGGACTGGTTGTCGCCCCATTATGCTATTCTTGATTGTCACGCAAAAACTGTGACGCTGGCTATGCCAGGTTTACCGCGATTATAGTTGAGAGGTACCTTAGAGTATACTCCCAGCAGAGTTATTTCTTTTCTTAAAGCTCAACGAATGGTTGAGAAGGTTTGTGACGCGTATCTAGCTTACGTGAGAGATGTCAATATTGATACCCCTACAGTTGATTCAGTTCCAGTAATGAGGGACTTTCCAGATGTGTTTCTAGCTGATCTTCTAGGCATGCCGCCCGACAGATATATTAATTTTGGCATTGATTTGTTACCGGGCACTCAACCCATCTCTATTCCTCCATATCATATGGCTCATCCTGAATTAAAGGAGTTGAAGGAGCAGTTACATGAGTTGCTTGATAAGGGTTTTATTCGGCCCAGTGTGTCACCTTGGGGTGCTCCTGTCTTATTTGTGAAGAAGAAGGATGGTTCTATGCGGATGTGTATTGATTACCGCCAGTTGAACAAAGTCACAGTGAAGAACAAGTATACATTGCCTCGTATTGATGACTTATTTGATTAGTTACAGGGTGCCAGAGTATTTTCTAAGATTGACTTACGTTCAGGTTATCATCAGTTGAAGATTCAGGAGCCGGATATCCCGAAGACTGCTTTGAGGACTAGATATGGTCACTATGAGTTTCTTGTTATGTCTTTTGGGTTAACCAATGCCCTAGCAGCTTTTATGCACTTGATGCATAATGTGTTCCAGCCTTATCTTGACTGATTTGTCATTGTGTTTATTGACGACATTCTGGTATACTCCCGGAGTCGGGAGGATCATGAGCAGTACATGAGGACTGCACTTCAAACCTTGAGAGAAAAGAAGTTATATGCAAAATTTTCAAAGTGTGAGTTTTGGCTAGACTCAATGGCATTCTTGGGTCATATAGTATCGAGTGAGGGGATCCAGGTGGATCCGAAGAAGATTGAAGTAGTGCAAAGTTGGCCCAGGCCGTCCTCAGCTACAGAGATCCAGAGTTCTCTTGGTTTGGTAGGGTATTATCGTCGCTTTGTAGAGGAATTCTCATCTATTGCAGCACCTATGACCAGGCTAACCCAGAAGGGTACTCCGTTCAGGTGGACAGAGGAATGTGAGGAGAGCTTTCAGAAGCTCAAGACAGCTTTGACTACAGCTCCAGTATTGGTATTACTTGCAGGTTCGGGGTCTTATACTGTATATTATGATACATCGCGGATTGGTCTCGGCGCGGTGTTGGTGCAGGATGGTAGGGTGATTGCCTACGCATCCAGACGATTGAAGGTGCACGAAAAAAACTATCTTGTCCACGACCTTGAGTTAGCAGCTATTATACATGCCTTGAAGATATGGTGACATTATTTGTATGGTGTTCCTTGTGAGATTTACATTGACCATCAGAGTTTGCAGCATCTGTTTAAGCAGAAAGATTTTAACGTACGTCAGCGGAGGTGGTTGGAGATACTTAAGGATTATGATATCACTATTTTATACCACCCTGGGAAGGCCAATGTGGTAGCCGATGCTTTGAGTCGCCGGGCAGAGAGTTTGGGGAGTTTAGCATATCTACCAGCAGCAGAGAGGCCATTGGCGTTGGATGTTCAGGCCTTACCAGCCAGTTTGTGAGATTGGATATTTCTGAGCCGAGTCGAGTATTGGCTTGTGTGATCTCTCGGTTTTCTCTTTATGATCGTATCAGGGAGCGTCAGTATGATGACCCCCATCTGCTTGTCCTTAAGGACACGGTCCAACATGGTAATGCTAAGGAGGTTACTATTAGAGATGATGGTGCATTGAGGATGCAGGGCAGGCTCTGTGTGTCCAATGTAGATGGTTTGCGTGAGTTGATTCTCCATGAGGCTCATAGTTCACGGTACTCTATTCATCCGGGTGCCGCAAAGATGTATCAGGACTTGAAACAACATTACTGGTGGAGGATAATGAAGAAGAACATAGTAGAGTATGTGGCTCGATGTCTGAATTGTCAGCAGGTAAAATATGAGCATGAGTGACCAGGTGGATTGCTTCAGAAGTTAGAGATTTCGGAGTGGAAATGGGAGCGGATCACTATGGATTTCGTTGTTGGGCTTCCACGGACTCAGCGGAGGTTTGATGCAGTTTGGGTGATTGTGGATAGGCTGACCAAGTCGGCTCATTTCATTCCTGTGATGACTACCTATTTTTCCGAGCAGCTAGCTCGAATCTACATCCGTGAGATTGTCAGGCTTCATGGCATACCAGTATCTATTATCACTGACCGGGGTATGCAGTTTACATCACGGTTTTGGAGAGCTGTACATAATGAGTTAGGTACTAGGGTTGAGTTGAGCACAATATTTCACCCTCGGACGGACGGACAGTCCGAGCGCACTATTCAGATATTAGAGGATATGCTCCGTGTGTGTGTGATAGATTTTGGGGGTTCTTGGGACCAGTTCTTGCCACTTGCAGAGTTTGCTTACAACAACAGTTATCAGTCCAGCATTCGGATGGCACCATCTGAGGCTCTGTACGGTAGGCGGTGTCGGTCCCCAGTGGGTTGGTTCGAGCCCAACGAGGTCAGATTATTAGGTACAGACTTGGTTCAAAATGCCTTGGAAAGGGTGAAAATGATTCAGGATAGACTTCGCACAGCTCAGTCCAGACAAAAGAGTTATGCGGATCGGAAGATTCGCGATGTGGCATTCATGATTGAAGAGCGAGTCTTGCTCCGATTTTCGCCTATGAAGGGCGTTATGAGGTTCAGGAGGAAGGGCAAGTTGAGCCCTTGGTATATTGGGCCTTTTGAGATACTTAAGAAAATTGAAGAGGTGGTTTACGAACTTGCTTTGCCACCTAGTATATCAGGTGTTCATCCAGTGTTCCATGTATCCATGCTCTGAAAGTATGTCAGAGATCCGTCTCATATTCTGGATTTCAGTACAGTGCAGTTGGACGGTAATTTGACTTATGATGTGGAGCCGGTGGATATTTTAGACCGACAGGTTCGAAAGCTTAGGTCCAAAGACATAGCATCAGTGAAGGTGCAGTGGAGAGGTCAGCCAGTCGGAGAAGCTACTTGGGAGATTGAGCAGGAGATGCGGAGTAAATACCCACACTTATTTGGGACTCCAAGTATTATTCTAAACTCGTTCGAGAACGAACGTTTGTTTAAGAGGGGGAGAATGTAACGACCTAGCCGGTCGTTTTGAGTATTATAACCTCGTTTTCCCATTTACTGCTCAATTTATGCTTTACATTTATTATGTGACTTGCCGGGGGTAATAGGTTCGGGTCCGGTAAGGCTTTTGAATGATTTGGAACACCTAAGTCCAAGGTTTCAAAATTTAGTTGAAAATGTTGACCAGATGTTGACGTATGTGTAGTGACTCGGAGAATTTTTGCTAAGGAAAAATTAAGGTTTTGTGGTGTCGAGGTAGATCAATTAGTACCTCGGACATTTTGGGTTGAACAATGCACCGGAAAGTAAAGAAAATTCTTTGGCGGAAAAATGTGTTTCTGCGATCCATTATGCGACCGCATAATCACTCTGCGGGCCGCATAATGGCCGCAAAAGTGAGGCAGAAGAGGGCCAGTTTGGATGAAATCTACGATCGACTATGCGACCGCAGAACAGGTACGCAGGCCGCATAGTGACCGCATACACATACAAATATTTGCCAGTATTGGACACCGATTATGCGACCAATATGCGGTCCGCATAACCATTATGTGGTCGCATATGCGACCGCAGAACCTGTTCCGGAGCTTCATTTTTTTGGTTATATAAACCCGACCCCATTCTTATAAAACACTATTGGGGGTCATTTTGAAGGGTTTCATCTGATATTTTAGAGAGAGGTGAGAGCATTTTAGACAGAGAAAGTGAAAACTTAGTCATTTATCCATCAATTTCTTGTTCAAGGTTTGAAGATTTCACAAGGATCTTGTTAGGGCTTCAAAGAGGTAAGAATTGCTTTCCTCAATTCTTCAATTTCAAGTTTGGAGTAAGGATGAGTGATTAATAGTATGATTCTTGGGTGTAAGAGTATTATGTATACATACCAATAAGGTTGTGGAAAGATTGTTAAGTTCAAATAGGTAAAGATTGGGTTGAAAATGGTAGAAATCTTCATAAATTTTAATTGAAGATTTGAGGTTCGAGTTGATGTCGGATTTTGGTGAACTTTGTATGGTTGGACTCGTGGTTGGATGGGCGTTCATATTCTGTAACTTTTGTCGGGTTCCGAGACGTGGGCCCCATGAGCGATTTTGAGTTAATTTCAGAATTTTCGTTAAAATATTGATTTCATTAATTAGATAAGTCTATTATTGTTGTATTTATGATATGTAATTGCTTTTGGCTAGATTTGGGCCATTCGGAGCCGGATATTCGTGGGAAAGGCATTGTGACCGATTGATTGAGCTTGGTTCGAGATAATCGGCTTGCCTAACTTTGTAGGGGGGAAATCCCCTTAAGATTTGGAACTATTGTGCTATGTGAGCGCCGTGTACGTGAGGTAATGAGTACGTACACGGGCTAGTTGTGGTAAAACCTGATTTTTCTTACCGAGCAACAACATGTTTTCCTGTTATTTTGAGTTATACCATTTTAATGAGTACTAATCTATTTTCATTCTTAATTGAGTTATTCCAATATGTGTAGCTATCATGTTTAGTCTAATACAACATGTCTACGTGTCTTAATTATTTTTGTGAATTATGTGCATCATGCTTAGTGAATTTCCTGCTTCTTCCCTGACTGGTACTTAGTCTAAATTGTAAGAATTTCGTGATGTAGTTGTATTTCTATCATTCGCACTGCATATTTACTTTGGCACTACGGAACGGTATTCCGGGAGATCCCCTTGTACTGTATATTTACTTTGGGACTACGGAACGGTATTTCGGGAGATCCCCCTGTACTGCATATTTACTTTGGGACTATAGAACGGTATTTCGGGAGATCCCCTGTCTTGCATATTTACCTTGGGACTACGGAACGGTATTCCGGGAGACCCCCCTGCACATTTACTTTGGGACTACGGAACGGTATTCCGGGAGACCCCCCTGCACATTTACGTTTGGGACTACGAGACGGTATCTTGGGAGATCCCCTATTGTATTTCTGTGTACTGAGCTGTTACCTTCTATGATTGTATTATTTTTAAATTTCAGCCTTTATTTTATTGCGGTATTACACTCTATATTGTTTTATTATATATTTACTAGTAGGGCCCTGACCTGTCCTCATCACTACTCGAGCGAGGTTAGGCTTGGCACTTAATGGGTACCGATTGTGGTGTACTCATGCTACTCTCTACACATATTTTTTTGTGTGTGCAGATCCAGGTGCACCTTATCAGCCGCACTATCAGTGACCCGGGATAGTTTTGGAGACTTCAAGGTATATCTGCCCCGTCCGCAGATCTCGGAGTCCCCTTCTACTCTTTCTCATGTCCATTCTCTTATGTATTTTTCCTTGTTAGACTCTGACGTATATAGACACTAGATTTTTCCTTCTGTAGTTTGTGATTCACGATATTTTGGGTTTTGGGATTTGTTGTGTATTTTTGAATAGTTGGTTAAATTTATATTTTTATTTCATTATTCCGCAAAATATTAGACTTACCTAGTTGTAGAGACTAGGTGCCGTCACAACGTCACACAGAGGGGAAATTGGGTCGTGACAGCATCTATCAAATTAAAACTCCATTAACTTGCTAATTTGGCACAATTAAATGGACTTAAATAGTTGCGGTAAGCTGAAGATATTCCCTGGTCTAAAAGCACTTGCTCAACAAATGCCACTTAAATGTTTTTAAATAATCAATAATATTGTTATAAAATAAATATTGTAAAGTAAAGACAAATATAGAGAGAAACTGATATATTATTCAAACTTCAAATTTATGTACATAATGAACTGAAATCTCCTCTATTTATAGAAGAAAGGAAGCTGTTGTGTAAGCTGTTACTGTACCAGATATATATAATCTTCTACCATAGGTAATATTTATCCATAACGGAGTACCAATAGGATAATCTCATTGTACCACATATAGATAATCTTCTAACGGGGGTGAAGTTTATCTATAACGGGGTACCGAAAGGATAAGTTCATTGTACCAGATATAGATAATCTTCTACCGGGGGTGATGTTTATCCATAACGGGGTACCGAAAGGATAAACTTTTTCAGGAGGCTTATTTCCAATAGAGCACTAAATAGATAAACATATTTACGGCAGAATCTCATATAGATAAGCTTATTCAGGAAGCTTATTTACAATAGAGTACTAAATGAACATCCATAATATAATTTATTTATAACACTCCCCTTTGGATGTTCATTAAAGATAATGTACCTCATTAAAATCTTACTAGGAAAAACTCCGTGGGAAAATATTTTTGTGAAGGAAAAAGAGTACACATATTTAGTAATACGCATAATTAGTTGTCTCATTAAAAACCTTTTAAGGAAAATCCTGTGAGAAAAAACCTTAGTAAGGGAAAAAGAGTATAGCACATATTTTACCCCCTCCCCCGATAAAAACCTTATTTCAAATATTTGAGTCTCCGCATTCCAATCTTGTATACCATCTTCTCAAAAGTTGAAGTTGGCAAAGATTTAATGAATAAATCTGCCGGATTATCACTTGAACGGATTTGTTGCACATCAATGTCACCATTTTTCTGAAGATCATGTGTGTAGAATACTTTTGGTGAAATGTACTTTGTTCTATCTTCTTTTATAAATTCTCTCTTTAATTGGGCTGTGCATGCAATATTGTCTTCGTATAAAATTGTGGATCTTTTATCACATTCCAAACCATATTTTCCTTGAATAAAATGAATCACTGATCTCAACCATACGCATTCCCTACTTGCTTCATGAATAGCTATTATCTCAGCACGATTTGAAGAAATAGCAACAATAGATTGCTTTGTGGAGCGCCATGATATGACAATACCTTCACATGTAAATACATACCCGGTTTGAGATCGAGCTTTATGTGGATCAGATAAATAACTTGCATCTGCATAACCAACAAGATCTGCACTACCTTTGTTAGAATAAAATAAACCCATATCAAGTCTTCCCTTTAAATATCGCAATATATGCTTAATCCTGTTCTAATGTCTCCATGTAGGAGAAAAACTATATCTTGCTAGTAAATTAACAGAAAATGCTATGTCAGGCCTTGTAGCATTAGCAAGATACATAAGTGCACCAATCGCACTAAGATAAGGTATTTCGGGACCAAGGAGTTCCCCATCCTCTTCTGGAGGTCGGAACAGATCCTTATTCACTTCAAGTGATCGAACAACCATTTGTGTACTCAATGGGTGCGCTTTGTCCATGTAAAAGCGTTTTAAGATCATTTCTGTATAGGCAGATTGATGGATAAAGATCTCGTCTGCTAAATGTTCAATTTGCAGACCAAGACAAAGTTTTGTTTTTCCAAGATCTTTCATCTCAAATTCTTTCTTAAGATATTTAATTGCCTTTTGGAGCTCTTCTGGAGTTTCAACAAGATTTATGTCATCATCATAGACAGCAAGTATAACAAATTCCGATGCCATTTTCTTTATAAAAATACATTTACAAATAACATCATCTGTCAGAAAATATTCACTAAGGCGATTATACCACATGCGCCCAGATTGCTTTAAACCGTACAAAGATCTTTGTAATCTGATTGAATACATTTCCCGAGATTTTTAAATTTGCTTCAGGCATTTTAAATCCTTCAGGGATTCTCATATAAATTTTATTATCAAGTGAACCGTACAGATAAGTTGTAACTACATCCATTAGATGTATTTCAAGTTTTTCATAGAGTGCTAAACTGATGAGATATCGAAATGTTATGGCATCCATAACTAGTGAATATGTTTCATCAAAATCGACTCTTGGTCGTTGTGAGAATCCTTGTGCGACAATGCGAGCTTTGTATCTTTCAATTTCATTTTTATCATTCCTTTTTTGCACAAAAATACATTTATGACCAACTGGTTTTATACCAATAGGTGTTTGGACTACTGATCCAAAGACCTCTCTTTTAGCAAGTGCGTTCAATTCTGATTGAATTGCATCTTGCCATTTTGGCCAGTCAGATCTTTATCGACATTCTTCAACAGATCGGGGTTCAAGATCCTCACTATCTTGCATAATGTTAAGTGCAACATTATATGCAAAAATATTATCCACCACTATTTCAGATCGATTTAAATTAATCCCATCACCAGTAGAACTTATTAAAATCTTCTCACTCACTTGAGTCTCGGGTTCATTGATTTCTTCAGGAATCTCAGAACTAATCAGATCTTGGGTCTCTTCAGGAGATCCCTTCATAGTATCGTTTTGATCATTTATCGATTTTCTTTTTCGAGGATTTCGATCCTTATAACCCAAAGGCCTACCACGCTTCAGGCATGCTTTAGGTTCACTAGCTCTCATGCTAGTAGATGGTCCTTCTGGGACATCAATTCGGATAGGCACATTCTCTAGGGATATGTGACTTAGTTATCCTTTTCAAATCAATAAATGTGTTTGGCATTTGATTTGCTATATTTTTATAAATGGATGATCTTCTGGACCTCCTGATTACATATAAGGGTACGTGGATCAAAATGAGATAATGATGAAACTTTTCACACAATTTCTCTTTTGATTTCCTTTTTCTCTCCCCCTAATTGTGGGAAATTTATTTTATCAAACCGACAATCTGCAAATCGAGAAGTAAATAAATCTCCTGTCAATGGTTCAAGATAGCGAATAATAGATGGTGATTCAAATCCAACATATATTCCTAACCTTCTATGTGGGCTCATCTTACTGCACTGTGGTGGTGCTACTGGCACATATACAACACATCCAAAAATTCATAGATAGGCAATATTTGGTTCATGAGCAAAAACTAATTGTGACGGAGAATATTTATTATAATGTGTCGGTCTGAAACTGATAAATGATGTTGCATGCAAGATAGCATGGCCCTAAACAGTAGTGGGCAATTTTATTTTCATAAGTAGTGGTCTTGCTATCAATTGCAAGTGTTTAATAAATGACCCTGCAAGGCCATTTTGAGTATGAACATAAGCTACATGATGTTCAACTTTTATCCCAACTGATAGACAATAATCATCAAAAGTTTGAGATGGGAATTCTCCAGCATTATCAAAGTGAATAGCCTTTATAGGTTAATCTGGGAATTGTGCCCTTAATCGAATTATTTGGGCTAATAGCTTTGCAAACGCCAGGTTGCGAGATGATAGTAGGCACACATGAGACCATCTTTAAGATGCATCTATTAGGATTATAAAATATCTAAACAGTCCACTTGGTAGGTGAATAGGTCCACATATATCCCCATATATACGTTTTAAAAAGGCAGGGGATTCAATGCCAACCTTCATTGGTGATGGTCTAGTGATCATTTTGCCTTGATAACAAGCACCACAAGAAAATTCATTATTTTTAAGAATCTTCAGGTTCGTTAATAGATGCCCACTCGAATTTTCAGTAATTCATCTCATCATTATTGATCAAGGATGGCCCAAACGGCCATGCCAAAGCACAAAAATATTTGAATCAGTAAACTTCTGGTTTACGATAGAGTGTGCTTCAACTATACTAATCTTTGAATAGTATAAGCCATAAGTTAAAGTTGGTAACTTTTCTACAATATATTTCTAGCCAGAGACACTTTTTGTAATACAAAGATATTCCATATTCATTTCATCTATCGTCACAACATGATACCCATTTCGGCGGATATCTATAAAACTCAACAAGTTTCTTTGGGACTTAGAGGAGAATAATACATTGTCTATAATACGTTTTGTTCCCTTAGACAGAAATATAGTGGCTCTTCCGGAACCTTCAATCAAACTTATATTACCAGAAATTGTTGAAATATTTGTTTTTTCCTTATGCAAATAAGAAAAGTATTTATGATCTTTGAATATGGCATGAGTTGTTCCACAATCAATTACACAAATATCTTCATGATTGGTCTTTGATCCAAACATAATTTGAGGATTATCCATATTCTCTGATACTTTTAAAGTATTTGTTCGAGATGGCCGAGTCTCGTGCTGATAACGTATTATGAAATAAAGACTGTAAAGTAAAGACAAGTATAGAGAGAAACTGATATATTATTCAAACTTCAAAACTTATGTACATAATGAACTGAAATCTCCTCTATTTATAGAAGAAAGGAAGCTGTTGTGTAAGCTGCTTCTGCAAGCTGCTGTGTAAGTTGCTACTGTACCAGATATAGATAATCTTCTACCGGAGTGATATTTATCCATAACGGAGTACCAAAAGGATAAGCTCATTATACGAGAAATAGATAATCTTCTAACGGGGGTGATATTTATCCATAACGGGATACCGAAAGGATAAGTTTTTTCAGGAGGCTTATTTCCAATAGAGTACTAAATAGATAAACATATTTACGGCGGAGTCTCATATAGATAAGCTTCTTCAACAAATTTATTTACAACGGAGTACTAAATGAACATCCATAATATAATATATTTATAACAAATATGTATTATTGCCTACACGTGTATCTGTGTTTATTCGACAAAGGCAAGCTTTCACTAGGAACTTTCATTCAATTATCTCTCGTTCATTGGGAATTATAGTGGATATTGTTACGTATAATTATTATTATGCTCTTAAATAAGAAATTAAACAAGTTAGCTTCTCCATTTCATTCTCATAATAATTACAGAGGTTATCCCATTTGCTAATTTTTACCAAGTGATTTTCGTTACTTAAAAAAAATACAATATCTTCAAATAATAAGCAGAAAAAGTCGAAATGAGTTTTTCCTAAGAAAAGGGTATTTTTAATTATTCTTTTATTTGAGCACAACTTATGATAATGAAGAGCAAAATAAATTATTTTTGCCTAAATATCCATAATAAAAAAGTCTTTGTGATTGTTCCGAAAGAAATGAAATCCTTAGACTGACATAGTACCACAAAGCAGGGGTTAACATAAATGACTCTATGGAAGTCCTCTCCCACTTGAAAGCTAAATAAGGAGGAAAAGTGCCACGCTTAGTTGATTTTCAAAGCGATCAACATTAAATTCCCTCTTCTAGTTTTAACATGAATTCATTAAAATTATTAGAGTAATTTAGCCACTAGTGAGATTTAATTTCCGTAATAGCCAAAATCTATGATTTTTCCCATAATCACCACCGGCGTAATTATAGTGTTAGACTTTTTCAATAATATAAAAAAAGTTCTATATTATTTCTAAACGACCATAAAAATTTAAAAACTAGAATTGTGGGATTCATCGTTCAGAATCCCTTTTAAAAAATTGACGTATGCCACTAATTGCGGCGAGCACACGGTATTCATCGTTCAGAATCCCTGGTGTTCACCCGTGGCTGCGTCAGTTGAAAGGGGAAGCAAGAGCTCTTTATATAGTGCTTCAGCCGCTCGCTTGTTTTCTTAAATTCCGGTGCGGGACTCTTTTCACCGCACTTCACAAATAATTCCAATAAATGGACTTCTTTTGGGTCGAGTCCAATACATTAGGGCCCATGAACATGACCTCTACTCTTTGCTTATGCGATTCAAAATTATTCATACCTGAATTGAGAACATATTGTCTTCGATGATTAAGCGGGGAGAAGAAGTTATTCCAGCTGGCCGATGCGAGAGAGAGGAAGGCTCGGGATCTGAACCAAGTGAGGTGCATCAAAGACGAGGACGGTAGAGTTTTGATGAGGAAGTACCAGATTAAGCGGAGATGGCAGATCTAGTTTCATAAACTTCTGAATGAAGAAGGGGGTCGGGATATTGTGCTAGGTGAATTGGGGCAGTCCGAGAGTCACCGTGACTTTAGGTATTGTAGGCGCATCAAGGTTGAGGAGGTCGTGGAGGCTATGCGTAAGATGAGGAGGGGCAGAGCTACCGGGCTAGAAGAAATTTCGGTAGTATTTTGGAGGTGTGTGGGTAGAGCAGGCTTGGAGTGACTGACTGGGCTATTTAAGGTTATTTTCAGAATGAAAAGGATGCCGAAGGAGTGGAGGTGGAGCACGGTGGTCCTGTTGTACAAGAACAAAGGTGATATACAGAACTGTAAAAACTATAGGGGTATCAAATTATTGAGTCATACCATAAAAGTTTGGGAGAGGGTGGTAGAAGTGAGGGTGAGGAGGACGATGTCTATTTTAAATAACCAGTTCAGGTTCATGCCGGGGCATTCTACCACGAAAGCTATCCACCTTATTAGGAGGTTGGTAGAACAGTACAGGGATAGGAAGAATGACCTGCACATGGTGTTTATTGATCTGGAGAAAGTGTATGGCAAGGTTCCTAGAGAGGTTATATGGAGATGCGTGGAGGCAAAAGGTGTGCCGGTTGCTTACATTAGAGTGATTAAGGACATGTATGATAGAGCTAAGACTCGGGTTAGGGTAGTGGGAGGCGATTCAGAGCATTTTTCGGTTGTTATGGGGTTACACCAAGGGTCGGCGCTAAGCCCATTCCTATTTGCCCTGGTAATGGATGCATTGATATACCATATCCAAGGGGAGGTGCCATGATGTATGTTATTTGCTGACGACATAGTTTTGATTGATGAGACGCGAGGCGACGTCAACGAGAGGCTGGAGGTTTGGAGACAGGCCCTCGAGTCTAAGGGTTTCAAGTTGAGCAGGGCTAAGACGGAATACCTAGAGTGCAAGTTCAGCGTCGAGCCGACGGAAGAGGGAGTGGACATGAGGCTTGAATCACAAGTCATCCCCAAGAGGGGCAGTTTCAAGTACCTTGGGTCAGTGATACATGAGGATGGTGAGATTAACGAGGATGTCACACACCATATAAGGGTGGGGTGGATGAAGTAGAGGTTAGCGTCTAGAGTCCTGTGTGACAAAAAAATGTCACTGATACGCAAAGGTAAGTTCTATAGAGCGGTGGTTAGACCAGCCATGTTGTATGGGGTTGAGTGTTGGCCAGTTATGAACTCACATATCCAGAAGATGAAAGTAACAGAAATGAGGATGTTGAGGTGGATGTGCGGGCACACTAAGATGAATAAGATAAGGAATGAAGATATTCGGGAGAAGATGGATATGGCCCCATGGATGACAAGTTGTGGGAAATAAGGCTTAGATGGTTCGGGCACGTTCAGAGGAGAAGCCCAAATGCCCCGGTAAGGAGATGTGAGGTGCTGGCTTTGGCGGGTACGAGGAGAGGTAGGGGGAGGCCTAAGAAGTATTAGGGAGAGGTGATCAGACAAGACATGGTGTGGCTTGAGGACATGGCCCTAGACAGGAAGTTGTGGAGGTCGAGCATTAAGGTTGTAGATTAGGGGGTAGTTGTGCATATTTCTACGGTGCTCCAAAGTGAGGCTAGTGTGTTAGGATTTAGTCTTAGACTACTAGTGGTTAATATTGAGTTCACACCACTCTTTCGTTTCTCTTAGTGCCGGGCTTTATCTAATGGTTATTGTTTCGCTTTTCATCTATTTACTGATTCTTGTGATGCTATTATTTTTTTCTATGGTTTATTGATGGTACTGATCTATTATCTCTTTTCGTCGTCTTTTCGTCTTCTTAAGTCGAGAGTCTATCTGAAACAACCTCTCTATCCCTCAGGGTAGGTGTAAAGTTCCGGACCCCACACTACCCTTCTCAGACCCCACTAGTAGAATTTTACTAGTTGTTGCTGTTGTTGTTGTTGTATTATCTTTGATAATTATTTTTGTTTTCTTATCAATAATAATAGGCATAATTTATATGGCAAGTCCCATATTGTTTTAATACCAAATACAAGGTAAAATAACACACATGCTAGAAATATATGTAGTAGTATTAGAGGCGGATGCACACTATAGTTTGAGGGTCATCGGCACCTGAAAATTTAGACAAAAAATTCCATATATACTTACCATATTTTCAAGAAATAGTTAGATATTAGTATAGGCCCCCATATTTTATATTGAATGTGATAGTGCTCCCGATATCGCCAATCCTAGGTCCGCCTCTTGAATGTTAATTTTTGTCTTTAAATTATTCTTATTTAGTTAATGATTTCTTAATCATAATCTTCCATTTATTCTGAATAAGTTGTGGTTTTGATTTTAATTTATAAGAAATCTTTCAAAATAAAATCTTCATCTCTTTAAAATAGAATACACCATTTAATTAATTATTTATTTACCTCATATTTAAGTACTACTATATATCAGTTCAACTTTTTTGCTTAGAATCATTCTAATCTAAGATTTTTGATTAGAGAAAAAAGTGTCGGCAGGTTTCAGTTTCAAGAGTCATAGATAGAGACAACAAAGAAGTGATACAATTTAATGCCAGGTTTCAATTTTTGGCGTTAAGCTTCAAAGAAATCAATACTGGAGTTACTAAATGGGGAACCACCATACCCGTTACAAACACCACCATCACCATCAACAAGAAACCTCATTTCCTGTTCCTCCAATACCCACAGCTCAATCCCAGAAAACAGTGAGTACCCAAATGGGTTTGGTTTTGCCTTATGGTCAAGTTGACTCTAGCTTGTGTGGTCTAGCTGGTCAAGCTGAAGGCTTTGGTGCTTCTTCCATTGGTGGTCGTGATGGTCATATTTATCAAGTTATGAATCTCAATGGTTAGCTGGCTTTTCTTATCTTTCTTTCTAGTTGATGAAGTTAATTTTTTGTGTCTTCAATAATTTACGGGTTAAAATTGTTTGTTGTGATAAGTTATACTACTTATGGTAAAACGTCATCCTGATGCACAAAGCATCGCGCGTTCACGCAAGATCCCAGGAATGGCCGCACCCCAAGAGTTGTGACGTAGACAGCCTCTAATGCAAGCATTAGTGGCTGTTTAAACGGCTTGAACCGTGACCGATAGGTCACACGGAGACCCTCCAAGGCTGCCCTTCAAGTTATACTACTATAGTATCTTGAAAATTTTGAACTTTTTTTTTTTGTTGGGGAGGACATAGTTTTTCTTTCTTATTGGAGAATATAGGGAAATGTGTTTGATTTTGGAATTGATGTTGTTCTTTAAGTAGTTTTGCGGGTAGAAATACCGGCAGAGATAAAAATACTACTCCCTCCGTTCCAGTTTATGTGAACCTATTTACTTTTTGGTTCGTTCCAAAAAGAATGACCCCTTTTTAAATTTGGAAATAATTTTGATTAAACTTATAATTCTACCCTTAATGAGAAGCTTTTATAATCACACAAATACTCTGGGCCCCTTTTTGACTTGTTTAGGACCACAAATTCCAGAAGTCTTCATTTTTTCTTAAACTCTGTGCTCAGTCAAACAGGTTCACATAAATTGGAACGGAGGGAGTAGATGATTTATTCCTATCTATCCAAGAATTGGTGGATAGTGTTATCCCTTACCTATGCTGGTGGGAGGTAGCAGGTACCCCGTAAAAGTAGTTGTCACTTTAATCGCACCCCTTTTTCACCCCCTGCAAAATATTACTATGTTATGGTGTAGTCGAGGTGCGCGCAAGCTGGCGTCGACACCACGGTTATTAAAAAAGGCTAGTTTGGCTGGCGTCGACACCACGGTTATTAATTAGTTGTGATTGGCTATTCGAATGCTCATTAACCATTCTGCTCTATTCATGTCGGCTTCAACCTAATGCTGAATAATTTTACGTTTAAGACTACTTTAAGGAAAATCAGGTTACTATATATTTCACACTTCTCCTGAATAGTTGTTTATGCCTTATTACTGGACAGAATTCATACAAGGTCCTTCCTTTTCTTTTGATCCATTAGTTTTCCCATCTGTGGTACTGTCTGAATTTTAGGTTGTACTATATGTTGAATGTTTGCTGAGCTCACTGTCATCATTAAGCATTGGTGAAAAACTAATAAGAGGATTATTGCAAGTTGGAGAGCACTCCATTGGCAAGTTAGCAGTATTACCATTCTACTTGATACCCTGTTATGGTTAACTAATATCACTATCCTTGCACGTGGTCAATTGAATTTCTCATTCTTATACCAGTTCTACAAAAAATAGATAATGGATATGGCGAAAGCTTTTGGCTTTCCCTTTGTTTAGTATGGTGTGTATCAGGATGGTGTGCCGTTCATGATCAGAAACTTCCTGTAGGTTCATATCATGTTTTTAGACTTGTGGCCCGATTACTTGAGACCTGCTCGTAGCCTTTTTTAAAAAATAAAAAATAAAATCAGCTACCAGCATTATCGCCTGGTTCTGAACATGAGACAGCTCCTCCCTGATTATGCTCTTGACTTTTTTATCTTTCATGTTTTCCGTCCCACATCCTGCTCTTCTACAACCTCCTGCTACTACCATTGTGCCACTAGTCACAAAAAATGTGTTACATTTAAGTCAAATTTCAATGAAATTAGTTTAGGTAGAGGATCTCTCAAGAATGCTCTGAAGTTGCTCAGAGAACGAAAAATTGACAAGTTTCTTGAGCATAGAGGGGGGAGGCAATGGTGTAAGATGATTTAATACCATGGCCGGGGTGGTGAGGGGGGAATGGAGTTCCTCTTTCCCCGGGAAGGGGAGGTGGTACAGGGGGCGAGTACGATCAGAGGAAGCATTGATGTTTCAGTTGTTTATTATTTGTTACCCTTATTTTATTATTTTAACTTACATAAGGTGCGAGCTAGGATTCCATTTAAGGTTTATTAAGGGAATGGGATGGAATATAATAAGTCCAGACAGAATAAGATAACAGGGTTGGAGCATTCTTGGTGTAGATTCAACATAGTGTGACTATCTTTGTTGTTCGTTTTCGTTGATAATTCTATGAGATTTATATTTTGAATATTATTGTAGATGACGGGCCAGGATCACTTCGTGATGGATGTCGTAAAAAAGAACCTCTATGGATCGTCTTTGAAGTTTCAGGGACCATTGAGCTCCGATCTTATTTGAGTGTGTCGTCTTACAAAACTATTGATGGGCGAGGCCAAAGAATCAAAATCACAGGGAAAGGTTTGAGGTTGAAAGAGTGTGAACATGTGATCATCTGCAATATAGAGTTTGAGGGAGGCAGAGGACCCGATGTTGACGCCATTCAGATTAAACCAAAGTCAAGGCATATTTGGATAGACCGTTGTAGCCTTAGCGACTATGACGATGGTTTAATTGACATCACAAGGGAGAGCACAGATATTACTGTTTCTAGGTCAGCTGAACGTGCTTTATCATATATATCTTGTTATGACATCTATTTTTGGATCTTGAACTTTGTTGTTGCGACCAGGTGTCACTTTTCAAAGCATGATAAGACCATGCTTATTGGAGCAGATCCTTCTAATTGTACCGACAGATGTATGCGGGTCACCATTCACCACTGCTTTTTTGATGGAACTAGACAGCGGCATCCTCGTGTTAGATTTGGCAAAGTACATTTGTACAACAACTACACCAGGAACTGGGGAATTTATGCTGTTTGCGCAAGTGTAGAATCACAGGTAGTACCGCTTTTAGCAGCTTTTTCCTCTCTTTTCTATCTCTCCTCTTATTGAAGGTTGGGAAAGTAGGGTTATGTAAATTCAGTAATATCTGTCCTTGCTATTGTTGTTGATAACTTAAATATCTCTCATGTCAGATATATTCCCAATGCAACATATATGAAGCTGGACAAAAAAAGGTGGCATTTAAATATCTCACAGAGAAGGTAAATCTACTACGTAATACTTATTTTATTTTGCAACCAAAAACCATGTGATAAATCATCTACTGTTTTCTTTTATGCAAAAGTTTTCCAATTCCTTCTCTTAGAAAGCAACTTGGATTGCACAGTAGACTTGAGCAGCCTTAACCTTTAAACTTGACGGGTCCAAAAGTTAGCAGAAAATTTTATGATGATCCTTCTTCCTGAAGTCCTAACCGTTGTACTGCAGTAGTACAATCTTATGTGTAAGCAGCTTTTTGCCTTGGTACTTTTTCCGCCTTAGTACTAGATCTTAGGGCCTAAAAAAGGGAAATGAGGGTGAAAATCAGAAGGGGAAAAATGTCGTTCTTTACTGTCATGAGGAAATTCCAGGATGCGGCATTGGTAAAGATATCCTCTCTTGCCTGTGCTTTTATTGGTAACAGCCTCTCATTTTCATCAAGGGGATACTAAATGAATAAAATGGATTACCTTATCAGGGGAGAAGGGACGCTTACAATGTTATATATCAGAAAAAAATTTGTTAAATCATCAGATTTGGTCGTGCTTCTTATATCTCTTTATTCTTTTACTTAATTTCTTATATTATTTTTTTGGGAGAGCTCAAAATAAATTTCTCCCCCACTTTTCTCCTTCATCCCTGCTTCTTCTGCAGTGGAGTTCCATGCTTATGGTTGCTCGTCAAATTTGAAAAAGTCAAAGAAATTGTTGTAAGTTGAGCAAATCCAAACATTGAGCTCATTTTATACCCTTTTCTTGTCAGACTTAACAAGTGAACCGGTGTAATTGAGGGATCTATGTAACATAACATAGTTCGAATCAATTGCATGTCCTTGTCAAACACATTTTCTGCTGGCCTTTCCATTTAAGAAAATTAGTGATCAAGCTGGATGAAGTTATTTTGTGGAGCTGAAAGCTTCCAATTCCCTATCAATCTCCCTTTAGTTGTGTTTTCCGTAATTCTGCAGTTTTACTAGCAAGTTTCGATTGATTGAACACCCCTCCTTGCATTTGCTGATAAATGCATCCTAACTTCAAAATCCAGAATCAGACATTCAAAGTCAAAATCAAAATAACTGCTGGAGCCCAACCACCCCACACACCAAAAAAAATGGAAAAGAAAAGAGGCTCCACCACACTTCAAGATATGGAGCACGGCTTTTTGGTGGTTATCCAGTCCTCAAGATATGGCCCACGGCTTTTGGTGGTTATCCAGTCTCTATCAGCCAGATGTATAGAGCGCCGCCATTTAGGTCCTTGAATAGGTGCCTAGTGCGTATACTCTTCTCAGAATTATTAATGAAAATGAAAGTCATGTAGGAGAACAAAGTGAAAAAGTTCACGGCATTTTTAAGGACTCTGTCTAAAGTAGGAATTCTCTTCTCAGAATTATTAATGAAAACGAAAGTCATGTAGAAGACAAAAGTGAAAAAGCTCACATCCTTTTTAAGAACTTTGTCGAAGGCGCTTTTTGTCGCATGACAACTTATGATAGTTAGACCAAAGTTTGACATTTCCTTTTGCTTGTGTACCATCAGTTTTTCTATCGCTACCACAATGATCTATGGAGTTGAACTAGTCTCTTCCACTGCCTAATTGGCTTTTTATTTCATCCTACAGGCAGCTGACAAAGAGGAAGGATGCACTGGTAGCATTAAATCTGAAGATGACTTGTTTGTCTCTGGAACTCAGGCTGGTTTGTTGTCTACTTGCAGCAAAAGTAACATCTTCAATCCATCCGACTTCTACCGACACTGGACTGTAGAACATCCGAGTGATGCTCTCAAACACTACCTTCAACACTGTACAGGATGGCAGAGTATCCCGCGGCCAAATTGATTAGCCTATCTCCTGTTAGAATGGCGTAAATGAACCGAGACATTTACTTAAATGTGTGCATTATATGCGTGAACGCTAGATGCTTTGTGCACCGAGCTGCCCTTTTTTTGTGTGCATATATTACTTAAAGGTCATACTGTGTGCGCATATATTGCTTCAAGGTTATTTATCCTTGTTTATTGTTGCTATCTCCTGTCTCGCGCTTTAATCTATTATTGTTGCCATTATATCTATGCAACAGAAACTGCAATTCAGTGAAATAAACAGGGCTTAGGTATTCCTAAAATTTCTCATGCTGCAGTCTCTTTTGTTCGGAAATACTGCATATAAACCGATTTGATTACCTTGGAGCTGAAAGGAAGTTTTGCTACATTGGCAGTCTACGTCTCGGAGGCGAATTCAGGATTTAAACTTGATAGGTTCAGACCTATAAAATTTTTTGAACCGAATTCACTGTTAAAATTTTAGTGGATTTTTACATATAGATTTGGATTAACTCAACGTCGACGAGCTACATTTGCCACTGGTTGCACCATGCGTTGCAATGCTTGCACGTTACATTGTCCATTGTCATGATCAAGTAGTGCATTAAATAGCTGACGATTTCATATTGCATGTGCATTCAGGGATGTGATAAATAGTTTAGCTGGTAGGGTTGTCTACAGAAAATTTCAAAATTTAACCAAATAATTGAACAAATCTTAACAGATGCCTTTGCCAAAACATGAAGCAGAGACTTTAACACTGAAGTTTTCAATACAATCTTCAAGTTGTGTAGGAGTTTATTGAATTGGAGAAGTAAATTAAATGGTTGACTGACTTGCCCTTGAATTCTTAGTTGGTGGGGGTACTCTTTAATTGGGCTGTGACACTTTCTTCTAACGTTTAATTGACGAATTAACTAAGTAGAGCTGGCTTAAATTATCCTAATAAAATGTTAGAGGCTGTTGCTTTTGGCTATTTTAGCCCATTTTGCAATTAATTACACAAGTTTACTCTGTTGGGAAAACTTTGAGGTATTCTACCTAATAACATGGGGTGGATCTAGGCGATTTGCACGTAGTGGAGGCGTATCACCCCATTTTTCGTATTAGTCCGTTTTAAAAAGAATGATACATTTTTATAAATTAGTTATATAGTTTTTATTTTATTCGTTTTAGTCCTAATAAAAAACTTTTATAGTGAAACAAACATTATGGGATATCACTAGTTTAAAAAGTTTTTTCTTCTTAACTTTTATTTCGAGTCAAACTACGTCACATAAATTGAAATATATAAATTTTGAATTGGACCCAGCTGCTTAAAGTTAGTTAGGGTTTTAAATTAACTCTCGAGGTTGGTGAAGTGCCAATATATATGATTGACATTTTCACTATTTGATTGACTCCGGCACTGCTACTCTCTTCTTTACAGGAAGAAGTCTTTTCCAGTTTATGGCATATGCCAATTCTCAGGACACTGCTCATAATTGATATGTGGGCTTACATGTTTTTAATTCACTAATTTTAATGACCAAATCAATGAAATATTAAATGCGCTGAAAATGACCCTCTTTTCTAATTCATTTTTATTCGAGACATAAATATTACTTATTCGATAATGTAAAAAAGTACAGGAGGTTTAAATCCCCGCACAAGCAACAGTAGTATATATGAATATATGTGACACATTTCATTATTAGTTTATCAAACAAGAATAATATATTTATGTATTTGAAAGTGATTTAACTTTACACTTTCTATTGGAACCGTACAAAAGTTTTTACCACTTAAACTTTTAAGATCATAAGTTTTAAAAGTTTTTTTTTCTTGAATTCCAAGCTGAGTCAGATTACATTTAATTTCTTTCAAACTACATATGTCCAAGCCTTAGTAGATAGAGTTACCCGTACTTATGATGGTGGGGTCCTATAAGATTAGTCGAGGTGCGAACAAGATAACCCAGACACTATAATTACAAAATAAAAATTAAAATGGCACATGGGTAAATTATCAATTATGGCCTCATATCTGCCATCTAAAATTGATTTAGTCTGTTCTATACTGGCTACAACAGTTAAAGGGTAAATTGAAGAGTACTTAGAGCTAAAACGAGATAAGTATTTTAAGATCACGCCCAACTTACACATAAATTACACTGTACTTTTTTCCTTCATTTATAAGATTTTCGGAGTAACTATTTATAAGTCGCATGGCATATATATATATATATATATATATATATATATATATATATATATATATATATATATATATATATATATATATATATATATATATATATATATATATATATATATATATATATATATATATATATATATATATATATATATATATATATATATATATATATATATATATATATATATATATATATATATATATATATATATATATATATATATATATATATATATATATATATATATATATATATATATATATATATATATATATATATATATATATATATATATATATATATATATATATATATATATATATATATATATATAAATAGCAAAAGGAAAGCACACAGAAACTTTAGAAAATAACTAGTTATGGTGGCTAGCTGATAAGCTAGATAAAATAGTTGAGCTGAGCGATTGCATGTAATAAATTCAAGTGCTTACACTATCTATGAATTAATATATGATATTAGGGTCTGAGTCAACAACCCAAATTTGGAAAAATAACCTTGTTAAAAATATTGGGAGGAAAATTAAAAGGAAATATGAGGAACTAGCTCTTTCTCATTTTAGTAAAGTAAACTAATCATTTTCTCAATAACTTACTTAGACAATTATAGGCATGCGGCAAAAAACTCTTGTAAATTAAAGGTGTGTACGTAATGCAATACTTGGACGTACACGTGTGAACTTACTTACTCCATTGGCATTTCTTGTACTGAAAAGTATAAGGATAAGAAAACGAAATCATATAGAAATTGGATTTTACTCGTAATAAACAATTAGTTGAAGTCAAACAAAGATCTTCTAAAAGTCTGGTATAGCGATTTTCTTGGACAGATGATTTTGTATATTTGCAATATGGTTCATGTCTTATTTGTAAGTTGAAATGAAAAGAAAATTAGTTTTGTATTCCTTAGATATCGGCTTACGTCGTCGCGAACGATATGCTATATTGACATTTAAGGCAATTACAAGACTAAGAAATATTTCCAATTTATCTAAGTTCAATGCCCCAAGTTCATATATTCACATTTTCACTTAATCAGGCTTATTTATATACACAAAATAACTTAGTCCATAGAAAATAGCACATAATTTGACAAATACGCATACACGTGATTTTGTGCGTGTGTATAGAGATCATCTTAATTATTATACCTCACGAAGGGTAAAAAAATCTCAATTAAATTTCAATTAATTACTCTGATTTAATGATGAAAGTGTATATGAGGCATGAGCCATGTATTCAAAGGGTTGATATAAAGACCATTATTTAGAGAGACGTTATTCCATATTAAATACTTATTTGCACTTGATGATTAAGTGATAAATAAATGATGTGTCTTGCATATATTGATTTGTTATAAATATCGGATGTGATCCACGATTAACTTTATCTCGGTTTAATGGAATATGCCTTTACAGGGGCAGAGATAGCCTTAACGTGTGAGTTCAGCAGAACTCAAAAGCTTTGGTCTAAATCCTGAATATGCGTAAGAAATTAACTAAAAACGTATAAATATTAAATTCAGAATTCCATTACTATTACTCGAGGTCACAATCCTAAATTTCACAATCCATAAAATTTAAATTATGACTCCGCATATGTGCTTTAATTGAAATATCAAAAGCATGCTATATATGTCAGGGGCGAAGCTATGTTGGCCCAAGGGTGGTTAACTTACCACACTTTGCCAAAAAATTATACTATGTATAAAGTAAACTATTACTTGTTATTGATTAAAAATAGACTTTGAACACCCTTGCATAACCCACTGACAAAGTGTATTCAAAATTTGAACACCCTTATTTAATTTTCTGACTTTGGCACTGTGTTGTGCTCGATCTCCGACCTTCTTCAACATGAGCTCCCCAATAAGCTAGGCTAAGTCGAATTATTCTCACAGAGACATATGTCATTAGAAATTATATATTGATCGAATCAACATTATGACCATGTGACAAAATCAATATTCTAGGTAATGACATGTTTTTCTCTCACAAAGATTACAAGAACAAAATAAAATATTTCAAAACTCACCACGTATATCCATTAATCAATATATGTGCAAAAAGTCAAGCCGAGTAGGGGGTCGTACTCTTTATAATGAAAAATTACTTGCATAAGTATGTTTCCATTTCTAATATGGAGTGAGACATACATATGCAACATTAGAATACATAAAAATATGTATACGAATATTTCAAATTCTTGTTAAACAAGGCACGTGGGAATAGGATCCTTCTATCAGTTTCCAAGAAAAAGCAGCACGTCCAACTAGCAGCAGTAGCATAATCAAAACTATATATAGTAAACGCCAAAAATGTTTGAATTAGCTCACAATTATGTTAAATTTCCTCATTAGAATTAAATATTTTAATTAGGTTGACCTTTAAGAGGCGTCATTTCGCAGTAATCCTACATGTCTGCCACGTGTCAGCCATGCCTGACTTCCAAAGTCCAAGACTATGGTCTTAAATCATTTTTATACGCATTTAAAAAAATATTAATTAGAAAGATTTTTTTAAAACTATTTTAGCCTTAAGATATAAGTAATTTATTTTCATTGAATTATGTTGTTTTCATCTTCAAGAACAATTACTACCAAGAGTAAAATGGGAAAAAAAATTAATTTTGTTTTGATTTCTAAAATAAAAAATAATTTAGATATCTATTTTTAAAAATGATGACAAATTATTTGAGAGGGGGTATTTCTTTTAACAATCTGACTAATTTGAATTCACCTGGCAAAACCAAAAAAAGGGAAGAGTCACTAAAAAGAGTTTTTCAATTCCAAAGTCGTAGCACAATGACTATTTTTGTATGAGTTTAACTTTATATGTATTGGAAAAGTAAATGACATAATATTGTAAAATTTAGTTAAGGAGTAACTCGTTTTGTAATATTCCTCTATATATACACCCTCTCAGTCTCCATTAAAACCGATCATAAATCTTCAAACCTAGAGCTGAACTCTTCATTCTTTCACACACTAATCATAAACAATTCGATAATACCTGTGAATTAAAGACAATATGCGGAGAAAAAACATGAGAAATCTTTGTTGCTCTCCAAAGCGTTCAACAACTGATAGTACTTCTCCATCTACTTCTCAATTCTCTTCCCCTTCGCGTTTCTCGTTTTCGCCTTCGCGGCCGAGTTTTTCCGATTCGGTTATGGATCGGACCCTGGAGATGGCGGAGCCGATGATTATGAAATGGGACCCTAACACCACTACCTTCGCCAAAGTGACTTCTCTTTTCTATGAGAATAGAAGAGAAGCCAAGGATTTTATCAAGTGTGTGTATAATCTTCAAAAGGCCATGCACTTTCATTCAACTGAGAATTCGAAATCCGATAAGCTTGTTCGCGCTCAATCTCTAATGCAAATTGCAGTGAAACGACTCCAGAAGGAATTTTACCAGATTCTCTCAATGAACAAAGCTCATTTGGATCCTGAATCCATATCTACCGTCTCTTCCCGTACTTCGACTGTTTCGAGTACATCCGATTTTAACGTTGCGGAGGATGATGATCGTGTAATTGGGGGTGAGTCTATTTCTGAAGTTGAGGATTTTTCTAGTGTTGTAATGGCGGATTTGAGATTGATAGCAGAGTGCATGATCTCTTCTGGCTATGGAAAAGAATGTGTGAAGATTTACAAAGTGATACGTAAATCGATTATTGATGAAGCCATTTACAGACTCGGAGTTGAGAAATTGAGTTCTACGCAGGTTCATAAAATGGATTGGGAAGTTTTAGATCTGAAGATCAAGGATTGGCTTAACGCAGTGAATATAGCTATGAAAACATTGTTCAACGGAGAGAGAATTCTATGCGATCACGTCTTTGCATCTAACGATGCAATAAGAGAGTCGTGTTTTACTGAAATTTCAAAAGACGGAGCCATGATTCTGTTTAGTTTTCCAGAAAATTTGTCTAAAAACAGTAAGAATATTAAATCGCCGGAAAAAGTATTCCGACTACTTGACATGTACACCACCATCGTCGAACATTGGCCGGAGATTGAAGCTATTTTTTCTTCCGATTCAGAATACGTTATCCGATCTCAAGCATTGACGTCACTCGTCAAGCTCGGCGAATCTATAAGGACGGCGTTAGTTGAATTTGAAACTGCTCTACAGAAGGAATCCTCAAAAACGCCGGTAGCCGGTGGTGGAGTCCACCATCTCACAATTGATGTAATGAATTACATCATTTTACTCGCTGATTTCAGCAATGTACTCTCTGATATCCTCGCCGAGGCTCCTCCGCCGGCGAAAGTTTCGTTGCCAGAATCATACTTCGGTATCTCCGATTCAAACGAATCTCCGGCACCGGCGATCTCACTCCGATTCGCTTGGCTGATTCTAATTCTTCTCTGCAAACTCGATAGCAAAGCGAAGCACTACAAGGACGTATTCCTAGCGTATCTCTTCTTAGCCAACAATCTCCAATACATCGTCGTAAAAGTCCGTACATCAAATCTCAAGTACTTGCTAGGCGAAAATTGGATAGCAAAACTCGAGGAAAAGGTCAAACAATTTGCGTCAAACTATGAGCGGCTAGGATGGAGCCACGTCATTGAATCCCTTCCGCAAGAGCCGAGCACAGCAATGGCTCCCCATCAAGTGAAGGGGATTTTCAAGAGATTTAATTCGTCATTTGCGGAGGCGCACCGGAAGCATTCAATCTGCGTCGTACCTGATAGTAAACTCCGCGATGATTTAAAAATATCAATCGGGAGAAAAATACTCCCAGTGTATAGAGAATTTTACAATAAATATAGAGATGCAATAGTAAAAGAGAGACATTCTGCTCATGTTATTAGATTTGCTCCAGAGGATGTAGCTCATCGCTTGTCCGATTTATTTTTTGAACTGATTATTGAATCAGAAAGTTCTTCATCATTTGAGTTCTCCCCCTCACATACACATCACGGTTGCGAAGAAGAAGATTTTTAGAGTATTTGTTTAGCTTTAATTTGGTAATGTAATTATGTTGTACTGAAGAAATAAGCAAGATTTTAGAATTCAAAATTTAATTATTTTGATCATGAAACGTTATATCATGATGTTATCTTAGACATGTATGCTTTAAGCTATATTACTCGAACTTTCCGAAAATGTTGCTTTCCGAAAATGTCAGTGGGTATGTGTCGGATCCTCAAAAATAGTATATTTTTAAAGGACCCGACATGAGTGCGATAACATTTTATTGAGTCGGGGTAACATAGGCTTTAAGTTTGTTGATTGTTATCCTCCCAAACTTTTCATCTCTACCTGTAAAAAGAATAGCAGACGATATAATTAGAAACACAGTCGTTTTCTGTTATGATGCAACTGTACTACAGCTTGCAGATTATCTTGTAGAATAAGTTGGGACGTTATACTTTTCGCAACGAGTAACATGCTCGCTCGTTATTACATAGATGTGTAGAGATATTAAGCGATCATTTTAGTAAGTTTTGACTCTCCAACAACATAAAAAAGCATGTCTGATCATCAAGGAGTGTGATAATATGGATGAGAATATTTCTCTATCATTAATATCAGAAAGGGAAAATCTGATAGAGGGAGTGTTGGATTATATATAGTAGCGGATGTAATTTAGTATCATATTCACGTGTAAATTAAACAATTAGCACATGCGAAGATTATTCGAGTTACCTCTTGAAGCGTGAACAAAATATATTAATCTCGGTCTCCAGTTCCAGAGTAGCAAAACCGCAACCTCAACAAAAATATTCCACAGTCTTCTACTGTGTTACCCAAATAATATCCGGAAAGAGAGAATTTCGGGTGAGCAAAATTCCAAGGAAAAACGTGCAAAAACCAATAAAAAAATTGCCAGCCCTATATGGAGTATATATAGCTACGTTTTTTAGGTTAAATCCTTTTTCCAAAACCTGTTAGGTTTTCTTTTTCCACTAAGGAAATATTTCCTTTATTTCCTATTATTTAGGCACAGTAGGGACCACATAATTTAATTAACAAGGCTCCCTATTATAGAAATTAATTTTGAAATTCAAAATTAATTCCTACCATAATAAATTACGAATTATTCCACTAAAATTTCGTAATTGCACTCCTTAGTTCAATTTCGAAATTCTTCCATAAAACCTTATTTAACTCCCCATGTTAAGATTCAGATACTTATAATCAATCAAATTAAATTACTGACAATTTAATTTATTGATTGCTTTCTTTAGACTTTCGCATAACTTATTTCATGTGTCGGATACAAATCCAGCGGCCGGGTTTACACATGAAAACTTATAAGCTTTCATAAAGGAGTATCATCAATCTCAAAAGCCGAGATATGGATTCTATCAACTAATTATTACTTCGCCAATGTATATCATTATTGTCCAATTTACCAGGCTTATTGACCCACGAAAGAATCTCGCTTTAAGACATTGATCAAAATTAAAAGTTTTAATCGCTTTGTCAAAACAAGTGTTCCATGCCCTAGATGCCTGTTTCAGTCCATAAATGGACCTTTTAAGCTTACACAACATATGTTCCTTGCCACTTTCTATGAAACCGTCTGGTTGCATCATATAGATGCACTCATCAAGACTTCCATTAAAGAAAGTTGTCTTGATATCCATGTGCCAAATCTCATAATCATAATGAGCATCAATGGATAAGAGAATCCTAATAGACTTAAGCATGGTTACCGGCGAGTAAGTTTACTCATAATCGATCCCTTCTTTCTGAGTAAACCCTTTCGCTACAAGCCTTACTTTAAAAGTTTGCACTATTCTATCTACACCTCTTTTTTTTCTTATAGATCCACTTACATCTAATGGGTTTAACCCCATCAGGTGATTCTATAAGATCCCAGACTTGATTAGAGTACATAGACCCTATCTCTGATTTCATAGTAGCAACCCACTTATCAACATCTTTATCATGTAGTGCTTGGTCGTAATTGACAAGTTCGGAAGTTGGCTCCTCATGGATCCTATTATATGATTCTCCCAAGAGCGTATAACGAAGCGACTATCTTATTTCTCTCCCACTACGACTACACACTACATCAGTTACAACTACACTATTATGATCTTGTGGTTGAACCACATCATTATCAGGAACCTGAGTCTCCATGCTATCCACATGGATATCAACAACTTCATCCTGTTGTGCAGTTTGCTCAACATAACTCCCACTACTTTGTTGTAGTATGATTTCGGGTACTTGTTCTTGCGGGACATCAAATCTATTGCCATTTCTGCCACTACTAAAATGCAATAGTATGTCAAAATCGACTTCCGGGGTTTGCATATGGTCGTTTTATTTTTCAGATGACCGAGTTTTCATTCCTTTTCTAAGTTCGTGTAAAACAAGTTTACTTCTAAGAACATGGTTCATCAAATAGTCATCTTCAAGAAACTTGGCATTTGTGCTAACAATTACCTTCTTTTCTTTAGGATAATAGAATAAACCACCTTTCGTCCCTTTTGGATAACCCGCAAACACACATACATCCGTTCTCGCCTCTAATTTATCTGTTTTCCCTTTTAGCACATGTGCTGGACAACCCCAAACTTGAATATGCTGCAGACTAGGCTTGCGCCCAGTCCACAATTCTGTAGGGGTCAAAGGTACTGACTTTGAAGGAACTAAATTCATAACGTAATTTGCTGTTTCTAAGGCATGTCCCCAAAAGGACGAAGGCAAACTAGAATAAATCATCATTGATCTAACCATTTGCATAATAGTCCTATTTCTTCTTTCAGCTACACCATTTTGTTGTGGTGTTCCAGATGCAGATAATTGAGAGGTAATTCCACATTCTGATAAGTAACTAATAAATTCTGCAGAGAGGTACTCCCCACCACGATCAGATTGTAGTGTCTTGATATATTTATTATGTCGCTTTTCAGTCTGTCTTAAATTCTTTGAACTTTTCAAAACATTCAGACTTTCGACGCAACAAATAAATATATCCATACTTTGAGTAATCACCTGTGAAAGTCACAAAATACTCAAAATCACCTCTTGCTTGGATATTCATTGGACCACACAAATCAGGATAAATTAACTCTAATTTATCACTTGCTCGATTTCCTTTTGAGGAGAAATTTCGTTTTATCATTTTTCCTTCTAAACAAGATTCATAAGTTGATAGTGCCTCCACTATTAATGAACTCAAAGGTCCATCCTTAACCACCCTTAAAATTCTGTTTAGATTTATATGACCCAAACGCAAGTGCCATGAATATGTTTCACTCAATTCAGAAGAATGTTTTCTCTTATTTGGTAAATCAATATAATTCAGTTCTTTATGTTGCAATGGTTTAGGAATATAATAAACAATAAAAAGATCATTAATCAATGTAGCCGAAGAGAGATAACATTTATTATGACTAATAACACATTTATCTATATCATGAAAATTAATGTCATAACCATCTCTCATAGCACTAGAAACCGAAATTAAAGTCCTTCTAATGGAAGGTACATATAATGTGTCCTTTAAAGCTAATATTCTATCACTACCAAACAAAATACTAATATTTCCTAATGCTAAAGATGCGGCTGCCGAACCATATGCTTGATAAACATTGATTTCTCCTCTACTTAGCTGCCGCATTACCTGAAACCCCTGCAAATAAGTGCAGACATGATTAGTGGCTCCCGAATTGGTAGAAACAACCGCTAAAAGAGTTTCAACGACAAGCAGATGTAAATCACCTGGTTTATTATTCAGCTTAGCCAGATAAGCCGGACATTGCTTCTTATGATGCCCAGGCTTCTTGCAGTGATAGCACTTGCCTTTAGCCTTTTTCACACCAGCAGTTGCGCCACCAACAGAGGGTTTTTGAGCCTTTTTCTTCTTCTGTCGCCTCTCAGCTTAGAAGAAGAACCTACCTTAAAATTCAATACCACAGTTGGAGCTTGTTGCTTGATAATAGTCTCTGCCGACTACAGCTCATTCAGCAATTTTGCAAGTGACAAATCCATTTTGTTCATATTATAATTCATGCAAAACTGCTGAAAACTGACAGGCAGAGTTTGCAGGATCATTTCAACCTGCGTATCCTTATCAATGTTTGCTCCAAGGACCTCCAGTTCATTCAGAAGACTCATCAACCATATAAGTCCATTGACTAAGGTCATTATCACGACTCAAAATCTCACCTGTCGTGATGGCGCCTATCTCAATACTAGGCAAGCCAAAAGAAAAATCCCAATAAACCACCATTTCTTTTAAATTTGAGAACAAAATAGTTAAATTCAGCGGAAGAAATCTCAAATTTTAAATATAACACTCCCAAAACCCGGTGTCACTGAGTACATGAGCATCTAATATGAATACAATATCTGACTGATAAAAAGCCTCTGTCTGAAAGTATAGAACAGTACATAACTGAAGGAAAGAGAGACAAGGTCAGCGGACGCCAAACAACTACCTTGATAGTCTCCAACTAATAGTACTCTGAAATCTAACAATCTCCGTGTCCGAAAGCACGTGGATCTGCACATGAGGTACAGAGTGTAGTATAAGTACAACTAACTCAATAAGTAACAAGTCTAACCTCTGGGCTGAAAGAAATGATGAGCTCCGCAAGTACAGTCCAGTAAAAATAATGGTACAGAAATATAGGTATGCTTTCAAGTTCAACAGTAAACTCAGTACAAGTGAAATAGATTGATACTGCATGATATGAGTCATATGACATCTCAGTAGAAAGACCTCAAGTACATACTAGTCACAAATTATCCGGTCACTTAGTACTGTTTATGGACAATCCAGCCCAGGGGTGTTCCAACCCGTATATATATGCACATCGACTGATAATCAGTCACCCAGTACCGTATAAGGCCAATCTAGCCCTGGGATAATTTATCCCTAAATATAAATGATACTGACAAGATCCATGTCCACATAACTCATTACAATACAAATAAGTAAGGCAAGTCCATGCCCTGGGAAGTCCATCCCAAATATCAATGATCATCTACGCTCACTGGGGGTGTGTATAGACTTCGGAGGGGCTCCTTCAGCCCAAGCGTAATACAAAGTCAATATGGCCTACTGCAGGCGGGCAGTCCCGATCCGTATAATAACGAAGCCTATAAGGCCTGCTGTAGGCGGGCATCCCCGATCCATAAAATAGTAAAGCCTATAAGGCCTGCTGCAGGCGGGCAGCCCCGATCCAGAACAATAATAATGTATAAATTCATTCTGGCCTGCTGCAGGCGGGCAACCCCGATCCATTTAATAATAACATATATAAAGCCAAATGGCCTGCTGCGTTGCGCAGCTCAATCCCATAAATATCCTCACAATGGATAATTATTACTGAGTATGAAATGTATATTTTAGAATAATTAATTCAACATCATCACAACTCCATGGGTCCAAAAATATTGGCACATAGCCTAAACATGATCTTTATTACTAGCCTCAGCTTAATTCCTCTATCAAGTGTCACATGTTCAGATAATAACATGATTCTTTAGTTTTACTACTTCACAGGATTTATTCAAGACACACTTTCGGTGGTGCACGTCTACATATTCGTCACCTATCGTGTGCGTCACCTCCAAACAATTCATATCATATCAAATTCGGGAATTCATACCCTCAGAACCAAGTTTAGAAGTGTTACTTACTTCAAACCGTGTAATTCTTTAATCCGGTATGCCTTTGCCTCATGAATTTGCCTCAAAATACCTCAAATCTAGCCACAATTAATTCGATTCAGTCAATAAAATTTATTGAAATTAATTTCATAAGAAAATGCTAATTTTCCACAAAAATCCAAAATTTAGCTCAAAAATCACCCGTGAGGCCCACGTCTCGGAATCCGACGAAACTCACAAAATTCGATAACCCATCCAATTACAAGTCCAACCATACTTATTTCACTCAAATCCGACTCCGAATCGGTATTCAAATCTCGAAAATTTATTTTTATGAAATTGTAGAAATTTCTCTGATTTCTCTTGAAATATCAACAATCTAACGCCGAAAACGAAGATTAATTCATGGAATATAATCACAAGGGAGTCAAGAACACTTACCCCAAGTTTTGTGAAAAATTTCCTCTTCAAAGTCGCCCAATCCGAGCTCTAAAATCCGAAAATGAAGAAAGAAACTAAAAACACACGATTTTATCTTCTGCCCAGTCATTTACTCTTCGCCATCGCGGAAAATGCTTCGCGATCGCGAAGCACAAATGCCCATCTCTTCCAGACAGCCTCTAATATAATGGTCATAACTATTTGTACAAAACTCTAAATTGTAATTGGTTTAGCTTTCTGAAAACTAGACACCAAGGGCTATAACTTTTATTTGTTGGCCATCTCCCAATTCCTTAGATATTCCGAGATATAAGCTTTTAAAGTCAGCCCTGTGCAACAGAAAATTTTCAAACTCTTTCCAGACAGCCTATAGTTTGTTCATCATAACTTTTTGTACACAACTCCAAATGACAAATGGTTTATCTTTATATAAACTAAACACAAAGATCTACAACTTTCATTTTTGGATCATCTCCAAATTCCTTATAGATTGCGAGATATAAGCTTCCAAAGTCGGGTCAGTGCAACAGAAGTTTGTTCTACGCGATCGCGAAAAGGCTTCCGCGATGGCGATTCACACTGCCCAAACAGCAAAATTGCTCTTCGTAATCGCGACCAATTGTTCGCGATCGCGATGCATACCTCTGTGGCCAAAAACCAGCAACTAAGAATGGCCTAGAAATGGTCCGAAACCACCCCGAAACTCACCCGAGCTCCTCGGGACCTCAATCAAATGTACCAACAAGTTCTAAAATATCATACGAACTTAGTCGAAGCCTTGAATCACATCAAACAACGCTAAAATGAGGAATCGCACCTCAATTCAAGCCTAATGAACTTTGAACTTTCAAATTCTATATATTGTGCCGAAATACATCAAATCAATCCGGAATGACTTCAAATTTTGCACACAAGTCATAAATGACATAACGAAGCTATTCCAATTTCCATAATTGGATTCTGACCTCGATATCAAAAAGTCAACCCCCCGGTCCCAAAAATTCAACTTTCGGTATTTCAAGCCTAATTCCACTATGGACCTCCAAATAATTTTCCGGACACGCTCCTAAGTCCAAAATCACCATACGGAGCTATTGGAATCATCAAAACTATATTCCGGGGTCGTTTACACATAAGTCACCATCCGGTCAAGTATTTCAACTTAAGCTTCCAATATGAAATTTATTCTTCCAAACTAACTCTGAAATACCTTAAAATCAAAACCGACAATTCACACATGTCATAATACGTCGTAGGAAGTTATTCAAGACTTCAAATAATTGAAAGGAGCGTAAATGCTCAAAACGACCGTTCAGGTCATTACATGAACCTTCAACCATTTTGGTATTCAGAAGAGATTTCATGGCAGTCTGCTTAGCCGCACGATTGTGATCTCCAAACATCTCTTTGAGATTTTCCAGAATGTCATAAGTATACTCCATAGACTGATGCTGATGTCGCAGAACATTCGACATACATGCTAGAATGTAACACCGCGCCATCTCATCAGCCTTAACCCATTTTTGGTAAGCTTTCTGTTCATCATCCGTAGCATCATCTCCAGTTTTTTCTGGACACACCTCATCGAGCACAAATTTGTACTCTTCAGCAATTTGGACAATAACTAAGTTTCGTTTCCAATCAACATAATTCGGACCCTCAAGTTTGTTTTGAGTAAGAATAGCAGTAAGGGGATTGAAAGCAGTCATAGTTAATCTAAGAGACAATTAAATAAATAGATCAAAATCAGTCATGTATTATTGAATATTAAAATTCAAAACACACTACACACGTATAATCCATGCACCTTGAACAACAAGTTTCGATGGAAAAAGAGTTATTCTTGCAATATACATATGTAATGACAGATTATTCACTCCATGAATTTAAACAGGCCATACTCAGATGGAGAGTAAACTGTTAATTTAAGTCAAGTGAATATCAACATTCAATAGACTAGTCCCATTGAACCAACATGCATATTCAGATGGAGAGTAAATACAAGTAATCAACAACTAGTATAACCTAGTGATTATCTATAATGAGTTTATCCGATATGGAAGAAGACCTATGTCAACGTGTAAAATCATTATATCACCAGAATTTAACCCTAGAGTCCATAGGAAACGATCCCTATCACCACTGGATTAATACAACAAAAAAGAAATTTAAAATAAATTCCAAAAAATTAGAAAAACGCCCAAAACACCATCTAAACAACCTCAAAACCCCGAAAAACGGAGTCCGTCAACATATTGACCTCCGATTGTCTGGCCAATTTGGCCAAATAGTAGCTTTTGGGTTTTCTCTGGATTAACGAAATTTTCAGATTATTCTAATCAAATATCATCAACAATAAACAGATATTACCTAAATTTTAGAATAATCAAAATTCTCGGAATAAATATTCATGCTCATAACAGTGCAGTTTTACAGAAAAATAATCTTTGCATGTAATTCAAAAATTTGCATATTAACAAGATGCTTCTTTTTATGCTTATCCTAATTATTTAATTAGACGTGAGTATGATCTGATACCAATTATTGGATTATATATCGCAGCGGAAGTAATTCAGTATCATATTCAAGTATAAATTAAACAATTAGCACATATAGAGATTATTCGAGTTACCTCTTGAAGCGTGAACAAAGCAGATTAATCTCGATCTCCAGTTCCAGAGTACCAAGATCGCGACCTCAGCAAAAATATTTCACAGACTTCTACTGTGTTACCCAAATAATATTCGGAAAGAGAGAATTTCGGGTGGGCGAAATTTCAAGGAAAAACATGTAAAAACCAGTGCCAAAACGGCCAGCCCTGTATGGAGTATATATAGCCACGTTTTTTAGGTTAAAACCCTTTTCCAAAACCTGTTAGGTTTTCTTCTTCCACTAAGGAAAGATTTTCTTTATTTCATATTATTTAGACACAATAGGGACCACAGAATTTAATTAACAAGGTTCCCTATTATGGAATTGATTTCGAAGTTCGAAATTAATTTCTACCATAATAAATTATGAATTATTCCACTAAAAATTCGTAATTGCACTCCTTAGTTTAATTTCAAAATTGTTCCATAAAACCTTACTTAACTCCCATGTTAAGATTCAGATACTAATCAATCAAATTAAATTACTGACAATTTAATTTATTGATTACTTCCTTTAGACTTTCGTTTAACTTATTTCATGTATCGGATACAAAATCTAGCGGTCGGGTTTACACATGAAAACTTATAAGCTTTCATAAAGGAGTATCATCAATCTCAAAAGCCGAGACATGGATTCTATCAACTAATTATTATTTCGCCAATGTATATTATTATTGTCCAATTTACGAGGCTTTTTGACCCACGAAAGAATCTCGCCTTTTAATAAATCAAAATAATAAATGACACACACAACTAATAATAATTATATCAAGATTAAGAGTATAAGTACATTGAATGGACTAGAGAAATTATTTTATTAAGTCTGTATAAAATACTTATCTCTACTTGATCCGTTCACTACATACAAAATGTATTAGCACAAAAGTCGGAATTAAAACCACTCTCATAGTCAAAATAAATTATATTTAATCTTGTGCTACAACCATTCCGATGGTTTATCCAATTCCATCATTAGATTGTGAACATAAACTTTTTGACTTATAAGAACCAATGATCTAATCTTCCGTATATAAGCTAAACTCTATACACTAAATCATCTACTATATAAGCAACGAACACACAGACAAATACCTGATCTATTTAAAATAAAACTTTATTGAATTGAATAAATAAATAAACAATTGTTCCATAAAGAGTACTATAACAACACGCATGATTTATAGTATATCCTAACAGGGAGAGCTTCCATTATAGGTCCTACACTATGAGAATTGGAATAAGTGTTAGTGTGTTCCTATTAAAAAGAAACATGTATTTAATATGACTAGCTTTCTGGTACGTGCGTTGTGCGTGTATCCAGCTCTATGAATACAAGATTTTAAAAGATCATAGATTCTACGTCCCGATGTATCCGGAAGTTGCCTTCTTATGTAAGCAATGTATGACTAAAAATTGAATTGCTTACTGTTGATTGATTCGAATGGATAGTATGTTAATATTAATTTAGAAGGAATCAAAATATGAAATACATGTTAAAAATCAGAATTAAAATTGTTTCATCAATTTTCGGTTATGTTTAGTTTCTATATGTGTCTATAGTCGGTTCTCATTTTATTAAAGGTAAGTCTGATTTTATTAAAAATATTTAATCATTTATAATATCTAAAATACTTTTATAAGAAAATAAAATAATTTATTTAAATAAGAAATTGAGTATTTTAGTTTTTCATTTTTATTGTGAATTTTAAATTTTGAAAACGTTGATAAGAGATTTTTAGTATGTACCATGGTGACTTAGATAAAATAATTACACATCTACTATTTGCATCTGAGATAATAACTCTAACGGTTTAATATATCACATGTATTTTTAAATTGCTAATTATACAATTAAAGTTATTTTCACAAGAAATTTGGCAAAGACAATAAGTATAAATTCCTTACTTAACTTTTATGTTACAATTGCCAAAATATTTCAATATATGTTATATAAGGAGTTTGCTACACCCTCTGTTTCAAATTAGATGAGATACTTTCCTTTTTAGTCTGTTCCAAAATAAATGATACATTTTTAAATTTAAAATAATTCAACTTCATACTATTCATTTTACCCATTTTACTTTTAATGAGAAGTTTTTATAATCACATTTATGTTATGGCCCCACAAGCTTTTACCTCTTAAACTTTTAAGACCATAAGTTTTAAAAGTATTTTTTTTTTTTAAACTCCGTGCCGAGTCAAACTATCTTGTTTAAATTAAAACGGAGGGAGCACTTATTAGCACATTACGGTTATATATGAGATGAATATTGCTTATTACATAGGAACTCTGAGTTGTGATTGAAAATTATTTGTGATTGTTTGTTGTTGTCTAGTTGTTTTTGGAGTTGTAGGAGGTTTACTTTACTGAGACTTGGGGAATGTCCAGCTCTCAGTCAATTTTATTTTTATTTCTTGTACATAATGTTTACCTGGTAATAAAATATCTGTAATACAAAAAATAAAATAAATATACATTATTGTCCTAGAATAATTACAATATTTTCAAAATAATTTTCAATCTTATTAGGAATATATAATAAATACTATTCGATCCATTCCTATTCAAATTAAATTCGCCTATCAAAAAGTTTATAGTGTCGACACGGACACAAAAAAATTTAACAACTAAAATTTTAGTATATCAAAATCCTAAATATTAACAAAATTATTAAATAGCTACCTTTTCTAGTAAGAATTAGGCAAAATCTTATTAATTACAAAAAAATCTCCTAAACTTAAAAAGATAAAAGGGAAATTTTAATAATGCAAAATATAAATGCAGTTGAACGACAAACTTTCCTAGTTTAGACAAAATTGTATTAACTACAAAAAGAAGTCTCCTAAACCTAATTAGAATGAGAATGGAGAAATTTATTACTCCAAAGTATAAATGGAATTAGAATGGCAAACTTTTCTAGCGTGTAGTGAACATTTAGAAAATATTTTATTAACAATAAATGACTATTCCTAAATTGTAGGAAAATTAATAAAAAATTATACATAAATATTAATGAAATACTCAAATTACTATATTGTCTAATGTGAACTACATGTTTTAAAGAGTAAAAAAGGCGAACGATATTTCGCTAAGGGCGTTCGTGCTTTTAATACTCCCTCCGTTTCAATTTATGTGAACCCATTTGATTGGGCACGGAGTTGAAGAAAAGAAAGAAGACTTTTGAACTTGTGGTGTAAAATGAGGCACATATATTTTGTGTGGTTATAAATCATTGCATAAAGGTAAATTGTTGCCAAATAAGGAAAGAGGTCATTCTTTTTGGCACAGACTAAAAAGGAAATAAGTTCACATAAATTGAAACGCAAAGAAATAGGTTTATATATATATATATAGAGATAGATAGATAGCTAGATAGATAGATTGCAGGAAGAGAACTTATTAGGTTATAAGTTACCAATTGCTATGCAGATTATATTGTCTATTCTAGTTAGGAAGTACAATCATCGTTCATTTGCGTCTACGAAACATTATGCAGATAGATAGAAAAAACCTATGATCGATTGTTGGTGTTACATTAACCAAATAAGCACACTGTATGAAGGGCCGGATGTGGCATATACTCGATGGTTCAATTAAACCCATAATTTTTGACGCGGAGTAAAAAAATATATATGAAAATTTATTAAAATTACAAAAATAGTAGATATGAACCCATAATTTTAAAAATCTAATGGGTTCATTGCTAAATTTTTTAAAAGTTGAACCCATAGGGTTTAAAACCTGGATTCGCCTCTGATAGGTGTATTTACATGGTATACTGTTATCACTTAATCATAATTTGTTGCACATTGTCACCTTAACTTCATCACCAACCATGATGTGAATAAGATTTTAATTTCTTTTTCCCATATCAGACTGGATTCTGGAGTAGCATTCATCCTTTAAGTAAATGTAAAGTTTGAAATGCAACATTTGATTTTGAAGTCTGAGACCCCATGCATGAATTAAATCATATTTATTATACATCTGCCAAGGCCCACAAACTAGCCTTTTTCTGTTTTTTCTTGAAAACTTTCTATGGAAAAAGACTAAAAAGGTAAAAAAAAAAAAAAAGGAAGCTCGATCGATACACAAAGTATTCCGTATTATTTCACGCAGGGTCCGGGAAAGGATTGCACCCCAAGAGGTGTGATGTAGACTATTCCAATGCAAACATTAGTGACTGTTTCCACGGCTCGACGACATGACCTATAGGTCACATGAATACAACTTTACCGTTACTCCAATTGAAAAAAAGAACAATTCGCGGAGAATTTCAGACAACGGCCTTGTAAACAACGGCCTTGTACGAGCACAGTGACATACATAGATATTTATGAATTTTGAGATTACGTGATACGAAAGAAGAGTGTTTGTATGAATGGCATTAAATATAAGCTGATGAAGAGAAGCTATCATATTATGAGTCAGGACCTTAATAGTATTAACGGTCACAAAATTTTATTTGCGGTCTTTAATTCGAGACAAAAAAGCCTTATAAAAAGTCAATGGCAAGCTTTATAGCCACACAAATTATATCGGATAAATTAAAATAACGAGTGTACAATTTACTACACACTAATTAAAAAAAACTAAAATCCTAAACCTTTTATTTAGTTATTACTGATTGAAGAATCAATGCCCATATTGATACTGAAAATTAGGCTTCATTCTCGTATTTGAGACCCTCAATCACTTTGGATAAAAAATATCATATACACTTGTAAATTTAGTGCCATAATCATACTTAAGAAGTAATTTTTAGAGTTGATCATCTCGACTTCAACTTGGTAGATTAGGTTTGTAACATGGCGATCACGGACTGAAGATCGACCTCGAGTCTCACCGAGCTAGAATCCGAGGTCGGATCGACCTTAGCCTAGAACGAACTCGAGGATAACTAATAGAAGACCGAAATATCTGCGACCGGATGGATATTACGGGGAGAATCTCGGCACGTATCAGCAAGGAACCGGTAATCAGCAAATCAAGATATTTTTACCTTTTATAGAAATGTACCTAGAATAAGACTCCTCTACTATATAAATGGGGTCTGACAATTACTTAAAAATATGGTAACACATATCACAAGGCAATATATTATTATTTCTAGTTTTCATTATCTTGTCATTCTGTTCCGGCATCGATAAAAGTATTTCTGACTCGAGCGTGGCTAATTTTCAAGGCTAAGATTGTTCAACTTGTGTGGTTTGCATTTATTTTTTCATTGCTTATTTCAATATTAATCTGATTTCTCGTTTTTATCAAGTTAGATCACGTATCTTTAAAATCACGTACAAATTCAATTGTTATCCAATTTTGAGGGTAAACAGTTTGGCGCCCACCGTGGGGCTAAGGATAATAGTGGTTATTTGATATGAATCTTCATAACACACACTACTTTACACTTGCTCTTTGAAGTGTCTTTGATTCCAGGCTAAAATCCAAAATGTCAAACTCTCAATCAGCACCCCTATATGTTGACAACGAGTCCGGTCATCAAGGTGAAAACAACAACATAGCGCCCGGTAACGAGGTACCACCTGCTGATCCCGTTGGAATTCTGATCATAGATCTGATCGACGTCAATTCACATGTGGCTATCTACGCAAACTTGCCTACCGACCCCGAAAATAATGTTCGTGGTGGAGCCCGATCGGCAACTCGAAACACACAAAACATTGAAGGAGACAAGATCAGTGTACGAGTGATCTTCGAAATGCTGCAGGGTCAACAGGCGGCGATAGCTCAGTTGCAGAACCATGGCCGTGCACCAAGTGGGGTTGAGCCCGATCTGCCCCGGGAAGTCACCTGCAGGGACGAACCGGTCATAGAAAGGACAAATGAACTTGAATCGGGGGCTAACCCCGAGATCATAAAGATGCTCGAGGAACCGACAAAACGGGTAGAATTAGGGAAAAAGAAAATCGAAGCTAATGACAAAAAGGTGGAGACCTACAACTCCAGGGTAGACCAAATCCCAAGAGCGCCTCCAATATTGAAAGGCCTGGATTCCAAGAAGTTTGTGCAAGAACTCTTTCCTACGAGCGCAGCTCCGAAGTCGATCCCCAAGAAATTCCGTATGCCCGAGATACCTAAGTATAATGGATTGACTGACCGAAATGAGCATGTGACCTCTTATACATGTGTCATCAAAGGGAACGATTTGGAGGACGATGAAATCGAGTCCATTCTGCTGAAAACATTTGGAGAAACCTTGTCAAAGAGAGTTATGATATAGTACCACAATTTGCCTCCTCATTCTATTGACTAATTTGCTATGCTTGCAGACTCTTTCTTAAAAGCATACGCTGGTGCCCTCAAGGCTGAGACCAGGAAATCAGACCTTTTCAAAGTAAAACAGAAAGTAAACGAGATGCTCAGAGAGTTCTTGTCCCGGTTTTAAATAGAACGAATGGATCTGCCACCGATCGCTGATGATTGGGTTGTTCAAGCTTTCACTCAGGGACTCAATGTTTGAAGCTCAGTGGCTTCACAACAGCTGAAGCAGAACCTGATAGAATACCCAGCCATTACCTGGGCCGATGTGCATAACCGATATCAATCGAAAATCAGATTCGAAGACGATCAACTTGGGCCCCCGGGGTCTGTTTATCCTGTCAAAACCCTCGACAGAATCAAAAGAGACATCGATCGTGAACCGAGATCAAACAGGATCGGTATCAGCCATATAATAGAGATCGGAGAAACAGTGGGTACAGGCATAACTCCATAAGAAATGAAAGAAGATATGATCGAGGAAAAAGCAACCGGGGAATCATGACCAAAAACATCTTCGACAGAACCATCGGGCCTAATGAAGCGCCGAGGCTATCGGAATACAACTTAAATGTCGATGTTGCCGCCATTGTATCAGCTATCGAGCACATCAAAGATACCAAATGGCCTCGACCTCTACAGTCCGATCCAACCCAAAGGGATCCTAACCAGATGTGCAAATATCATGGCACTCACGGTCACAGAACGGAGGATTGTCGACAGCTGAGGGAGGAAGTAGCCCGACTATTCAACAATGGACACCTTTGAGAATTCTTGAGTGACCGAGCCAAGAATCATTTTAGGAACATGGATTCTAACAAACTGGCAGAACAAGAAGAACCTTAGTACGTCATTAACATGATCATCGGTGGGGTTGATATCCGACAGGGGCCGATGTTGAAACATACCAAAGTATCCATCACTAGGGAGAAACGAACTCAAGACTACATACCGGAAGGAACTTTATCTTTCAGCGATGATGATGCGGAAAGAATCGTACCACCCCACAATGATGCACTTGTAATATCTGTACTCGTAAATAAAATTAGGGTTTAACATGTGTTGATTGATCCAGGTGGCTCAGCCAACATCATTCGATCAAGAGTCGTGGAGCAACTCGGTCTACAAGACCAAATCGTGCCTGCAGTTCGAGTTCTAAAAGGATTCAACATGGCATGTGAGACCACTAAGGGCGAAATAACGTTATCGGTAAATACCGTCGGGACCATCCAGGAGACCAAATTTTATATGATCGAAGGGAACATGAGGTACAACGCTTTATTCGGAGGCCATGGATCCACAACATGAGAGCGGTGCCCTCGACACTACACCAGGCACTGAAATTCCCAACACCTGGCGGAGTCAAAATAGTCTACGGTGAACAACCAGCTGCAAAGGAAATATTCGTGGTCGAGGAGGTGATACCAGCGTCTGCAGTCTCAACACCAAAGGATCCGAACCAGATGGTCAAAAACGGGGCCAAATAGCAATCACCGATACCATCCTCGGCAGATTCGGACAAACAAAGGGAATTCGAGGATGATGATTATGGGGTTCCCAGATCTCTTATAGCCCTCGATGATTCTGATGCCATTAAATCGACAGTCGAAGAGTTGGAACAAGTCATATTGCGTGAACGCTTACCCGATTGAAAGGTATACATGGGCACGAGGTTAAGCTCCAAGCTCAGGGAAAAACTCATTCAATTTCTTATAACTAACGAAGATTGTTTTGCTTGGTCCCACCTTGACATGACAGGGATCCCGTCGGAGATAACAACTCACAAGCTAAGCTTGGACCCGAAGTTTCACCCGGTCAAACAGAAGAGGAGACCCCAGTCCGAGATCAAGCATGCTTTCATCAAGGACGAGGTATATAAACTTTTTAAAATAGGGTCTATTCAGGAGGTTAAATACCCAGATTGGTTAGCAAATATAGTGGTAGTCCCTAAACATTGGAATAAACTAAGAATGTGTGTAGACTACAAAGATTTGAATAAGGCATGGCCCAAAGACTCCTTTCCTTTGCCTAACATCGACCGTATGATCGATGTAATGGACGGACACGAGTTCCTCAGTTTTCTCGATGCCTATTCCGGGTACAAATAAATACGGATGGACCCGGGTGATCTGGAAAAAACTTCCTTCATCACTAAATACGACACATACTGTTATAACGTAATGCCGTTTGGATTAAAAAATGCCGGTGCCACATACCAAGGCCTAGTAAATCGGATGTTCGAGGAACAAATAGGAAAATCAATGGAAGTTTACATTGACGACATATTAGTTAAGTCCCTGCGAGCAGAGTACCATTTAAAACATTTGCAGGAAACATTCAGCATACTGAAGCGATACAATATGAAGCTGAACCCGAAAAAATGTACGTTTGGAGTTGGGTCGGGTAAGTTCCTCGGATTCATGGTATCCAATCGGCGTATCGAGATCAATCCCGATAAGATCAAAGCCATCGAAGATATCACGGTCGTGGACAACGTGAAAGTCGTGCAAAGGTTAACCAGGCGCATAGCCGCCCTAGGGCGATTTATTTCGAGGTTATACAACAAGAGTCACCGATTCTTTGCACTGTTGAAGAAGAAAAATAACTTCTCGTGGACCCCGGAATGAAAACGAGCTTTTGAGGAACACAATATGTACTTATCGAGCCCACCACTACTTCACACACCAAAGACAGATGAACAATTGTACTTGTACTTGGCAGTCTCGGAGATAGCGGTAAGTGGAGTCCTAGTTCGGGAAGGGCAAGGTACGCAATTTCCAATTTACCATGTTAGCAAAACCTTAGGTGAGGCCGAAACTAGGTACCATCACCTAGAAAAACTAGCGCTCTCTTTGCTAAGCGCCTCTAGGAAGCTAAAATCGTACTTCCAGTCTCACCTCATATGTGTCGTAACTACTTACCCGTTGAGAAACGTTATGCATAAGCCCGAACTCTCGGGCCGGTTGGCCAAGTGGGCCGTAGAAATAAGTGAGTACGATATTGAGTACCGACCTCGGACCGCCATCAAGTCTCAAATTTTGCCAGACTTTGTGGCCGACTTTATGCTGGCCCTAATACCCGAGGTCGAAAGAGAGCTATTGGTTAACTCAGGAACTTCCTCGGGAATCTGGACCCTCTTTACGGATGACGCCTCACACGTAAAAGGGTCCGAACTTGGCATCGTACTAAAGCCACCAACAGGTAATATAATTAGACAATCTATTAAGACTGTGAAATTGACTAACAACGAGGCTGAATATGAGGCCATGATTGCAGGCCTTGAACTAGCCAAAAGCTTGGGGGCAGAGGTGATCGAAGCCAAGTGCGACTCCCTTCTCGTGGTAAACCAAGTAAATGGAACATTCGAGGTCAGAGAAGAACGAATGCAAATATACTTGGACAAGTTACATGTGACATTACACTGGTTCAAAGAATGGAATCTGCAACATGTACCTCGAGATCAAAACAGCGAGGCCGATGCCCTCGCTAACTTGTGGTCGTCGGTCGAAGACGACGAGTTCAACTCGGGAGAAGTCGTACAACTTATGAGATCGGTGGTGGAAGAAGGCCACGCTAAGATTAAATCAACGAGCCAAACTTGGGACTGGAGGAATAAATACGTGGAATATCTCAGGACCGGTAAACTTCCCTCGGATCCAAAAGAATCGAGGGCCCTGCGTACAAAGGCAGCCCGATTTAGCCTGTTCGTAGACTGAACCCTGTTTATAAGAACATTCGATGGCCCACTTACAATATGTGTAGGGCCGGAGGATACTGAGTACGTTCTGAGGGAAATCCACGAAGGTACCTGTGGAAATCATTCAGGTGCCGAATCGCTTCTTCGAATAATAGTTAAAGCCGGTTACTACTGGATCGACATGGAAAAAGACGCAAAGGAGTTCGTTCAAAAATGTGATGAATGCCAAAGACACACTCCGATGATTCATCAACCAAGGGATCTGCTGCATTCAGTTTTGTCACCATGGCCGTTCATGAAGTGGGGAATGGACATCGTTGGCCCCTTTCCATGGGCACTCGGTAAGGCTCAATTTATATTGTTTACGACTGACTATTTTTCTAAATGGGTGGAAGCCCAGGCGTACGAGAAGGTCAGGGAGAAGAAAGTCATCAATTTTATTTGGGACCACATAATATGCCGATTCAGAATGCCGGCCTAGATTTTATGCGACAATGGGAAACAATTCATCGGAAGAAAAGTAACCAAATTCCTTGAAGACCACAAGATCAAAAGGATCTTATCAACAACCTACCACCATAGTGGGAATGTACAAGCCAAATCTACCAACAAAACCATACTCCAAAACCTTAGAAAGAGGTTAACCGATGCCAAAGGAAGATGGAAGGAAATACTACCTGAAGTCCTATGGGCATACCGTTCGACCTCAAAGTCCAGTACTGTGGCTACCCCATTATCTTTAGTTTATGGCGCCAAAGCTTTGATTCCGGTCGAAGTCGGAGAACCAAGTATCAGATTCCGATATGCAACGAAGGAATTAAACGATGAGGTTATGAGTACGAGCCTGGAGCTATTAGATGAAAGGCGCGAAGCCGCTCTTGTTCGATTGGCCGCCCAAAAATAGCGGATCGAAAGGTATTACAATCGAAGGGCTAACCTTCGATACTTCAATACCGGGGACTTGGTACTAAGAAAGGTCACACTGAGCACCCAATACCCGAATAAAGGAAAATTGGGGCCAAACTGGGAAGGACCGTACCAAATTATCGAGATCACCGGAAAAGGATCCTACAAACTCAGAACAATGAATGGCGAGCAACTACCGAACAACTGGAATATAACTCACTTGAAGCGATATTACTACTAAGGCACGACCCCGTTCTTCCTTTTATTTACATTTTAAACTAACGCTTGCAGGTAACCAACAAGGGATGATACGGGATTTTAGGTCTAAAAGCTCACGTTGCACTCTTTTTCCCTTGTACTGATTTTGTCCCCAATGGGTTTTCCGGCAAGGTTTTTAACGAGGCAACAAGTAAATTGTGCTAACTTAGAGTTGAAGACCGGCTACGAGCCGGTAATGATGATCACAACAACATTCAAGGCCTCTCTTCGATCAACCCCGAACACTGGGGGCATTACCCTAAGATATCGACTTTAGCAATGAAAGAGACTTCAAGATTGAAAGGTCTCGATCGATTGAATTCATTATAAGGGCCAAATGATCAAATGAATCATGCCCACATAGACTGCTTGGACACTGGCACAAAGCCTGTTTACATGTGTAACTATTATGCACAAAATGAAAAGAAGTCTCTTCCTTGCGCATAAACATCTTGTCCTTTAAAATCTTTCTTACATTTCTTGAAGAATTTCCTACATATGATCCCCTAAGGATATCGATATGAAGGGCCACCTTAATCCGAGTTCGAACAATCACTCTCACTCGGGGACTGCCGCCCGAAAACAAACTCGGACGGTCTGAGTTATCAGACCTAGAGGGCATAAGCTTATTTGGCATTGCCCGAACTAAAAGGCTAAGGCCATTCCGGGATAAGAAAACCCGAGGGCACAAAGCTTATTTGGCACTGCCAAATTAAAAGGCAACGACCATTCTGGGATAACAAAACCCGAGGGCGCAAAGCTTATTTGGCATTTTCCGAATTCGTAAAGACTACGATTATATTAAAAAAGGCCCGGAGATGTCCGAAGCCCGAAACAAAAGGTACCTTCGGCAAAATTATAATCTAAGGAATTATAAGTACTTTGGGAAATATTTCTGGTCATACCGAAAATTCCTGCATCGCCTTAAGAATAATCAAAGGCAAGGCTTGTTCAAAACCCCAAACAAGATCTAACTATTTAATGCTAAGGCATTTCAATCTTTGCAAAACGTAAAGAGAAAGGAAAAACTCAAAGAATTATTGAAAAATATGTGTTATATATATAATCTTTACAAAGGCACAAGAATTATCAAAAAACATGTATTATACATATAATCTTTACAAAGGCACAACAAGCCTTGACAAAAGTACAAAATGCAAAGAAAAAAAAGTCAAACAGAAGCCGCCTAATCTTTGCCGGGAGCCGCATCATCACCTTCGAGATCTCTGCCACCTTCGGACTCACCCGAATCTTCAGACCCCTCGGAATCTTCCTCCTCGAGATAAGCCACCTTCCTTGCCTAGGGTTCGAATACCTTGGCATTCTCGATTTCAGCTAACAAGTCAAAACTCCGGGAATGAACTCCCTCAAGGGCCTCCCTTCGAGATTGCCATTTCGTATGCTCCACCATATTTCTCACTTGGTCCTGATCCTCCTTGGCATCGGCCTTGTGCTAGGCTACCTTCTCATCGGCCTCGACCTTGACCACAATGATCTCTGACTTGGCCGCCTCAAGTTCCTTGGCTAGATTTTCTTGACCGGAGACCGCCGAGCTCAGTTGAGACTGGAGCTCCTCGACCTTTTTGGCCTGTACCAAGGCCTTTTCCTTTGCAGACCGGAGTTGGACCTCAGCCGAAGCCAATTGTGCCCGGGCAATCTCCTTTTTCGAGGCCAATCGGTCCATGTTTCTTTTCTATTCTTCGGCCTCAGCTTTTACCATGTCCACCTCCGCCTGGAGCTGCTCGATCTGGTCAAGTTTCTTTTGAACCTGCGGGTTCGGACCGTTAGTCATTGTGTATGACTCCTCGTCACTAACTTCAAATACTCTTCTTACCTGCTCGACCAGGTCGGCATGCTCCTTCCGAACCGCTTCTAGCTCGGCCTGGAGTTTCTCACTGAGAAGCTTGTAAGCATCCCTCTTCTCAGTGTGCTCTCGAGTATCGGCCTCATGATGGTTTAACTCTTCTCGATATCAGAGAAAAGTCTCGTGATAAAGCACCAAAGCCTGCAAGCACAAAGAAAAGATTTACAATTGTTTATAAATTAACCTAACTACGTAATAAAGAGGTGTTCAAAATTACCCGATTTAACGCCTGTTGTGCTTCGTTGAAAAGGCAAGGTGCTTCCACCTCATCCAGATTATCTTTATCCTCTTCGGTCACCAGGCACTGGCAACCCCTACGGGGGCAGACAGAATCCAAGCATCCTCCGGATGGACATGATAATTTTCGCTTACGGTCAGATCTGCACTCGGAGTTGGGAACCAATTTACTAGTCTTGGACTTGTAGAAGGCCCACTGGCTCCCCGAAGACGATCTCTTATTTAGTACCGGTAAGTCGCCCAACCCGGTGACGTCCTCCGAGGCAGTAGAATCTAAGCCATCACAGAAGTTGTTAAAGTCTGCTACCCATTGGGGCCCTTCACCGAGGTGACCTTTCAGTGTTTGGGCCTCGTTGATCATAGAGTCAGTAAACAAAGGCAACTCAGAGAGAACTATCTCTCTAAGTGCGTCCTTTGGGGCATTGTCCTCTGCCCAAGAAACACCGGCCGCGGCCTCCTTATTTGCCTCCCTAACTTGAGGCAAAATGACCTCACCCCTCTCTGGTTCCGAGGCCTCGGTCACTGCCTCTCCACCGACCCCCTGGTTCGGGGTGATTTGGTGTCGCCCCTCTCCGATTCGGGGCTCTTTTGTCCATCAACTACAGTCGCACGCGGGCCACCAGTTCAAAAGCTTCTTCTTCTTATTCTTCGGACTTATCCCTCAACTGATGGAGTTAGTCCGATGGGAGCTCTCAGGTTCTTGTACTTTCGTTGGATTTGCGCACTAGCCTCCTCCTCGATTTCTTCTTCTTGGAGCTCGGAGAACTCGGAGCCCATTTTCTTTTCTTCTCTTTATCATGCCTCGAAGCAGATGGTTCGGGGAGGATATATTCATCACCAGATGGGGGCCTCATTGCAACGTCCTTGGGAAGACCTGCAAAGAAAAGAAAAAGAAGGCTCAGCAGCACAAAGGAAACATAAGTGTTGTTCATTCGAGAGCGAAATCTTACCGTGAGAACGGGCCTCCCACCTGCCCTTTAAAAGTTCACGCCATGCGCGCTCGGAATATGGTTTCTGGGACACGATGCCCTCGACCTAATCATTGAGTCGAGGAACTGCATCTGGCATCTGAGAGACAGCTGCACCACCACGAAAAATCAGTGAGAAGGGAAGAAAAAGAAAAAGCGATAAATGAAATCGTGAAGGCAAGGTTATACTTATGTTTCATGTTTCATTTCTCAGGAAATGGTATATCCTTGTCCGTGATTAAATCCGAGGTCTTCACTCGAATGAATCACCCTAACTAGCCTCGGTCCCGATCCTCGTCGATGCTCGAGAATTGAGCCTTACTAGGCCGACGGGTAATTTTTTATTAGTTCCCCTCGATAGAGTCGGGGACTGTACAGACGCATAAGATGATCGATGGTGAAAGGACACCCTTCGATTTTATTTACAAAGAAGCAGATGAGAATTACTATCCTCCAGAAAGAGGGATGAATTTGACCGAAGGTCACCTCGTACCTCTTATAGAAGGCGATGATGACCGGATCCAAGGGGCCTAACGTGAAGGGATAAGTGTAAACACTTAAAAGACCCTCTATGTGGGTAGTAATCGCTTCCTCGGGCGAAGGAACCACCATGTGCTTATTAGCCCAGATGCAGTCTTCCTTGACCTTAGAGAGGAAGTTGTCGGTGACCGAGCATATATATCTCAAGACCGGTTCACACCGACCGATACCGAGGAAGTTTTCTCTACCTTGAAATCGGCTCCGATTGGGCACCCCGTAGGAACAAACATCTTCAGAGGAGGTTCCGGTGTCAGTTCCTTAGTAGCAGCGGATGAAACATTTTCCTATACAGCCGATCGTGAGGCAGAGGGAGTTTCTTTTTGGGGAACGAACTTTGAAGTCTTTGCCATTTCTTTGATAGGTGAAGTAAAGAGAAGAAATTTAAAGATTAAGTTTGATGGTAAGAACAAATCTGAAGTTCTTGTGAAAATATTTCAGAATAGCCAGAGATTTAATACTGAGAAAGTATTGAAATTTCTAAGAAACAAGAGTAGAGAAGATTTGGAAGTAAAAAGAAGGGGATATTTATAGTTTCCAAATGACGGTTCGAAGCCGTAAGTGGCCGACCAGCGGCTGACGAGCATTTAATGCCATGAAGATGTGACTGACGAGACGTTTTATTCAATTTGTCATTTCTGACGAGGAGCACCGAGGGGGGATATCAGAGGCTCATATCGTTTCTCGTCAATTATTATCCGAAAAATGAGGGGACTATCTGTATATAGTCAAAGTTGAGTTCGACTTCAACTAAGTAGATTCGGTTCGGAACATGTCGACCACGGACTGAAGATCGACCTCGAGTCTCACTAAGCTAGACCCCGGGGTCAAAAATCCTACCTTCGAGGAAAATTGAGTCTAGTGTCGATCTTAGCCTTGAACGTGCTCAAGGATAACTAACAGAAGACCGAAATATCCGCGACCGGACGGATATTACGGCGAGAATCTCGGCACGTATCAGCAAGGAACCAGTAATCAGCAAATCAAGAGATTTTTACTTTTTATAGAAATGTATCTAGAATAAGACTCCTCTACTATATAAAGAGGGGTATGATAATTCATTTAAAACATGGTAACACGCATCACAAAACAATATATTATTATTTCTAGTTCTCATTATCTTGTCATTCTGTTCCGGTATCGATAAAGGCATTTCTGACTCGAGCGTGACTAATCTTCAAGGCTAAGATTTTTCAACTTTTGTGGTTTGCATTTATTTTTTCATTGCTTATTTCTATATTAATTTGATTTCTCGTTTTGCATCAAGTTAGATTACGTATCCTTAAAACCACATACAAATTTAATTATTATCCGATTTTGAGGGTAAACAATTAGGTTTAAGACCTCGTTAGGTTAAGCTTAATTTACTTAATTCTTTCTTAGTACTTACAATTTGTAAGAATCTCCACATATTCTAAGCATTCAACATGTGTAATGTGTTTTTATATGGTCTGACCAACCAAATTAAATATAAAATTAGAGATATCTCTAATTAGGCAATCTATAAAACAGTACATTGACGCTCGTTTGGATTTTTTCAATTTTAACCATTTAATCTGATCGAAAATATTATCGAATTTGTTCCCATGAATAAGGTCAAGAAGCATTTGAAAATTTCATATTAAAGATAGCAACTATACTTGGCTAAATGCATTGATTAATCTACTTGTTTTATATTGCTTTAGTATGTTATTTCTTGAAAATATAGCAAGTGAATTCGCTTCTGTTTGTCAAGTAGTGATGTTTTTATTGTTGGGATTAAAAGATTGGTGAATGGGAAATGGAGGGAAGAAAGTGGAGGGAAAATGAGCTCCCTTTTGCTTTGGAAAGAGCAAAAGTCCCTCATTGATAGTGGAAAGAAAAGTGAATGTGCTTATATTGAGAAAACACTTCTCTTGGTGTTAAATGGGTTAGAAAGGAAGTAAGCCCCGCGCCGCCGTCGTCGCTCACTCGGCTTCAGCTTCGGATCGATTGATTAATCTTTTTGGACAAAATTTCTTTCAATTAGTTAATTAATTAATTTAATTAAATTAACGAGAAGTTAGCCCGGAATAACCCAGGAACCGCGACGTGACCCAGTCCGTTTCTTTCCCAGATTATTTATTTCCCGGAATATTTTAAACGAGAATCGTTCCCGCCTACTCCAACAACAATGGCTATTTCTGAAAGATTGCAAACTTTTCAGAAACTGTGCCAGAAAATGGCTATAAATATGCCTTGATCCCAGAATATTTCCTTTTGAAATTTTCTGATCTTCTTCTTCTTATGTACAAAATTTTTCAGTATGTTTTACAACCATTAAGTGGTTCAAAATTTATCAGAATTTTTGGTACCAATACACTGCTGAGATCTTTCTATCCTGGGAGGATAATATTCCAAAACCTCGGGTACTTGAGGGGAATAATTTTCTTAAGGACATACTGTGCATTCAGTGGACTCGATTTTATTCCGAAATAAATTTTTAAATTCTGTTTGTGATTATTTAAATATCTTCTATACTAGTGTTTTTCTGTTTCCGTTTTTTTTGTTTTAGAAAACTTGTTGTTTCATATATTTTATAGTATTACAGTTTGATAACAGTATTAAGGAAATTAATAATATACTGTAATCTATATTTTGCTTTGAATATTAAAAACCTTTGTGATTTTCTACTCCTTCTGAATTTTTCTATTTCTAATTTGAAGATATAAAAACTTCATCGGAGTATTAAAATTCAGAAACGATTTGAAGAACATAAAAACTTCATTGTTTTTTTTAACGACCAGACCGGTAGTTTTGAGCTCTAGCGCGTCGTCCGACGGTTTGAGGCCATGAGCAGCTTCATTTTCAGGTATTATGACTGGTACGCGTGGTCGGAATTGAATGTCGGGGATATCAGAGTTGATATTGGAAAGAAAATCCTCATTTCAAAAGCCTTAAGTTGGAAGAATTGACTAAGATTGGATTTTTGAGTAAACGACCTCGGAATCGGGATTTGAAGGTTCCAACAGGTTCGTATGATGATTTAGAACTTGGGCATATATCCGGATTGGGTTTTGTGTGGCCCGGGAGCGTGTCGGCGCCTATTGTGGAAGATAGCATTTTTAGAAGGATTTTATAAATTCGGGTTGAAGCGCATTTAATATTATCAATGTTCGTTTGGGATTCCGAGTCTGAAAATAGCTCCGTATGGTGATTCTTGTATCGGGAGCGCGTCCGAAAGTGGATTTGGAGGTCTGTAGGTCATTCTGGAGTCATTTGGCGGAAGTAAGAAATTTGAAGGTTTTTGAGAAGTTTGACCAGAAGTGGACTTTTTGATATCGGTGTCAGATTCCGATTCCAGAGATTGGAATAGGTCCGTAATGTCAAATGTGACTTATGTGCAAAATTTGAGGTCAATCGGACGTGTTTTGATAGGTTTCGACATCGAATGTAGAAGTTTGAAATTTTAAAGTTCATTAAGCTTGGAATGGGGTGCGATTCATGAATTCGACATTGTTAGATGTGATTTGAAGGCTCAACTAAGTTCGTAATGTATCTTTTGGGACATGTTGGTATAATTGGTTAAGGCTCCGAGGGCCCCGGGTGGATTCCGGGTGGTTAACAGATCGAATTTGGAATTTGTAGAGTTGAGGCAGCTGATACCTGGTGTACCCGCACCTGCGAAGGTTGGACCGCAGGTGCGGAGGCCGCAGAAGCGACATTAGAGTCGCAGAAGCGGAGCAGGCTGGCCAGGTGAAGGGCCGCAGGTGCAAAGCTTTTGGCCGCATCTGTGCAATCGCAGAAGCGGAAGCGGGCGCAGAAGCGGCTACTTGACCGCAGGTGTGAAGGATAGGGCTGGGCAGTGTGTTCTTTAAAAAACGAGGGCTTGGCTCATTTTCACCTCATTTCCTCCATGAGAGACGGTCTTGGAGCGAGTTTGGAGCTCATTCTTCGTCATCCATATCAAGGTAAGTGATTTTCACTTATTATAAGCTAAATACATGATTATATATGGATTTGAACATGAAAATTAGTAGAATTGTGGGGTTTTGGTAGAAAACCTAGAATTTGGTATTTTTGGATTTTGACCACGATGTTAGACATGAAATTTGGAATAAATGACATATTTGAGTTCGTGGTGCCATGGGGTAAAGTTTATCTTCAAAATTTTGGAATCCGGGCATGTGGGCCCGAGGGTGATTTTTATCGACTTTTTGATCGGGGTTAGAAATTATGATAAATTGGATTATAATGAGTATTAGAGTATATTTTTATGGGTTTGTATATTTATTGTCTAGTTTTGGAGCGTTGAGCATCGGTTTGAGTCGTCGGAAGGGCTTGGGAACCGGTTAAGGAGCTTCGTAGCGAGGTAAGTCTTCTTTCTAACCTTGTAAGAGGTAATTAACCCCATAGGTGAATTAATTTAATATGTGCTTCTATTTGTGGGGGCTACGTACGTACGGGGTGACGAGAGTCCGTGCGTAGCTACTATTATGCTTATGTCCGGGTAGTCTAGGACCCAAATCACGTTATATTTGCGATGCTTGCATCCTACTTGTTAATTTAACCGATTAAAACATATTGGAATTTGATAAAGGAATTTCAAAAGGTTAGACTACACATACTTGGGTTTTGGACGGGTCACTTGACCGTTAATGAGAATTGATATTTCTTTAAACAGCAAACCTAAATAAATCCTTTATTTGGTTGTCTGAATGTGTTTATCTTTTGTGGAACGGGCCGAACGCCTCGACAGATTAAATAGTTGCATCTATGATTCGCGCCTTTCGACCCTCCGGCTGTGCACATGTTAATATTATGTTGGATCGGGCCGTACAACCTCGGCATGATTTGCGTATGATTTAATTGATTGCTTTGGAATTTACAATAAATGATATTGCCTCCTTGGCCTGAGATAAATTATTAAATAATGGAAAATAAATTTGGAGAGTTCTTAATTATAAAAGAATTGCTTACTTACTTCAGAATATTGGGCTTGCAACCATATTAATTAATCCATGCCTAATTTAATTATATTAATTTATTTATAGCCCATAGTAAGTGTCAAAGTCGACCCCTCATCACTATTTCTTCGAGGTTAGGCGGGATACTTACTGGGTACACGTTGATTTACGTACTCATACTACACTTGCTGTATATTTTTTGTGCAGGTGCATATATGTCTAGTGGCCTTGCGAGTGTAGAGGCGCAGTTATTGCGGGGAGTTAGGTGAACTGCATTCCACGTTACGAGTCCGCAGCCAGCAGAGTCTCCCTCAGAGTATTTATATTTTCCCTTTCTTGATTCCTCATTGTGCGATTTGATTCCTTTGAGGCTTATGCCTTAATTTCCTTCCTATTCGATCTTATGCGACATGAAGCGCTTGTTATAAATTTGGAATCAAGGAATTTTAATGGCACTACTGATGTAGATCAGGATGATTCTCCCTGCGTATTCGATTAGGCTAATGTCGTCGCCTTGGCGAAGGATGTTCTGTCATCTTAGCTCAGTAGCTGTATTTTTTGATTGTTTTGGGGCTATGCACCAATTGCTATGATGTTCATGATTTATTATCACACAGTATAGAAGAAATGGTAGGATACTTGTCTATGTGTAGGGGCAGTGAATGAATTGAAAGAAGGGTTTTCTCATTACATGATTCAGAGGTTCAATGTTTTATTTCCAGCGGAGGAAAGACAATCGGACTAAGAATGTTCAGGTTTGGGCTGATGGAGTAACGAGACTTGATATTTTCGAGCGTGTTAGAATCTTCATCCGTGATGTAGTGCCGTTGTCCTTGCTGAATGTGTTAAGTTTGTCAGTGTTATAGTTTCTTCAATTCGCCTTCGGGGCAAGGTATTATGAAATGGTGCCGGAGAAGCGGTTGTCAGAAATAATGGGGTATAGCGATTTCGGGATCGAATCGGTGTTTCTAGGGTTGATGGCTCGAGAAAGATGATCTTCGGAAAGGTTTAAAGTTAGTAGTGATCTTTCGGTTCAAGTGCTACAGAGATGAATTTTGAGTTAAGGCAACAACTGGGCAGCGAAGGATGAGGAAGGACATGTAGGAGGTGTCTTGCGGTGGTTAAACTTATAGAAGGCCAAGTGTGAGAAACATGAGTCAGGTAGTTGCTTAAAGGAGTGAGTTTGACCAAAGTGGGAGAGTGGCAGAGTAGCATATGGGTTCTATGATAGGATAGCTACACGCCTTGAGGAACGTTTGGAGTGATTTGGGAATTATGGTGGACGATGATTGGGTCTACGGTCTTAATTTGAAATACTGGCTATTATACGACGGGAGTTTGGATACAACAGAAAGGAGTTGCTTGATATGAAGAAGGATACAACATGACTTTGGATTGGAATGTATTGTCGCACCTTTAGTTGATGTCCATGAGGAATTAACGGACTGGTGTAGCTGGTGAATGAGCTCGGACCTAGGGTGGTCTACTGATTTCGTAGTAATTATACCCGGTGCAGTGATATTGGAATATGTCAGTAAGTAATTTTCACAGGTGGGTTATCTCCTGTGAGTAGGTTAGCGGTCGCGTGGTGTTGACGAAGCTTCTGCAAAGAATTCTACTGGTTACCCGGTAAGAGATTGAATATATAAATGTGGCTAGTGGTTCGGAGTGTTTATTAAAGGTTAATAGAAGGATTTCGAGGAATTTGGAGGGTTGATTATGCTAGATCATGTCGATGAAGAAAGAATCTTTGTGCGTTCTAGGTTTATGCAATAGTAGCTTCAAGCTAAGTGGGAGAGTCCCACCGCCTACAGTTGGATTGCATGGTCGTCTATTTGTATGATTTCTGGTTATCGGCATATTGATGGGTTATTACGGCTATGGAAAGAGAACATCAGTGGTAGTTTGAGCAAGCGATTTGTGGAATATGTGCTATAGTTGGCCTTATCGATTCATGCTCAGGCTTTGGGAAGACTCAGGATTTATGCTTTGTGTAGAGGCGAGTTACAAGGAAGATGATTCGGCCAGGTTCTTCTTTGAGAGGGTGCTCATGTGCTAGCAGAGCCTTGGAGTTGATTATATTCGGGACCAAGTCAGAGTGGGTGACTCTCAATAACGGTCCTAGTAGATTCAAAAGTTAAGGTGTGGTGCCTAAGGATTTCGAGTCCATAGTATGGTTAAATATCGAGCTTTTGTAGCGGATTATGATAAAGGATCTTGGAGTGTTCCGTGTTATCTTTGGTCTACGGGGTATCATGAGAGGAATTGGAGCATGTAACTTTGGATTTATCAAGCTTTTTATCGACTTTTCGATCGGGGTTAGAAATTATTATAAATTAGATTATAATGAGTATTAGAGTACATTTTATTGGTTTGTATATTTATTGGCTAGTTTTAGAGCGTTGAGCATCGGTTTGAGTCGTCGGAAGGGCTTGGGAACCGATTAAGGAGCTTCGTAGCGGGGTAAGTCTTCTTTCTAACCTTGTAAGAGGGAATTAACCCCATAGGTGAATTAATTTAATAGGTGCTTCTATTTGTGGGGGCTACGTACGTACAAGGTGACGAGAGTCCGTGCGTAGCTACTATTATGCTTATGTCCGGGTAGTCTAGGACCCAAATCACGTTATATTTGCGATGCTTGCATCCTACTTGTTAATTTAACCGTTTAAACATATTAGAACTTGATAAAGGAATTTCAAAAGGTTAGACTTCACCTACTTGGGTTTTGGACTGGTCACTTGACCGTTAATGAGAATTGATATTTCTTTGAACATCAAAACTAAACAAATCCTTGATTTTGTTGTCTGAATGTGTTTATCTTTTGTGGAATAGGACGAACGCCTCGGCAGATTAAATAGATGCATCTATGGTTCGCGTCGTTCTACCCTCTGGCAATGCACATTTTAATATTATGTTGGATCGGGCCGTACGACCTCGACATGATTTGCGTATGATTTAATTAATTCCTTTGGAATTTACAATAAATGATATTGCCTCCTTGGCCTGAGATAAATTGTTAAATAATGGAAAATAAATTTGGAGAGTTCTTAATTATAAAAGAACTGCTTACTTACTTCAGAATATTGGGCTTGCAACCGTATTAATTAATCCATGCCTAATTTGATTATATTAATTTATTTATTTATACCCATTGTAAGTGTCGAAGTCGACCCCTCGTCACTACTTCTTCGAGGTTAGGCGGGATATTACTGGGTACGCGTTAATTTACGTACTCATACTATACTAGCTGCATATTTTTTGTGCAGGTGCATATATGTCTAATGGCCTTATGAATGTAGGGGCGTAGTTATTGCGGGGAATTAGGTGAGCTGCATTCCATGTTACGAGTCCGTAGCCATCAGAGTCTCCCTCAGAGTATTTATATTTTTCTGTCCAATTTGTATTCCGGACAGATGTTGTATTTTATTTTGCATTCTTAGTTGAGGCTCATGAACTTATGACACCGGGTTTTGGGGCGATTATGGATTGCACTGTATTGGAATTGTTAAAAATATTATTAATTATTTTGTAAATTTCATCTTTTACCATTTAATTGAAGGAAATATGATTTCAAAAATATTAAAATGATAACCAAGTTAAGTGTTTATTTTTGGCTTGCCTGGTAGCGGTGTTCGGCGCCATCACGACCATTAATGGATTTTGGGTCGTGACATTTTTCTTGTGAATCAGTATATACCAAACTTCGGTTTTTGTTTATTAAACGTACTGTTTTTATTCATTACAGTACTGTTTACTATTCTATTTTTCTTTGCCATTAATTGTTAATTGAACTCTTTTGTTATTGATAGTGAGAAATGGCAATTGATAATGGAAATCCTTCTGTGATTATTGCGGTAACGACGATAGCCACGTCAAGCCGAACTGCTGTGCCACCGGCCGAAAAATCGGGAAAATTTTCTAGAGCCAACTTCAAAGGATGGCAGCAAAGGGTGTTCTTTTGGCTTACCATACTTAGTATGCAGAAGTTCACTAGTGAAGACCCTCCAGTTCCTGCCGCCTACATGCCAGACAATGGGAAGTTTATGATTATTGAGGCATGGAAATAAGCAGATTTTCTTTGTAAAGGCTACATCCTAAGTGCTTTGGAGGATTACTTGTACAATCTCTACAGTGCTATGAATACTTCGAAAGAATTATGGGACACACTTGAGAAGAAGTACAAGACTCAAGATGCATGCTTGAAAAAGTTTGTGGTTGCCAAGTTTCTAGACTATAAAATGATAGACAGCAAAACCGTCGGAACCCAAGTTCAAGAGTTTCAACTTATTTTTCACGACCTTATTACTGAAGGTATGGTAGTGAATGAAGCATTTCAAGTGGCTGCAATGATTGAAAAGTTGCCTCCTTCGCGGAGAGATTTCAAAAACTATCTAAAGCACAAGCACAAAGAAATGAAGTTGGAAGATATTGTGATTCGTCTCAAGATTGAGGAAGATAACAAAACAGCCGAGAAGCGGTCTCGTGGAAATTCATCGATTATGGGAGCTAATATCGTTGAGGAGACTGCTCCAAAAAGTAAGAAGAGGAAGAGGTCTTCTGGACAGACTAGGGAGCAGAACAAGAAGAAATTCAAGGGCAACTGCTACAATTGTGGAAAAGCTGGTCATAAAGCCCCTCATTGTCGTCTCCCAAAAAAGGACAAGAAAAAGGGACAGGCCAACATAGTGGAGAAAAATGATGACATTGATGATCTGTGTGCAATGCTTTTGGAATGCAACTTAGTTGGAAATTCTAAGAAGTAGTGGATTGACTTTGGAGCCACTCGACATGTTTGTACTGTCAAAGAAGTATTTGCGACTTACTCTACTGCTGGTCCCAAAGAAGAGCTTTCCATGGGAAATACTATAACAACCAAGATTGAGGGTTATGGGAAGATATTCCTGAATATAACTTCCGGCAGGGTGTTGATGCTCAACAACGTTCTTCATGTTCCTACTATTAGGAAAAATCTAGTTTCAACTTCTTTAATTATTAAGAATGGATTTCAATGTGTATTTGTATCTGACAAAGTTGTTGTAAGCAAGAATGATATGTATGTTGGAAAGGTCTACTGTCACGACCCAAAATTCTAATCTGTCGTGATGGCGTCTATATCGATAACAGGCAGGCTGACAATCTCAATAAACCACAATTTCTTTTAAGTTTGAAAATATAATATTTAAACACAATCCACAAATCTCGCAAATACCGATACAAACACTCCCAAAACCTGGTGTCACTGAGTACATGAGCATCTAATATGAATACAAGTTTGGAAAATACGGTCCATAACAGTCTACGACCAAATACAGTAAATAAGGAGATAGGGAAGGAGAGGCAAGGTCTGCGAAACGCGGCAGCTACCTCAGAATCTCCGAAAAATCAACTGTGCGAAAGAATCAAAATCTGCTATGTCCGGAAACACCTGGATCTGCACACGAAGTGTAGGGTGTAATATAAGTACAACCAACTCAGCAAGTAACAATAATAAATAAGAAACTGAAGATAGTGACGAGCTATACAGTTACAGTTCATTATCAGTAATTCCAGCAGAGAGTAAGCATGCTATCAATTCCAGCAGTTTAAGTCAAATCAGTTTTATACAATTCAAGTACATGTAATCCAGGTATAAAATCTTTCATAGAATTTCACAACAATGACATATAGCAACTAAGTGCAACAACAAATGAAAAGAAAGTACAACCTCTCAGGGCAATAGTTACTCAACTCGTCACAACAACTCAACCACTCGGCTCTCAGCCCTCAGCACTCACACTCAATGGGTACCCGCGCTCACTGGGGGTGTACAGACTACGGAGGGGCACCTACAGCCCAAACGCTATAATATGCATGGACAACTCACATTCCATAGTATAAATATCTGGATCCGCACGGACAACTCACATGCTATAGTATAATATAAAGGATCCGCACGGATAAATCACGTGCCATAGTATAAATATTTGCATCCGTACGGATAACTCACGTGCTGCACGGACAACTCACGTGCTATAGTGTAATAAAAGGGATCCACACGGACAACTCACATGCTATAATATAATATCTCACAATCAAGCCCTCGGCCTCACTCAGTCATAAATCTCTCCAGTCTCTCGGGCTCTCAATAGTCATGATACTCAGCCCAAATAACAATAATATGATGCATCAATAATGAATAATAGAGACTAAGATAAAATAAACAAGTAAACTGTGACTGAGTACAAAACAACAATTTAGCAGATAATTCAACATGTACAAGACCTCTGTGGTCTTTACAACACCAACACATAACCTAAGCATGCTTCACTGTCAAATTTTTATAGCACAGAAAGGGCACATAGCTAACGACAAGCTTATTCAACTTTTCAGTTTCACAGAATGGACCAAGTCTCGATTCCCACGGTGCACGCCCACACGCCCATCACCTAGCACATGCGTCACCTCCAAAATACTCACATAATACAATAATTTGGGGTTTCATACCCTCAGGACCAGATTTAAAACGGTTACTTACCTTAAATCGTGAAATTCTTATTCTGCTAAGTCTTTGCCTCTTGAATTAGCCTCCAAACGCCTCGAATCTAGCTACAAATAATTCGATTCAGTCAATAAAATTTATTGGAATTAATTCCATAAGAAAATGTAAATTTTTCATAAAAATCCGAAATTTAACTCAAAAATTGCCCGTGGCGCACACGTCTCGGAATCTTACGAAACTCACAAAATCCGACAACCTATTCAATTACGAGTCCACCCATACCAATTTTATCAAATTCTGATAACAACTCGACCTCCAAATCTAAAATATTCGTTCTTGAAAAGTTTTGCAAAAATCTTGATTTTTTCCATTTAAATCCGAAATAAATGATGAATATAACCATGGATTTATAAAATATAATCACTTTTGGATATAGAACACTTACCCAAGTTGAAGTCTTGAAAAATCCCTTTGGAATCGCCCAAATCCGAGACTAAAAACTCAAAAATGAGTAAAAATGGCTAACTCCCATTTTTAAGCATTCTGCCCAGGCAAGTCGCATGTGTGAAATGCGACTTTGCCTGATATTCAGGAAAATATAAACTGTTACCAGCCTTCATTCATTCGACCATAACTTTCGGTACAATTGTCCAAATGATGAATGGTTTAACTTTCTGGAAATTAGAATCAAATGGCTACAACTTTTATGTTTTTATAATTTTCAGATTCCTTATAGATTTCGAGATATAAACTTCCAAAATTGCACTAGTTGCTGTCCAAAAACAGCTTCTGTAGCAGAAAAATTCCAGCAGCTACTTTTGTCCCAAATCCATTCCGTTAACCTTCCAAAATCCACCCGACGCCCTCAGTAACTTAACCAAATATACCAACATGTCCCAAAACATAATACGAACTTAGTTGAGGCTTCAAACCATGCCAAACAACGCCGAAATTACGATCTGCGCATCGAATCGAATTATGAGTTTTCAAATCTTCCAACTTCTATATTTTGCGCCAAAACGTATCAAATCAATTTCGATTGACCTCAAATTTTGCCCACAAGTCATAAATTACATAATGAATCTATGAAAATTTTCATAACTGAATTCCGACTCCGATATCAAAAAGTCAACTCCCCGGTCAAACTTTCCAAAAATTTAACTTTCGCCATTTCAAGCTTATTCCTCTACCGACCTCCAAATAATTTTTCGGACACGCTCCTAAGTACAAAATCACCATACAGAGCTATTGGAATCATCAAAACTCTTTTTCGGGGTCATTTACACATAAGTCAACATCCGGTCAACCATTTCAACTTAAGCTTTCGGCATAAAATTTATTCTTCCAAACTAACTCTGAAATACCTTAAAACCAAAACCAACAATTCACACAAGTCATAATACCTCGTAGGAAGTTATTCAAGATTTCAAATAGTTGAAAGGAGCATAAATGCTCAAAATGACAGGTCGGGTCATTACAATCTCCCCCACTTAAACATGCGTTCGTCTTCAAACGTGCCAAGAGTTGTTCCTAAGCCTTTAAATCATTGTTCCTCCTTACCATGCACATACCTGGGGGTGATCCCACGTCGCCCTATTCTATATAGGCCTGACAACATAACACAACTGAAAATCATTAATTTAACCTTAGCCCAAAACTTGGAGCCCAATTTCTAATACCCAGAATTCTTTCCAAGATCTAAATCTCACACACCGTATAAGTCTGAACCAACTTTATCAAGCCATAGCCATAACCTCAGATATAATCACATTGCATACTACACAAATCACATACTCGTAACACCATTCCTGATCACAGTAATTACTCTAAACCAACCAAGTACAAGTGTTAAACCTCATACCAAGCCAAACCTCATTTCAAAACCTTCGTACACTGCTGATAATAAAAGAAACATGCAAAAATCTCATGACCCCTTATCAGAGCAACAAGTCATGGAGCTCTCTCGCCCCAACCAGAACCATAATCACTTTCTAAGCCGACTTTCAATATTATCCTCCCGAATATACCGTAATCAAACCTGATAATACCCATTCTAGGTCCAATGACCTTATATTATTAAACACAACTACCCCACAGACATGCCATATTAATATAATTCAAGCCACAACTGCGCAATCCATGTACCCAAATATGGGAGATGTCTCAAGGAAGAGAACCGTATTGCAAGTTCAACAAGTACCACCACAACCACAACGTTATAACCAACTCCTCAAATTTCGTGAAGAAGATAACCGTAGGCACATATGCACAATTGTAGAGGAAGGAAATTAATAAATTAGATAAATTATCATAGAAATAGAATTCCCACACACACGGACAACTCACATACCAATAATATAAATTGCCTGGCATGGTCACACGCCTCCAGTCCCAACATATTATACAGGAGCAATTAAACAAGTACACATGTATATGATAATGAAATAAGATTATCATGCTCCTGGACTGGTGTAAATAACACGCCATAGCGTAAGCATGTGCAAAGTCTGCTATCACACTTCAAATCGGCAAGTTAACGCAGAAATAGTAATTACCCCATTTATTCAGGGGAATTAGCCTCTTTATAACCTCAAATGTAGCCCAAATAGTTCTCAACAAAGGTACGAACACGAGAAATGTTATAACTTTACGCTTAACAGTCAACTCTAGGCATATCATAGCCTAAGCATTCTTTCGAGTATGAATATTTGCCCTGATGTCTGCGCATTGGCTCAAACCTCACATATATGCACACTTATAGCGCGTAGCTATCACAAATAATTAACGCAACTAGTGCCTCCACTGAGTTAAAATAAAATACTCACCTCAAACAGGCCGCAACCAGAAACAATATACTTCTGAGAACTCCCAGTCTCCAAATTCATCAAATACATGAATCACCGTAACTGATCCCAACTCTAGCACTAGAATGGCTAACACATCTTTCATTCAGGATCTTCCCATAAGGAATACTTTCATAATTCTTCCCTGCCATATAGCAATAATTTGAATATCAGCAGTCTATCAATCAGGTGAGTACTGCAATACCAATGAACATTCGTAAGTCAAAACACAATGCGCCTTTTGAAATGCGCACCCTTCTCAGGGATTACCGAGCAGTTATAACATTCATGTAATTATCTGAAATTGACCATTCTGTCCAAAATTCGTGATCTTCCTTTCAAGAATGAACGGCCAGCTTGTACATGTAAATCTTAATCCCGCGTAACACACCATATCTATCATGCCATCATGTGCAAGTATGAGAATCTCATTATCAACTTTGGGTAACCAGCAAATTACATACCCGGTCATTGAGTAACCTACATATTGCTTCCTTCCAGGAGGAGTTCATAATACACAACACGTTCCCTACACCGGTAGAATATATCTGGTTCAACCCATGGTAGAAATCATTAAGAACACTTTGAAATCCATTTGCACATAACTAAGCTATTAGAACGGAATCCCTATAACTCGACCAAGCAACACAGGTCCCCAAACCCAAGAATATTGCCACCAAAATTTCTGTAAAGTCTCATAACATCATAATTACCACATAAATACCACAACCGTAATACTCACTCTGAAAATACCTTATGTGAATTTTAAATTGTTCCTCATTCCTTTCTTATACTGAAATGTAGAATCCATAGTCATACAAAATTACCGCAAGTCCTGACACCTTCAAATGCAAATCTCAGATTTTATCCATACACAAGTCCGGAAACATTCTCAATTACTATATATAATTCTCAAACCCACTAGAATTTTCAAGGGAATAACCCACTTTGCTCAAATCCAAATTGCACCGTCCAAACGGGCCGAAAGGCACAAGCCCCCATTAGCACAATAACCCCCCAAGTAAGTAACCCCGCCTTAACACCACCAATCAAATTCGTACCTCGTTCTCACTACGTTCTTTAAAATAACAATTTAATCATTCCATGATTTTTGTATTTCTATAATGTGTCATATAACCCGTATTCAGAAATTTCCTTACTCGAGTCATCCTCGATTTCCATCTCTTCAAGTCATAAGTGATCCACAAGTATGTCTCCGAACAAACTAAAATTTAACACATAACCCTGAAATCAAATTGTCAATAGAAGCCCCCCCTACTTAGCTTTAAGCTGCAATTATATAAACTTAGAACCCGCAAGAATTTCTCCTTCTCAATTTCCATGATCTCGCACCGTTAACCCACTAGACTTCTCGAAGTCTTTTGATAAGCTTTTCATGAACATTCTGAATCACCAGCCACAGTCACACACTCAACCTCTTACCAGGTAGCAAGTAATATTCCTCGCAGAAGCTTCATCAATATCACACCACTGCTAACTACTCACAGGAGATAACCCACTTGTGGAATTCCTTACTGACATTTTCAAAAGACGCTGCACTGGGTGCAACGACCACGTAATCAGTAAATTCTCCTGAGTTCATGCTTGCCCACCATTTGTATAAGTCTGTACTTTCCCTATTGACATCAACTGAAAGTTCAACAATACACCCGAACTCAAGTCTTATTGTGCCCGAAACGATAATCAGATTTTCACATCCCTCTTTATTTCAAAGAAACTCCTTTCTGCCATATTCAATCTTTCTTCGTATAGTAACCATCACTCTAAATAAATTCCGTAGGCCAAATCTCATTCTATAATGATTCCAAATCGTTCTACACTTCCTCAAGGCGCGCGACTACCCTACCACAAAATCCATATGCTAATCTTCCACTCTTACTTCGGTTAAATCATCTTCCTTTAAGCAACTTCTCAACCTCTACTTCTCTTACTTGCCCTGCTATTACTTCAACGACCGCGAAACACTTCCCGTCATGTCTTCCCTCATTCATTGCTTCCCAACTATTGCATCGAATCAAAATGCATCTCTGTCGCACGTGAACCAATAAAATATTACCGACTCTAAGCCTCTTCGAAGATCATCTTTCTCGAGCCATCAATATTAGAAATGCCCATTCGCAACCACAATTACTACACAATCACTTACTCTTCTTGAGTCCAAACTCATTGACAATACATTAGGATTTAATTTGTCCCACAATTTAATAACGTGAAATATCCTTCAATACACTCACAACTCGAGACTATACTTCAAATCAAGTCAGAAATCAAGTACCCAATAACAAACTCTTGAGTCATAAGCAAACTTTATTCGTCACATTCAACCCATATGACACATGCCACATTCACATCATACTCATCATATAGTCACTTCTATTGCTAATCGAGCCACAAATTCCACTCGTAGGGACATTACCGAACATATGAGTCAAAATGTACACATTACAACTGAAGCTATCGAGCTAAAGCTGCGGTCTAACCCTGGCCTCAAGTCCTCCAGACTGGCCCATGCTGCATGAACAACTCACGTGCTCAACTCACGTGCTATAGTATAATAAAAGGATCCGCACGGACAACTCACTTGCTATAGTATAATATCTCACAATCAGGCCTTCGACCTCACTCAGTCATAAATCTCTCTAGTCTCTTGGGCTCTCAATAGTCATGATACTCAGCCCAGATAACAATAATATGATGCATCAATAATGAAAAATAGAGATTGAGATAAAATAAACAAGTAAACTGTGACTGAGTACAAAACAATAGTTTAGCAGATAATTTAACATGAACAAGACCTCTGTGGTCTTTAGAGCACCAACACATAACCTAAGCATGCTTCACTGTCAAATTTTTATAGCATAGAAAGGGCACATAGCTAATGACAAGCTTATTCAATTTTTCAGTTTCACGGAATGGACCAAGTCCCAATTCTCACGGTGCATGCCCATACGCCCGTCACCTAGCATGTGTGTCACCTCCAAAATACTCACATAATACAATAATCTGGGGTTTCATACTCTCAGGACCAGATTTAAAACTGTTACTTACTTCAAACCGTGAAATTCTTATTCTGCTCAGCCTTTGCTTCGTGAATTGGCCTCCACACGCCTCGAATCTAGCCACAAATAATTCGATTCAGTCAATAAAATTTATTAGAATTAATTACATAATAAAATACAAATTTTCCATAAAAATTTGAAATTTAACTCAAAAATTATCCGTGGGGCCCATGTCTCGGAATCTGACAAAACTCACAAAATCCGACAACCCATTCGATTACGAGTACACCCACACTAATTTTATCAAATTACGATAACAACTCGACCTCCAAATCTAAATTTTTTGTTCTTGAAATGTTTTGCAAAAATGTTGATTTCTTTCATTTAAATCCGAAATAAATGATGAATATAACCATGGATTTATGAAATATAATCACTTTTGGATATAGGACACTTACCCAAGTTGAAGTCCTGAAAAATCCCTTTGGAATCACCCAAATCTGAGATTCAAAACTCAAAAATGAGTAAAAATGGCTACCTCCCATTTTAAGCATTCTGCCCAGGCAAGTCGCATGTGTGAAATGCGACTTTGCTTGATATTCGGGCAAATATAAACTGCTACCAGCCTTCATTCAGTCGACCATAATTTTTTGTACATTTGTCCAAATGATGAATGGTTTAACTTTCTGAAAACTAGAATCAAAGCGCTACAACTTTCATGTTTTGATAATTTTCGGATTCTTTATAGATTTCGAGATATAAGCTTCCAAAGTCAGCTCTGCGATTGCACCTGTTGGTGTCCAAAAACAACTTCTGCAGTAGAAAAATTCCAACAACTACTTTTGTCCGAAATCCATTTTGTTAACCTTCTGAAATCCACTCGAGGCCCTCGGGAACTTAACCAAATATACCACCATGTCCCAAAACACAATAAGAACTTAGTTGAGGCTTCAAACCATGCCAAACAATGTCGAAATTACGAATCGTGCATCGAATTGACTTATGAGTTTTCAAATCTTCCAACTTCTATATTTTGCGCCGAAACGTATCAAATCAATTCCGATTGATCTCAAATTTTGTACACAAGTCATAAATGACATAACGGATCTATGAAAATTTTCAGAACTGAATTCTAACTTCGATATCAAAAAGTCAACTCCCCGGTCAAACTTCCCAAAAATTCAACTTTCGCCATTTCAAGTCTAATTCCTCTATCGACCTCCAAATAATTTTTCGGACATGCTCTAAAGTCCAAAATTACCATACAGAGCTATTGGAATCATCAAAACTCTATTCCGGGGTCGTTTACACATAAGTCAACATCCGGTCAACTATTTCAACTTAAGCTTCCAACATGAAATTCATTCTTTCAAGCTAACTCCGAAATACCTTAAAACCAAAACCGACAATTCACACGAGTCATAATACCTCGTAGGAAGTTATTCAAGACTTCAAATAGTTGAAAGGAGCATAAATTCTCAAAACGACCGATCAGGTCGTTACATCTACCTCACAGAGGGCCTTTTCAAACTCAATATAATGGTTGTTGATAATATTAATAAAATTTCAGCCTTTTCTTATTTATTGGAATCAAATAATTTATGGCATATTCATGTAGGACACGTCAATTACAAAAACATGCGAAAGTTAATTAATTTGGAAGTATTGCCTAAATTCGAGTATAATAAATTAAAATGTCAAATATGTGTTGAATCTAAGTTTGTAAAACATCCTTATAAGTCTGTTGAAAGGAATTCAAATCCTTTAGACTTAATTCATACTAACATTTGTGATATGAAGTCAACACCATCTCGTGGTGGAAAAAAGTATTTTATAATATTTTTTGACGATTGTACTCGATATTGTTATGTTTATTTGGCTAATAGCAAGGATGAATCAATTGAAGCATTTAAGAAATATAAGAATGAAGTGTGGGTGTTTAGCAAAGGTACAAATAAAATCCAACTTGAAATATTTCAAAGTGTGGGGGTGTTTAGCAAAGGTACAAATTACTTTACCCAAAACGGTAAAGATCGGACCAAAAACCGTGGATTGTGTTTTTATTGGATATGCTACAAACAGTAAAGCATGTCGGTTTTTGGTTCACAAATCTAATAATCCTGAAATTCATGTTAATACGGTAATTGAATCAGATAATGCTGAATTCTTTGAAAGCATCTATCCGTATAAAACTGGATGCGAGTCGTTAAGTGAATGACCTAAACAACCACGGGAAGAACCAAAGGAAAATACTCCAAGTGAAGAGGATCCAAGGCATAGAAAACGTCAAAGAACATCTACTTCCTTTGGACCAGATTTTGTGACATTCTTTCTTGAAAATGAGCCTCAAACTTTCGAAGCACCCATGTCATCTTCTGATTCGGCATTTTGGAAAGAGGTAGTCAATAGTGAGATTCGATCAATTTTGAATAACCATACATGGGAATTGGTTGATCTTCCTCCAGGAATTAAACCTTTAGGTTCGAAATGGATCTTTAAACGGAAAATGAAAGTTGATGGCACTATTGACAAATATAAGGTAAGACTTGTTGTCAAAGGTTATAGACATATGGAAGGCCTTGATTACTTTGACACTTACTTGCCAGTAACGAGGATAACATCTATTAGGGTGTTAGTGGCATTGGCGGCCGTGTATGGTCTTGAAATCCATCAAATGTATGTTAAAACAGCTTTCTTAAATGGAGAATTAGAGGAAGAGATTTACATGGAACAACCTGAGGGTTTTGTGGTTCCGGGTACAGAAAAGAAAGTGTACAAACTTGTTAAGTCGCTTTATGGACTTAAATAAGCACCCAAACAATGGCATGCCAAATTTGACCAAACAATGTTGGCAAGTGGGTTTAAATGCTACTAAGTGCAAAGATATAAATGCTACTAAGCGCAATGATGATATGTTGATAAAGAGCAAAGATATGGCAGATATAAATGCTACTAAGCACATGCTGGCTAGCAAATTTGACATAAAAGACTTAGGAAATGCTGATGTGATCTTAGGAATCAGCATTCACAAGACTCCATAAGGTCTAGCATTATCACAGTCTCACTACATTGAAAAAGTATTTGACAAGTTCAAGTATTTGGATTTCAAGATTGCCAAGACTCCACGTGAGTTATGCACTTCAAGAGAATGAAGGTGAAAGTGACTCACAACTGGACTATGCAAAAGTATTGGGAAGTTTGATGTATATCATGAATTGTACGCGACCAGATATAACATGTGCTATTAGAAAACTAAGTCTGTTTATAAGTAATCCCAATCAAATACATTGGATGGCAGTGAAATGAGTTTTGGGGTATCTGAAACATACCCAAGAATATGCTCTGCATTATTACAAATATCCCTCCATGATTGAGGGATATAGTGACGCAAATTGGATCATCGAATCATATGAAGTCAAATCCACGGATGGATATGTTTTCACAATTGGGGGTGGAGCAGTGTCTTGGAAATCTTCCAAACAAACGTGCATCCCATTCTACAATGCAATCTGAATTCATAGCTTTAGACAAGGCCGGTGAAGAAGCTGAATGGCTCCAGAATTTCTTGGAAGATATTCCATTTTGGCCCAAACCTTTGACACATATATGTATACATTGTGATAGTCAAGTGGCAATAGGCAGGGTAGAGACAGTTATGTATAACAAAAAATCTCATCACATACGACGGAGATACAATACTGTTAGACAACTACTCTCTAGTGGTGTTATCACGATTGACTACGTAAAGTCAAGAGATAACGTGTCAGATCCACTTACAAAAGGCCTATTTAGAGAGGCAGTTGAAAGATCATCGAAGGGAATGGGATTAAGGCATAGGACAAGTCATCATGGCGGTAACTCTACCTAGCAGATTGGAGATCCCAAGATCTAGGTCCAAAGAGATCAAACAAAGTTATGAATGACGGTTCAACATTGTCAAATAACTCAACCCATTCTCGTGATGAAGACAATATTCAGAAATTAGGGTAAATCATTAAGGCTTTTTGATGAGGCAATAAAGCTTAAAGCTTTTTAATGATTTGCTAAGTCTGGCAAGAAATGACTAGATAGTGTGTCTATAGGATTATGCGTTTAGAAATTACCTATGTGAGTGTGAAGTGTAAGCCTCTTCAAAGGGAATGAAAATAAAGTCCCATTCTCTAAGCACTCAAGAATCCAGGCAGTGTGCATGGCTGAAACGAACACAACCGTGAGAACCATAGATGGTTAAGGGTTGATTGTGTGACTTATGTTGTCTAGGTATAAAACAAAGCTTGACGGTTCAAAGATATAAAATCTACCGATTAACCGAGTATATCCGACATAAGTTCACTACGAAAAGTTCAAAGGGAAACCTATTTATCCAGATGAAATTAATCCTTGCATATAAATTACACACTCGTCCGTGCATTCCTTTGTCCTATAGCCATTCCCCATTCATGTGTGGGATTGTTGGGATTAAAATATTGGTGAATGGGAAATGGAGGGAAGAAAGTGAAGAGAAAGTGAGTTCCCTTTTGCTTTGGAAAGAGCAAGAGTCCCTCATTGGTGCTGGAAAGAAAAGTGAATGTGCTTATATTGAGAAAGCACTTCCCTTGGTATTAAATGGGTTGGAAAGAAAGTAAGTCTCGCGCCATCGTCGTCACTCGCTCGACTTTGACTTCAGATTCAGATTCGGATTCGGATTTGGATTCAGATTTTGTCAAATATCGATTGATTGATTAATTTTTTTGGATAAAATTTCTTTCAATTAGTTAATTAATTAATTTAGTTAAATTAACGAGAAGTCAACCCGGAATAACCCATGACCCGTGACGCGATCCAGTCCGTTTCTTTTCCGGATTATTTATTTCTCGGAATATTTTAAACGGGAATCGTTCCCGCATGTTCCAACAACTATGGTTATTTCTGAAACGTTGCAAACTTTTCATAAACAATGCCAGAAAATGGCTATAAATATACCTTGATCCCAGAATCTTTCCTTACGAAATTTTCTGATCTTCTTCTTCTTCTTCTTCTTCTTCTTCTTCTTCTGTACGAAATTTTCCAGTGTGTTTTACAACCATTAAGTGGTTTGAAGTTTATCAGAGTTTCTGGTACCAATACACCGGTGGTTAAATCGTTCTATCATGGGAGGAAAATATTCCAAAGTCTCGGGTACTTGAGGGGAATAATATCCTTAAGGACACACTGTACTTTCAGTGGACTCGATTTCATTCCGAAATAAATTTTCAGATTCTGTTTCTAATTATTTAAATTTATGCTATACTACTATTTTTTTGTTTCCATTTTTTTTGTTTTATAAAACTTTATGTTTCATATGTTTTATAGTATTACAGTTTGATAACACAAATTTATAAATATTTAACCACTCGATTTATTGAGATTCTCATTTCGATCACATTTTTCTTAGGTAAATTTATGAACTTAAATGAAATCTTATTTGTTAATGGTTGTCTTATCTTGTAACAATATGAAGAGAGGGAAAAGACAATAACAATCCCGATTTCGACGTAGACAATATTTTATGAGGAATACAAAATTTATAAATTGCAAATAATGCATGGCTAGAACGTACTTATCCCGTCTTATTTCTCTCCAAGCATTTTATTTTTGGAGTCCACTGATTCGACTTATTCTGTTAGACGCAGTAGAAAGTTTTTATTTTAAACCAAGTAGAAAGTTTTGTTTACCCTAAAATTGGACAACAATTAAATTTGTACATGTTTTTAAGGATATGTGGATTGATTCAAGATAAATTATCAAGAATACTAGATATACGAGTTAAAGATAAAATGAATGTTCAAACCAGTGGTAATATTACGGCCTAGCTCGAGTCTTGATTGAATAGTATTTTTGCCCTCGATCGGACCCTTGGTTCGAACCCAAATCGTAGGAAGAACAAACAGTTAAGTAAGAGCTTCTACAATTTCTAGAAAACAAAAAAATAAGTTTGTATTGCCTTGATTTGTGTGTTACAATATGTCTATCAAAAGATAGAACCTCCCCTTTTATATGGTAGGAGAGTTTCATCCTTAGTACAAGTCTAAAAAAGGTAAAAATATTCCTTTTCTGTTAGTTACTGATCCGTAACCGACATCGAGCGAGATCCGCGCCGTGATATCCTATCGGGTACGAATATCACAGCACCCTTTATCCGTCATGTGCAACTATTTACCGTGTTTCCCGAGGTTTTAGAACTCATTCTGGGTCCGGGGAGCATTGCTTTATCATACCTGGTGATGAACACATCGTTCTTCTTTTGTGGATCTCGATACGAAAGATTCCCGGCCTCGATTTCAGTCATATACGTCCATGCCCTTCTTCCGTTTTCTTCACCGGGAAATCAGGGTATGCTCTATCCCCGATTTTACACGTATATAGATAGTCCCCTCGTTTTTTAGAGAGTAGGTTTGCCGGAACGATAGGAAACGATAGATGAACTCCGGTTTCTTCCCCCGTATGTTATATAACTGAGATGACGGGTAAACCGAAACATTCCATCAATCACGTCGCTATGACTTCGGACACGTGTCAGTCATCGGTTGGCTGTCTGCGAATGCGCAACGTCGCACATTGATTGCATTTTCCCCTATAAAAGCATCAACCCTCTTTACTTCTTCCAGTTTCCAATTCTAGACTTTACCTTCGAATGTTCTAACGACTTTTAAATTCTCCAGATCTTCATACATTGTTCATTGAGCCTTCATATCTTCATCTTCTTATTTGAACCTTAATCTAAGACCTTCATAACTTCATACCATCTTCAAATTTTCATATTTTTCATCAGAACTATATTTTTCCAGATTATAATGGATAAAACTTTTAAGTCAGTGCCTCAGCAGGCTTCCCCTTCGTCTTCCCACTTAGCCGCAGATGCCGAGGTGGTTGTTCTTGAGGTGGCTCGTGATCCCCCATAAAGAGCTTCATACCCGGGGGCTGCTCTATCAGGGATAACTTCAAGGTCAAGAAGACCTTTAGTCAACAAGACCGAGGTGAGGGCGCATGGAAATACATATGCATCGTCACTGAAGAAAACCTACCCATAGTTCGAGCGGACCGTAAATAGGAGGGTAAGGACATGGTCGTCCCCAGGCCCAATTACAATATTACTACTCGCGTGACCACCTACTCTATTTGTACAGTCCCCGAATCTTTCGAGAGGGATTGATCAAGCTCGTTCACTGAGCAAGCAAGGCCCCTTTCTCGAGCATTGACGAGGATCAAGATTGAGGCTGGCAGGGGAGGTTTGTTCGGGTGAAAACCGAAGACCTGATCCCTCTGAGTTTTTGCCGTTCCCTGAGGAGTGGAACGCATCCCGTACATATTGTCTTGCTTGGATATTTATTTCTTTTTATTCTTTCTCTTATCACATATGTTTGTGGTCGTGCAACTGCTGCCCAAGTTCCTGATTCAATCCCCTGATTCAAGGAGTGGATCGAGTGGATTTGTAAGAAGATGCCATACTCGGAGCGTGCATGGCACAAGGTTTCGAAGGTTAAATGGGAGGCCCTTTCTCATGGTAAGGCTCTTCCCTGAATAGTTACCATCATGTTCTTAACTTATACAGTGCTAAACTTTTCTGTTTTCTTACAAGTCTACCTATGACCACCGAACTTAGGTCGTTGGATGAAGACGAGGATCCTTTCTCACTTGCCGAGCCCTCCGTTTCGAGATAGCCCGGGGAAGCCGCGAAGGAGGATAAAAAGATAAAGAGAAAGTCCTCGGGTGCCTCGGATCCTGAGGCAAAGAGGAAGAAGAGGGCGACCACCCGGGTCCGGAAGCCTAAGAAGAACACAAAGTCCAGGGTACTAGACCCTGAGTTTCTTTACTGGCTCAAAGATGAGCCTGAAGAAGACGACAACTTCGTCGCTAATTGGTCGACCCCCACTGCGGAGTAGACCACGACCGAGAAAGAGGACCACGAGGTCGATCCCCTTTTGACTCGGGAACCTGAGGGGGAGATGGAGGCTGCAGCCTCCCATGAAGCTGCTTTTGTTCTGAAGGAGGCGACCGGTGTCATTGACATTGTGGAGACACCCTCCTACACCGAGTACATTCTTGAAGAGGACTAATCAGGAAAAGAAAAGTTAAGTGAGGGAGCGCATGGTCCAGATGATCCCCTCAACTCGTTTTTCGACGGCATGTACATGGCCGCATTGAAGGATTTTTCGGGCTTGGTAACTTGGAGGTCCTAAAGAAGGATGTGCCCTCGGGAATAGGCGGGTCGAGTTTGAGCCCAAAATAGTGAAACAATTTCCACACCGAGCGTGGACCGCGAGTGCAAGAGAACAATCGTTATCACAATCCCGGAGGATGCCCGGGTCCTGTCTGCTCCGGTGGGCATAGCTAGATACCTCTGATACCTGGTGATCGAGGAGAACCAGGCGAAGATAAACGAGGTGGCATGTCAAGCCTCTTCAACTAGGCGCAACTTGCATTGAACTGGGTAAAGCATCATCCCCTTGTATCCCTTTGTGAATCTTTCTTTAGACTTTGATGTCCTTTACTAACTTCATTGTTGTTCAGGCTTCAGTGCTTCATCATGAAAGCTTTCTTCGGTACTGCTTGGAGATTATCCAGCTCGAGTTCGAGCTCAAAGAGTAGGTCAAGAAGAAGGACATGTACATGGCTCTTAGTGAGCAACAAAATGAGGCCCTTAAAGACCTCCCGATTCTCTAGGTCGAGATGGAAAAAGCTCAGAAGGTGGCCTCGACCCTGAAGCAGGAACACGTCGATCTGGTCGAGGATCTTTGAAGCTAAAAAGGAGCAGCTAGTCGTGGTGACTAACACCACAACTTCGCAGGTCCAACAAAAAATAGACATGATCGACTAGCTACGGGCTGAGATGGACGAGGTCAAGGCCACGATCGAACTGTGGAAGGGCAGGATGGACCTGCTGGCTTCGGAGAAGGAAGCTGCGAAGGCGGAGCTGACATTGATCAAGAACCAACTCCGGGTGGCGAAGGATAAAGCCGATAAGTGGACTCGGCTGAACAATGATCTCCGGGTACGACTGAGCTTGGCCGTCATGGAACGGGATGCTCACAGAAGAGAATATGCGGCACTGAGATCCAAATTGGATACAACCTCACCTGATGTCGAGGAAATGGTGGCCCAGTACAAGTCAGATGTGGTGGCAACTAAGACCCGTTTAAAGACAAAGACTGAATACATAAAGTGGTTGTCCCGGAGAGAGAGCCTCGAAGAGATCCATGCCTGAGGTTTTGACCAATCGGCCGAGATCGAAGAAGCTAGGAGGGTCAAGGCCGAGGAAAAGGAACTCTACGAGCCTGAGGGTTCCGAAGGCTCTAAGGGATCCGAGGGCTCTGACGGTTCTAGTGACGAGTCGAGCCCTGGTGAAGACCACGCATAGATGCCTTAGTATTTTTCCAATTTGTTTTGTTTATTTTGAGGTCGTTCTATTTTGTCTTTGTAAATATATATATATATATATATATATATATATATATATATATATATATATATATATATATATAATTTCCCTTTCTGGCAATATCGTGTCTTTACTTTTCCAGCATCTTCTTGCAATTTTTATTTGTGTACTGTTTTTGATGCCTTAGCATAGAATTAGATGTAGTTCTAGGGCACTCATTTTTCAGAGGTTCGAACGAAGTACGACTTCGATGCAACTTTGTTTGCTCGTGGCTTTGAACCCTCGGTGAGACCGGAGGTTCCCAAGATGCTTAAGTGTTTTTAGACGATGTTTTTTGCCGAGGGTAACCTTTTAGTAGGTTTCAAATTTTCGTAAAGGCCTTACTTTCTGGTTACGAACTTTCGATGTCTCCGAGCCATTTTAGGGTGGCAGTAGCCTTTTATATTTGGGCACCGCCTAATAGGTTTGGTGCCTCTGGGATTCGGTAGCTCGGGTCATCCAAATTTTCTTCGGGCGACAATCCCCGAGTCGGGGTAGCCCATGGGCTCGATAATCCCCGAGTAGGGGTAGCCCGTGGGATCTAGGATCCGTGATTGAAGAAGCAAAAATGCGTAGTAACAAAGTGGAAATTTCTTTCATTTCATAGCATGCAAGGTACACGATCGAAAGTGTATAAAACTTATGCCATGGCTAGAGTGGACTATGTGGGCACGGTCCATACGACCATTTGGCCCTTCCAATGAATTCTAACCACCAAGCCTTAGCTTTTAGCACACAAAGTTCTCTTTTTCCCTTGCTAAAGACCTTTATCTGAGGGTAATGTCCCCCAGTATTCAAGGTCGAACTCGTGAGGGCTTAGATAATGTTGACCTGAAGCAAACGATCATTGACCCTGGTTTGAAATCAGTCTTCGAATCTAAGTTAGCACGTTTTATATTGCCTCTTTAAAAACCTTGCTGAAAAACTCATTTTGGGACAAAACTGGTTCAAGGGAAAAAGTATGCAACTCATGTTTTCAGACCTAATAGCTACATCCGTCCTCGGCCGTTTATCTGCATATGTTAGTCCAATTTATAACATGATTAAAAATTAATTGAGTTCGTTGATGTTTGGCTATAATGATATATATTTAATGCATTACTTACCTTACATTTTGGGGCTTTAATGTTAAATTGTACTATATTTATTTTTAATTGAGTTTAATTTATGTGTAGGTAGTTTGAAGATGGAATTTGGGAGCAAGATGAATAATTTAAGTGTATTTTATACACTACAATTAGTAGCTCGTGAGTACCTAATGATGGGAACATTATGACATTATGATGGAGGAAGTTGAAAGCATGAGCATTAATTAAGTTAATTGGCTAAAGATTTGCAAAAAGACATGACGCATCAATTGGAAAATAAAATCGAAGAAGTTAGGCAGCAAATAGTGGAAGCAGAAAGAGTCACGCGACGCGAGAGAAATTCCTCGCGTTAGGCCTCGCGACGCGAGGTCCAGCGCGGGCTGCTTCGCACGTTCCATGTGGTGGCGCATGGTGTTCGAGATTTGAGGCAATTTTATCTCCTTTTTGGTCTTGGACTTGGTTATTTCGCCTAGTCCTATTCCTACATCTATAAATAGTAATAAACACAATTTTTATATAACTTTTGATCAAGGGAGAGCACAGAGCCGCCGTGGAGGCCGGGTTTCATCTCTTCTTCCGCCAAACTTAGTAATTTTTATGTTCCTTTGTATGATTTGTAGTTTGGCTACTATGTCTATGTGGAGCTAAACTTCACGTTCTAGGCTTGTGGTTCTTTCATGACTATTGTTATTTGAATATTGATTATTTGATTTCTTTATCACTTAATTATTTGATTGCTTGATCACCAATTGAATACTATCTACGAATCTAGAATTGAACTCGAAAGTGGGAATTCTAGATTGCATATAGGATTGAGTAGAGCAAGTTATTGAACCTGGGCATCGGGGAACGGATTCACAGTTAGGATAGACATATACCTAATTGCTTTGCTTGGTTGATTTACATGAATTATAAATGCGTTCTTATTATTTCTAATTACATAGACATATAGGCGTTAGGTTAGCTTGAATAGGCGAGTAAGAACTCGACATATTCTTATGAGCAATATTATCCCTGTTAACCAATAAACTAAATAAATTAGTTAGTCAATTCAATTGAAGAATACAATAGGAATGTTAGATAACCCATAACCCTAGATAGTTTTCATCACATTGATAATATAAAAATCTGCTCTTCCTCTGTTTAAAGTTCATTAGTTATTTTCTTTTTAGTTTAATTATTTTAGCATCATTATTTTTGGGTTTAATCATTGTTTAGATAATTAGGATAGTCTGATCTAGTTAATAGTTGATAACAAGTCCTCGTAGGTTCAACATCCGACTTTTAGTTACTTTATTACTTGACGACCGTGTATACTTGCGTGTGCGTTTGGCCGCAACAAGTTTTTGGCGCCGTTGCCGGGGACTTAGAATTAGCTATTTCTCTAGATTAGATATTTATATTTTTAGTTTAGTTAGTATTTTTTTATTTTGATATGGAATCTTGGAATGAAATTTTTCGAATGATGATTATTCTTATTTTGATGATCTTTGTCCATATTGTGGAGGACCCCACTGGTGGAAAAATTGTCAGAATATTTTTGGGACCGAGTTGTGCGCACAATCTCAATCCTTTGAGTGGAATATTTGTAATATATGTGGGGGTTTAAGGTGGTCATTGGGATGGTTGTCCGAATTGTTTTTATCCTTCTCTGAGCCCATATTATGATCTTTCTAAAAGTGTTTGTGAGTTTGATAGGGGCAATGAAGTGCAAGATATGGAAAGTGATGCATACATTAAGAATATTTTGAGGCAAGTAGCAGAGCATCATGATGAACTAAAAAAAGATATAAAAAGAATGAGGGAAGCAATCACAGGAATGAAGGCCAATCTAGAAGAATCAAATGAAGAGAGCGAGTACCAGCAAGAGGAAAATTTTGAAAAAGAGGAGATATGGAGTCAAACTTGGCTAGTGGAACAAGTTGAAAAGTTAGAAATATATGAGGCTCAACGTGAGAAAATTTCAAATGAGATGAGATACTTTATAAAAGGAAGAGCTTGTCACGACCCAAAATCTACTAAGGGTCGTGATAGCGCCGGACACCGTTGGCAGGCAAGCCAAAACTAAATAGTTAATTTAGCTCTCATTAATCAATTTTTTTGAAATCATAATTTCCTTTGAATAAATAATGAAAGATAGACTTTACAGAATACAAATAATGTTCTTAACAATTTCAACACTAAACAACCTGTAATCACCCCAAAACTCGGTGTCATAAGTACATGAGCATCAACTAAGAGAAATAAATTAAATACAGCATCCGTCCAGAGTACAAGTTTGGACAGGTAAGCAAAAAATATAAATACTCTGATAGAGACTCTGTTGGCTGCGGATCGTAGCATAAGATGCATCTAACCTAAGTCCCCACAATAACCGCGCCTCTGCACCCATAAGGCCACTAGACATATATGCACCTGCACCAAAAAATGTGCAGCAAGTGTAGCATGAATACGTAATTCAACGCGTACCCAGTAAGTATCCCTCCTAACCTCGAAGAAGTAGTGACGAGTGGTCGACTCCGACACTTACTAAGGACCAACAATATGATAATATGAAATTCTAATTAAGCATGATATATGTAACGATAAAACTCAGAACAAGAAATAACTAAACAATTCGTCACCATATTTAAGAACCCAAATCACTTCCTTCATTTAAAACAAATAATCTTTCAAATAATAAATTTATACCAATTATAAAAGGGACTTCCAGTTCTATTATCACATACAAAATTCCAACGAGGACGTTCAGCTCGATCCAACATAAATGTAAATTGTGCACTGCCGAGGGTCGAACGGCACGAACCATAGATGCATCTATTAACCTACTGAGGCGAACGGCCCGCTCCCAAGAGAGTAGTAGAAAGAATTACCCCGCCCGCGGAATATACATGCGACGCGGTCAAATATAAATTATCAATAAATCATAACTCTTTATTGATTCTTTTCAAAATAAAGACAATTAACTTGAAGCTTTTAAATCCTTAAAATCCTCAACGGTTTCCACAAAGCATGGTGTAAACCTAAAACTACTCGGACACAAATAAGAATAGTAGCTACGTACGGACTCTCGTCACTTCGTGCGTACGTAGCCCCCCACAAATAATAACACATATTAATTAAGTTCACCTATGGGGTAAATTCCCTCTTACAGGGTTAGAAAAGAGACTTACCTCGCTCTGAAGTTCCATCACCGGCTCCCAAGCCCTTCCAATAACTCAAACCGATGCCCAACGCTCCAAAACTAGTCAATAAGTGTGAAAATTTATAAATACACACTCTAATACTTATTATAATTCAATGTACAACAACTTCCAACTCTGCTCGAAAAGTCGATACAATCACCCTCGGGCCCACATGCCCGGATTCTAAAAATTTTCGAAGATAACACTACCCATAGCATTACGAACCCAAGTATATAATTTGTTCTCAATTCCATACCCAAATTCGTGGTCAAAATCTAAAAATATAATTTTTATGTTTTCTACCAAAATCCCAAATTTCTACAAATTTTCATGTCTAATCCATATATAATCCAAGTATTTAATTTGAAATAGGGGGGAATCACATACCTTGACAAAGATGATGAAGATGGAGCTCCAAAATCTCTCCAAGACCGGCTCCCATGGAGGAAATGAAGTAAAGTTGAGCAAAACCCTCGTTTAAAGAAACTTGTTGCCCAGTCCAACCTTCGCACTTGCGGTCAAATAGTCGCTTTTGCGGCTCCGCACCTGCGGAAATTCTATCGCAGTTGCGGCTCCAGCTCGGCCCAACACTACTCGCATCTGCGCCCCATGTAGCGCACCTGCACGTCCGTTTCTGCGGTCCATGCGCCGCACCAGCACCCATAGCTTGCTCCTGCGTTGCCCTCTTTGCACATGCGCCTTCGCAGGTGCACCCAAATGTTCCGCACCTGCGGGTATTGTCCAACCTCCTCTCCTTCGCACCTACAACTCGTGGCTCGCACTTGCGGCTACCTCTGCGCATGTGCGGTTACATCAGAAGCTGGAAGCTTCAACTGTTCTTCCCAAGCCCAAACTTGATCCGCTTACCGTCCGGAATCCACCCGAGGCCCTCGAGACCTCAACCAAATATACCAACACATTCCAAAACACATTACGAACTTAGTCTAGGCCTCAAATCATGCCCAACAACATCGAAACTACGAATCACCCTCCAATTCAAATTTAATGAACTTTGAAATTCCAAACTTCTACAATCGATGCTGAACCTATCAAATCACGTCCGATTGACCTCAAATTTTGCACACAAGTCATAATTGACATTACGGACCTACTCCAACTTCCAAAATCGGAATCCGACCCCGATATCAAAAAGTCCACTCCCGGTAAAATTTCTTAAAATTATCCAAATTTCCAACTTTCGCCCAGATGACCACGAAATGACCTACGGACCTCCAAATCCACTTTTGGATGTGATCCTAAGACCGGAATCATCATAGGGAGCTATTCCCAGACTCGGAATCCCAAGAAGATGTCGATATCATTGAAATGCACTTCAACTCAAATTTATGAAATTCTTCCAAAATGCCAACCTTCCACAATAGGCGCAGAAACGTTCTCAGATAATCCAAAACCCGATCCGGACATACGCCTAAGTCCAAAATCATCATACGAACCTGTTGGAACCTTCAAATCCCGATTCCGAGGTCGTCTACTCAAAAACCACACTTTAGTCAAATTTCTCCAACTTAAGGCTTCAAAAATTAGAATTTTATTTCCAAATCAACTCTGAACTTCCCGAAATTAAATTCCGACCACGTGTACAAGTCATAATACCTGAAGTGAAGCTGCTCAGGGTCTCAAACTACTGGACGACGCGCTAGAGCTCAAAACGACCGATCGGGTCGTTACGTTCTCTCCCACTTAAACATACGTTCGTCCTCGAACGTGCTAAGAACTGCACTGGAGTTGTCTGAAATCATTATTTAAAACCTCGTGCACCTACCCATGCTACTACTACTCGGTTGAGTACATTTGCTCAAAAAAATCTGAAGATTCCCCTTTTGTTTAGTCAAATTAGCCTTAGATCCAAATTCCAACATCTGGAATTTTCTGCCAGGCATGTTTCCAACATACGAACACCTTATTAATCACTACACGATGCACCAATACATTTTTGCATACCTCCGCGGAATCCACACCATGCACAGTGTAATTCACATGACCATAATAACATCCCCTGATAACAACAGCCGAAATCCCACGAATTTGATGCTCACAACACACCTCATGACCCATATAAGTCCTGTTCCAACTCTTGCAATACTGCCACAACAGAGAAGATGTGTAGAACTCATAACCACCTGTCGAATCACAATTTATGGGGTCTCTCTCCCTGACAAGAGCCACTACCTCATTTTGGACTGAATAACAATATTTACTCTTTAATATGCTTTATATAAATCTGATCGCACTGATCCCATGTCCAATAAGCTCGTCTCACCCAGTACAAGCTGATCAGGCAATAAGCCACCTCAAACACCGCCAAAAATCTCGTATGATGCTATAATGTGCCAACAAGATATAGACTCGAAGGCGATACATAAGGAAAAATGAACTCTGGAAAGAACTACTCAACCCACGTAACTAATTAAACAGCCAGAATGATGTTATGAACCTTCCTCAGGAAATGAGAAGCAAAACACACAATAATAGCTATGGGAAACTGTACTCAATATCATATTGTTGCGGCGTGCAATCCGATCCACACATAATACCGTTGCGGCGTGCAATCCGATCCAACCATGATACCCGTCGCGGAGTGCCACCCAATCCAAACAACATATCCATGGAGGCGTGCCACCCGATCCAACCATATACCCGTGGCGGCATGCCACCCGATCCACACATGATAATCTAAAGAAAACACACATCGACCCGAAATGCTTATACTCATGAAATGCCCGAATATCAACCATAAGCACGCCAAGTGCATAATACAAATCTTGGGGAGACGGGTAGCGTCATACGCTATAAAACTCAAGCACGACTAAGGTGTGATATATGATCTGCATCTCGAGAGCCATCCTGCTCACATAAAACCACCGCTACACGGGACCTCAAAACATTGTACGAATAATCAAGTCGTCTCACAACCCACATGGCACAATAGGGTATTACATGAAATAGCCGGCGACGAAATTAACACCCCACGTCCGAATACTCTTCCATAAGGAATGCTATGCTAAATGAACACACCCAGGTTGGTGTAGAGTACACATCAACATTTGGACCCATCAACGGACCTGAAACCGATTCCGATCACACCATCTTGGGCAAATAACCTCTCAAGGATCCACAATGACCATTTTCCCATGACACGCAAGAACAACCATCGAATCCAAAACAAACTTCCACAACTCACAATCAAATGAACTGAGCGCCCTTCAGGCATAAATTCTCACATCAGCGATAGTACCACAATCTTCATACTTAGTTTTAAATCTTTAATCAATCAGGTGACTACATGTCACACTTATACAATCTTTTCGTGGGATACACTACCATGAACCTCCGCATCAGGTAACAAGTCTGCACATCCATACCACCGGTCACACTAATGTTGTAAAGCAAATCAAGAAGCCGCAAATCAGTACACAAAGCCTCTTACCCAGGACACCGATCTCATGTGACACTAAAGACAATTACAGCTTACTCTAAACATTCGAATTCTTCCCTGATCATCCGAGCTCGTGACATTCTCATCAACACCGAACCCCAGCCTTCATCCTCAGCTTCCAATTTCCCATGCTGCTCGCTGCACCTAACATACCAATACGTGAGAGTACCAGAATTCCATAATAACCCATGATCCACTAATAGGATAAACACTTCATCATATAGAAACCTTTTACTCAACTCATTTTAGGAGGACCATTGGCACACGTGACTGAATTCCCATAACCGTAGAAAATACAAACCTCGAGTGGTGGTCTAAACCACCATAATTCTTCCGGGATCCATCTACACATAACAGGCTATAATACTCGAATGACTTCAAATAAAATCAATTACGACGGTCGTCAAACCTCGCACGTACCGCCACAAATCACATGTATAGCTCAACACGCTGAAGGAACTGATCATTGCCACGATCATGCCGATTCAATTATAGCTAACCGAATCCGACTTCTTCTAATTTACTTTGAACTTTCCTTAGGAATATTAATAGCCCCATTCAAAACATCATGAACCCAAATCCGCACTCATCCTGAGTGACCTTATTTCGCGAGACCACGTTGTCTCAAAAACCCACAAACCATCCCATACCCTCCTTATGCGCATATTTGCATCTTCAACTGGTACACCTATTCTGAAAACCCCTCTATGAACCCGAAGTTATTTTTTCCCATTCCTCAAATGCCACACCGCAGACCAACGATAATGTAGAACACTCCAAGCCACCTTTCATAATCCACTTCAAAAGCTCGATACTCAACCATACTACTGACTCGAAATCCTTAGGCACCACACTTTAACATTTGACTCTACTAGGACCGTTGTTGAGATTCACCCACTCTGACTTGGTCCCAAATATAATCAAACTCCAAGGCTCCACTAGCACATGAACGCCCTCTCAAAGAAGCACCCGGCTGAATCACATTCCTTGTAACTTACCTCTACACGAAGCATAAATCCTGAGTCTTCCCAAAGCCTGAACATGAATCGATAAGGCTGATTATAGCGTACATTTCTCAAATCCTTTGCTCAAATTGCCACTGATGTTTTCTTCCCTTAGTCTTAATAACCTATCAATATGCTGATAACCAAAACCCTCATAAGTAGATAACTATGCAATCAAATTGTAGGCGGTGGGGCTCTCCCACTTAAGCTTGAAGCTACCATTACATGACCCTCGAACATACCAAGATTCTTTCTTCCTTACTGACATGACCTTGCGCAATCGACCCGCCAAATTCCTAAAAATCTTCCTGTTAACCATTTCATGAATGCTTTGAATCACTAGCCACATTTACATATTTGACCTCTCACCGGATAGCCAGTAAAATTTCGTAGAAGCTTCATCAAAACCATGCAACAGTTAACCTTCTCACCAGAAATAATACACCTGTGGAAATTCCATGCCGACATCTTCCAATAATGCTGCACCGAGTACAATTACCACGAAACCAATAAACCATCTTGAGCCCGTGCTCATTCACCAGTTGTACAAGCCCGTTCACTCCCCATTCGCATCAACTAAACGTGCGACGATACATTCCAATCCAAAGTCATGTTGCATCCTTCTTCATATTATGCAACTTCTTTCCGTCGTATCCAACCCTTCTCCGTATAGCAGCCAATATTCCAAACTAAGTTTGTAGACTTAGTCATTGTACACCATGAGTTCCAAATCACTCCAAACTTTCCTCAACGCATGTAGCAATCCTACCACAGAACCCATCTGCTACTCTGCCACTCTCCCACTCTCCCACTTTGGTCAAACCCTCTCCTTTGAGCAACTACCCGACTTCTGTTTCTCACACTTGGCCTTCTAGAAATTTAACCACCGCAAGACACCCCCCACATGTCCTTCTTCATCCTTCGCTGCCCAGTTGTTGCCTTAACTCAATATCTATCTTTGTAGCACTTGAACCAATAGATCGCTACCAACGTTAAACCCCTTCGAAGATCATCTTCCACGAGCCGTCAATATTAGAAATACCTATTTAAATTCCGGAATTGCTGCACTCCGTTGTCTCTGACAACCGCTTCTCCGGCACTATTTCACACTACCCTACCCCGAAGGCAAATTGATGAAGACCACAACATCGGCGAACTTTAACGCGTTCAACAGGGACGACGACATCACATCACAGATGAAAATTCCACCACGCTCAAAAATACCAAGTCACGTTACTCCATCAACCCAAACCTGAACATTTATAGTCTGATTGCCTTTCCTCCGCCAGAAATAATATACCAAATCTCCGAATCATGTACTGAGTAAACCTTCTTCCAAGTCATTCACTACTTCGACGCATAGACAAGCATCCTATCATTACACCAACACATTGCGATAGTAATGCGTGAATCATCATAACAATCAATGCCAAGTCTCAAAACCTTAGGTAATACTGATACTGAGCTGAAATGACAGAACGACATTCCACAAGGCGACGACAATAGCCTAAAGCAAATACGCAGGGAGAAACCTCCTGCACTACATCTGTAGTGCCATTAAAGTTCCTCGATTCTAAATTTATAACAAGCGCTTCTTGTCACATAAGATTGAATAGGAAGGAAATGAAGGCATAAGCCTCAAAGGAATCAAATCGCACGATGAAGAATCAAGAAGGGAAGTGCTCCTATTAGCCCGGTAGCCTCTCGAAGATAAGTAGAGACGTCTCCGTACCGATCCGCAAAACTCTACTAGACTTGCTCATGACTCGTGAGACCTACGTGAACCTAGTGCTCTGATACCATATTATCACGACCCAAAATCTACTAAGGATCTTGATGGCGCCGGATACCGCTGTCAGACAAGCTAACACTAAATAGTTAATTTAGCTCTCATTAATCAATTTTTTTGAAATCATAATTTCCTTTGAATAAATAATGAAAGATAGACTTTACAAAATAAAAATAATATTCTTAAAAATTTCAACACTGAACAACCTGTAATCACCCCAAAACCCGGTGTCACAAGTGCATGAGCATCAACTAGGAGAAATAAATTAAGTACAGCATCCGTCCGGAGTACAAATTTGGACAGGTAAGAAAACAAATACAAATACTCTGATGGAGACTCTACTGGCTGCAGATCATAGCATAAGATGCAGCTCACCTAAGTCCCCGCAATAACCGCACCTATGCGCCCATAAGGCCACTAGATATATATGCACCTGCACAAATAAAATGTGCAGCAAGTGTAGCATGAGTACGTAAATCAACGCGTACCCAATAAGTATTCCCGCCTAACCTCGAAGAAGTAGTGACGAGGGGTCGACCCCGACACTTACTAAGGGCCAACAATATCATAATATGAAATTCTAATTAAACATGACATATGTAACGATACAACTCAGAACAAGAAATAACTGAATAATTCTTCATCATATTTAAGAACCCAAATCACTTTTTTCATTTAAAACAAATAATCTTTCAAATATTGAACTTATACAAATTATAAAAGGGACTTCCAGTTCTATTATCACACATAAAATTCCACCGAGGATGTTCGGCTCGATCCAACATAAATGTAAACTGTGCATTGCCGAGGGTCGAACGGCACGAACCATAGATGCATCTATTAACCTGTTGAGGCGAACGGCCCGCTCCCATGAGAGTAGTAGAAAGAATTACCCCGCTCGCGGAATATACATGCGACGCAGTCAAATATAAATTATCAATAAATTATAACTCTTTCTTGATTCTTTTCAAAATAAAGACAATTCAACTTGAAGCTTTTAAATCCTTAAAATCCTTGACTTAGTTCCATTTGATATAAACAGGAATAGTAGCTACGTACGGACACTCGTCACTTCGTGCGTACGTAGCCCCCCATAAATAACAACACATATTAATTAAGTTCACCTATGGGGTAAATTCCATCTTACAAGGTTAGAAAAGAGACTTACCTCGCTCCGAAGTTCCATCACCAGCTCTCAAGCCCTTCCAATAACCCAAACTGATGCCCAACGCTCAAAAACTAGCCAATAAACGTGCAAATCCATAAATACACACTCTAATACTTATTATAATTCAATTTACAATAACTTCCAACTCCGCTCGAAAAGTCGATAAAATCACCCTCGGGCCCACGTGCCCGGATTTCGAAATTTTTTGAAGATAACACTACCCATAGCTTTACGAACCCAAGTATATAAATTGTTCTCAATTCCATATCCAAATTCGTGGTCAAAATCCAATAATATAATTTCTAGGTTTCTACTAAAATCCCAAATTTCTACAAATTTTCATGTCTAAATCCTTATATAATCCAAGTATTTAACTTGCAATAATTGGGAATCACTTACCTTGACACAAATGATGAAGATGGAGCTCCAAAGTCGCTCCAAGACCGGCTCCAATGGAGGAAATGAAGTGAAATTTAGCCAAACCCTCGTTTTAAAGAAACACGTTGCCCAGCCCAACCTTCGTACCTGCGGTCAAATAGCCGCTTCTGGGGCTTCGCACCTGCGGAAATTCCATCGCAGATACGGCTCCAGCTCGGCCCAACACTCCCCACATCTACAACCCATGTAGCACATCTGCAGGTCGCTTCTGCGGTCCATGCGCCGCACCTGCGCCAATTGCTGACTTCTTCGTTGTCCTCTTCGCACCTGCGCCTTTGCAGGTGCGGCCAAATGTTCCGCACCTGCGGGTACTGGCCAACCTCCTCTCCTTCGTACCTACGACTCGTGGCTCACACCTGCAGCTACTTCTGCGCAGGTGCGATTACATCAGAAGGTGGAAGCTTCAGCTGTTCTACCCAAGTCCAAACTCGATCCGCTTATCGTTCAGAATCCACCCGAGGCCCTCGGGACCTCAACCAAATATACCAACACGTTCCAAAACACATTACGAACTTAGTCAAGGCCTCAAATCATGCCCAATAACATCAAAACTATGAATTACCCTCCAATTCAAACTTAATGAACTTTGAAATTCCAAACTTCTACAATCGATGTCGTAACCTATCAAATCATGTCTGATTGACCTCAAATTTTACACACAAGTCATAATTGACATAACGGGCCTACTCCATCTTCCGGAATTAGAATCTGACCCCGATATCAAAAAGTCCACTCCCGGTCAAACTTCTTAAAATTATCCAAATTTTCAACTTTCGCACAAATGACCCCAAAATGACCTACGGACCTCCAAATCCACTTACCCATGCGCTCCTATGACCGGAATCATCATACAGAGCTATTTCCAGACTCAGAATCCCAAACGAATGTCGATATCATTGAAATGCACTTCAACTCAAATTTATGAAATTCTTCCAAAACGTCAACCTTCCACAATAGGCGCCGAAACGCTCCCGGATCATCCAAAACTCGATCCAGACATACGCCTAAGTCCAAAATCATCATACGAACCTGTTGGAACCTTTAAATCCCGATTCCGAGGTCGTCTACTCAAAAATCACACTTTAGTCAAATTTCTCCAACTTAAGGCTTCCGAAATTAGAATTTTCTTTCCAAATCAACTCCAAACTTCTCGAAATTAAATTCGGACAATGCGTACAAGTCATAATACCTGAAGAGAAGCTGCTCAGGGTCTCAAACCGCTAAATGACGGGCTAGAGCTCAAAACGACCGGTCAGGTCATTACAAAGCTGAACTGGGACAAGAGATCGATAAATTTGGCACTGCTATTCACGACTTAGAGGCTCAATTGAATGCAAAGGTTGATACGTCTAATACCCAACAAAATAGTAATGAATTGTGTGGAGCTGAAAAGGAGCTTATACGCTAAATTGAGGAGCTAAAAGTGGAGAGCCAATCATTCGAGCATATTTTTGTTGATAATGCCCATGTTGAGAAAAGTAAACTAAAGCCATGCGAGGAAGCAGATAATGTTATATTTGAAGACTCTAGTGCATGTAAGTATAAGGATGTAAAGAGTAATACAATTCTAAAGTTAGGGCATATTGGTCCTGATTCCATACATTTTTCAACATTGTGTTTGGATGATGACATGGAAATCGAGTCATCTGAGCCTTTGGAGGAGCCAATGGACGAGGAACGAAGTGCTTACATTCTTGAATACGTCGTGCTAGAGAGACAAAATTACATACCTCATCCGAGGGCCAAGAAGTGTAGAATGCGATATTGGTTGCTTGGCCCAATTAAATTTGTCTCACCGCCCCGGGAGCATAACAGAAAGCTTGAAGCTAAATTAGGGGCTCAATTCATAAGTTTGAGGTGGAGGCAAAAAGTAGTTCAAGTCGTGCCACGACTTTAAATTAGGCATTTGTTGGGAGGCAACCCAGCTTTACTGCTTTCTTTTATTTTTGTTTTTTATATTATTTTTGAAGTGTTTGTTTTTGTTTTGTAGGATTATGAGAAGAGGAAGCAAAGCCATAGGAAATATGCAAAATAAAGCTAGATGGTTGGGACTAAGTGTGGGGTGCCCACACAAAGGACCATCCTTGGGAGAAGTCTGAGTACCCCATGAGCAGCTATTGCTTAGGCCTTTGGCCTTCCAGGGAGCTTCTCTTACCCTCTTAATTTTATTTATGATGTTCATTAAGGACACTACACTCTTTTAAGTATGGGGTGGGAGAATTTCTTTGGATAATTAGCTTTTTAGTATTGTAGCTTCTTATTTTTTATTTTTTTAGTAGTGTAGTATTTTAGTAATAGTTTTAGTAACTTAATTATTTTTTTAAAAATCAAAAATTAATTAGGAAAATTTGGACTTTTGCCGACGATGGATCTCCTAGACAGTTTTCTTGAGGGATTAAAGACTAACAAAAAACACAAAAAAAAATAGAAAATAGAAAAAGTCCAAAAATACATCTTTTAATTTCTTTAGGTAGTAATAATCAATCATGGTTTTTCTTTGTGCTCCGGTTCTTTTTTATGGAATGTAGTTTGAACCGGGTAGTAGTGTTTCTATTTTTAGAGTAGGTTAGACTTTAGGGAATAAATGGAAGAAAGATGAGATTCCTAGGCGCCCTTGACTTGTTTGATAGTAGTATATTTAGACTTTGGCATGTGTAGTATTTTCCCTATATTTTGAAATTGTCTATGATGCCTGTGCATACTGGATAGCATGTTGTTGACGCCTCTGTCTCATTTACTTGACTTATGTTCACTTTGTGCTTAATGATTAATATCTCGTGGCTCCGTGAATACTTGTATTTGTTGAGAGTCGGAATGGGACCGTCCTTACTGAGTCATGTGCCATGTGTGGTAAGGTTTTTGTGTAGTCCATGTATTGTACATGTGTCTAGAACTTGCCTAGTATGTGAGTTTCGCGAAGTTTAGGTGATGCTCCATTTGAAAAATGATTTTAAGCTTTGTTTGATCTTTTTGAGCTTTATTGCTTACCATGAATAAAATTTATCCCTAGTTAACCCTTTTGAGCCTATAACTTTTATTTGGCACCCACATTAAAAAGTCAATATCCCTTTTGTTCATAATTGATATTATTTTGATCCTTTTACCTCTTAAAGTACTTTAATTGTAAAATGAGCGCTAGAAGAAGTAAGGAGGAAATTTGGGTGGCTTTCGAGTGAAACCAATAAAAGGAAGAAATGTGCACTTATTTTGTAAAGGAATACACCACTAACGAAAATTGTAAAAGAAGAGAAAACTATTATTGAAAGAAAAAGGAAAAAAATATAGATAAATAAATTGACATCTTGTTCTTGCTAGTGGGGTATAAATTAAAGTAGTGCTTAAAGAAAGAGGTGACGTTTTGGGGGGGTGATTTTAGTTGTGAAATTGAAGTTGGGATTGAAAAATTTGCGCTTGAAAGTTAATTTTGTGATGTGTTAAAGTGCTTAGGAGGGTGAGACACTATTCCTAAATATATCATACCCATCCCTTAGCCACATTACAACCATGAAAAAGTCTTAATTGATTTAATATCTAGCGAGCTTACATTAGTAGAGATTTACATTATGGGCAAGCTTATGGTATCAATTGCATGCATGTGACTTCTTTGGGAGAGTGGGCGATTTCCTTTGATATATGTGAGTCCTTAAAATATATTTGAGCATTTGATTTGAATATATGGATTCAACTTACTCTCTTATTCTTGTTGTGAGGGCACATGGTTTCACGAGGGATAGGTAATATTATTAGACTTCTCTACAATGTTGAGTGTTCAAGCCATGAGTGCATTGTGACATTGAGTCGGTTTTTGAGGCTAGGATTGTTCCGAGCATGTTGTCTTTGTTTTGAATGCTTGTGAAGTATGATATAAAGTGAAGGGGAGTGTATGTGATTGCATATGCTAGAGTTTAAAGGTTGCTTTCAACCATAGTCATTAGTATAGTGTGCTTCAAATGTGTTACATATAAAGTGCTCAAGGTTAATGTAAATTGTTGGTTGACTCGAGGACGAGTAACATTTAAGTGTGGGGTAATGATGTTTGGCTATAATTATATATCTTTAGTGCATTACTTACCTTACATTTTGGAAATTTAATGTTAAATAGTACTTTATTTGTGCTTAATTGAGTTTAATTTATGTGTAGGTAGTTTGAAGATGCAATTTGGGAGTAAGGTGAATATTTTAAGTATATTTTATACACTACAATTTGTAGCTCGTGAGTACCTAATGATGGGAACATTATGACATTAAGATGGAGGAAGTTGAAAGTATGAGCATTAATTAAGTTAATTGGCTGAAAGTTTGCAAAAAGACATGAAGCATCAATTGAAAAATAAAATCGAAGAAGTTAGGCAGCAAATAGTGGAAGCAGAAAGAGTCAGGCGATGCGAGAGAAATTCCTCGCGTTAGGCCTCGCGACGCGAGGTCCAGCGCGGGCTGCTTCGCACGTTCCATGTGGTGACGCATGGTGTTCGGGATTTGAGGCAATTTTGTCTCCTTTTTGGTCTTGGACTTGGTTATTTCACCTAGGCCTATTCCTACATCTATAAATAGTCATAAACACAACTTTTATATAACTTTTTATCAAGGGAGAGCACAGAGCCGTCATGGAGGCCGGGTTTCATCTTTTCTTCCGCCAAACTTAGTAACTTTTATGTTCCTTTGTATGATTTGTTGTTTGGCTACTATATCTATGTGGACCTAAACTTCACGTTCTAGGGTTGTGATTATTTTGTGACTATTGTTATTCGAATATTGATATTAATTTCTTAGTTTATTGTATTATTTTATTTATTTAATCCTACACTTAATTATTTGATTGCTTGATCACCAATTGAATACTATCTACGAATCTAGAATTGAACTCGAAAGTGAGAATTCTAGATTGCATATAGGATTGAGTACAGCAAGTTCTTGAACTTGGGCATCGGGGAACAGATTCGCAGTTAGGATAGACATATACCTAATTGCCTTGCTTGGTTGATTTACAGGAATTATAAATGTGTTCTTGTTATAGGCGTTAGGTAAGCTTGAATAGGCGAGTAAGAACTCGACAGATTCTTATGAGCAATATTAACCCTGTTAACCAATAAACTAAATAAATTAGTTAGTCAATTCAATTGAAGAATACAATAGGAATATTAGATAACCCATAACCCTAGATCGTTTTCATCACATTGATAATATAAAAATCTGCTCTTCCTCTGTTTAAAGTTCATTAGTTATTTTATTTTTAGTTTAATTATTTTAATCCTTGTTCAAATAATTAGGATAGTCTGATCTAGTTAATAGTTGATAACAAGTCCTCGTGGGTTCGACATCCGACTTTTAGTCACTTTATTACTTGACGACCGCGTATACTTACGTGTGCGTTTCGCCGCAACATTCGTACCTTAGCAGTAGTACCTTTTTAAGTGTGTCACGTTCCAGTTATATGCTAGTTGTACGTCGTTTCCTGCTTCGAGTTTGTACGAGCCTTTGCCGGTTATTCCGACAACTCGATACGGTCCTTCCCAGTTCGGTCCCAACTTCTCTTCGTTCGGGTTCCTGGTGTGTAATGTTACTTTCCTCAACACCAAGTCCCAAACTTTAAAGTTTTGGAGGCTGTCTCTTCTGTTGTAATACCTTTCTATTCGTTATTTCTGTGCGGCCAACCGGACCAGGGCGGCCTCCTACCTTTCATCCAATAGTTCTAGGCTCGTGATCATGGACTCACCATTTGGCTCTTCTGTCGAATACTGGAACCCGAGGCTCGGTTCTCCCACCTCGACTAGTATTAAGGCTTTGTCTCCGTAGAGCAATAAAAATGGGGTGGCCCTGGTATTGATTTTGAAGTCGTATGGTATGCCCACGGGACTTTGGGCATGATCTCCTTCCATTTCCCTTTCGCACCGATCAACATCTTTTTTAGATTTTGAAGTATGGTCTTATTTGTTAAATCTGCCTGCCCATTCCCACAAGGGTGATAAGGTGTTGATAGTATCTTCTTGATCTTGTGATCTTCGAAAAATTTATTTACGTTGCTGCCGACGAATTGTTTTCCATTATCGCAAACGATCTCAGCCTATATCCCAAATCGACATATTATGTGATCCTAGATGAAGTCAATGACTTCTTTCTCCTGGACCTTTTCGAATACTTGAGCCTCGACTAATTTGGAAAAATAATCTATCATGAATATTATGAATTGAGCTTTACAAGGTGCCCATTGTAGGGGACCGACGATGTCCATTCCCCACTTCATAAATGGCCACGGGGACAAAACCGAGTGGAGCATTTCTCCCGGTTGATGGATTATCGGGGCGTGTCTCTGTAAGTCATCGCATTTCCGTACGAAGTCCTTTGCATCTTTCTCCATTTCAGTCTAGTAATATCCGGCCCTAATTAGTTTTCGAACCAAATATTCTACCCCCGAATGGTTCCCGCAAGTGCCTTTGTGAACCTCGATGTGAACCGGCTCAGGGCGGTTATATGCCCGGTCAGCCTTTGAACGGCCTTGACGTTGTCTACAACGGTGATGTCCTCTGTGGCTTTGATTTTGTCGGGGTTGATCTCGATCTCTCGATTGGATACCATGAACCCGAGGAATTTTACCGATCTGACCCAAAATGCACATTTTTCTAGGTTCAGCTTCATATTGTATTTCTTCAGTATGTCGAAGGTCTCCTGCAAATGTTTCAAATGGTTCTTTGCTTGCAAGGACTTGATTAACATGTCGTCAATATAAACTTTCATTGATTTTCCTATATGTTTTTCGAACATTCGATTTACTAGGCGTTGATAGGTGGTACCGACATTCTTTAATCTAAACGGCATTACCTTATAACAGTAGTTACCAAATTTAGTGATGAGAGAAGTCTTTTCTTGATCGTCCGTGTCCATCCGAATTTGGTTGTACCCAGATTATGCATCGAGAAAACTAAGTGCCTCATGCTCGACCATTGCGTCGATCATCCGATCGATATTAGGCAAAGGGAAAGAATCCTTAGGGCATGCCTTGTTTAGATCTTTGTAATCTACATACATTCTTAGCTATTCCCTTTTTAGACACTACCACTACGTTAGTTAACCAGTCCGGGTATTTAACTTCACGGATGACCCTATTTTAAGGAGTTTGGATACCTCGTCCTTGATGAACGCATGCTTGACCTCGGATTATTGCCTCCTCTTCTGCTTAACCGGATGGAACTTCGGGTCCAAACTCAGCTTGTGTATGGTTACCTCCGGTGGGATCCCTGTTATGTCAAGATCGGACCAAGCAAAACAGTCTATGTTATCTTTAAGAAAATCGATGAGTTTTTTTCCTGAGCTCGGGGGTTAACCCCGTGCCCAGATATACCTTTCGATCCGGTAGGTGTTCGATTAATATGACTTGCTCCAACTCTTCGACCTTCTATTTGGTGGCGTCGGTATCATCATGAGCTATGAACGATCTTAAAACTCTGTAATCATCCTCCTCGTCTACTACTCGTTCCTCTGGTTCGGCCGAGATCAGCATTGGTGATTGCTATTTAATTTCTTCATATCTGGTTGGCTCTGTTTCCTTGATGTCGAAACCGTGGGCACCGGGATTACCTACGAACATCTCCTTTATGGCTGGCTTCTCTCCATAGACCGTCTTGACTCCTCCCGGCATAAGGAATTTCAATGCCTGGTGCAGGGTTGAGGGTACCACCCTCATGTTGTGAACCCACGACCTTCCGAATAGGGCATTATACCTCATGTCCTCTTCGATCACGTAGAACTTTGTCTCTTGGATCATCCCGACAGTGTTCACCGGTACGGTTTATCTCCCCTTTAGTGGTTTTACATGCCATGTTAAATCTGTTCAACACCTAAACTACCAGCACTATTTGGTCCCGTAACCCCAATTGCTCTACGACCCTCGATCTGATGATGTTGGTCGAGCTACCTGGATCAATCAATACACGTTTAACTCGAGATTTATTGATAAGTATGGATATTACCAGCGCATCATTATAAGGTTGTACGATGCCCTCAGCATCCTCGTCGCTGAATAAAATAGTTCCCTCCGGGACATAATCTCGGGTGCATTTTTCCCTTGTGATAGATACTTTAGTGCGCTTTATTATTGGCCCTTGGGGGACATTGACCTCCAATGATCATGTTGATGACGTGCTAAGGCTCCTCTTGTTCGGCCTGTTTGTCGGCGTCTCTATTCCTGAAGTGGTTTTTGGCTCGATCACTTAGGAATTCTTGGAGGTGCCTATTATTGAACAATCGGGCAACATCTTCTCTCCATTATCGGCAATGCTCGGTCCTGTTACTATGAGTGTCATGATACTTACACATCAAGTTAGGATCTCTTTGGGTAGGATCAGACTACAATTATCGGGACCACTTGGTCTCCTTGATGCGCCCGATGGATGATACGATGCTGGTAGCATCAATGTTGAAGTTATACTATGATAATATTGGTGCTTCCTTACCCTCGAGTGGCCTATTGAAACCATTTTTGCTCATTAGACCTCGTCTACCAAACCCTCAATCAACTCTCTTTTCATTCCTTGTGGGGTGACGCTCGGACCCATTTCGCTTTCGGTCCGCGTTGTACGGTTGGTACCGATCTCGGACCAGCCTTGGCTCATGATCGACGACTCTCTTAGACCTGTCTTCGGACCTGATGGGATAAACAGCCCCTGAAGGGGATTGATCCATGTCCAATCATCGCTCAATAGTGAATGGAAACGGTCGTTGGAAGAATAGTACCCAACAAGAGTCGGGGTTGATTTTCACAGGGAGTTTAATATGGGTGTTAGGTTATACACTTGATGAGAGCAAATTAAATAACTAAATTTCTCTTCCAAATAAAGAATTTTGTTTTCTACTTCTAAATTATCACTAACAATTATAAACTAAGGAGAAAAAACTAGAAAGCAAATGATTATTTTTTGTTGTTTTTACCAAATGGTTAAGCCTAGGGATGTGACCTTCACCTTGGTATTCGACTAATGGGTTAAGTACATTAACACTTGTTTTATTGATCGAGGTGTATTATAGCTCTCAACTCTAAGTTACCCACTCATTACCTCTCGGTTATAGAGTGATTTTGCCCAATTTGACTTTCACAAGCCCAAATGGGTATCATGATAAATAGTTGATATGAGCTCAAGTCGGGTTTTCCCTATCTCTAGTTCAAACCCTTTAATTAGGCTAATCAAATCCTTAATTACCCTAATTTCTTGTTAGCCAAGTTTTCCTAAAGTAGGTCCATCTTTCTCAAGTAAAGACCGAGTTAAAAAGGCATGAATCAATATTTGCAACCGTTAATTCTAAAATTAAATCATAAACAAGGCTAAATAATCAACATCCAATCATAAATAAGCATTAAATTAAATACCTATAAGGTTTACATAGTAGGGCTCGGTCACAACCCTAGTAAAAGTCTAGCTACTCATAGTAGGAAATGAAGAAAACAAAGAAGAAATACTAATTAAACTCATAATGTAAGATTAAAATAATAAACTATGATGTTTTAATCCCAAAATGGTCACAAATTTCCTAAAATGGAAAATTACAACAGCTACAGTTGCTTGAACTTCAAAACTTGACCTAAAAATATGATTCCCGTCTATTTATAGTGGCTCAAAATTCGCTGACAAAAATGCCCCTCGGGAGGTTCTGCGGCTGCAAAATTCCATGTGTTGTCCGCATATTGCTTGGTCTTGTAGGGACTTGGATTCTGTAGCCGCACAATTTGATCTGTGGCTGCAAATTAGCTTCTGCGGCCGCACTTCAGGCAAGGCTTCAGGTTTTGGTGATTTGCAAACTCTCTGAAGTTTTGAATTCTTGTCAGTGCGGGCCCTATTCAGCGACTGCACAATTCATGTGTGGTCCGTACTTCTGCTTAATGTTTGCTAGGCTTTTTCACCAATTCTGCAGCCGCAGAGGGAATTCTGCGGTCCGCAATTGCTTCTGCGGCCACAGAAATACCTCTGCGGACCGCATTTCTTGTGTGTTGTGCCCCTTCTTGCCTTGTGAGTCGGAACACTCCTTTTGTCGGAGTTTTTCATAAGAGCCCAAATATCCAGCACTCCTACAATTTGCACACTTTCATTAGTTTTGGGAACATAAATCAATACTTTCGGACTAAAACAAAATAAAAAAGGTACTAATAAGTGGTCAAAATCCACACTTATCAACTCCCCCAAACTTAAGTTTTTGCTTGTCCTCAAGCAAATAGATTAGTTCCCACCTCCTCAAAGTTAAAGGTCATTTCAGCGAGTCAATGGTGAGCCATTCATACTCAGTTGGGACCAACAATTACCCACACTACCCATGTATTATTAACAACGTTACAAGTCAAATATTTATGCACATATAGTTCTAATGTGATATTTGAGATTCAAGAATTGATTTTACTCATCAATGACTCTTGTTCTATCATGTAGGTCATGGTAGACTCCAAATTCTTCCTGCTCTACTTTCCATTTGCCAACCTCACTTAAAAAGTTAGCACTCAATCTTAAAAGTCATGAAAGAATCACTCTTCTCTCACAAGAAAATGTCACAAGTACGGCTTCAAGTACCATAGGCTTGCCCCTCTTGTAGATCACCACTAATGTAATCTCACTCGATTTGAAATCAAGTAGGACTTCTTTCGGGTTGTAATGAAGGCTTTTAGATAAGGGTAGGATACCATATGTGTAAGTGGTTACACCATTCCTTAAGCACTCTACATTTTCATTTCTCGGCTCACAATTACCAATTCTTAGAGACATTTTCTTTTTATTTGGGCTAGAGAGACTTAACATCACTCTTTCTTGTTCATTTCATTCTTTTTTTCTACCTTTGATAATCATGTTAGGAATCAATACCTCTTTTTGAATCCATCAACTCTTTCACTTATTCTTTTTTTTACATTTTTCTTTTTGTTTTTTTTCTTTTCTTGCCTTCTCTTTTCATAGAGATCATTTCTTTTCTCTTTTTTGTGCCTTGATACCTTTTTCAGATTCCTTATCTCTCCCCCAAATTTATGCTTTAAGCCACTTATTTCACAAGAGAGTTAAGGAAAGTCCGGGTACCAAGAGAGAATCACAACCAAACGGGTAAAGGCTTATAACATGGTTATCAAATGAGAAAGGCTAGAGGCTCAAAGGGGGTTGACTAGGGATAATGATATTGGTTGGCAATAAGATGCTCAAACGGGCCAAGGAAAGCCTACAATCATTTGTCAAACCAAGCAAAACTTAGGTTTTCGCCTTGAAGCACATTCGGGGCAAGTTCTAGACAATTCGCACGGATACTTGGACTAGCAACAATTCATCTCCCCTCACGCAACTATATCATGAAAGAGGATAGAGTCAAGAGCCTACAACAAGCACACTCAAGTTTAAAGATCAATATGGTCCAATAAACCACTCGATGATTTCCAAAGTCAACTCAAGAGTCTCAAAGTCACTAACTAGAGCTATTTCTTTCAAAATCCCTTGTCTCTACCTTGAGTTAAACAACAATACAATATCGCCCACCTTGAACTCTTTGTTCCAAATGTAGTTATCATGAACAAATTTCATCTTTTCTTTGTACAAGGACGAACTCCTATAAGCATGGTACCGGAACTCATCCAATTCATTCAAATGAGCAACCCTCAAGTTAGCGGCTACATCCAAATTAAGATTCAACTTCTTTAGAGCCCACATTGCCTTGTGCTCTAGTTCCAACGGAAGATGATAAGCTTTTTCGAACACCAACCGGTATGACGACATTTCGATAGGTGTTTTGTAAGCCATCTGATAAGACCATAATGCATCATCAGCTTCTTGGACCACTCCGTTCGATTAGCATTCCCCATTTTAGACAAGATACTCTTTATCTCCCGGTTGGAGACTTCCACTTGCCCACTAGCTTATGGGTGATAGGGAGTCGTGACTTTGAGAGTAACACCATACTTGCTAAGTAAAATGTCAAAAGCCATATTGCAAAAGTATGACCCCCCATAGCTTATAATTGCACGTAGAGTACCAAACCTTGTGAAAATATTCTTGTTCAAGAAATTCACTACACTTCTCGCCTCATTGTTGGGTAAAGCAACGGACTCAACCCATTTGGACACATAATCCACCGCGACCAAGATGTAGGTATTTCTACAAGATCTCACAAAAGGTCCCATGAAGTCAATGACCCACACATCAAAAATATCAATCTCCAAAATAGTTGTGAGAGGCATTTCATTTTTCTTTGAGATTCCACCGGCCCGTTGACATTCATAACATCTTTTCACTAACTCACTAGCATCCTTGTAAAGAGTGGGCCAATAGAAACCACAACTAATCACTTTGGTCGCCGTTCTTACTCCACCATGATGACCACCATATGGAGAAGAATGAAAAGCCTCAAGAATATCACCTTGCTCTTCTTCCGGTACACACCTCCTAATCACTCCATCTGTACAAATCCGAAAAAGGTATGGTTCATCCAATAATAATCTTGACAATCTATTATGAGGTTCTTCCTTTGGCTTGAAGAGAACTCATCCGGAATGATTCCACACAAAACAAATTTGCTAAGTCCGTGAACCATGGACCTCTTTCATTGAAATTTCCAAAAGTTGCTCATTGGGGAAGGAGTCATTGGTTTCAAGGCCATCATACGACCTCCCCTCCTACTCCAAACGAGACAAGTGGTCGGCTACTTGGTTTTCACTACCTTTTCTATCTTGGATGTCAATATCAAATTCTTGTAACAAGAGCACCCTTCTCATCAACCGAGCTTTGGAGTCCTTTTTTCTCATAAGATAACAAAGTGCCGCATGATCCTTGTGGGTATTAACTTTTCATCCATCAAGTACGGGCGAAACTTCTTAATTGTAAACACAATAGCAAAGAGCACTTTCTCCGTAACGGTATAGTTGACTTGGGCACTATTCATGTGTTTTGCACTCGTAAGTAGACCGGATGGAAAATCTTGTTGATACATTCCCCCCAAACAGCCCCAACCGCTACGTCACTTGCATCACACATGAGTTCAAAAGGCACACTCCAATTTAGAGCGGTGATGATGGGAGTAGTTGTCAACTTGAGCTTCAACAATTCAAAAGCTCTCGTGCAATCATCATTGAAATTAAACTTGGCATCCTTCTCAAGAAGCTTGCACAACGGGTTCACCACCATAGAGAAATATTTGATAAAGCGCCTGTAAAAACCCGTATGGCCTAAAAAACTCTGCACACCCTTCACCGAAGTTGGGGGTGGAAGCTTAGAAATTACCTCATTCTTTGCCTTGTAAACATCAATTCCATTCCTTGAGATTTTATGGCCAAGGACAATACCTTCCTTGACCATGAAATGGCATTTCTCCTAATTGAGCACACAAATTGGTTTCTTCAAATCAATCCAACACTTTGTCCAAATTTGCAAGTCAATAATCAAAAGAATCCCCAACTACCGAGAAGTCATCCATGAAAACTTCAAAGTAGTCCTCCACCATGTCCGTGAAAATAGCCATCATACACCTTTAAAAGTTAGTTGGTATATTGCACAAACCAAATGGCATCCGCTTAAAAGCAAATGTACCGTAGGGAAATATAAAGGTTGTTTTCTCTTGATCTTCCGGAGTAATGAGAATTTGGTTGTAGCCCGAGTACCTATCAAGAAAATAATAAAATGCACGGCTGGCCAATCTATCGAGTATTTGATATAAAAAAGGAAGTGGAAAGTGATCCTTCCTTGTGACTTTGTTAAGTTTGCGATAATCCATACACACCCTCCAACCGGTCATCGTTCTTGTAGGAATCAATTCATTCTTGTCATTGGTGACCACCGGCATGCCCCCTTCTTTGGGACACATTGAACCGGAGAAGTACATGAACTATCGGAGAAGGGGTAGACAACCCCGGCATCCAACCACTTGATAATCTCCTTCTTGACAACTTCTTGTATAGCCTCATTAAGTCTTCTTTGATGTTTAATAGATGGTTTTGCACCATCCTCCAACTTGATCTTACGCATGAAAAATACGGTTATTATACCCCGAATATCCACCAAGGTCCACCCAATAGCGTTCTTCCTTTTTTGTAGTACCGCCAATATAGAATCTACCTGCACGTTAGTCAAACAAGAGAAAAGAATAATCAGTAAAGTAGAACAAGGGCGAAGAAATTCATACCGGAGATGTGGAGACAATGGCTTTAACTCAAAGGCAGGTGGCTCTTCAATAGAAGGCTTTGTAGGAGGAGTCTTCCTATTTTCAAGATCCAAGGACAATTTTCAGGGTGCATAGTTATACGACCCCATTCCTTGCAAAGAATTCACACATTCCATGAAGCCATCTATCTCATCATCATCAAAGTTGAGCAAGATGGCCTCCAACATATCACCAACATTGGTTGTAGCACTTGTATCATCAACAATGACATCGGTCACCAAGTCCACAAAAGAACACACCTCGTTGCTATTTGGTTGCCGCATGGACTTACACGCATGGAATACCATTTTTTCATCACCAACCCAGAAAGTGAGTTCTCTGGCTTCAACATCACAAAGAGCCTTACTCATAGCAAGGAAAGGTCTCCCAAGAATAATTGAAACCTCCTAATCAACCTCACAATCTAGAATGACAAAATCCGCCAAAAGAATGAATTTATCAAGCTGGACCAAAACATCTTCAATCACACCCAATGACTTTTTCACGGTACGATCGGCCCTTTACAATCTCATAGAGGTGGGTCTTGGTTGCCAATCTAGGAGGCCGCATGATGGCCTTGAAATTAATGACTCCTTCCCTGATGAGTAACTTTTGGCAATTCCAATGAAAGAGGAGCCATGGTTCACGGACTTAGCAAATTTTCTTGTGTGTGGAATTATTCCGGATAAGTTCTCTTCAAGCCAAAGAAAAAAGCTCAAAAGGGATTGTCAAAATTATTATTGGGATGGATGGTACCTTTTCCGGATTTGTACGGATGGAGTGATTAGGAGGTGTGCACCGGAAGAAGTAGGGGTGGGCATAATACCGGCCGAACCGAAAAAACCGGCCGAACCGTGAATTTTGGTTTTTCGGTTTCGGTTTAATCGATTATTCGGTCGGTGTGCGGTTTTTAAATTTTAAAATTTTAGTTTTTCGGTGCGGTTTACGATTTTGGTGTTTCGGTTTTCGATTAAACCGAAAAACCAAAATTTTGGGTATGAGTCCAAAATTTACATTACCCATCTGAAGGTTGAAGCCCAATACCCATCTGAAGCCCACCCAATTTACCCAAACCTTAAGCCTAATTAGCCTACAAACTAAAACTTACGTTACTTCCCATTTTCCTTCCTTAGAAATTAGAAATTAGGGTTCCTCCTCTGTCTACAGTGCTGCCGAGTGTCGACGCCCCTGTGACGCCTTCTTTCTCAGCTCGTCGCTCATCTTTCTTCCTCGGGTTAGTCATTAGTGATTGCCTCCTTCTGCGTTTTCCTTCCACTACACTTCTAAGGTACCTCTTTTGTGTCAATTTTTTCAAACGTGCTAATCCATTCAATAAAGACATTAGGGACAACTTAAGCTACATTAGTTTATTCTAGTGTCTTATTCTTGTTCTCTTCAATAATACTTTACAAATACGACCACATGATGTTAAATACTACTTAGTTAGTTAGTTTATTTATGAATATATTTTCAGACAATACCAACTCCCTTTTTGTTTCCTATTATAATTTTCACTCATGTACAGTGTACTACATTTTTCCAGTCCAAAAACCCTCAACTTATAAATGTAAGAGTTATATAGAAAATCTTTCAAAGGAAAGATCATTCAAACTTCGAAGCATATAAAGAACTTCTATATCTCTGTCTTTTTTATCTTCTCTGTGTTGATATAACTTTGACAACAATAGAAAGCAGTATGCATATGGTATTTTAATATACTTGTTATATGATATCACTCAAAGTTTTAATCTTCTCTGTGTTATGGTAGTTTAACATTTGTTATAGGATATAACATATATATACATTTGTTATAGGATATAACTTTGCGTGATATTGCACAACTAGAACATTTGGACTTAAAATTGTTTACCGATTTGCTTTTTTAATTCTGTTTTAATTTAATTTTCTATAGATGGCAGAAGTTGAAAGTAGAGTAAGTGAGGTGAGTTCATCTGAAAGCGAACCTACTTCTTTACCTACAAATTCAGTTGAAACTAGTCAAGGCCCAAAAAAAAGAAAATTCGTACAATGCAGATCAACTGCTTGGGATCATTTTAAAAAGTTTAAAGATGATAATGGAGGTGATAGAGCAAAGTGTAAACATTGTGGTCATGATTATAAGGCTGATTCACGATTGAATGGAACAACATCATTGAATACTCATTTAAAGAAGCATCCAAAAATACCACGTAAAGTTGATAATACACAAACACAATTGTGTTTATAAAAGGATGGGCAAATTAATGGTGGGGTGCTTTGAAAATTTGATCAAGAACTAGTTAGGACGGCTTTAGTTGAGATGGTAATTACAGAGAAATTACCTTTTAGCTTTGTTGAAAAGAAAGGCTTTAAGAAGTTTATGAGCATAGCCCAACCTCTATTTAATGTTCCTTCTCGTAGGGCAATTACAAGGGATTGTTTTCAAGTTTACAATGAAGAGAGGCTTAAACTAATGAAAAATTTCAGAGAAGTAAAACCAAAAATTTGCTTTACCACAGACACATGGACTTCACTACAAAGAATTAACTACATGTGTTTGACAGGTCATTTTATTGATAGAAATTGGGTGTTGCATAAAAGAATACTAAATTTTTGCCCTATATCTAGTCATAAGGGCGACGAAATGGCAAAAGTTATTGGTAATTGTTTGCTTGAATGGAAATTGGATAAGGTATTCATTGTTACTGTTGATAATGCTTCTTCGAATGATGTCACGGTCAAAGAATTGTCTAAACAACTAGATATGTGAAAAACGAATTCGATGAGTGGTAAGCATCTTCATGTGAGATGTATGGCTCACATACTTAATCTAATTGTGCAAGATGGTTTGAAGAAAATTGATATTTCTGTAAAATGTGTTAGACAAGCTGTGAGGTATGTGAGATCATCTCCGCAAAGGACCTTAAAGTTTAGGGAATGTTGTGCACATCAAGATGTAGAATGTAGCAAAACATTGTGTTTGGATATTTCTACTAGGTGGAATTTCACCTACTTGATGTTGGAAATAACGCAAAACTTTGAGAAGGCCTTTGACAAGCTTCATCTTTTTTATGATGGATTTTCTACTCATCTTTGTATGCATGTTTGTGAGGATGGGAATGTTGCAGGTCCATTTGTATGTGATGATTGGGTGAATATGAGAAACGTGATAAAGTTTCTTGAAAGATTTCACAAACTCTCCGAAAAAGTTTCAGGTTCACGTTATGTCACTTCCAATTGTCATTTTGAGGATATATGTGAGCTTGATAGTCATTTGAAAGCTTGTTTAGTTAGTGATTATACTAATTTGAGTAAGATGGCAGGGAGGATGAAAGAGAAGTTTAAAAAATATTGGGGTGAACCTGAAAAGATGAATAAAATAATATTCATTGCTTTTGTAATAGATCCTCATAACAAATTAGAGTATGTTGGTTTTGCACTTGAGAAAATGTTCGGGGAGGAACCAGGAAAGAAATTAACTGCCGAAGTGGATGCTTATTTGAATTCTTTGTTTGGGGAGTATAAAAAAAAAATATTCCAAAGGATGTTATCTTCAATCATCTTTATCTAAATCTACTTCATTTGATGACACATCTGATTCATCTAGTGGGAATGTGAGAACAAAATATGTGAGAACAAAGCAATTATTAAAAAGGCAAAAGGAAGACTCCGAAAGTGTAGGTGCTAAATCTGAGTTGGAAAGATATATTGGTGAAGGACAAGAGCCATTGTCTGATGATTCTAATGACTTTAAAATATTAGATTGGTGAAAAATTAATGCGCCTCGATTTCCTATTCTATCTGAGCTAGCTCGTGATGTATTAGCCATTCCAATTTCAAGTGTTGCATCAGAATGTGCATTTAGCATCGGTGGCCGCATTCTTGATTCATTTAGGAGTTCATTGACTCCTCGGTTGGTGCAAAGTCTTGTTTGTGTTCAAGATTGGTTTAGATGTGAGGGTACTCCTATTAATGTTGAAGAAGATTTGGAGTTTCTTGAGCAAATTGAACTTGGTAAGGTTTTGTGTTTTATGAGTGTTTTAGTAAAAATTAGTTTACTTTGTAAGTTTAAATGACACACTTTATCAACTTATATTTAGATATGGCAAAGAGCGAAAGAGAGACTTGCATAGTTGAAAGAGATACTAGCATTGTTGATGCATAGTTTGAACACGTGGTAAGTTTAAAGATTTGCTTGTTTTATGATATCCTTTATTCCTTTTGTTATTTATAATTAAAAATATTTTACTAACTTGTGATATTTTCTTTTTTTGTAGGTTCAACTATGCCTCGTGGTCCTAAAGCTAGATCGTCTATTTGGGAATATTTTGAGCTAGTTGAAGTAAATGAAGAAGCCCGCAAAGCAAAGTGCCTTCATTGTGGTCGAGTTTATAATTGTCATCCGAAGTATTATGACACTTTTGGCTTAGTGAAGCATATTAAGAAGTGTCTCATGCCTCATCCAGTGATTCGTATTTAAGACTTTAAGTATCCTTTTCTAGACTTACTTTGTGGCTTGTGGCTTGTGGCTTGTGATTAGTTTGCCACTGTTTTGTTGTTTGGTGATGGTATTTCTAGACTTGTTTTGGACTTTGGTAGCTGCGAGTTTTAGCTAAACTGTGTTTGATGAATTGTGTTTGCTTATCTTCTTATTTGAAGTAATTAATGCCACGTCTGAAATCTTTCAGTGGAACGTCTATCTATATTTAGTTATATAAATGGTATATCTCTTGGTTTGTATTTCCATTTTCTGTCGCATAGTGCATGCCAAAGAGATTAATCACTGTTACAACTTTCTGATTTTCATATGGAAATTGGAAGGGAAAAATTCTTTCTTTGCAATTTTGTTTAGCTATAACTGGACTGCTAGCCAGAGGCCGAACTAAAGATCCGTAGTTTACATCGGATATAAAAATCTTGAACCGTTAATAACCGAAAAACTAAACCGAAAATAACCGAACCGAACCTTGAAAAACCCGCACTGAACCGCAAATACTTTGATTTGATTTGGTTATTAATATTACAAAATCGAAAATCGATTAACCGAATCGTAACTTTCATAATAACCGACCGACGCCCACCCCTAGGAAGAAGAGCAAGGTGATATTCTTGAGGCTTGTCATTCTTTGCCATATGATGGGCCATTGACTTCATGGGCCCTTTCGTGAGCTCTTGTGGAAACACCTACATCTTGGTCGCGTTGGATTATGTGTCCAAATGGGTTGGGTCCGTCGCTTCACCCAATAATGAGGCGAGAAGTGTAGTGGCTTTCTTGAACAAGAATATTTTCACAAGGTTTGGTACTTCACGTGCAATTATAAGCGATAGGGGGTCACACTTTTGCAACAAGGCTTTTGACACTTAGCAAGTATGGTGTTACTCACAAAGTCACGACTCCCTATCACCCACAAGCTAGTGGGCAAGTGAATGTCTCCAACCGGGAGATAAAGAGTATCATGTCTAAAATGGTGAATGATAATCGGGCAGATTGGTCCAAGAAGCTTGATGATGCATTATGGGCTTATCGGACGGCTTACAAAATACCTATCGGAATGTAGCCATACCGGTTGGTGTTCGAAAATCTTTATCTCTAACTATAAGCACATAGTTAAGTGTGTTAGTACCAAATGAAGTATGATTAACTCTTCGAGAACGACTTGATTAGGCTTTTTTATTCATTACTACTACTATTATTATTACCTAAACACAAAAACAAACTCATTCCTTTAAGAAGCTTGTCAGGCCATCTATCGTTGGGACGAGTCACCCGGTTCATACAAAAACTACCTTTGGAAAGAACTATGGCGTTAAGAAAACCAAAGACTTATTATCTACAAAAGCATAAAAAGAAGCTACATAACAAAACCAGAACTAAATTGGGAAAATAAAGAAGCTAATGAACAAAAACTACTAAAGATAGATAACTACAAATAATAAAAGAAAGAGAATCAACAAATTATTACTGTCCAAATGTATCCAAAATGTGTCAGTGTATCAAATAAACTCCACCCCCCCCCCCCCCGAATAAAAGTAAGCATTGTCCCCAATGCTTAGAAATATAAGAGTGAAAGAAGAGATGGTGAAGAAAACTCCCTAAGGAACCTTGGATATCTCAGTGTCCCCAACAATATCATCTCCCTCAGGATCAACCAACTGTATCTCATCATCATGAAATCTAGGCCTGGCGGGAGTGGTGAACATCGCATGCACTGCCTCAGCAGTGTTGGCAGCAAGGTCTGGCTCCTCAGACTAGCCAGCTGATGCTAACGGTGCAGATGGTGCTGATAGATCTGGGACGGACTGGTGCGGGTTAAATAGCATATCAAAAGGTAGGTCCCCATCTGTAGCAAGTCTAGTCACCTCCTTTCTGAGCTTGTCCACTGATTTCTTACTTGCCTGGGACTTCCTCATCTTCTTCACTTCCTTTCCTAACTCCTAAATAACTGACTTGTGTTGCACCAAGGTGTCCATGATCGTCTTCTAGTTGTCCAGAATCTTCTTGAGCATCTCATCAATGTCAGAGGGGACTCGTGGTGCATGTATAGAGGACTCACTGCAATAGTACTAGATAAGTCAGACAACTTTGAAGTAGCTGTCTGCATCTAGTTGCTGAGACTCGCCAATGTCTGGGAGACTCACAGAGAAGATAGTGGAGCTGTGGGCATGGGCACTGGCCTCAGAGATAGAGCAGGAGCTACCCTGGGGGTTGTGGTAGGAGTTGAGGATGATGGCTGAGGCATAGCAGTGGCACTGGAAGAGGGCTCAGCAGAGGTGGATGGAAGGTTCGTTATCTCAGTACTACCACTGCTGGCTCATCAGACTGGCCTGTATTGGTATAAGGTTGGATTTTCTTCTTTGGGTTGGTCTCATCTATCAGTGAATACCAGTCAAATGGCTTCTTCGGCTTCACCTTGGTTTAAAAAGATCTCGGCTCTACCTTTGCATCGGTGAGGTACTCTGTGATAGTATTGGGATATGGATAGGCCGAGCTAGCCTGTCGTGCTATCATGGAAATGTTGGCCGACATCAGGCACCCACATTAATTGGGTACCCAGCCATGATGGAAGCCATATGAACTTCCCGAGGAATAGGTAGACGATTCTCATTCTGTCTTGGATCCAATCTGCTGGAAACAAAGGTCTGCCACCCCTTCACCTCAAAACTCAAAGTGCTCCAGCGGATGGGAACCCCATCTGTAATCCATGGTAGTGGTGGCCCCGGTGGTTCTAAGATCTCAGCCAACCAAGGTCGGACCTCTTCCTTCATTGCACATTTTTCCAGATACTCCGTTGGCTCCAAATCCTCAAATCCCAAGTACGCGTTTAGCATATGCTGATCAAACCTCACCTTGAGGTTGCGTACTTTGGTCACCTTCGTCCCCTTCTTTATGTGAGCAACATTAGCATAGAACTCTCGGATGAGGTATTCCTTGGCATCCTAAACTCTCTCAGTGAACCACAACCAACCCTTTCATGTTCTGAACTTCCTCAAGATCGTCGGGTTGTATGTCCCTGAGTCTTTCAATAGGAACTGTCTCTCAAAAGTCAAAGACCTCACTGGCCACCACATATGAAAATTAGTGAAGGCGGCCAAGCTGACAAACCTATCCTCCCAGACCTCCTTCTTCTTTGATCTCTCCACACATGTGGCTATATCATCTCCCCATCTACCATCATCGAGGATCACCTGTATAGTTTGTGCCTCTGTGACTGGGGTAGCTGATGGCACAGAAACCTAGCTAGCACTTTCCTCCCCCTCGGAGGTGCTGTGAGATGAAGACGGCTCATCCTTGATCTAGTATCTCCCTTGTGGCCTCGACTGTGTGGTTGTCTCCACATTTTTTGTAAGTCAAACTCATCCTTGTAGCATACTTCAAATCAATTTAAAACACAAATAATACCTAACTACAAAAGAAAAAGAACATGGGTTGCCTCCCAAGAAGCGTCTGATTTTACGTCGCGGCAGGACGCAGAATACCCTCAAGTGAAGTGAATGACCGCCACCACGTGACTATATCCAACCTTGCCCAAGTAATGCTTCACTCGGTGACCATTGACTCGGAATACTTCATTATTTTTGTTCTGCAAGTCTAATGCACCAAAAGGTGTCACACCAACAATTTCAAATGGACCACTCCACTTGGATTTTAGCTTCCCGGAAAATATTCTCAACCTTGAGTTAAACAACAATAAAAGATCGCCCACCTTGAACTCTTTGGTCCAAATATAGTTGTAATGAAGATATTTCATCTTTTCTTTGTAGAAGGACGAACTCGCATAAGCATGGTACCGGAACTCATTCAATTCATTCAAATGTGCAACCCTCAAGTTAGCAGCTACATCCCAATCAAGATTCAACTTCTTTAGATCCCACATTGCCTTGTTCTCTAGTTCCACCGAAAGATGACAAGCTTTTCCGAACACTAACCGGTATGGCGACATTCCGATAGGTATTTTGTAAGCCGTCCGATAAGCCCATAATGCATCATCAAGCTTCTTGGATCAATCCGTCTAATTAGCATTCATCGTTTTAGACAAGATACTCTTTGTCTCCCGGTTGGAGACTTCCACTTTCCCACTAGCTTGTGGATGATAGGGAGTCGTGATTTTGTGAGTAATACCATACTTGCTAAGTAAATTGTCAAAAGCCTTGTTGAAAAAGTGTGACCCCCCCCCACCCCTCCCCATAGCTTATAATTGCACGTGGAGTACCAAACCTACTGAAAATATTCTTCTTCAAGAAATTCACTACACTTCTCGCCTCATTGTTGGGTAAAGCAACATACTCAACCCATTTGGACACATAATCCACCTCGGCCAAGATGTAGGTGTTTTCACAAGAGCTCACAAAAGGTCCCATTAAGTCAATGCCCCACACATAAAAAATATCAATCCCCAAAATGGTTGTGAGAGGCATTTCATTTTTCTTTGAGATTCCACCAGCCCGTTGACATTCATCATATCTTTTCAGTAACTTACTAGCATTCTTGTAAAGAGTGGGCCAATAGAAACCACAACTAATCACTTTGGCCGTCATTCTTGCTCCACCATGATGATCAGCATATGGCGAAGAATGACAAGCCTCAAGAATGTCACCTTGCTCTTCTTCCGTTATACACCTCCTAATCACTCTATCCGTACAAATCTGAAAAAGGTATGGTTCATCCCAATAATAATATTGACAATCTGTTTTAAGCTTCTTCCTTTGGCTTGAAGAGAACACATCCGGAATAATTCCACACAAAACAAATATGCTAAATCCGCGAACCATGTCACCTCTTTCATTGAAATTGCCAAAAGTTGCTCATCAGGGAAGGAGTCATTGATTTCAAGGCCATCATATGGCCTCCCCTCCTCCTCCAAATGAGACAAGTGGTCCGCCAGTTGGTTTTCACTACCTTTCTATCTTGGATGTCAATATCAAATTCTTGTAACAAGAGCACCCATATTATCAATCGAGCTTTGGAGTCCCTTTTTCTCATAAGATAACAAAGCGCCGCGTGATCTATGTGGACAATAATGTTTGCACCCATCAAGTACGGGCGGAACTTCTCAATTGCAAACATAATAGAAAGAAGCTCTTTATCCGTAATAGTATGGTTGACTTGGGCACTATTCATACTCTTACTAGCATAGTAGACCGTATGGCAAATCTTTTTGATACGTTGCCCCAAAACAACCCCAACCGATACGTCACTTGCATCACTCATGTGTTCAAAAGGCACACTCCAATTTGGAGTTGTGATGATGGGAGTAGTTGTCAACTTGAGCGTCAACAATTCCAAAGCTCTCATGCAATCATCATTGAAATTAAACTTGGCATCCTTCACAAGAAGCTTGTAAAAACCCGCATGGCTTAAGAAACACCGCACACCTTTCACTGAAGTTGGGGGTGGAAGCTTAGAAATTACCTCAATCTTTGCCTTGTCAACTTCAATTTTATTCCTTGAGATTTTTTGGCTAAGGACAATACCTTCCTCGACCATGAAATGGCATTTCTCCCGATTGAGCACCAAATTGGTTTCTTCACATCTAACCAACACTTTATCCAAATTTGCAAGACAATATTCAAAAGAATCCCTAACCACCGAGAAGTCATCCATGAAAACTTCAAAGGTAGTCCTCCACCATGTCCATGAAAATAGCCATCATACACCTTTGAAAAGTCGCTGGTGCATTTCACAAACCAAATGGCATCCGCTTGAAAGAAAAAGTACCATAGGGAAATATAAAGGTTGTTTTCTATTGATCTTCCGGAGCAATGAGAATTTGGTTGTAGCCCGAGTACCCATCAAGAAAATAATAGAAATCACGTCCAGCCAATCTATCGAGCATTTTATCTAAGAAAGGAAGTGGAAAGTGATCCTTCCTTGTGACTTTGTTGAGCTTGCGATAATCCATAAACACCCTCCAACCAGTCACCATTCTTGTAGGAATCAATTCATTCTTGTCATTGGTGTCCACCGTCATGCCCCCCTTCTTTGGGACACATTGAACCGGAGAAGTCCATAAGCTATCGGAGATGGGGTATACAACCCCGGCATTCAACCACTTGATAAGCTACTTCTTGACAACTTCTTGCATATCCTCATTAAGTCTTCTTTGATGTTCAATAGATGGTTTTGCGTCATCCTTCAAATTGAAAATCCGCCAAGGTCCACCCAAAAGCCTCTTTCTATTTTGTAGCACCGCCAATGTAGAATCTACCTGCACGTTAGTCAAACAAGAGGAACGAATAACCAGTAAAGTAGAACAAGGGCCAAGAAATTCATACCGAAGATGTGGAGGCAATGGCTTCGACTCCAAGGTAGGTGGATCTTCAATAGAAGGCTTTGTAGGAGGAGTCTTCGTATTTTCAAGATTCAAGGATAATTTTTGGGGTGTATAGTTGTGCGACCCCATTCTTTGCAAAGAGTTCACACATTCCATGAAGCCATCCATCTCATCATCATCAAAGTTGATCAAGACGGCCTCCAACATATCACCAACATTGATTGTAGCACTTGTATCATCAACAATGACATCAGTCACCAAGTCCACAAAAGAACGCACCTCATTTCTATTTGATTGCCGCATGGACTTACACGCATGGAATACCACTTTTTCATCAACAACCCGGAAAGTGAGTTCTCCGACTTTAACATCACAAAGAGCCTTACCCGTAGCAAGGAAAGGTCTCCTAAGAATAATTGGCACCTCATAATCAACCTCACAATCTATAATGACAAAATCCGTTGAAAGAATAAATTTATCAACCCAGACCAAAACATTTTCAATCACACCCAACGGTCTTTTCATGGTACGATCGGCCATTTGTAAACTCGTAGAGGTGGGTCTTAGTTTCCCAATTCCCAAAGTTTTAAAACCGAATAGGGCATCAAATTGATACTTTCCCCAAGATCACAAACTGCTTTAGCAAACTCGGCACTTCCAATTGCATAAGGAATCGTGAAAGCACCGGGATCCTCCAACTTAGAAGCCATTGAATGAACAATTGCACTCACTTGATGAGTGACTTTGATGGTCTCAAAATTCATTTACCTCTTCTTTGTCACAAGATCATTTATAAACTTTGCATAACCGGGCATTTGTTCCAAAGTTTCGACCAATTGCACATTGATTGAGAGACTTTTCATCATTTGAATGAACTTCTTGAATTGATTCTCACCATTTTGCTTAGCGAGTCTTTGAGGGTATGAAGGTGGATGCTTAGGCAATGGTGCCTTAGCCCTTTGTACTACCGGCTCCGGTATGTCAATAATGAGTTGTATGAGGCAAGTTGGGCATCCTAATTGACATTCTTCTCCATCATTTACTTGAACATATTTTCAATACGTACCATCTTATTGTTTGAACAACTTAAACCATGGTAAGGATAAAGAGGTGGGTTCTCGGTTGTTGATACATTGGGGGCCTTTGAAAACCCGACCTCCGGTTGCCTTGATTGTTACTACATCCACCTTGATTGTTGCCTCCCCAATTTTCTTGGTTGTTTCCACTCCAATTTCCTTGATTGTTGTTGTTATGCCAATTCCCTTGATTATTAGAATTCCAATTTCCATGATTGTTTTGTGGTCGCCATTGTTGTTAGTTTGGGCCTTGGAAGTTGTTTATTTGCCTTTAAAAATTGTTCGCATATTGCACTTCCTCCTCTTGTTCATTATAAGAATCATCTTGCTCAAAACCACCATCATCTTGCACATAGTTCTCCACTCAGTTTGCACTTGTGGACCCTTGGTCCTACTCTTGTTCACCATTATATTCACTCCCTCTATAGCATTAACTTGCTTAGGAGCTTGCACTTGATTTAGTTGGGCCTTTTCTAGTTGAGTCATAGTAGTGATCAATTCGGCAATGGCTTGCCCATGGTCTTGCAATTTTTTGTGGAGGTGAATCATATTCGGATCACCTTGTGGAACATTGGTTCGGGATTGCCAATCCGATGACGTTTCCGCCATCTAATCCAAGATTTCACACGCCTCTGTATAAAGCATAGTCATAAAGTTTCCATCAGCTAGTTGATTCACTATATATTGGTTGGTTGTGTTAATCCCACGATAGAAGGTTTGTTGAATCATGTTTTCCGTCATATTGTTATTGGGACATTCCTTAACCATTGTTCTATAGCGCTCCCATATTTCGTGTAGTGGGTCATTCGGCTCTTGCTTGAATGCCAAGATCTCATCTCAAAGTGTAGCCATGTGCCCGGGAGAGAAACACTTAGCAATGAACTTTTCCGCCAACTCATCCCAAGTGTGAATTGAATGGTTCGGCAATCGTTCCAATCAATCTAAAGCTTTCCCCCGTAGAGAGAAGGGAAAAAGCCTTAGCCTCAATGCATTCTCGGAAATATTAGTTTTCTTGCTCCCCCAACATGTATCCACAAAGCTTTTCAAATGTTTATAAGCATTTTGAGTTGGAGCACCGGTAAAAAAAACCCGTTGCTCAAGCAAAGTGAGCATCACATTGGTGATTTGGAAGTTGCACGCCCTAATATGGAGAGGGACTATTGCACTAGCATAGCCTTCGTTGGGCAATATCCGGTGTGGAGCCGCTCGTGGTGGAGGTGGGGGTGGAACGGGCACATTATCATGAGGTACTTGGCCTCTCCTATTGGCTTATGTCCTCGCCATCCAATTCCCTTTAAGGCACATTTTTGAGCTCATTGTTCGCCATGGTTGTACCTAGAATTTCTTAAACAAATTAGTAACACGGACGAAAAAGAATATATTCCAAAAACACACTCAAATATATAGCAAACACCGTTTTAACTCCCCGAAAACGGCGCCAAAAATTGATCCACGTTTAATCCGCACTCAATAGTGAGTGGAAACGGTCGTTGGAAGAATAGTACCCAACAAAAGTAGGGGTCAATCTTTATAAGAAGTTTAATATGGGTGTTAAGGTATACACTTGATGAGAGAAAATGAAATAACTAAATTGCGCTTCCAAACAAAGGATTTTGTTTTCTACTTCTAAATTATCACTAATAATTATAAACTAAGGAGAAGAAACAAGAAAGTGAATGATTGTTTTTGTTGTTTTTACCAAATGGTTAAAAGGCCTAGGGATGTGACCTTCACCTAGGTGTTCACCTAATGGGTTAAGTACGTTAATACTTATTTTATTGATCGGGGTGTTTTATAGCTCTCAACTCTAAGTTACCCACTCATTACCTCTCGGTCATAGAGTGATTTTACCCAATTTGGCTTTCTCAAGTTCAAATGGGTATCATGCTAAATAGTTGATATGACCTTCAGTCCTTCACCTTGGTCTTGCAGGGACTTGGATTCTGCAGCCACAATTTGATCTGCGGCTGCAAGTCAACCTCTGCAGCCGCACAATTCTTGTGCGGTCCGTACTTCAGGCAAGGCTTTAAATCTTGGTAATTTGCACATTCTCTGAACTTTTGAATTCTTGTCAATGCGGACCATGTTTCTGCGGCAGCATAATTCATGTGCGGTCTGCACTTCTGCTTAAAGTCTGCTGAACTTCTTCACCAATTCTGCGGCCGCAAAGGGAATTCTGCGGTCCGCAATTGCTTCTGCAGCCGTAGAAATACCTCTGTGGACTGCACCCGTTCCATCTGGAACCTCGACACGACCTCTTTGAGCATCTCGTTGTCTCTTTTGTTTAACCTTGAAAAGGTCCGACTTTCTGGTCTAGACCTTGATGGCCCCGGCATGGGCCTTCACGAAAGCATCTACAAGTATAGAAAATGAGTCAATGGAATTTAGAGGTAAGTTGTGATACCATATCATTGCTCCTTTGGACAAAGTCTCCCCAAACTTTTTCAGTAACACTGATTCGATTTCATCATCTTCCAAGTCGTTTTTGATTGCGCATGTATAGGAGGTCACATGTTCGTTTGGATCCATAGTTCCATTATATTTTGGGATATCGGGCATACGAAACCTCATTGGGATCGGCTTCAGTGCCGCGTTCGGAGGAAAAGGCTTCTGGATAAATTTTTTGGAATCCGGCCCTTTCAATATCGGGGGTGCTCCCGGGATTTGATCGACCCTGGAATTGTATGTTTCTACCTTTTTGTCACTGGCCTCAATCTTCTTCTCGCCTGACTCCACCCGCTTCGTTAATGCTTCAAGCATTCTCATTATTTCGGGATTGACCCCGGGCTCAGCTTCACCCGGTCTCTCGGTGATCTATTTGTTTCTTCGGGTGTTTTCCGGGATTGTTCGGGCTCAACCCTATTGGGGGCATGGTTTTGATTCTGTAGCTGTGCTATCGCGGCCTATTGAGCATGCAACATTTCGAAGATTAACCGTAGGCTTACCCCATCGCCTTCGCCTTCGGGCGCTTCTCGAGTTGTTGGTCGGGGTCACCCGCGAACGCTGTTTTTGGGATCAGTTGGCAGATTTACGTCGACGACCACCTTTGAATTAGCATCGACCGGATCGGCAACTGGGACTCCGTTGGGATCAGCTAGAGACACCTCGTTGCTGGGCACCAGATTATTATTTTCGCCATAATGGCCATATTTAGCGTCAATGTTCAAGTGGGCAGACTGAGAATTTGACATTTTTAAGCTGACCTGAAATTAAGATATTAAAGAACAAGTGTAAAATAGAGTGTGTTATGGAGATTTGTATCAAATCACCACTATTATCCTTAGTCCCACGGTGGGCGCCAAACTGTTTACCCTAAAATCGAATAACACTTACATTTGTACGATGTTTTAAGGACATGTGAATTGATTCAACACAAATAATCAAGAATACTAGATATACAAGTTTAAGATAAAATGAATGCTCAAACCAATAGTAATATTACGGCCTAGCTCGAGTCTAGATTGAAAAGTAGTTTTGCCTTCAATCGGACCCTTGGTTCGAACCCAAATCGGAGGAAGAACAAATAGTTAAGTAAGAGGTTCTACAATTGCTAGAAAGCAAAGAAATGAGTTTGTATTGCCTTGATTTGTGTGTTACAATATATCTATCAAAAGAAAGAACCTCCCCTTTATATAGTATGAGAGTTTCATCCTTAGTACAAGTTTAAAAAGGTAAAAAATCTTCCTTTCCCATTAGTTACTGATCTGTAACCGACATCGAGCGAGATCTGTATCGTGATATCCGGTCAGGTACGAATATCACGGCCCTTTATCCATCATGTGCAACTATTTACCGTGTTTTCCAAGGTTTTAGAACTCGTTATGGGTCCGGGGGGTGTTGCTTTATCATGCCCGGTGATGAACACATCGTTCTTCTTTCGTGGGTCTCGATACAAAAGATTCCCGGCTTCGATTTCAGTCTCACGCGCCCGTACCCTTCTTCTTCTGTTTTGTTCATCGGGAAATCAGGGTATGCTCTATCCCGATTTTACCGTATACAAGTTTACTATGGAAATTTTAGCTTTTTTCATCGTAAAAAATTAGCTTTATTTTTAAGGTTAGAATTGAAAACCTCTAGTTAATGGAGAATAAACTTCGTTCCATTTTATCACATCCTTATGTGATACTTATCCTTTAAGTCGTAGCCAGCTGAATTTAGGAGCGCTTTTTTTTTTTTTTTTTTTTTTAAAACAACTTACTCAGTACGGAAATACATATGGGGTAGGGAAACTCCGAGCATTCCACCGTACACATTAGAGAACAAGAGATTTTGCAAAGTTTATGGTTTTTCAAAGGAGAGGGAGGGGATACTGTACTAGAGAGAAATTGTCTTGGTTGGCATAGATGAAAATTTGATCATTTAGCTCTTATTGTTTGATACAATTAGAAAATTAAGTAAAGGAGATCCAGTTCTGTTTGAATATTTTATTTTAGTTTTATCATCTGAAAGTCACTAATCTGACTCAGGGGCGAAGCTACATTATCCGAAGAGTGATCAATTGACTATCCTTCGCTGAAAAATTACGTTGTGTATATAAATAAAATATTAGATTTTAGATATGTATAATATATACTAAAGATTTTTTGTCCGAAAATATTTTTTACTTATTTCAAATTTGAATATCCTTGCAAAAAATTTTGACTTTGCCACGAGTCTAACTACTAGATTCACGTTGCATAAAGCTATTTAATTAAGGGTTAACTGCTCCCTATTAAAAAAATACTTAAAAAATTAAAAAATTTGAACCCGAAAAATCAAGTTAAAAATCTAAAAATCTCACCAATCCCGTCACATTCTTTAATGCTAATTAATTCTTCTTGAATTACTAAAATAGAAGGGTAGCCGGCTCTGCTATTTGCATGTCGTCAAAAGATGTAGGAAAGGAGTAGACAAAAAAGAACAACTTATTGATTTTGACAGATTAAGTTATGGATTTGGCTAAGTAACATGATGGAAGTATATCAAACTTAGGGGCGGAGGCAAGTTTAAAAAACGGTATCACGCGACATCTTTTAGTCGAATTCTTTTACTAAATATATATATTAATATTGTGAGAAAACGGATAAGCAGGCGTGTTGGTTATGTGTTTAATTTTGCTCTAAGAGGTCAGAGGTTCCTTAGAACCTTTTCTTAAGACTCAACAAAACCAATAGACCAAGAATATTTTTTGTCTAAAACTATGATAATTAAAATTATTATTCTCATTCTTCTATGAATTTTGACACCTCCTTGTTACATAATTCCTGCGTACCCCCATTCAAACTTACAAGTAAACATATTAAAATGGCTTTTCGACACGGACATTCAGGTAAATAATCTCGTTGAGGGGTAAAAGTTGGCTTTTATTCTTAAATAATTCGGACACACGAAAAATTATGCTCATTTCACGTTCGAGCTCTGTTAAGGAAGGAACAAATATGAGACGATTTGTTAACATAAGATGATAAGATTATAACGATTGCTTAATCTATATATTACCTTAACAATGTTCTTGTCATAATTATTTGACTTTCTAACGAGTATGTAAGAAATAACACCCAAACACCACCACTATATCACTACTAGAAATCCGATAAAAATCGATCAAAAATACCGACCAACGTTGGTCGGTAATGACCAAAAATCGACCAAAACGCGATCATTTACGTGTGGACGGTATTTTTGTGGTCGGAAAGGAATACCGACCAAAGTTGGTCGAAAATTACCGACCAACTTTGGTCGGTCAATTAAATTCAAAAAAAAATAAAAGTTGGTCGGTTTTTTCCGACCAAAGTTGGTCGGTATTTTAATTATGTAATAAAAAGATTCACCATCTGGGAATCGAACCGGGGTCTGTACTGTGGCAGGATACTATTCTACCACTAGACCATTGGTACATTTTATTTTAAGATTGTCTTTTATTTGATTTATACTCTTTAATTGTATTTTCGCACGAAAATAACTGACCAAAGTTGGTCGATTTTTGTAAATGACCCGCCGAATTAACCGACCAATTTTGGTCGGTTTTTTTAATATTAATTTTTATTTATTTTAATTAAAAAACCGATCAAAGTTGGTCGGTTTCTTGAAACATAAATTTTGCGGGACTCAAAAATAGTTTCCCGCATTTTTGCGCCAAAGAAAACCGACCAAAGTTGATCGGTTTCGTAAAAAAAAAATTAAAAAAAATATTTTGAAAAACCGACCAATTTTGGTCGGTTTTTTGACCGATCAAAGTTGGTCGATCGACCTTGATCGGTTTTTGCCGAATTTTTTAGTAGTGTATATATTTGAATTTTAATTGTGGATCCCAACTCCGATGTCATGGAAAATGTAAGCACAAGATTTACATGAAATCGCTTACCTCATCTGTTTTACCTAATTACTAATTATCAACCTCCATTCTACTTCATTTCCTGAGATTTTCTCTGTGCTTTCGTTTTGTTATTTATTTTTCTTTTTCCAAAAGAGAACTAATCCTTTGTTCTTAAGGTTCTTTAAGTTTATTGTGGGTTGACTCATTAAATTATATATGTCCCACTTCTCTTATTGATTTAATACGTTTTCCGTTGTTAAAATTTATATGTGTGTATTTGTGAAAATTTTAAATAATTTTTTTTTCAAAAAGTTATCATTCATAGTATTGATATTGCTTTTTTCATCTATTTTTCTGGTTCTTAGGTTGTTGGTACTATCTTTCTAGCCTCTGTTGTTATTATTATTCTATTGTGTCTTTTCGTATTCTTGAGCCGAGAGTCTATCGAAAAAAATATTTTTATTCCACCAGAGTAGGAGTAAGGTCTACATTAACTCCCTCCCCTCTTCAGATCCCACTTGTGAAATTATATATGCTTGGTTATTGTTGTATCATTTCTAGTAAAAAAAAAAAAAAACTTTTTTAACTTCTAAACATATATATTAAAAACTTTCTGGGACGAGTGAATAGCCATTTTGTTTTGACTAGCGATTGCAATGAGAAAAAGGGAAGTTGGAGAAGATTCGTTTAAAAGACAAAAGTTACGCCATTTTCCGTATTAAAGACAAGAGAAATACTCCTACAAAGTTTGTGACCGCTAATCCTTAAGTCAGCCCTGACTCAGACATATTATATATATGATGTCTCTTTTATCATATCACGCCGTCTCCAAAAAAGTCATGAATATTTCTGTCACTTGAGCAGTTTTCACACATATTTTTCTAGAATGAGCAGAAAAAGAAGTGTTATTTTGTGGGACTTTGCCAAATATATATAATCATGGGCTTACGTAGTACTTACCGAATTAGTAAAGGATGATTTGGTTTACGTGAAAATTATGATGCAATCATTATTAACTCAATGAATAATGCATATCGAGAATAATAAAACGTAGATTCCAGTGTAAAAGATGTGAGGTAATAATTACAACCTCAAAAATATGTTGTTACATTTGGACCCTTATGTTTTTTTTATTTTGTCTATAGGATGGATGCTGCTGAAGATATCTATCCAGTGATTTTCGTATTTGCAATAATTGATGATTTTTGTTCCTCTAGATATATACTAGCAATACCATCTGCTTACCCATAAAGAAAGCCTATGAGTTATGACCAATGAATCACATTCCTACAAATATGTTTTGTTTCGAAAAGCACAGAACCTATAGCACAGTGCACATTTCTCGTATTACAGTTAGAATCAAAACTCATTGATAAAATACAACATTTACGCATCGACCTGGCAGCGAAATCCCTGTTACACCTCACGTTCACGAAAAATCTTTTACATACTCAACATTTCAAAAGTGTATTTAAGACACATCACTTTTGTGCTTGACCAATTTTTCAGATAACGTGAAAGTCACGCCCTGATAGGATCGTGACACGTGTCATTGACTTTAAAAGGGAAAAACAATATTAGAAATTACAATTAAAACTATCTTCTTCATCTTCCCATTTTCTATCTTAAGCAACATTGTTGCTTCTATCATAGTTGTTTGTGAGAAAGTTTTCAACAACATCAAAATTCAACCACACTATCTAAACAACTAGTCGAAAATAATCGAGCAACAAATTGAATTCAACAACTCAATAATCAACAAGACCCAATTGAATTTTCAAGCTTTTTTTTATCCTCAACAATGGTGGATTCTAGATTTTTTCACCAAACCTTCAATACTACTGTTAAAGCTTTTAAATCTATCAGAAATAAATGGTTTTCACAAAATTTGGAAAATAAACTAACAAAAATCGCTCAATTTTAGATCTTAAATTTTATATTCTTTCAAAAATTCTATTTGGGGAAGAAGATAAGGGGAAGAGCGGTCTGAGGAAGAAGACCTGAGGGAGGGGGAGGGGTTCCTGTGGGGAGAGAAGACAAAAAATGGAATTTTTATGGGTTTCACGCGCTTTTTTTGTGCGTAAATACTCAAGTGCTATCTGGTCAAAAGTAGTGTGTCTTAGACACACTTTTGAAAGGTTGAGTGTGTAAAAAGTTTTCCGTGAAAGAGACGTATGTAACGAAAATTTCGCTGCAAGGTTGATGCGTAAACTATGTATTTTGACAAACTAATTACTAAGCTTCACACCTTATATCAACTTGATAATCTGCAGTACTGTAATTGCATTATAAATAAAAACGACTATATATGTTCTCGATATGCTGATCATTTTACGGCATGTACAAGTCGAAGACACCAAAATCATGAATTAAAATTTTTCTCGTCTATGCATTCAAATAAATAAACACGAGTGAGCTATCCGACGAAATAATAGAATGGCAAAATAATCCTAACTCGTGAAGACAAATAAGGGCATAAATCAATTACCACTATATAGAGTATTAACTGTGCGCCTTCAGTAAACACGCCAAAAATTATTGTGCAATTTATACACATTTTAATATGATCTTCATGTTTATACATAATTACATGACATAACAAGAAGAAAACTAAACTATTTTTTTCTCTTCACCGCAATCTTGATGGTATTGTACGTGATGGGGAAGACTCAACCGATGAGCAACTTCCCAATTCAATTGGTCCAAAAAATAAATCAGACAAGTAATGCCCTACATCCTGGTAGAAAAATCTGATCACGTGATTCGAATGTCTTTCTCTTGCCATCATCAATTTATGTGTATTGTAAAATTCTCGATATACTGGAAGTATTTTTCTCGCAATTGACACTTTTAAATTATCGTGGAGTTTACTATTTGGTACGACACACACAGATTGCTTCCGGTGAGCTTGCTCGAACGACGAATTAAATTTCTTGAAAATCTCCTTCACTTGTTGGGGAGCCATTGATGCATTTGGCTCTTGGGGGAGAGATTCAATAACGTGGCTCCATCCTAGCCGTTCATAGTTTGATGCGAACTGTTTGATTTTTCCCTCCTGTTTTGATATCCAATTTTCACCTAGCAAGTACTTGAGATTCGATGAACAGACTTTTACGACGACGTATTGGAGATTGTTGGCTAAGAAGAGGTACGCGAGGGATACATCCTTGTAGTGTTTCGCTTTGCCATCGAGTTTACAGAGAAGAATGAGAATCAACCAAGCAAATCGGAGTGAGATCGCCGGTGCCGGAGACTCATCAGAATCCGCAATGCCGAAAAATGATTCAGGCAACGAACCTTTTGCCGGAGGAGGAGCTTCGGCGAGGATGTCGGAGAGTATGTTGCTGTAATCGGCAAGTAGAATGATGTAATTCATTGCGTCAATGGTGAGAGGATGGATTCCACCGCCGGCAGCCGACGTCTTTGAGGATTCCTTTTGTAGAGCAGTTTCAAACTCAGCCAACACCGTACTTATAGACTCGCCAAGCTTGACGAGTGACGTCAACGCCTGAGATCGGATAACGGATTCTGAATCGAAGGAAAATATAGCTTCAATCTCCGGCCAGTGTTCGGCAATGGCGGTATACATATCGAGCAGACGGAACACTTTTTCAGGCGATTTCTTGCTGTTTTTCGCCACATTTTCCGGGAAACTAAACAGAGTCATGGCTCCATCTTTTGAAATTTCAGTAAAACACGATTCTCTTATTGCATCGTTAGATGTAAAGACGTGATCGCAGAGAATTCTCTCTCCGTTGAATAACGTTTTCATAGCTACATCTACGGCGTTAAGCCAATCCTTGATTTTCAGATCCACAACTTCCCAATCCATTTTACGAACCTGCGAAAAACTCAATTTCTCAACTCCGAGTCTATAAATGCCTTCGTCAACGATCGATTTACGTATAACTTTGTAAATCTTCAAGCACTCTTTCGCATAGCCAGAAGAGATCATGCATTCCGCTATCAATCTCAAATCCGACATTACAACAATAGAAAAATCCTCAACTTCAGAAATAGACTCACCGCCAATTACACGATCATCGTCATCCTCAACGTCGAATTCAGAAATACTCGAAACAGTCGAAGTACGGGAAGAGACAGTGGAAATGGATTCAGGATCCAAATGAGCTCTGTTTATTGAAAGAATCTGGTAAAACTCCTTTTGAAGTCTTTTCATTGCAATTTGCATTAGAGATTGAGCACGAACGAGCTTATCGGATCTCGAATTTTCAGTAGAGTGAAAGTGCATAGCCTTCTGTAGATTATGCACACACTTGATAAAATCCTTGGCTTCTCTTCTATTCTCATAGAACAGAGAAGTCACCTTAGCAAAGGTGGTGGTGTCTGGGTCCCACTTCATGATCATCGGCTCCGCCATCTCCAGAGTTCGATCAATCACCGCTTCTGAAAAACTCGGCCGAGAAGGCGAAAATCCGAAACGCGAAGGGGAAGAGAATTGGGAAGTAGATGGAGAAGTACTATCAGTTGTTGAATGTTTAGTTGAAAACCAATTAAGAGTTCTCATTCCTTTTCTCGGCATCGTCTTCGGTTAACAGAAATTATTTTGAGTATTTTGATATGGTTTTTGGTTGAAGAAAAAAAAGTACAGTTATGTGATTGAAGCTTTGATATGGATTTTCATGGCGGTTGAGGGGATATATATAGAGAGAAAAGTAAGGCGCGTAGTGGGTAATGGACTTTTAGGAGTATGTGAGTCAGTTTTATTAAAAGGTTTTATTCACACACGTTTTATTACTTGAATAACAAGGAGTTTGAATTATTCATAATCACAGTTATAGTTTTTCTGTTGCTTATTATGAGTTATGTCCCAATTCATTGTATTTAAGTTTAACAAATTGGAAATTTATACTTTGACATTATATTTTCTATTCACCTATGTGAGATGAAAGAAATCCGTGTGAGATATATGTACACACGTGTCATTTATTAGAGTATTGATATTGCACATGATCAAATTAAAGATTAAATAAATATTTAAAAGTCAAAGAAATATATAGAATGGTTTACTCGGGAATTGATAACATGGCTTGATATTCAATTTCATATTTTCATATCGTTAACGCATTGATATTTAAAATAGTTTTTACTCGTGACATAAAATAAGCTTGCCTTTGGCAATAAATTTTTAAATTTATTCTGAAAAATTTGATTTGTGTGAAGTTGGTTTGAAGATGAAAATGTGTTTGGACATCTATTTTGGGTTTTGGGTGAAGTTTGGTTTTGGAAAAATATGAAACATGACTTATACCTACAAGTTCTAAAAACTATCACAAATACCCAACAATACCATTATCAATAACATTCATTATGTTATCGCAAACCATAGTCCTGAACATAAATAAATTTGATACAGAATTATCACTTTTATAATGAACTACATGATACACTATCAGATGACCGAGAAGACGAAGCAACATCGTTACAAAATAATAAATGGTGGGCTCTTTTATAAAATACAAAAGTTTGGGGCAATTTTTAAAAATTATAATAGTGATATTTTGGCCTAAAACCAGCTATTGAGATGGTTTTGGGATTTGGGATTTGGCTAAAATGTTGGCAAAATCTATGGCCAAACATGTGTTTGCCAAATAAAACCCAAGTTTATTTTGGTAAAATCTATGGTCAAACGGGTCCTAAGTTTCCTTACTTATTCATATAGGTAGATGACACAGTATAGTCATTCTCAAAATAATTAAAAAAAATATATATTTTTTGTATATTTTTTGTGTTTATATACATTTCTACATGTTATGTATAAAAATTATATAAATCTTATACATTTTCCCCCTATTGGATGTAAATAATTTCGACGCGGGCTAAAAGTGATCTTTGCCCTACTTATATTCGTTCCGAAATATTTATCTTTTATTTTATTACATCACAAGAGTCGAGACACAAACGAAGTAAATTCCCGCTATCATCTGTAAATGTCTTCTTTTTCCATCTTTCTATATGAGAAAAGTTGCTCTCAGCTCTAAGACTATTTTTTTCTATAGTTTCTGAATTTCTAAAAATATATTATTTAGTGAAGGGAATTAATGTACATAGGTTTTATTCTCTAAAACAAAGTTAGTCAAGTTGACTTTTGATAAATGTACCAATCAAGTTGGAGCTTAATAAAAAAGAATTCCCAACTTATATAAGCTTTTAACCAAGCTATTTAGTACTATATTTTAGTAATATTACTTTGTTAAGAATAAGGATAAAATAAGGAAAAAGTTAACAAAGTTGATAACAGATAGTATTAAGTAAGACTAATTATTGAAAACTACAAACGAATGATATAACAAATCATATACGAGGGTGTTGGGGCGTTGTAGGACAGGAATATTTCTTCACTCTTATTTGTCTTTTTTAAAATATGATGAAAAAAGTAAATAGCAACTTCCGTTTTCGACGTAAGCCGTTGTCTAAGAAAAAAACAAAGTTAGAACTAAGGCATGACGAAAACATGCTTAGCATATAGTATCATTAGGAGAACACATCTTTTTTGACTATCAACTTTACGAGTAATATCTCATTTCTATTTGTTTCTCTTTTTTTTTCTTTTTGTCATTATATTTTTAAATATAAGAAACGCAAATGGAGAAGGGAAGACCGAGAGGGCCGGCGGGGGGGGGGGGGGGGAGGGAGGGAGGTGTAGAAAGGGAAGAGAGAATGATTAAGTTTTTTTTTATAACGAAACAATTAACTATATTTCATTAGTCTTATGTTCAAAGGAGTGAGTAACATCATTTACAATCAGAAGAATGATTATTGTTACTTAGTGGTTATTTTGCATGAATTCTCAAGGACTGCACGGCTTTCGAATGTATCATATTAAGATTAAAATTTTGTTTCTTTATCTACTCAGCATTTTTTTGATATTTTTTTGAAGTGAAATTTGCCTGGAATGTTATATTAGTTATGTCAATTTGGAATATTGTAACTTAGGGGTGTTCGTCGGTCGGTACGGTACGATAATTAGACATTTCAATTCGATATTTTCGGTATTCGATTTCTTAAAATGCAATACCAATACCGTACCTAATTAAATTCAGTATGGTTCGGTTTTTCTCCTTTCGGTTTCGGTTTATTCGGTTTGGTAATTTCGATTTATTCGGTTTGAAAACTAACTAGTGCATAGAGTTATAGACTGTAATATTATAAATTAAAGTACTCAAAAGTACAAAATTAAAAATATTTGTTGACAAAAGTTTTGTCCAAAACTAACAAATATCAACCCAGAGAGAGAAAACTATACATAAAAGAATAAATTTGATCATTAGAAAGCTGATGCTGAAGCCTTAGTTTGCGATGGTGATGACAATGATGATGATGATGACGACGATGATAGCAAGGGCGGGTCTGACGAAGGGGAGCCCAGTGGAGAAGAGACCGCTCTTGATGATAACTCAGAAGCTTAGCCCTTGGCTTCTATGTCGCTTTTATTTATGTTAATATTCTTTGTATATTTATACAAATATCTTTTTCTTTTACTGACTTTTTTCGGCTCTTTTGCCTTGTGAAGCTTTTCGTTCATGCCTTGCGAATGTTTTTATAGGCGATTCCATCGAATTTGGTCTTCGTAGCTTTTATAGCTAAGTGAGTGTTTGTTTCGAACTCGAACTCAAAATATCTTAGTCCGTAGGCCATTTATGATCGAGTGAGTGATTGCTCGAACTCGAAGCAAGATAGCCCTTAGGCTTTAATAATTGAGTGAGTGATTGTTTCGAACTCGAACTCCAAATATCTTAGCCCGTAGGCCTTTTATGATCGAGTGAGTGATTGCTCGAACTCGAAGCAAGATAGCCCTTAGGCTTTAATAATTGAGTGAGTGATTGTTTCGAACTCGAACGCAAAATATCTTAGCCCGTAGGCCATTTATGATCGAGTGAGTGATTGCTCGAACTCGAAGTAAGATAGTCCTTAGGCTTTAATAATTGAGTGAGTGATTGTTTCGAATTCGAGCTCAAAATATCTTAGCTCGTAGGCCTTTTATGATCGAGTGAGTGATTGCTCGAACTCGAAGTAAGATAGCCCTTAGGCTTTAATAATTGAGTGAGTGATTATTTCGAACTCGAACTCAAAATATCTTAGCCCGTAGGCTTTTTATGATCGAGTGAGTGATTGCTCGAACTCGAGGTAGGATAGCCCTTAGGCATAAATAATTGAGTGAGTTAAATCCGTGTGAGATATATGTACACACGTGTCATTTATTAGAATATTGATACCGCTCATATTAAATTAAAGAATAAATAAATATTTAAAAGTCAAAGAAATACTATATAGAATGGTTTACTCGGGAATTGATAACATGGCTTGATATTCAATTGCATATTTTCATATCGTAAACGCATTGATATTAAAATAGTTTTTACTCGTGACATAAAATAAGTCTCCTTACTTATTCATTTGGGCAGATTACACGGTATGTATTTATATATATTTTTATATGTTATATAAAAAAATTATACAAATCTTATACATTTCCCCGACACGAGTTAAAAGTGATATTTGCCCTACTTATATTCGTTCCTAAATATTTATCTTTTGTTTTATTACATCACAAGAGTCAAGACACAAACGAAGTAAATTCCCGCTATCATTTGTAAATGTCTTCTTTTTCCATCTTTCTATATGAGAAAAGTTGCTCTCAGATCTAAGACTATTTTTTTCTATAGTTTCTGAATTTCTAAAAATATATTATTTAGTGAAGGGAATTAATGTACATAGGTTTTATTCTCTAAAACAAAGTTAGTCAAGTTGACTTTTGATAAATGTACCAATCAAGTTGGAGCTGAATAAAAAAGAATTCCCAACTTATATAAGTTTTTAACCAAGCTATTTAGTACTATATTTTAGTAATATTACTTTGTTAAGAATAAGGAAAAAGTTAACAAAGTTGATAACAGATAGTATTAAATAAGACTAATTATTGAAAACTACAAACGAATGATATAACAAATCATATACGAGGGTGTTGGGGCATTGTAGGACAGGAATATTTCTTCACTCTTATTTGTCTTTTTTAAATATGAAAAAAGTGAATAGCAGCTTCCGTTTTCGACGTAAGCCGTTATCTGAGAAAATAACAAAGTTAAAACTAAGGCATGACGAAAACATGCTTAGCATATAGTATCATTATGAGAACACATCTTTTTTGACTATCAACTTTCTCCTTACGAGTAATATCTCATTTCTATTTGTTTCTCTTTTTTTTTTTTTCCTTTTTGTCATTATATTTTTAAATGTAAGAAACGCAAATGGAGAAGGGAAGACCGAGAGGGCCAGGGGTGGGGGTAGAAAGGGAAGAGAGAATGATTAAGTTTTTTTTTATAACGAAACAATTAACTATATTTCATTAGTCGTATGTTCAAAGGAGTGAGTAACATCATTTACAATCAGAAGAATGATTATTGTTACTTTGTGGTTATTTTGCATGAATTCTCAAAGACTGCACGGCTTTCGAATGTATCATATTAAGATTAAAATTTTGTTTCTTTATCTACTCGGCATTTTTTTGATATTTTTTTGAAGTGAAATTTGCCTGGAATGTTATATTAGTTATGTCAATTTGGAGTACTGTAACTTTAATTTTAACAAATTGGTACACTCTGCTCTCTTACGAATCTCACTCCTATATTGGTCACCGAATTTCGACCATAGTATTGCCTTACAAACCATGAAATACTAATTATTCATTTAAAACTATTTGGTACAATTAGGAAAAAATACGTGTACTTAGCAAACGGAACATGCAAGATATATAAAGAAACGTGTATACGGTCAAAACCGGGCACGCCCTTTATGTGACCAATCAAGACTGGAATATGATCGGTTAGGGTTCGACCGCAAATTATATCGAACCAAGGTGAGGTCGAACCCCGGGACCAGGCAAGATCGAGGGAAATTTGCAAAGCTGGATAATAGAAAGACGAAGTATCCGCGATCGGTTGTAAATCATGGCGAAAATCTCGGCGCGTAACAAGGAGGGGCCGAATAATTTGCAAATCATAAGATTTTTAACTTATACATAATTGTACCAAAAGTAGGACACCCCTACTATATAAAGGGGGTAAGATCATTTGTAAAACACATCATATCAACGCAACATAAAGCAATATACTAACACTTTCTAGCTTTTATTATCTTGTTACTCTATTAGCCTATTCATACTTCAGTTGAAACATCTTTGGTTCGAAGGTGGTCAAACTCGAGGGCCAAGGCAATTCGATATGTGTGGTTTGCATTTATTCTTCTATTGTCAATTTCAATATTAATCTGTCTTCTTAATTTGTGCCAAGTTATATCACGTATCCTTAAAACCGCGTATAAATTCAATTGTTATCCGTTTTTTAGGGTAAACAGTTTAGCGCTCACTGTGGGGCTAAGGATAATAGTGATTATTTGGTGCAAACTTTCATAACACACACTATTTTACACTTGTCATTTGGAGTGTTTTTGATTCCAGGACCAAAATGTTAAACTCACAATCGGCACCCCTTCACGTTGACAATGATGCCGGCCACCACGACGAGAATGACAACATAGCATCAGGGAACGACGTACCCCTGGGCGATCTCGATGGAGTTCCGACTGTAGATCCAGTTGACGTCAGTTCGCATGTAGCCATCAACGCAAATTTGGTCGTCGATCCTGAGCGCATTGTCCGTAAGGATGTTCGATCGGCCGCTCAAAGCACCCATGATGGCGAATATGGTAGGATCAGCCTGCGAGTAATCTTCGAAATGTTGCAGGCTTAACAGGCAACGATAGCCCAGCTCCAAAACCAGAATCTCCCATCGGACATGATCGAGACCGATCCATCCCAGGAAGTTGTCCACAGGGTCGAATCAGCTTCAAGGAAATCGAACGAGAAGAATCGAGGACCGACTCTGCAATCATGAAGATGCTCAAAGAGTTGACTAAACTAATCGAGTCCGGGGAAAAGAAGATCGAGGCAAACGATAAGAAGGTGGAAACTTACAATTCCGGGGTCAATCAAATCCCGGGGGCACCACCGATATTGAAGGATCTGGACTCCAAAAAGTTCGTGCAAAAGCCTTTCCCCCCGAGCGCGGCTCCCAAGCCGATTCCCAAGAAATTTTGAATGCCCGAAATTCCTAAATACAATGGAATGATCTCCCCGAACGAGCATGTGACCTTTTACACATGCGCTATCAAAGGGAATGATCTAGAGGACGACGATATAGAATCAGTTTTGCTAAAGAAATTCGGAGAGACCCTGTAAAAGGGGGCTATGATATGGTACCACAATTTTCCACCTAATTCTATTGACTCGTTTGCTATGCTTACAGGTTCTTTCATAAAGGCACACGCCGGAGCCATCAAGGTCAAAACCAGGAAATCAGACCTTTTCAATGTAAGGCAGAAGGACAACGAAATGCTGAGAGAATTCGTATCTTGATCATCACTAAGTATGGTACATACTGTTATAATGTAATGCCATTTGGGTTACAAAATGCCGGTGCTACTTACCAACACCTAGTAAATCGAATGTTCGAAGAACAAATAGGGAAATCTATGGAAGTTTACATGGATGATATGTTAGTTAAGTCCCTGCGAGTAGAGGACCATTCAAAGCATTTGCAGGAAACCTTCAGTATATTAAAGAAATACAACATGAAGCTGAATCCGGAAAAATGCGCGTTCGGAGTCGGATCGGGTAAATTTCTTGGGTTCATGGTATCCATCCGGGGAATCGAGATCAACCCCGACAAGATCAAAGCCATCGAGGATATCATGGTAGTGGACAATGTGAAGGTCGTACAAAGGCTAAACAAGTGTATAGCTGCCCTGGGACGGTTCATCTCGAGGTCTTCCGACAAGAGTCATCGATTTTTCTCGTTGTTGAAGAAGAAAAACAACTTCACATGGACCCCGGAATGCCAACGAGCCTTGGAAGAACTCAAGCGGTACTTATCGAGCCCGCCACTACTTCACACAACAAAGGCGGACGAACAGTTATACTTGTATTTGGCAGTGTCAGAGATAGCGATAAGTGGAGTCCTAGTTCGGGAAGAACAAGGTACGTAATTTCCAATTTATTATGTTAGCCGGACCTTAGGTGAGGCCAAAACTAGATATCCTCACTTGGAAAAACTGGCGCTCGCTTTGCTAAGCGCCTCTAGGAAACTAAAACTGTACTTTCAGTGCCACCCTATATGTCTTGTGATAACTTACCCATTACGAAATATAATGCATAAGCCCGAACTCTCAGCGCGACTGGCCAAATGGGCCGTAGAAATCAGCGGGTACGATATTGAATATCGACCCCGGACGACCATTAAATCTCAAATTTTAGCATATTTCATGGTCGACTTCACGCCGGCCCTAATACCCGAGGTCGAAAAAGAATTACTGGTAAACTCGGGGACATCTTCGGGAATCTGGACCCTCTTTATGGACGGTGCATCGAACGTAAAGGGGCCCGAACTTGGCATCGTGCCGAAGCCACCCACAGGCAACATAGTCAGGCAATCCATTAGAACTATGAAATTGACTAACAACGAGGCCGAATATGAGGTCATGATTGCAGGTCTCGAACTGGCGAAGAGCTTAGGGGCGGAGGTGATCAAAGCTAAGTGCGACTCCCTCCTTGTGGTAAATCAAGCTAATGGAACATTCGAAGTCAGAGAAGAATGGATGCAAAGGTACTTGGATAAGCTACACGTAACATTACATTGATTCAAAGAGTGGACTTTGCAGCACGTATCTCGAGATCAGAATAGTGAGGCTGATGCACTTGCAAACTCAGGCTCTTCAGTCGAGGACGATGAGCTCAAATCGGGGGCAGTCGTACAGCTCATGAGATCAGTAGTAGAGGAAGGTAAATACATAGAATATTTGAGGACCGGTAAAGTACCCGCAGATCCTAAAGAGTTGAGGACCCTGCGCACAAAGGCAGCTCGATTCTGCTTGACCAATGACGGAACCTTGTTTAGAAGAATGTTCGATAGCCCACTAGCTATAGGTCTGGGACCGGGAGATACCGAGTACGTTCTGAGGGAAGTCCACGAAGGCACATGCGGGAACCACTTAGGCGCCGAATCATTGGTTCGAAAGGTAATCAGAGCCGGCTATTACTGGATCGATATGGAAAAAGAATGCGAAGGAGTTCATACAAAAATATGATAAATGTCAAAGACATGCTCCGATGATTCATTAACCCGGAGAACTGCTGCATTCGGTCTTGTCGCCATGGCCATTCATGAAGTGGGGAATGAACATTGTTGGCCCTCTTCCATGGGCACCAGGTAAAGCTCAATTTATCTTATTTATGACTGACTATTTTTCTAAGTGGGTTGAAGCCGAGGAGTACGAGAAAGTCAGGGAGAAAGAGGTCATTGACTTCATTTGGGACCACATCATATGTCGATTCGGGATGCCATCCGAAATCTTATATGTTAATGGGAAACAATTTATCGGTAGCAAAGTGACTAAGTTTCTCGAAGATCATAAGATCAAAAATATCTTGTCCACACCATACCACCCCAGTGGGAACGGACAAGCCGAATCGACCAACAAAACCATAATCCAAAACCTGAAGAAAAGGTTGACAGACGCCAAGGGAAAATGGAAGGAAATTCAGCCCGAAGTTCTTTGGGCATACCATACAACCTCGAAATCCAGTACCTGGGCTACCCCATTCTCGTTGGTTTATGGCGCTGAAGCTCTAATATCGGTCGAAGTCGGAGAGCCGAGTATCAGGTTTCGATATGAAACAAAGGAATCAAATGACGAGGCCATGAATACGAGACTGAACTATTGGATGAAAGGCGTGAAGCCGCCCTCGTCTGATTGGCCGCCCAAAAGCAGCAGATCGAAAGGTATTATAATCGAAGAGACAACCTTCAATACTTTAATGTCGGGGACTTAGTACTAAGGAAAGTCACGCTGAACACCCGGAATCTGAACGATGAGAAGTTGGATCCGAACTGGGAAGGACCGTACCAGTTTCTTGAGGTCACCGGGAAAGGATCCTATAAGCTCGGAATGATGAACGAACAACAACTACCGAGCAATTGGAATGTAACTCACCTAAAACGATATTACTGCTAAGGTACGACCCCATTCATTTCTTTTTATTTTTTGACTAACACTTGTAGGTAATCGACAAGAAGCAGCACGAAGTTTTAGGTCTGAAAGCACGCATTGCACTCTTTTTTCCTTAGATCAATTTTGTCCCAAATGGGTTTTCCAGCAAGGTTTTTAATGAGGCAACAATGGATCGTGCGAACTTAGAATCAAAGGTCGATCACGAATCGGTATCGAAGATTGTATTTACAGTATTCGAGGTTTCTCTACAATTAACCTCGAATACTGGGGGACATTACCCTCGTATATCGAATTGCTTTAGCAAGGAAATTACTTCATAATGAAGGGTCTCGATAGGTAGGACTTGTTGTAAGGGGAAAACGGTCAAACGAACCATGCCCACGTAGATTTCTCGAGCCCTGGCATAAAACATGTACGCATGTATAACTGTTTAGCACAAGAATAAAGAGAAGTACTTTCCTTGCAGTCATCTTATGTTTAAAAATTTCTTCTTTGCATCACTCCCTCACTCGGGGATTGCCGTCCGAAAATAAACTCGAACAGATCGAGTTATTTAACATCGGGGTCACAAAAGCTATCAGGCAACCCCCGAATTTTAAAGGCCACGGCCATACCTTCTCGGGGACTGTTATCTTAGCCAAATCTGGATAACTCGGCAAAGCAAGCCCACTGGTTTGCGCTTGAATTAAAAGTCTACGGCCATATTAGTATGGCTCGGAGACATACGGGAACCGTAAGAAAAAATAGGCCTTCAAAATTTTCATAACCGATTCTAAAGGCTACCCTCGGCAAACTATAATTTGAGTTACTTACTTTGGGAGAAAGTTCTCGATAACAATGAACCCCCGAGATGCCTCAAAACAAAATAATGTAAAGGCAGAGTTTGTCCGAACTTACACAACCTAAGTTATTTAATAATAAGGCATTCCGGCCTTTGTGAATTCAATTAATAAAGCAAAAGAATAATTTGAGAGCCGAAAGGGGAAGAAAGCCTTATATATATAATAAGTTTTTACAAAGGCTAGAATGACCTAATACAAAATTTACAATGGCCAAAACGACCTCAAAAAATGCAAAAGAAAGAAAAATATGTAAAGGCCTAAGTGGCCTGGTCTTTATCGGAGGCAGCATCTCCATCCTCGGGATCTTTCCCGTCTTCAGACTCGCTTAAGCTCTCTGAATCTTCCTCAGGAAAGGTCAGCTTACGGGCCCTGGCTTCCTCTGCTTTGGCACTCTCGATTTCGTCCAGAATATCGAAGCCCTGAGCATGAACTCCATCGAGGGCTTCCCTTCGAGCTTTCCATCTTGCATGATCCACCATGCTCTTGGCCTTCTCCCGGATGACCTCTACATCGACCTTGGCCACTTTAGCATCGACTTTGGTGTTGGCCACATCCATCTCAGATTTGGCCACTTTGAGTTCATTGGCCAAGTTTCCCTTATCAAAAATAGCCAAGTCCAGTTGAGATTGAAGCTCCTCGATTTTCTTGACCTGCACCAAGGCCTTCCCTTTTGCAGCTTGGAGCTGGGCCTCGACCAACTCCAGTTGTGCTTGGACGGTTTCCTTTTTTGAGGCTAAGATGTCCATATTCTTATTGAACTCTTCAGCCTCGGCTTGTATCGCATATATCTGTGTCTTGAGCTGCCCGATTTGTTTGAGCCTCTGCCGGACCTGCATGATCGGATCGTTAGTTACTATCTCCAATTCGTCTTTACTATCGTGAAGCACTTGAAATACCTGCTCGGTCATTTCGACATGCTCACTCTGAGCCGCTTCTAATCCGGCCCGGAACTTCTCACTTAGAAGCTTGTAAGTATCCCCCTTCTCGGTGAGTTCCCGGACCTTAGCCTCGTGTTCCTCCCGGATTCGGAGGAAAGCCTCATGATGCAACACTGAAGCCTGCAACCACGAAGAAAGATGTTAGAATTATTTACAACTTCAAGTTTAAAATTAATAATGATGTGAACCTCGAAGTTACCTTATTCAAAACATGTTGGGCCTTATTAAATAGGCAAGGCGCCCCCACCGCATTCATCACGACCTGGTCTTCCTCGATCTCCAAGCATCTAAGGTAGCTAGCAACCCCCACGGGGGCAGAGAAGACTCGAGCATCCTCCGGGACAGAAAAAGTTATCGATCGCCTGCAGTTGGGGTTAACACTTCGGGGCGGGAATTGATCCACCAGGTTTGGGCTCGATGAAGACCCAGTAGCACCCGATGATGGTACCTTATTTGGCACCGGCAAGTCCCCAAGTCCGGTGACATCGTCCGAAGCGGTGGACTCAAATCCATCTAAGAAGCCGTGGATATCAGTCACCCCTTTATGCCACTCGTAAGAACGACTTTCTAACATACCGGCCTCACGAATCATGGCGTCCAAAATTTGAGGGGATCCGAATATATTGATCACTCCGAGTTCGTCCATCGGGACATCTTCCGCTGCTCGAGAAGCGTCGCCCCCGGTCTCTTTCTCGACCCCCTAGCTCGACCTCAACCCTTTCTGGTTTAGGAGCTTCGGCCAAAGCTCCCTCATCGACCTCATGCGGTTCGGAGGGCCCTTGTATCGTAACACCAGCCTGCACGCAAGCCATTATCTTGGATTTATCTTTCTCTTCCTCTTGTTTGGACTCATCCCTTAGTCGATGGACTGAGTTCGGGGATAGAGTGTCGGAGCGCACCTTGGGCTTACGAGACCTCCTCGTCGATTTTTTCTTTTTCGAGTTCGAGGGACTCGAGACCCTTTTTCCCTTCTTATCATCACCTTGCTTCGGAGCAGGGGACTCGAGAGGCATATCCTCATCACCAGATGGAGGCCTCATAGCAACATCGTTGGGGAAACCTACAAGAGAAAATAGATAAAGATTCAACAGCGAAGGGTGGAAATCAAATAATATTACCTTAGGAAAAGGAACCAACAGTGATTGCATGCCTCCCATCGACCCTTCGATAATTCTATCCAAGCCCACTCAGAATACAGCCTCTATGACACAAGGCCCTCGACCCATTCCTTAAGTTTAGGAACTGTGTACGGCATCCGGGCCACAACTGCGACACCAAAAATATCAATGAAGAAAGAGATGAGAGGGAAAACAACAAGATTAAACCTTCAAAGTGAAGCACTACTTACGTTTCATATTCCATTTCTCAGGAAATGGCATGTCTTCGGCAGTGATCAGGTCCGAAGTATTTATTCGAATAAATTGACGCATCCAACTTCGGTCCCGAGCTTCATCTATGCTCGACAACGGGGCTTTACTGGCCCGACGATCATGCTTAATTAGCCCCCTCAATAGAGTCGGGAACTGTAAAGGCACATAAGGTGGTCGAGGGTAAAGGGACATCCCTCGATTTTGCTTACGAAAAATCTGAGGAGAATCACTATTCTCCAGAATTAGGGATGGATCTGGCCAAGAGTCACATCATACCTCTTACAAAAGGCAATGATGATAAGGTCTAAGGGACCCAACATAAAGGGATATGTGTAAACACTTAGAAAACCCTCCACGTGGTGAAGGAACCACCACATGCTTATTGACCCAGTTGCATTCCTCTTTAACCTTGGTAAGGAGACCATCGGTGATTGTGCATATGTATCTCGAGACTGGCTCACATCGGCCCGGTACCGAGGAGGTCTTTTCAACCTTAAAATCAGCAACAGTAGGGCACCCTGCCGAAACGAATTCCTCAGGGTGAGGTTCCACCACAGCCCCGCTGCTGGCGGGTCGTGATGAAGAAGCGGCCTCCTTTTGCGGTACAGTCTTAGAAGTTTTCTCCATTGAAGAATAGAAGAAAATAGAATTAAGATGGTATGCAGTTTGATGAAAGTTCAAGGAATTTGGGTGCAAGAGTTGCAAAACAAAGGGAATTTTGAAAAAAAAACAAGAATATGAGGAGTTTTGAACATAAAGTTTGAATGAGAAAAAGCCAGGGTACTTATAGCTTGCTGGTGACGGTTCAGAACTGGTAGTGGATGACCAGTGACTGACAAGCATTTAATGCTTTGATAATTGGACCGACGGGATGTTTCGATATTCATTTGTTGCTTATGTCATAGTCGGGTAATGTACGACTCAGCCGGTTATTTTGTGAGAATTAGCCCTGAACCCCTATTTATTGCTCCATCTACTTCAGTTAGTGGTTATGTAACTTGCCGGAAGATTTATTTTTGGTTTCGGAGTGAAATGGGACACATAGTCCCTAAAATGGAGGTTTAAGTCATTGGAGTTGACCGTAGTTAGAACTGTATGAAGACAACTCCGGAATGGAGTTTTGACGGTTTCTATAGCTCTGTAGGGTGTTTTTGGTCTTAGGAGTGTGTTCGAATGTTGAATTGGAGGTCCGTAAGTCATTTTAGCGCTAATTGGCAAAAGTTGGAAAAGGATGATTTTTGAGAAGTGTGTCCGGGAGTGGATTTTTTGATATCGAGGTCGGATTCTGATTCCGAAAGTTGGAGTAGGTCCGTAATGTCAATTATGACTTGTGTGCAAAATTCGAGGTCAATCAGACTTGATTTGGCAGGTTTCGGCATCAGATGTAGAAGTTTGAAGTTTTAAAGTTCATTAGGCTTGAATCGATGTGTAATTCGTATTTTTAGCGTTGTTTAATGTGATTTAAAGGCTCAACTTAGTTCATGTGATATTTTAGGACTGGTTGGTATATTTGGTTGAGGTCCCGGGGGCCTCGGGTGAGTTTCGAATGGTTAGCGGTTCATTTTTAGACTTAGAAGATTTTCTGTTGTTGGGCTGGTTCTGGTGTAATCGCACCTGCGCAAGATTTACCGCAGGTGCGAGCTCGCAGAAGCGAGAAATGGGGCACAGGTGTGGGGCTAAGGGAATTGTCCAGTGGTCGTAGGTGCAGTGTGAGGGCCGCAGAAGCGGAGTCACTTCTGCGGGGGATCGATCGTTGAAGCGGGCGAGTGCTTGGAAAGGCGTCCGCAGAAGCGGACGAGGGACCGCAGAAGCGCATCCGCAGATGCGAAGATTTGCGCGCAGGTGCAGAACCTGGGGATTTAAGTGAACTCCGCAGATGTAGAGACTTCACCGCAGAAGCGGAATTTGGTCCGCAAAAGAGGAACGTCTGGGCAGATTCTATTAATTCAAGGGCTCAGGATTTTTATCATTTGTTGGACATTTGAGCTCGGGTTTGGCGATTTTTGAGAGCATTTTCGAGGGATTTCTTGAGGTAAGTATCTTGTTTTATTTTTGATCTATAATCTTGTTTCTTCGTTGATTTTTCACCTAATTAGTATGTATTTAAGGTGAAAATTGGGAGTTTGAGGTTAGGGATATGGAGAATTGATTTGAGGAATTTAGTGGCGATTCGGTGTCTAATTTTGGTAATTTTGGTATGAGTGAACTCGTGGTCGAGTGGGTGTTCGTATTTTGTGACTTTTACCCGATTCCGGGACATGGTCCCTGGTCGAGCTTTTCGGCCGAATTTTCGATTCTTTTCTCAAGTCGTAGTTTTATTATTTAAATTAGTTTCTTGTAGTTGTATTCATGTTGTGTAATTGCTTTTGGCTAGATTTGGGCCATTCAGAGTCGGAAAGTCGAGGGAAAGGCATTCTTACCGATTGATTGAGCTACATTTGAGGTAAGTGACTTGTCTAACCTTCTGTGGGGGAAATCCCCTTAGGATTTGGTACTGTTGTAACATTTTGTGATATGTGAGCATCGTGTACGCGAGGTGAGGAGTGCATACAGGGGCTGATTATGGAAAATTCGGTTCTTGCTGATTTGTCATCTTTTAAAAATACATTAACGGGATTGTTTTCTTTTAAAATACATTAACTGAGTTGCCTTAACATATGTAGTGATAATGTTTATCCTAGTATCGCATGCCTACGTGCCTTAATTCTTACTTGCAATTTGTGCAACATGCATTGTTGAATTACCTTCTTTACATGATTTGAATTAAATCTTTAACTGTAAGATTTTTGCTGAAAATTCGCGTTTTCTTTCGATTACCTACTGCATATTTACTTTGGGACTACGAGGAGGTTCCTCGAGAGATCTCCATGTACTGTATATTTACTTTGGGACTACGAGGCGTTTACTCGGGAGATCCCCTTGTACTGCATATTTACTTTGGGACTACGATGCGGTTCCTCGGGAGATCCCCCTGTACTGCATCTTTACATTTGGGACTACGAGGCGGTACCTCGGGAGTGCCCCTACTGTGTACCTCTATTTATTGTGCTGATATTTACTGAAAATTCTCAGTCATTTCAAAATATTATTATATCTTCTGCATTACTTTTCTTTTAAACTAGTAGGGCCCTGACCTGACCTCGTCACTACTCTATCGAGGTTAGGCTTGGCACTTACTGGGTACCGTTGTGGCGTGCTCATACTACACTCTGCACATCTTTTTGTCCAGATCCAGGTTCTTCCCACCAGCCAAGATACCATTGAGTTGGACCACTCGTGGAGACTTCAAGGTATATATGCCAGCGCTCGCAGACCTCGGAGTCCCCCTCTATCCTTACTATGTTGTTTTCCTTATTTTCCTTTAGACTCTGATGTATAGAGACACTTAGTAATTACTCTTAGAAGCTTGTGACTTATTTCTACCGGGTTTTGGGAGATGTATTGATTTTGAATCATAGTTTGAATTATATCACATGTTTAGATTTGAGCTTCAGTTTTATTATTCAGTTATTCCGCAAATTGTTAAGTTTACCTAGTCTTAGAGACTAGGTGCCATCACGATATCCTACGGAGGGAAAAATGGGGTCGTGACAGGTTCGTCGCTTACATCATGGTCCATCGAGACGAGATTTGGAAGTTCATATCATTTCTCGTCATCTTCTCTCTGAGAAATGAGGGGACTATCTGTATACGGTTAAAATCGGGCTCGCCCCTTATGTGACCAATCGAAACTGTAATATGATCGGTTAGGGTTCTGAATATTCTAAATACACAGATCACCCCTTTAATCCAATTCCTAGCTCACAGATAAGGATAATGTGAACATACATGCTGCATTTGAGAAAATATCATATCTCCTCATGCATTTATGTATAGACTTAGAAAATTTGGGTTCAACTGCTACTTATTAAAACATCAGGTGATGATTAACTCATAGTACAAAGGCAATCCGGAGTAGAAAGCACCCCGCATTCACGCGGGTTCGGGGAAGGGCCACATTCCTAAGGATGCGATGCAGACAACCTACCTTAATACAAAAATTAGTAGCTATTTTCATGACTCGAACCCGTGACTTATAGTATTAATCGCCAGTGGCAGAGCCACATTCAACCAAGGGGTGTCGATCGACACCCATTTGTTGGAAAATTACACTGTATTGCTAGATAATGTTTTTTGATTTATATATATTTATTATACGTTGACTAACCTTGATTTTTTGGTATATCTAATTTTTTTATATTTTCCCCCTTGATGATAATTCTGGCTCCGCCACCGTTAGTGTTAACTCATAGTATGAATGAATATTAAACGAATCATTCAATTACACTCAACCAGACATTAGTTGGGGGAGCGATAAGAGATGAAATTAAATTGTAAAACATCATATCAACGCAACATAAAGCAATATACTGTCACTTTCTAGATTTTATTTTCTTGTTACTCTATTAGCCTGTTCATAATTCAGTTGAAACATCTTTGGTTCGAAGGTTGGCAAACTCGAGGGCCAAGGCAGTTCGATACGTGTGGTTTGCATTTATTCTTCTATTATCAATTTCAATATTAATCTGTCTTCTTAATTTGTACCAAGTTATATCACGTATATATCCTTAAAATCGCATATAAATTTTATTGTTATCCGTTTTTCAGGGTAAACAAAACGAAAATTGAATAATAATATTATCGAGTTGGCACCAGCTAGCTAATTATAGCAGCCAGAATAATAGATTTTTCATAATTAATTTCACTTTTCCAATTACGAGTATGATTACTTAAGAAAAATGACAAAACCTTAATCTATTCGGTTTGTGGACCCCGACTTTTGATGTCATGGAAAGTGTAAGCACAAGACATTCATATGAAATTGCTCATCTCATCCTTTCATATCATCCACCATTCTAGTTATTTCCTGAGATTTTCTTTGTGGTGTCGTTTTTCTATTATTAGTTATTATATAATTTTTTTCTCTTACCTTTTGTTTTGAAAATTGATTTTATTTTCTTTGGAGTGGCAGAAAAGAAAACTAACCTTTGTCCTTAAGCCTTAAGGGTTGATCTTATCGTACTATTTTCTACTTTTCTAATTGATTAACACATTTTCTATCGTCAAAAATAATTATAACTTGCTCCACAGTCCAAAAACATGTCACTTTCAAAAATTCTCTAGACGAAAGAAACTTAATAATTAAACCAACTACTACTTCGTATTCCAATTAGTAACTATCATATGTTCATAGAAATTAATATTTTCTTAAGAGGAAAAGTTACTTATTACTTTATTCGGCACCTTTTTTTCTTTCCATTGTCTTTGAAACCGTGTTGTTGTGTATCTCCATTCCAGATCAGAAAAGTAGGCTTATTATGTTCTTAGTGTTAGTTATATATAGCATAAGAAAAGAGATCAAAGGATAATGTGCTATATTTGTAACTTTATAAATAAATAAAAAAAGAGCAAGTGGACAATATATCTTTGAACATTCTGAATACACGGATCACCCCTTTAATCCTAATTCCTAGCTCACAGATAAGGATAATGTGAACATACATGCTGCATTTGAGGAAATATCAGATCTTCTCATGCATTTATATATAGACTTAGAAAATTTGGATTCAACTGCTACTTATTAAAACATCAGGTGATGATTAACTCATAGTACAAAGGTAACCCGGTGCACAAAACATCTCGCATTCACGCAGGGCCGGGGAAGGGCCACATCCCTAAGGGTGTGATAATGTAGACAGTCTACCCTAATGACCTATAGTATTAGTCGCCAGTGGCGGAGCCACATTCAACCAAGGGGTGTCAATTGACACCCCTTTGTCGGAAAATTACACTGTATTGCTAGATATTTTTTTTAATTTATATATATTTATTATATGTTGACCACCCTTGATTTTTCGGTGTATCTAATAATTTATATTTTGCCCCTTGGTAAAAATTCCGCCACTATTAATGTTAACTCATAGTATGAATGAATATTAAACGAATCATTCAATTACACTCAACCCGACATTAGTTGGGGGAGCGATAAGAGATGAAATTAATATGTAAAACAGCTAGGTAAGCGCCCAAAAATGGACGATGGACTTGATCTGCAAATGACTAAAGGAGTACGTACGTAAACTCATCTAATTTTCTTTGGTTCCCTAAAAGTGGATTATGGACATAATACATCAATGTAAAACCATAACACTTATTCACATGTAACCCTTTTTTTATTTGACTTTTAAAGTACTAAGGTTCCTTTTCGTTTGGGACATAAAATATAGGCCGCTATATTCTCAACTTTGTTTACCCGTAAAACGATACAGTTGAATTTATATGTGATTTCTAAATAAGTAAATTATTTTGATTCTGAAATAATATAATAATTAAAGAAATATACAATACTTAGCCTTAGAAAGTAGATGAAATAGCAAAGACGACGATTCCGTGAATACGGTTCCCGAACACAGTAATGATGAGATCTAAAAGCAAGTAACTGAAATTCTACAAAACTTTGTACAGAATACAGTATATGTTCTTGCCAAAAAATTCGTCTCCTTTACAATGGTAACTGAGCTCACTATTTATAGTTATGCCCAGGGAAAAAGGCCATAGGATCATGCCCTGCTTTAATGCCAATTATGAGGGTCATAGATTGAGATGTAACGTTGAGTATAAATGTCAAATTCTCTATAACGGATCGTCGCTCTTAATACTGTAGAATATTCCTTAGTAAATGCTACCAAGCGCATAGCTTTTAATACACTTTTATGAACGTTATCCATTCCGGTGACAAGCATAGTGGCTGCGTTCAGTCATCAACCATCCCATCTTGGATTTCATGTGTTCTTCTTTTAGACAGCCACGTGTCATATTATATTTTACCATATACAAACCTAATTAAGAAAAATCTTTTCATTATTATATATTATTTAGGGGGTGAGAAAATCGATTATGTAATGGACTAACAATAGGTCAAAAGATCCTTTCAAGATTTTACAAAAATGTAAGATTAAGACTTTAACCTTTGACGACATAAGGATTATTTTCCACCATGAAATATTACAGGTCATAAATCCGTACATAATAATCCAAGCTGGTTTGTACCTTATGTTTTTTAATTAATTCCTAGATTCTGTCCAATTGCTCCCCCCAACGTGGGAATACTTCAAATGAATTGCGGCTTTTGTGACAATAATACTAACAAAAAAATGTTGCATTTAGGTGACAGGGGCGGAGTTAGAGTACGGAAAGCGGGTTCGGTCTAATTCAGTAGCTTTGGTTCGAACCTTATATTTGTCTTAAAAATTCATTGCATATGTATAAATTATTAATTTAGAACCCAGTAGCTGGAGATTAAAATCATGAACCCATAAGCTTAAAATTCTGACTCCGCCTGTATAGGTGACAATCGTGAAAGGAATATCATAAAATGATTGAGTTCACTATAATAAATGCCATTTTTCAATGGTGACTTTTGCAGCTATTAAAGTCCAGATAAAATGTCTAATTTAATTTCTAGTAATAGTTGCAGTATTGTATTTACAACTTCACGTTGCAATTAGTTAGTAAGAAAAGGACCCCTTTGTAACATGAGTGGTTAAAAAAAACTTAAAAGAGTTTGACCGTTATTGAATCAATTACTGATAATTACGTTAACTTCCAACATCTACGTATCTATAACTTTTTCTTTCTTTGTTTTTGTCAGTTGTTAATCAATTATAGATCAGCTGGAAGATACTGTACGTTACAAAATGTCGGCAAAATATTGATGCAAAATTGGTAAGTATTGTAAGTACTTAGTTTTGACCCGCACATTAGGATTATCTTTAGTAGTCTTAGTATTTTTAGAATATTTATTTAAGTTTATTTCTATAGAATTTCACTCTATTATTAATTTTAATTCTAGTTTTAGAGCATAAAATTGAAAACTACAAAAATAGTTTCATCCTTATAATAGTTCTCATTGTCACACCCCTTTTTATATCCCCAAAAAGATATGTATTATGGATTATTATGGGTTAAAGAGTTTTTCAATTAAAGTGACAAATTTGAGTATGGATTATTTTATTTACAGAGTCGCCACTTGTAATTGATTTTTTGGGTGTTCCAAATCAACTTTTATTTGAATCCCTAGTAAAAGGAAGGTTTGACTCTATTATTATTGGTCTGCGAAAATAAAGTCCGGGTAAAAAATTCTGTTGACCGAGGAGAAGGTGTAAGGCATTCCCCGAGTCCCGTGGTTCTAGCACGGTCACTTTATTGACTACATTTGGCTTGAATTAATTTTGGATAAACTGCGATTTATTGGTTTCCATACTTTATCTATTTGCTTTTAATTATTAAAATATGGAATTATCTTTGAAATGAATCACGTGTGTGAGTCCATTTTGTTTATTGTGCCAAAATCATGTCACGCGTACGTGTACACAATTAATAGCATTTTATTAGATTAAGATTATTTTGACCAAAGTTGCGCGAACACATACTTCAGTTCTAATTTTGAAAATCACAATTATGCCACGCGAACGTATACATAATCGCGATAAACTAATTAAAAGCGCGCCTAATGCACTCTAACGATGTTCATTATTCTTCCTAAACTTTGAGATTATTGTGAGGTCATGAATTATGGAATTACTTGTGGAAGAAGTGTATGATTTTAGATATTTGAATAAATAAACTATCATATACCAATACTCTATAGCCCAACAATTGAAGCCCAAACTTATTAGGGTCCAAATCTTCCCAACTTTAAAGCAAGTTTGAATACCATATTTTCAAAAACATAATTAAGCATATAGCTTTTAAGGACTAATTTACATTATTATTTATAAAATTTAAAGGCAAATAAATAAAACCACATGAAATAAGATAAAAAGAATAGAGGAAAGAATAAACCTTTAATGCAAAATTTTTAATTAAATGTGTCTTCAAGAACAGGTACAATAACTCAGACGAACGTCGAACAAGCATAAGTGAAGAAGAACATCAAAGTTAGTGAACGGAGCTCCAACGGAATTCTCGACCTCGACTATTGACTCAATTGTTTGGCGTGTAAAAATGGATGTTGTGAAGTATTTTTTGTTGGGTTTTGGGTGATGAATTGCTGGATTTTTCAAAAGAAAGATGAAGAAAAAATGACACAAGTAGAAATTCCCTTAGCGTATAAGAAGAAAAACAATTTCTCTCAATTCCCTCCCCTCTTCTTTTTTCTTCTCTTTTTTCCCCTTTTTCCTCACATTTCTCTTCTATTTATAGGAGAAAAAATCAGATTTGTTTTAGATTTATTTATTATTATTATTATTATTATTTATTTTTATTTTTTAATTAAAAAGAATTCTCATTTCCCATTTTTCTTTTTTTTTAAAAAAAAAATAATAATTATCCCCCACTTTCCTTTAATTTTATTTTTTAATTTCCCACTTTTTTTACTTTTTTTTTATTTTTCACTTATTTTACTTTTCTTTTTTAATTTCCACTTTCTTTTATTTTTCTTTTTAAATTTTCACCTACCTTTACTTTTATTTTTTAATTTCAACTTTATTTTACTTTTCATTTTTTAAAATTTCAACATTCTTTTACTTTTATTTTTTTAATTTTTTACTTTCTTTTACTTTTTTATTAAAAAATTTCCACCTACTTTTACTTTTACTTTTTTATTCCATACTTTTAATTTTCCTATTATTTTATTCTCATCCAAAAATTTAAAAAATAATTTAATTTTTTCGGGTTTTTTTTTAATTTATTTTATTTTAAAATAAAGATAAAAAATAAAAAATAATACTAATACTAATAATTTGACCTTTTAAATTATTTTTAACTCTTACCCTATATAAAAAAAATGTAACAAAGCTAAAAAAATATATACTAATTTTCTAAAAATATTTACATAGTAGAAGGTGATAAATATTCAAATATAGTCAAAACTTAGGTGCTCACAGCTGCTCCTCTTTGCTTGGAAACACGAAGAGTTTTCAGGCAAAGACTAGGTGAGCCATGTGACTAATTTTTTACCAAACCGTTATTCAAAAGGAAAAGAAATAAAAGATAGGGCGCAACCGAGTCCTTGTTTTGGACAGCCTACATATCCCGGGTTCTAGGGGAATCGTATCACGTGTGGTTCAAGGAGAATGGTGGAATGATGAGTTAAGGAATCGAGTGAGGTTCCGTCGAGGATCCGGTCCGCGGTCCTGCTATTATAAAAAAGAAATTAAACAAGCCTATCAACTATGAGTTACAAGATTCCTATCTATGAGTCTTCTGAAACTTGATCTTGAGTCTTGACTGGTTCTTCATGCAGACTCTGATCTAAACCTTGATACTCGCTAGTTGTAGGTGCTAGTTCATTGTTATATAGCTTCTTCTAATCAAAACGGGACTCCAATGCTCGTGGCTTCAGTCATGTCTTGAGCAATTCACATCTTTTCAACTACTTTTGCATTTTGGATTCACCTATTTTTTCTTTTCTTTTATTCTGAATTGAGACTTCTTCTTTTGGCCATCTCGAACCCTGTGCCTCGAGGTAAAACATATTCAGACACCAAAACAAACAAACGAGCAAAATATTTCTGCCTCAGTTTGCACTAGGAAAATTTCATGAGTTATTGTAATAAAATTCTAAACTACTTATTTATTGAATGCAATAAAAGGCCGGGAATGGTGTACCCCCCCAAAAAAAACAAAGACTAGGGAATAGAGACTCTATGTATAAAATAAAAAAAATTAGGGAGTGGAGACCCTATATTATAAAAGCGACTAGGGATTGGTGTACCCTGATACTTGTAAGGAAATGTAACAAGGGGTTGATACCCGATATTACGGAAAACGAATGTAATCGGGGTTGGTACCCTATATTACTGAAAAGAATGTATCCATGGGATGACATCATGTATTACTGAAAGGAAATGTAATCAAGGGTTGGTACCCTGTATTACTGAAAAGAATGTAGCCATGAGATGGCGTCCTGTATTACTGAAAGGAAATGTAACCAGGGGATGGCACCCTGTATTACGTAAAGGAAATGTAACCACGGGATGGCACCCTGTATTACAGAAAAGAAATGTAACCAGGGGATAGGGCCCTGTATTACTGAAATAAAAATGAATCCCCTGGGCGAAAAGTTTATACCTAGGTTAAACTGTGAAAAGCGAGCCTGGGCGAAGAGTACTTCTACCTGGAACTATGAGATGGATCCCCCTAGGCGAAAAGGTTCAACCTGGGTTAAGCTACGTAAAACAACCTGAGCGAAGAGTACTTCTACCTCGAACTATGAGTTGGATCCCCCTAGGCAAAAAGGTTCTACCTGGGTTAAGCTATGAAAAACAGCCTGGGCGAAGAGTACTTCTACCCTGAACTATAAGTCGGATCCCCCTAGGAGAAAAGGTTCTATCTGGGTTAAGATACAAAAAATAAGCTTGGGCGAAGAGTACTTCTACCCGGAACTATGAGCTGGATCCCTCTAAGCAAAATGGTTCTAGCTGAGTTAAGCTACTGTAAAACAACCTGGGCGAATAGTACTTCTACCCGGAACTATGAGCTGGATCTCCCTAGGCGAAAAGGTTCTACCTGGGTTAATCTACGTAAAACAACTTGGGCGAAGAATACTTCTACCCGGAACTATGAGCTGGATCCCTCTAGGCGAAAAGGTTCTACCTGGGTTAAGCTACGAAAAACAAGCCTGGGCGAATAGTACTTCTACCCAAATATGAGCTGGATCCCCCTAGGCGAAATGGTTCTACCTGAGTTATGCTACTGTAAAACAACCTGGGCGAAGAGTACTTCTACCCAAAACTATGAGCTGGATCCCCCTAGGCGAAAAGGTTCTACCTGGGTTAAGCTACGTAAACCAACATGAGCGAAGAGTACTTCTACCCGGAACTATGAGCTGGATCCCCCTAGGCGAAAAGGTTCTACCTGGGTTAAGCTAAGTAAAACAACCTGAGCAAAGAGTACTTCTACTCGGAACTATGAGCTGGATCCCCCTAGGCAAAAAAGTTCTACCTGGGTTAAGCTACGTAAAACAACCTGAGCAAAGAGTACTTCTACCCGGAACAATGAGCTGGATCCCCCTAGGTGAAAAGGTTCTACCTGGGTTAAGCTGCGAAAAATAGCCTGGGCGAAAAGTACTTCTACCCGGAACTATGTACTGGATCCCGTAGACGAAAAGGTTCTACCTGGGTTAAGCTACAAAAAATAGCCTGGGCGAAGAGTACTTCTACCCGGAACTATGAGTTGGATCCCCATAGGCGAAAAGGTTCTATCTGGGTTAAGCTACATAAAACAACCTTAGCGAAGACTCATCTTCATCATACTCAACCTCTTGATGCATTATTTCGAAATTAGACAGCTTTTTAAGATCTGGGCGTGAATTCTGCATGCATGTCATGTTATTAAAGTCGGGATTAACAAAACTGAAATGGAAACAAAATGAAAGGAATTAGGAAAAGGAAAAGATACAAAACTTAATACGAAACTGAACTACATTTCATTGAATTTGAAAGGATAGAAGGGTTAACAACAAAAACAATCATACTAAGATGTTTGGATTATAACCCTGAAAGTAACCCAAAAGTACAAAAAAAAAGAAGCAAACTACCAAGACTCCTTCCTTGTGGGGAGAGGAGTTGCTTCCAAGTTATTGAGCATGGTGTCTGGGCCAATTAGTTGTATATCGGCACGACTAGTGCCTTCACCAGCCTGGATCATATTCACTTCAAAAAACATCTGGCTGAGGCCATAGCAAATTTCATCAATGTTTGCCTGCGCCAAAGAATTTTGACCCTCTTTGAGTCGTTGCTTGACAAAAGTGTGGAAAATGTGAGGGATAGGTTATTGCAAGACCCACCCATGCTTTTGGTAGTGCTTGGCTTTGTCTTCATCTATTTTTGTTTGGCCTGAAGCCTAAACCAAAAGTACCTTTGTTACTGAACGGAGAAATGGGTTCTGAAATTCCTTGCAATGATGCCCCTAAGCCTTTTCCTGGCTCATAACTTTGTCTCATCATAAGTGCATCCACCATTATAGATGTGGCAGAGAGACGAGGATGTAGAATGGGCTTTCCTTCCTCAACATGGTCCACAACAACCACTTCGAAAGCCTGATAGACAATGGACTCACACCCTTACTTGGCCTCAATACACGGAATTAACGGATCTTTATAAATGGATAATTCGTCTTCTCCGTTAACAATAATATCTTGCCTATTATGTTAGAACTTGAGCATCTGATGCAAGGTGGATGGCACAGCTCGAGTTGTATGGATCCATGGCCTTCAAAGAAGAAAGTTATAAAAAGTTTCCATGTCCACTACTTGGAAGACAATTTCAAAATCGACCGGCCCAATCGTCATGGTGAGGTTGATCTCCCCAATGGTATCTCTCGCTGATCCATCAAAAGCCCAGATGCGAATATTGCTGGGTCAGATTCTGTTTGTATTGATCCTCATGCTTTGCAATGTAGAGAGAGGGTATACATCTACACTCGAGCCTCCATCAACCATGACTCGCTTTACATAATGCCCCTCACATTTGACAATCAGGTGCAAAGACCTATTGTGCCTGGCTCCCTCCTCTGAAAGTTCATCATCAGTAAAGGAGATTGTGTTTACCTCAAAATATATATTGGTCATCTTCTCTAACTGATTCACGGTGGTCTTCTCTGAGACATGTGCCTCGTTCAGGATTTTGATTAGTACACGAGAATGTTCTTCTGAGTGTATGAGAAAAGCTAACAGAGAGATTTAGGCAGGAGTCTTTCTCAACTGGTTAATAATTGAGTAATCCTGAACTTTCATCTTTTTCAAAAACTCATCCGCCTCTTCTTTCGTGACCGGTTTCTTTATTGGCATTTGGCCTTCTCTGATTTGCTTGGCCTTCCTCAACTCTTCTGGAGAGTAACGCCTCCCTGGTCGAGTCAAACCTTTAGTTTCCCCCACTTCTTCTATGATTTCTTTGCCTTTGTAGGTTACTACAGTTTTGTTGTAGCTCTAAGGAATGGTTTTTGTGTTTGTCACATGGGGTTGTATGGCAGGCTTGATTATGATCGGATTTGTTATACCCTTCATACCACCCTGATTCTACTTTATGATGGGGTGACCTCCAAGGACATACAACTTTGGGCTTAGAACATTGGAGCGAACTTCCAACCTCGAGATTTTTGGAACAAATAAAGTTGCCTTCCCTGAGCTCTGGGCGCCTTTCATAATCAATGGCACATCTCGGCTTGGACTTACTTCCAGTCTTGTTCCTTCTTGAATCGTTCCCACTGTAATTTCTGCTCGGCCAACCAACTTGTATTCTTGATCTCGGCCGATCATTCCCACAAAATGAACATCGTTGTGTGCTTGCAGCGGGTTATTTGTAATATTAGGAGGGTCTTCGCTATTTGTTGCCACAATCAACTTTTCCGTGATGAGTCTTTCTATGGATATTTTTAGAGTCCAGCAGTCATCAGTGATGTGCCCTGGGGCACCTGAATGATATTCACATCTAACATTTGCTTGAAATCCATGTGAATCGGGATGCATATGGTGGGGAGCGATGGGTCCAATCATGCCCATCTGCTTCAACTTCTGGAATAGACTAGAGTATTATTCAGCCAATGGAGTGAATGTTTCCACCGGCCTCTGTTCTCGACCATAATCCTTCCTGGGACGAGCATTGTAGGGTGCCCAAAAATTTTCCTGTTGAGGTCGGGGGATCCTTGGAGTTGGTGCCCGTACCTGTTGATTGGGAGGCCGAGCATAGGATTGAGCATTAAACACTGTATACTGTGGTAGGCCCATATAGTATTGAGGAATTGGCGGGGGATAATAATGTTGAGGGTAGCTAGATTTCCCCTGTTGATCTTTCGCATAAGGGTGCGATGCCCCTCTTTGAACTTCCATGGATCTCGAATTCATCATGGACCCTTCATCTCTCTTCTTTCTATTTTCCAAACTTCTCGACCCATTTTGGATAGCTTGGGTGGTGGCTTTGAGAGCAGCTTGACTTACAATTTTGCCAGTCTTGAGGCCATTTTCGACAATCTTTCCTATTTTGATTGCTTCCGCAAAAGGTCTACCCATCGCGGACATCATGTTCTGAAAGTCATCAGGCTCTTGAGCCTTCAGAAAAACAGTGATCAATTCGTGGTTATCCAAAGGTGGCTTAACTCTAGCCGCTTGCTCCCTCCACTTGATTGCATACTCCCTAAAGTTTTCAGTCGGTTTTTTATTCATATTGGACAGGGAATTAAGATCCGGCGCAATATCAATGTTGTATTGAAATTGTTTGACAAATGCCTGGGCCATGTCATCCTAGACATACCAGTGAGATATATCTTGGTCAATGAACCATTCAGAGGCTACCCCAACAAGACTTTCCCCAGAATAAGCCATCAGTAATTCTTCTTTTCTACCTGCACCCCTCAGCTGGTTGCAGCACCTTTTCAAGTGGCCGATAGGATCACCGTGTCCATCATATTTCTCAAATTTTGGGGTCTTGAACCCTGGTGGAAAATGGATATGAGGGAACATGCATAGATCACTGAATGAAACACTTTTGTGGCCACCTAGTCACTGTATGTTCTTTATGTTCTATTCAAGACTTCTCATTTTCCTGGCCATCTCATCCGGCTCAAACGTCTTGGCAGCCTTTTCATTTTCCACTGGTGACTCGTACTGAGGTAGTGGCGGGATTGTATTTACCGGTGCACCAGATATTACGAGAGGAGTGTTCTTGACCGGTGCGACTGGAGATCGCACATTAGAGGTACCAGGGGCAGCATGGAGGCTGTAGTTTGGAACATACCCTAGTGGTAGAATGTTATCGCTCATTACATGGAGCGGTGGTTGAGTAGTCAGGAGTACGGTGGAAGTTCCTTCTTTGGGACCCCGGGGTGGAGGCTAACCGGAAACCCAAGCTTGATATACATCAGACAATTGTTGTCTCAATTTTCTTATTTCCTCTGACTCTTGCTCAACTGACTGAACTTGGGGGTCATCACTGACCAGCTCGATCTCATCATTGTCAGCCATCAGTAACTTTCCTTTAGATCTGGTGAAGTAATGATGTGTTTCCAGTTTCTCCACAAACCAACCACTTTAAGCTTACTTTAATAAGATACAACAAACGTGTTAGGGTTAGACATTTTATTGATTTGAATTACACGTAATATGCCATGCTCCTAACATCATCACCATTTCTAACATGTTTTTGGAAGGCTTCATGTTTCATTCCGGCTTACCAGGCTGCTTCTTATTGATGCTCTTATTTTCTTCTCTCTGTATTTTTTTTTACTTGCGCCTCATTTTTATCCCTTATCTTAGAATCGTCGAAAAATATTTTGATCGAACCTTTTGGGGGTTGCCTACGTATCATGTGGCCGCATGAACCAGATCATTACGTAGTTCAGGGACATGACAATTTTTTTTGTTTTAATACAAGACTAAAAACAAAAATTACATAAAGACGAACCTCTAAACCAGACAAGACTCGACTCAAAAATAAACTTTTTTAAGATGAAAAGTGAAATAACAAGACTCAATACACCAAAAGACTCTTACAGACTCAATGACAATAAATGAACAATCAAAATGGACTGCCAAGTAAAAGAGACTCTGATCTTTGTAGGAGAATCCAACGATATCACTGTAGTCAAAGCACAAATTCCTGCGGCTGACCCCCAACATCACGATATATCCTCTCTAAGTCTGCAGATATGTGACGGGCGACGTTCATTAATTCTTTTACAAACTGCTCAGGCGTCATACCCTGGCAAATCCTACATGCTCGGGAGGTGTATGTGGCTACCTCGAGGATCTTTCCCTTCATATGTTCCTGATCCAAATGCAACTCTTGATTTCACTGACCACAGGTCTCAGCTAGATCCAGCGCATCATACTCGCGCTCTAAGGCCTTATCTCTCTGGCGCCAAATTTCTAGTGGCTCTCCCGCCAACCGATTGATAATACTTTGGTAGTGATGTCTTTCTATTTCAAACTCTGTGATCTGGTGCTCCTTGCTCGACTCAACTCCCCTATCTGATCCCTCAGACCTTGTATTAATGGAGCAAAACCTATGCGCTCGTGATCCCGGACCACCTTAAACTGGGCTTTTCTTTCTTCATGTTGTTGAGCGGTAGTGATCACTTTTTTCTGTCTAAATTGAGATTTGAGTGCCTGCCTCTCTTGTGCTCAATGAGCCTTTTCCCGCTCGAAATCAGCCCGTTGTATGTCCATGGCTTTTTCCATAATGCCCTTATCTTCTTGTAAAATGTCAATACGAGATTGGTACTCTTGTTCCACTTCCCTTCCGGTTTCTCTAACTCTGGCCTTGATCTCTTCCTCCCAATCAAATGCGTTCTGTATTGCTCTTTCTGGCCTTTTCTCTGGGATAGCCTGGTTGTGAAACCACTCAAGGTATGCGAATCTTACCTCCCCACGTTCACGATCAGCTACCATAGCATCCAAGTCGGAAAATCGACCATCGAACCAAACCTTTTGTGCATATGTCTCCCTTGGAAGTTCCTCTCCCTTGAATTCCCACACAAACGGACGCATGTCTTCAATCGGGGGCCTCTTTTGCTCTCTTCTTAGCTGGCTCATGACACGTAGGGGTGTGTAGGGTTGGAAGCCTCTGAAACCCATGAGTATAAATAACGGGTGATATGTTGACATATGCATGACCCTAACAGAAGGGAACCAATAATAGTTCCAAGTGATTCTATCAGCACTTAATGAACCAAGTAATGTTTGCCATGCCCTCACCCCCTCTGGAAGATTACAATTCGCGGCCCTATCCGAGTGACATCCAATGTAATTTAGCCAATTATCATTGAAATTTACTACTATTGGATGATGATAAAGGTGCTCTATGAACCACATATGCAGCAGAATGTTACATCATTCGAGGTAATCTCAATTGGTTGACGAATTCTGTGCCCGAGAAGTTCTCAAACCCTTTCTCGTCCCCAAATCTGTCATAGAAGTATTCCAACGGAACCCAACCTTCGTCCAAGCAACCAATTGGAATTCGACGGAGGCATAACTTTTTCAAAAAGTTATTCACACCAACTTTCTCGGAGCAGCAGGATTTTTCCCACGAAGGTCTCTCCCCAATCTGGTAAACCCACCTAATTCTTCCAATATAGGCATCATTTCACAATCTTTGAACCTGAAGACATTATTTACGGGGTCCCAAAAACCCACTAGGGACTCGATTAAATCTCTGTTAGGCTTAATTCCCATGATGTTTGGGAGGAACCTGAGGTGCTTAAATACTTGATTCTGTTCCCATGTAGCAAAACCAAGCCACCAATTACGGAGACAACTCGGGGTCTTATCTCTGATCAAGAACATAGGAGGTATCTCGTCCCTTACCCTTTTCTAACTGCTTCTTTGTGGAGAGTTACGGGTGAACCTAAGAATAAGACAAAAGGGGGTCATGACTTACCTAAACTATATGCAAAAAATAAAAAAGGATTAAGGCTCGATTTCTTTTTTGTTTTTGTTTTTGAAATTAGCCAACACAAATGGTGAAATGATAAAAGTAGGAAAAATGGCTATTATAACGAAAACAACCCTATGATACTTCCACGGAAGGCTTAAAGGATGTTTCGGCAAAAACGGCCAAATATAAGGACAAAATGATAAAAGGTAGATAAAAATAAATTAAAAGACTATTTTTATGAAAATGGCCCTTCAGTACTCCCGAGGAAGGTTCAAAGGCTGTCTTGGCAAAACGGCCGGAATACGAGGACAAAATAGTAAAAGGTGACAAAATAGTTTTTTTTTTTTGTTTTGAAAAATGTGGGCTGAACCCGATGGAGGTTGCATACGTATCTCACATCCGGCGAGAATCAAACTCGCGTAGTTCGGTAAAACCGAGTATTTTTCTTTTTTGATTTTTATGAAAATTAATCTTTACACCTCACGCCTATGGGTGGCATGTGGGCCGGGCCCAATCCTAAGTGGGCTTCGCAGGCTCGGTCCTAAGTGGGCCGGTCCTAAGTGGTCCCGGGCTTCACGGGCTTCTTGTTGGAACCGGTCCGGGACCACGAACTAACGGTCCCGTATTAATTGGGCTGATCCCGGGCGTAAGCGGGCCCAAGTGGGCCCAACATATACTTTTTATTTTTTAAATTATTTTTATACAAGTTAGAGAAAAAAAAGGTAATAAAAATATCTAAGGCAATTCCTAGTAAATTATATTATAGAATTGTCACCTAAATTTTTTAATTCAAATTTAAAGACAAAAATATTATAAAGAGATATTCAAAGCAATGCGTTATAATATATATACTATACTATACTATATATACATCTTAAGATATATAAGCTATATTCGATTTACTATATATACATCTTAAGATTTATACATTAATATTCGATTTATATACTATATATACATCTTAAGATATATATATATATATATATATATATCTCTCTCTCTCTCTCTCTCTCTCTCTCTCTCTCTCTCTCTCTCTCTCTCTCTCTCTCTCTCTCTATATATATATATATATATATATATATATATATATATATAGTATAGTATAGTATAGTATATACTATATTATACTATATGTATAGCTTAAGATATATAAAAAGACAAAAATATTGTAAAGAGATATTCAAAGCAATGCGTTATATTTTTATTATAGCATTAAAAAATCATGGCAATATCTTTCTTAGTCTTACTCCCCCTATGGAATGAGCACAACAAGGTGCTAATACCACCATTGAGAAGAAAAAGAAACTAATCAAGATGTGCCAAAATACAAGTTACATATTAATTTATATGGTATCTCTTACAAATTTCATAAATCCTTCAAGGTCCGGAGGAATTTTCGTTGGTGGTGGCGGAAATGAAGCTCGGTCATCACCGCTTCCAGGCGAAGCATCATCCTCCACAAGTTCAGCTAGCATTTCTTCGTAAGTTTCGTCTACCTCTGGTTGTGATTCAGCAAGTCCAAAATTTCTTCTTGCCGAACAGATCCAATCTCTGAAAAGTACTGATTTTTCCAAGCTCTCCCTCATAGATGCTCTATAATCACCGAGTTGAAGTCTTGCTTGACTGAAAGCGATCTCTGATGCCACTGTTGAAGCTTGAATAGTTAAAATATCTCGGGCCATGCTTGAAAGAATCGGAAAGTGTTTTTCTTTGTCCTTCTACCATTCCAAAATATTAAAGGAGCCGTCGGGATTCACTTCCTCAATTCCCTGTGACAAATAAACTTCAAGCTCATTTAGTTGTAAAAAATCACTAGTACTAGAACCTTGAGAACCCCTGAACCCTGCCCAAGCACTAAGTGCTCTTACTCCCGCAGTTCTTTTAGATGATTGAGAACTAGAAGAAGAAGGAGTTGGAACATTTGGTCTAGCATGATCTAATGCAACTTGATAAGCATTATAAATAGTTTGAATATTTATTTTAATTGAGGCTATTGCATCCGCAAGTTTAGACAACTCCTCATCTTCAAGTGTTAAACCATTATAAACAGTTTCATACCAAAATTGAGGACCTCCTAATTTCATAGTAAGATTTAACAATGCAGCAACATCATAAATAGAGGGAATAGGAAAACAATATTTTTTAAATTTGTTTCTCATGGAATCAATAGCAAGTTGATAAATTTCCCCACCCTCTGAAAAATGATCAAACAAATTTGCAAGTTCTGCAATATAAACTAAACAGTTAGAAATAGTAGGATAATATTGCCTAGAAAATTCATTTGTAGCAATCTGAAATTTTTCTAAAAAATCTACAAGCATTTTAACATTAGCCCAATCCGCATTTGTAAGGTGCTCATCATCATCACTTACATGAGCATTAAACGTTGAGTTTATGGGGTTTCTATATCATATGCAATAACTAAACTTCCATACGTGTAATTCCATCTAGTTGGACAAGGTTTAGGAACTTTTCTTTCTCTTAGGCCAAATTCATCGCATCTTTTAAAATATTCTCTAAGTCTACTTCTACGGTTTGAATAAAAAAGCCAATTAAGACCCATTTTAACCTTTTTAATTTCAACATTTAAAATTCGCATACCATCACCCACAATTAAATGGTAAATATGACAAATACATCTAACATGAAAAATGTTACTAAATGCAGGACTTAGTGTAGTGGTAAGCAAGGCTACATCATTTGTGTTACTAGTAGCATTATCCATTGAAACTGACATTATTTTATCACTAATGCAAAAATATCTACAAATATTCGTAATCGTGCTAGAAATAAACTGCCATGTGTGACATGAATTAATTATTCTATAAGCAATAATGCGCATTTGCATTATCCAGTCCTCATCAATCCAATGACTGGTAACAGTAAGGTAATCACACTCACTACCACTTCTACCAATATCAGTTGTAATAGCAACACGACAATTTATATGAGTAAATAAATAGAGCAAATATTATTCATATTCATGTTTATATTTATAAATATCACTCTTTACGGTTGTGCGAGGAAAATCTTTATAAGTAAGATTATAAACTTTTCTAATATAATGCACAAAGTGATGGTTAGAAGGAAAACTATAGGGTAAGTACATAACAATAACCATTTTTGCCAATTCTTCCCGATCTTTTTTTGGATCATAATATAAAATACCACCGGTAACAGTGTTAATTCCCGGTTGAAATTATTTTGACCCGGTACTAAGGTCAGCCTGACTAGGTGCACTTGTCCCCTCGGCCAAAGCTTTCATACGAAAATATCTAGCTTTATCTTGAGGGTGTAGCAATATGTGTCTAGTCAAACTTTCCGTCCCTTCCCGATTTCCAACATATTTAAAAACTAACTCTTTGCCGCAAGTTTTACACTTAGCCCTATTTTTTTCTCTTAGTTGAGTAAAAAAATGGCCAAACAAGAGATGTTTCTGCCCGTTTAAAAGGTTGTCTAGAAATATTAGGGGCAGTAACAGGAGGGTCAGACGGGGGATCATTTGGATTATTATTAGTTGGGTTAACTTCAGGAGCAGGACTAGTGGGTGTATCGTCATCCGATTGCGTTTCATCAAAATCTATTTCTTCATCATCATTTTCATAATTAGTTGGATTGCCATAAAGAGCATTCATATATTCATGGTTTAATTGTTCACCGGGTGCAATATTATGGCAAAATTGTCTTTCGGTAAATTGTAATAAACTATTATCGCTATCAAGAATAGGAAGTGTAGGACGGGTAACAGGTTTGGGCTGGGGAGCCGGGGGAAGTAGAGGAGGAACAAATTGGCCACTAGATTCACCACTCTTGGATTTTTCCTTATTTTTACTAAATATTTTTTTAAGGAATAAGCCATCTTAACTAATCAAGCAAAGTAAATAAAACAAACAAAACTATAATATTAAAACTTAAGAGTTGGAACGAGTTTACCGAATTGACGAACAATTTGTTGAAAAATAATTATCGTTGAAGACTTGAAGACTTCAATTCACGAACTTCACAATTTTGCACAAATTGTAACAATTAAGTAAGCAATTATAGAAGAATATTAGAGAGAGATTGATGATTTTGCGAGAAAAATAAAAAAATGAGGGGGTATTTATAGTTGAAAATAGGGAAAAAGTATAATTATAAAAAGTTTGGGGTTAAAACAAAATTTGGGGGGTTAAATGGCTATTTTGCAAATAGCCAACGGCTATTTTGGCAGACCAAACGACTAGTTTTTAAATGGCCAAACGGTCATTTTTTTTTTAAAATTATCTGTTGGGCTCGGATAGGACCGTTTAGGACCGCTTGAACCGGCCCACTTCTCAGCCGGTCCCGGTCCCAAACGGTCCCGATCTCGCGGGCCTCGCCTATGAGACCGGCCCACTACTCGGCCTACCACCCCACGGTCCCGGTCCTATCCGGTTAGGACCGTTTAGGCCCACCGCCCATGTGGGATTGCGATTCTGGGCCGGTCCCAGTCCTAACCGGCCCACATGCCACCCCTACTCACGCCAAACTACTACAAAATCTTAGTAAAAAAGGATTATGTGTATTAAACTAGGAGAATGATTTTTTTTTTTTTTTTAGTAATTCCGCTCAACTAATTTTCTAAAGCCGGTCAACAATGCAAGCATTCCTTCCAAATGATGTAACAAGTAGCACATAAGTGAACATGATGGTCTCAAAGAGGATACCTGTCTTATACGGACCCGACCCCTTTGCCGAGCTTCGCTAAGTCAAATGCATGTGATGCAAATAAAACGAACCTACTAGGGATATCAGGCATGAGGTTTGTTCTTCTAGGTTTAAATCCTATTAGAGAAGGTATCTAGACTGGCTTACTCGAGCGGACAACTCGAGCCGAGGAGGGTCAGCGTACCGGTAGCATTGCTTTTCGGCTTAGCTGGTGGTGCTCCCCGCCTAAAATATGTGTGACTTAAATCCTTCACCGGGTGACAAGCACCTCGACTATCTCAAAAAAAGCGGGCTATGTCAAGCAAATGCTTAATTTTTATTTTCAAGAAGACTCAGAAGAGGTGCATGAGAAGACAGTTTATATGTACAATTCAACAATATCAAAGCGGTAAAAACGAAAAAGTAGCACATTAGGCACAAATAAATCACAATATATACAAAATTAATAAAGAGAAATAAAAGTTAATATGTACAAGCTCGAATTCTGATTGTCCCCAGCATAGTCGCCAGAGCTGTCACACCCCTTTTATACCCTCCCAAAAAGATATGTATTATGGATTATTATGGGTTAAAGAGTTTTCCAATTAAAGTGACAAATTTGAGTATGGATTATTTTATTTACAGAGTTGCCACTTGTAATTGATTTTTTGGGTGTTCCAAATCAACTTTTATTTGAATCCCTAGTCAAAGGAAGGTTTGACTCTATTATTATTAGTCTGCAAAAACAAAGTCCGGGTAAAGAATTATGTTGACCAAGGATAAGGTGTAAGGCATTCCCCGAGTCCCGTAGTTCTAGCACGGTCGCTTTATTGACTACATTTGGCTTGAATTAATTTTGGATAAACTGTGATTTATTAGTTTTCATGCTTTATCTATCCACTTTTAATTATTAAAATATAGAATTATCTTTGAAACGAATCACGTGTGTGAGTCCGTTTTGTTTATTGTGCCAAAATCATGTCACGCGTACGTGTACACAATTAATAGCATTTTATTATATTAAGAATATTTTGACCATAAGTTGCGCAAACACATACTTCGATTTTAATTTTGAAAATCATAATTATGCCACGCGAACGTATACATAATCGCGATAAACTAATTAAAAGCGCGCCTAATGCACTCTAACGATGTTCATTATTCTTCCTAAACTTTGAGATTATTGTGAGGTCATGAATTATGGAATTACTTGTGGAAAAAGTGTATGATTTTAGATATTTGAATAAATAATCCATCATATACCAATACCCTATAGCCCAACAATTGAAGCCCAAACTTATTAGGGTCCAAATCTTCCCAACTTTAAAGCAAATTTGAATACCATATTTCGAGAAACATAATTAAACATATAGCTTTTAAGGACTAATTTACATTATTATTTATAAAGTTTAAAGGCAAATAAATAAAACCACATGAAATAAGATAAAAAGAACAGAGGAAAGAATAAACCTTTAATGCAAAATTTTTAATTAAATATGTCTTCAAGAACAGGTACAATAACTCAGACGAACGCGTAACAAGCATAAGCGAAGAAGAACATCAAAGTTAGTGAACAGAGCTCCAACAGAATTCTCGACCTCGACTATTGATACTATTGACTTCACTGTTTGGCGTGTGAAAAAGGTTATTTTGAAGTATTTTTTGTTGGGTTTTGGGTGATAAATTGCTGGACTTTTCGAAAGAAAAACGAAGAAAGAATGACACAAGTAGAAATTCCCTTAGCGTATAAGAAGAAAAACAATTTCTCTCAATTCCCTCCTCTCTTCTTTTTTCTTCTCTTTTTCCAAAATCGGAATTTTTTCAGATTTATTTATTTATTTATTTATTCTTTTATTATTTTATTATTTTTTAACTAAAAAGAATTCTCACTTTCCATTTTTCTTATTTTTTTAAAAAACAATAATTTCCCACTTTCCTTTACTTTTATTTTTTAATTTCTCACATTTTTTACTTTTCTTTTTTTATTTTCCACTTTTTTTACTTTTTTTTTTAAATTTCAACTTTCTTTTACTTTTTTTTTAAAATTTTCACCTACCTTTACTTTTATTTTTTAATTCCAACTTTCTTTTACTTTTCATGTTTTAAGATTTTCACATTCTTTTACTTTTATTTTTTTAATTTTCCACTTTCTTTTACTTTTTTATTAAATAATTTCCACCTATTTTTACTTTTACTTTTTTATTTCATATTTTTAATTTTCCTATTGTTTTATTCTCATCCGAAAATTAAAAAGAAATATTTAATTTTTTCGGTTTTTTTAATTTAGTTAATTTTAAAATAAAGATAAAAACTAAAAGTAATAGTAATACTAATAATATAACCTTTTAAATTATTTTTAATTCTTACCCTATATAAAAAAATGTAACAAAGCTAAAAAAATATATACTAATTTTTTAAAAATATTTACATAGTAGAAGGTAATAAAAATTCAAATATAGTCAAAAATTAGATGCTCACACTCATTTTTATACATATATTTATTTAATTTCCTTAGTTTTCTCTTTGGAAGTGATATTATTTTAATTTCTCTATGATTTTAACCTACTTCTATTTTTATTTTTAGTATGATATTTGAAAAATATCAAAAATAGTTTTATTTTAGTGTTCAGTTTTATTTTAATAGTTTACTCTACTTACATAGGATTAATTAATATTTTGGTAGTATTTTAAAAGTTTAGGCTCATTAGTTTATCATGCTTTGGGACAAAAGAGGCCCAAAATCAGCCAGTCCAATTCCATTAGCTCATTAGACCTGCTGACCTGCCCAACACCCCTTCCAATCCTACCCCTTCATTTCTTTTAATCTAATGGCCCTTGTTATTTCCCCACACCTATTTAAAATCCTAAATTATAACTTTTTCTACGGCGAAGGTCCAAATGAACCCTGTACTTTTAAAAATGGTCTAAGAATACCCCTCGTTATACTATTGGGTTATCTATACTCCTACAGTCATACATTGGGTTCAAATATATCCCTCATTTAAACGGAGGGACACGTGTCATCGTCCTGTTGGCCAATTCTAAATATCTCCTAATTAATTAAAAGACTCATTACCCATACCCGAAAAGTAATTTTCTAAAGTAATTTTGTTTTTTGTAAAAAATAGAAAAAACAAAAATATTTGTATTTCAATTTTTACAAAAACACTACTTTAAAAAAAACTGAAAATCTTTTTCTAAAATAATAATTTTGTAAAAACTGGAAAAATAAACTGAAAGCAATTTTCTAAAGCAATTAAAAACTAAAAAACCAGATTTTTTTAAAACTAAAATCTGAAAAAAAAGAAAGAAAATATTGTTTTTCAGTTTTTACAAAAACATTGATTTAGAAAATTGCTTTTCAGTTTTTTTTTAGTTTTTACAAAAACAATTACTTTAGAAATTATTTTTCAGTTTTTTTAAAGCAATATTTATCTAAAAACTAGAAAAAAATATTTTCGATTTTTTTAGTTTTTAGTAAAAAAAAAACATTCAGCTTTTTCCAGTTTTTACAAAAATATTGCTTTAGAAAATTGCTTTTAAGTTTTTTTTAAAGTAGTTTTTTTGTAAAAATTGGAAAAAAAATATTTTCGTTTTTTTTTTTCAGTTTTTAGTAAAACAATATTCAATTTTTTCCAGTGTTTACAAAAAAATAAATTGCTTTAGAAAATTGCTTTTCGGGTATGGATAATGAAGTTTTTTAATTAATTAGGAGATATTTAGAATTGGCCAACAAGATGATGACACGTGTCCTTCCGTTTAAATAAGGGGTATATTTGAACCCAAAGTATGACTACAAGGGTATAGATAACCCAATAATATAACGAGAGTTATTCTTAGAACATTTTTGAAAGTACAGTACCATTTGCCGCCTTTTTTAACCCTAAGGACCTAGGCTGCACACAGACATAGATAGAGAGAGAGCGGACTGAGAGAGAGGAACAGAGAGAGGAGATTAGAAATAGAGGAGCACGACACAAAGAAAATTCGAAGCTCCATCAGACCCTAACTCCTTTTGTTCTCCGTCAAAAGCCTCACGATCACTGAATCCTCACCAAAAGCCTGTAAATCACCTCTATTCAACTGTGCTTGAACCATAAATCAAAACAGCTCCATCCGTTAATTTCTCCCGATCCTAATACCACCATGATCTAGCGCCGCAATACCTGCAAAATTTTGATTCTCCGATTTCGGCGCATACTGATCTTCACGTAGAGTTGAGGGAAAACTCACAAATAGGATTTCTTCTTTAGTTTCTTTCTCAATATCCGAGTAGGGTTTGGCGAGGTTCCTTTGAGGTCGCCGGCATGGTTTATGGTTTGCCGCTGTATCGGGTCGAGGTACCTGTCTTGATTCGAGTTCATGTTTTTGCTGCTTTGTACTGGTTTCGAGACTCCATGCATTTGAATCGTTGGCACTCAATTAAAGGTCTATTCCGCACTCTGTTTCTTCTTAGATTTTCATATTTCAAATTGTTTTGGTATTTGAATGGAACATTTGTTTGGCTGTGTGTTTGCTCTTTGATCTTAAGTGAAATTCTTATGTTTGGCCTAAACTTTGAGGAGATTAATTCGCCAGTCAGTTTAATTGACCCTCTTGCTGAAAATATTGGGGCATGAATCGTTGATTTTACTCTTTAAATGTTTGGAGTCTTTTGTTGCGTTCGTTGGTTCTTACGTTTGAAGTTTAGCCCCGTAGATGTGTGATTAGTTTGGTCATCGGTAATTTTCTCAACAAAGTTATATTGACCGAAGAATATTTGGTTAGTATATGAGAGTTAGTTTGGGGTTTTAAATTATTATTAACATTAATTACTATTTAGCCAAATGGTAGAACCAAAGTCTTATTTCGTTGTGCAATCTTCTATCTTGTATGCATGTTTAGATGTTTACCTCTATAGGTTTATTTGATTTTGTTGGTATGGTTCGTACTTATTTTGGATAGTTTGGATCATGCGGCGGGATGCAGATATAAAATGAAAGGACTCAATTTGATTTTCTAATAGTTTTATTTCATTGTTTCTCCATTAGTAGCATGCTTTAGGCGGATCACGCAAACCTTAGGTCTTTTTATTTCATTTTTATTCGAGGTGAGAAGTCGTTCCCTTTAATTTATACTCAGTTAAATGCCCCTGAATTTTGTATATATTTTTATCCGGGGTATGCCTCGTAGTGAATGTATTTGGAGGTCATGACATACATCGTGGAGTGAGCATAGTATAGACTTTTAGTATTTTCCTCTTATTTTATTTTCTTTTATTTAGGTGGGGACGATCTCGAGGATCTTGTGTGTTTATTTTTCTTTCGAGTGTTTTTGCCTCAGTTTGTGTATTCTTTAAAGCTAACTTGATCATGTACGCAACCATACTAGTTACGGGACTCGGGGAATGGCTAATACCTTCTCCCCGAATCAAATGAACCCCCTTATCTAGAATCTCTAGTGCAAACTAGTTTAGAGTCAAATATGTTTTTAAGAAAAAAATAATTTTAAATGATGATTTGGCACGTCGAGATTATATGCCAAGTAGCGATTCTGAAAAAATCCCTTTTAAACAAATATTTTGTCACTTTAAGGATTGAAAATCCTTTTGAGCTTTAAAACCACTTTTATCTATTTTAAAGAGGGTAGTTAGCGTAAAAAAAAAAAAAGAAAGGATGTGACAAGCATAAACGTGGCATGAATATACTGTACGTTACAAAATGTCAGCAAAATATTGATGCAAAATTGGTAAGCATAAACGTGGCATATCAGTGCATGCATTTAGCTAGACACTTAGAAAATTTTGATTTTATGTGTTATTAAACGCAGGTCATATACCGTATTTAATCAATCAGAGAGAGAGAGAAAATTAAAATACAGAAACGCAGCTATATTTGAGCTCTCAAAATAGGCTTTGAGCTTTAAGACTTTGAATATTTGAATGAACAAGGAGTAGACTGTTCTACTTTTCTGAACTCCAAAAGTGGAATGTCGAAAATGATTATAAATGCAAAACCATAAACTCAGTTCATATGTAACCTTTTTATTTTTTTGAGACAATAATCACATAATTGTGAATGATTACGTTTTAAAATGTTTATCAAATTCGTTTAGTTTGAAAAACTAGAGTAAATTTTATCGGTGGTCATTCAACTTTGAGGTTGTAATACAAAAGTTATTTTTCTATTTTTTGTCACATAAATATCATTTAGCTTTGAGTTTGTAACACAAAAGTTACTTTTCTATTATCACATAAAAATCACTCAACTTTCACTACAACAAATGTGATTTTTAACCAAGAAATTATTAGCTACGATAGAAAATTCGTCACTAATTTACAAAATGTCCGCAAAATATTGATGCAATTGGTAAGCATAAGCGTGTATGAATTTAACTACTATACACTGATCATCTAATCTGAAATTTTAGCTACTTATCGTAGAACATATCTGTCACGACCCGAAATTTTCATATTCGGGAACGTGATGACGCCTAACATTTCACTTTCTAGGCAAGCCAACGTTAGAATATAATTTGTAATTTTAACAAAATTTTAAATTAATTAATAACAAAGAAACAAATGCGAAAATAAAGTCTAAAATAAAGTGAATAATCCATAAAAATAGCGATGTCTAAATACCATCCCAGAACAGGAGTCACAAGTGTACGAACTTCTAGAATAATATAAATAAAGGTCTGAATAAAATAAAGTTGTCTGAAAGAAAATACACAGCTAAAATAAAGTAGACGGGGACTTCAAAACTGCGGACATTGTGCAATTATACCTTAAGTCTCCTCTGGGTAGCTGAAATTCGAGCAAGTCTATTGTATGCCGCTGGGACCAACTTCGATATCTGCACAAGATGTGTAGCGTGTAGTATGAGTACAACCGACCCATGTACTCTGTAAGTGCCGAGCCTAACCTCGACGAAGTAGTGACGAGGCTAAGGCAGGTCGCTTACATTAACATGTACTCAATAATAATAAGAATAATAATAACAAGAATAGTAGTAAGACCGGTAAATAATATCAATAATTGAAGTCAATTTAGCAGTCATAATCCCTCAATTTATTTCCATTGCGGCGTGCAACCCGCTCCAACAATATAAACTTAGAATAAAATCCATTGCGACGTACAACCCGATCCAACAATATAACCATTCAATTAAATTCTGTTGCAACGTGTAACCCGCTCCAACAATATAAACTTTAAATAAATCTGTTGCGGCGTGCAACCCGATCCCCCAATATATTTATTTTCATTTTCATTGCGGTGTGCAACCCGATCCCCCAATATATTTTAACAACTCTTAAATGTCATAAAAAAAATATTTCAATAAATGCCACGTTCAATGAGAAACTATTAAGCATCAAGTCATACAATAATTATAATTTATTTATGAAACAAATAATGACAAGTATTAATTAATTATGAAAAGCAGGGAGAAAATAGACAGTTTAATATTTAATATGCTAAATGTGAAGTAGCAATTAAGACACATAAATCAAATAAACATGCAATAATTATTGTAGAAATTCAAGAATTAATATTTGACAAGGAATATGAGAGAAACAATTATTATAACAATTAATTCGTATCTTAAAATAATTTAAGATGTTTAAATAATTAAGCAAACAATAAATTTGACAAAGTATAGGCACTCGTCACCTTACCTATACATCGTTACACATGAAATTCGCGTAGCAAATAATTCAAGGGTTCTATTCCCTCAAGTTAAGATTAACCACGACACTTACCTCGATTTGCAACTAACTCAAGATTACAATAAACCTTTGCCTCGCGAATTCGTGTCCGAAATCCTCAAATCTAGTCATAAACAATTTAATATACTCAATACAAATCGTAGAAATTGATTCCATATGAATTTACTAATTTTTCGGATTAAAATCCAAAATTTATTTCAAAAATCAATAGTGCAACCTACGTCTCGAATCCCAGAAAAACTCACAAAATTCGAACACCCTTTCCGATACGAGTTCAACCAAACAAAAATTATCAAATTCCGACATTGGATTGGCTTTCAAATCTTCATTTTACATTTTTAGAAGATTTTATAAAAATCTGATTTTTCTTCCATAAATTTACGAATTCATGATGTAAATGAGTATGAAATCATGAAATATACTCAATATAGGATAAGGAACATTTACCCCGATGTTTTTCCGTAAAAATCGTCCAAAAATCGCCTTACCCTAGCTCAAAATCTTGAATAATGAAAAATGGGATGAAATCCCATTTCCTGAACTTAAGTTCTGTTGTCCAGATTTTTAGTCATCGCGATCGCGGGAATCCGTTTGCGATAGCGTAGAAAAATTTCTGCCCAGGTCTATTTTACGCTTCACAACCGCGGAAAAGGCTTCGCGATCACGAAGCACAACTTGCACATGTTGCCAATTTGCATTACGCGAACGCGACATCCCATATGCGATCGCGAAGCATAGCCCCGTAGACTTCGCGATCGCGGACCGCTTCATGAGAACGCGAAGAACAAATTTGAGTGTCCCAGCTTGTGGCTCATTTCCTCTTCGCAGACGCGATCAACTCTACGCGTTTGCAGTGCACTGGGAGCTAACCATCCGTGATCGCGTGCCTATCTTCGGGAATGCGAAGGGTAAACATTACGGCTCACAATTTCCTCTTCGCGATCGCGGGAATGGCTTCGCGATCGCGAAGCACCATGCACCAGATGACAACTGAAGCTCAAAAAACCAGATTTTTTCAAAGTTCAAAAGGTCAGTAGGCTATCCGAAACTTACCCGAACCCTCGGGGATCTAAACTGTACATGCACACAAGTCTAAAAATATCATACGAACTTGATCGCACGATCAAAACACCAAAATAATGCCTAGAACTATGAATCAGACACCAAATCAAATAAAAATTTTAAGAAAACTTTAGAATTTCTATTTTAACAACCGCACGTCCGAATCACGACAAACCATCTCAAATATTCACCAAATTTGGCAGACAAATCATAAATATAGTAATGGAGCTACACCTAGTTCCGGGACCAAAATACGGATCCGGTATCAACAAAGTTAAGCATTAGTCAAATCTCTTAAGTCATTAAACCTTTAACTTAAAAATTTTGACAACATGCGATAACGCGAGCTAGAGACCTCCGAATTCGATTTCGGACATACGCCCATGTCTCAAATCACGATACGGGCCTATCAAAATTGTCAAAACACTGATCCGGATCCGTTTGTTCAAAATGTTGACCAAAGTCAACCCAATTGAGTTTTAAAGCTCTATTTCACATTTTAATCTATTTTAACGTAAAAGCTTTTCGAAAAAATTTATCAACTGTGCACGCAAGTTGAGAAAAGCTAAATGGTGCTATTTGAGGTCTCAGAACACAGAAATAATTATTAAATTTAAATATGACCTTTTGGGTCATCACATTATCCACCTCTAAAACAAACGTTCGTGCTCGAACGAAATTAGAAAAGTACATGAGCTGATGAAAAGGTGTGGATATTTACTTCGCATGTCCAACTCGGACTCCAAAGTAGATGCTTCTATCAGCTGACCATTCCTTTGCACCCGAACTGAAGGATAACTCTTAAACCTCAACTGTCGGACCTGCCGGGCTAGAATAGCTACCGAATATTCCTCATAAGTCAAATCTTTGTCCAATTGGACTGAGCTGGAATCTAATACATGGGACGGATCATCATGATATTTTCAGAGCATAGACACATGAAACACCGGATGAACTGCTGATAAATTAGGTGGTAGTGCAAGCCCGTATGCTACTTCACCCACCTTTTCAAAAATTTCAAAGGGTCCATTATACCTAGGGCTCAACTTGCCCTTCTTTCCGAATCTCATTACACCTTTCATAGGTAAAACTCGGAGGAATACTCTTTCTCCAACCATAAATGCAATGTCACAAACTTTATGGTTGGCATAACTCTTTTGCCTAGACTGAGTTGTGCGAAGTCGATCCTGAATAATCTTGACCTTATCCAAGGCATCCTGTACCAAATCGGTACCCAACAACCGAGCCTCTCCCAGTTCAAACCAACCAACTAGCGATCGGCATCGCCTTCCCGTATAATTCTTTATATGGATCCATCTGAATGCTCGACTGGTAGCTATTATTATAGGCAAACTCCGCAAGTGGCAAGAACTGATCCTAAGAACCTCCAAAGTCTATAACACAGGTGCGGAGCATATCTTTCAATATCTGAATAGTGGCTATGACTGTCCGTCTATCTGTGGATGAAATGATGTACTCAATTCAACCCGCGTGCCTAACTCATGATGTACAACCCTCCAGAAGTGTGAGATAAAATGCTTACCTCGATCTGAAATTGTCACGGCCCAAAACGATGGGCCGTGACAAGTGCCCGAGTTCTACCTATCGAACACCCCTAAGCATTCATCTAAGATATAAACATGAAATAAGTGTAGGTCATGCATAAAGTCTGGAAATAAACTACTAATTCATATGAACAACCTACATGAGAAAACATGCCCAAAAGACATAGTGTATGTGTGTGTATGTGTAGGGCGAGCCGACAAGGCCACATACTATATAACTATACATGACTGTCTACAGACCTCTATTAGAGTGTACAACTGTATAAAGGACGGGTTTGGGCCCCGTCGTACCCATATATGCATGCAAATACATCGTATCAAAACTCAAAGCAGCTCCGGATCAAATGGAGCATACCAACTCTCGCTGATCAAGGATCCTAAGAAGGGGGACCATCAGCCTGTCCACCTGTACCTGCGGGCATGAAACGCAGCGTCCCCAGGCAAAAAGGGACGTCAGTACGAATAATCTACTGAGTTTATAAAGCATGAAAATCAGTACATAAAAGACATAGATGAAACACGGGGTAAAGAATTCCACCTGTGAGTCTAAATAACTTTGTGAATCCTGAAACATTTATAATGTTATGCACGTGCGTGTAAATGTCGTATCATGCATAGGTATAGGTGTACATAACATTATCAAGCCTCTGAGGGCATCCCATCATATCATCTCGGTCATTGTCATCCCATATACATATAATATATGCGTATATAACGCCTTCTGGTCATGGGTCAATGTACAAGTATAAATGCATGAAATGCATAAGAAATACGTTAATATGATTTCTCGAATATCATAAAATTAATATGCCTTTCGGATAAACTTTATCAAATACGTATTTTTCTGAGACCCATAAATGTAGGATATAATAATAATTCACATAGAGAATCAAGAATATAGACACCCCTAGTATTTCTATGAATAGAGTCATTTATGAAAGTTGCGTATTTTGCTCATTTCGTTTGTATCATTTTGATCATGCCAAAAAGAAAGAAGGGATAGCCTTAACATACCTCAAGTCGTCGGTGCAAATCAACAACAAGCTTATGACAACTAGCGCTCCAACCCTATAACAAAGAAATATGTGTACAATTTAGATGGCGGTAGTATATTACGTACCTCAGACGATAACTCGATTCTAAAATAAAACGGGCAGTATTTCCCCTGATTTTACTGCTCCCTCAAGCCTACTATAGGCGAGATACAAACATAATACAATCAGCAACTCAAAACCAACCTAATTACAATTCGAGACCTTCAATACAACAAAAATCCCAAATATACCATAATACACCCAATCAACAAGTTATCAATTAGCCTTTAACTACAACGACGAGTGACCAACCTACTACCCTACCACATGTGGCGTTTCTCCAAGCCCTTTTTATCCTTCCAAACTCCATAAATCAGCAGCACAATAGAAAACCCAAAAGCAACACGAAATAGCCCACAAAACAGTCCACTATAAGTCAAATAACTCGAACTCACGGCTTCCGATCACCGTCTCGTGAGGTCTAACTATTAGGAAATGGATTTGTCAACTTTTTTTGATATTTTAAAGATTAAATACAGAAATTAGAAATTTTTATTAACTATTAAATAAATTCCAAAACTCAAACTACAAAGAAAAAGAGAGGCGATATAGCGATACTTACGTCGTAGGGATCGTTTTAATGTTATCGCTTCTCGATTTCGTGTCCGAGATGATAGTCTTGTTTGAAGCACTATTAGAGAGCTCAAGGATCGCTTTTTATGGTTTCCTCTGGTCGGATGCTATGTAAAAATTATATATATATATATATATATATATATAGAGAGAGAGAGAGAGAGAGAGAGAGAGAGAGAGAGAGAGAGAGAGAGAGATGCGCGAAGCATATCTTCCAATATGTGAATAGTGCGCTCTGATTGTCTGTCTGTCAGTGGATGCAATATTGTACTCAACTCAACCTGCGTTCCTAACTCACGTTGTACAGCCCTCCAGAAGTGCGAGGTGAACTGCGTACCTCGATAAGAAATGATAGACACGGGCACACCGTGAAGGCGGACAATCTCACGAATGTAAATTTCAGCTAACCTCTCTGAAGAATAGGTAACTGCCACTGGAATGAAATGTGCTGACTTGGTCAACCTGTCCACAATGACCCAAACTGCATCAAATTTTCTCTGAGTCTGTGGGAGCCCAACAACAAAATCCATAGTGATACGCTCCCACTTCCACTCAGGAATTTCTAACTTTTGAAGCAAACCACCAGGTCTCTGATGCTCGTACTTGACTTGTTGACAATTTAGACATCGAGCTACATATGAAACTATATCCTTCTTCATTCTCCTCCACCAATAATGTTTCCGCAATTCTTGATACATTTTGGCAGCACCTGGATGAATAGAATACCTGGAACTGTGTGCCTCCTCAAGAATTAATTCACGAAGACCATCCACATTAAACACACAAATACGACCCTACATCCGTAGAACTCCATCTTCCCCCACAGCAACCTGTTTGGCATCATCGTGTCGCACTGTGTCCTTAAGGACAAGCAAATGAGGATCATCATACTGTCGTTCTCTGATGCGCTCATATAAAGAAGACCGAGCGACTGTGCAAGTTAGAACCTGACTGGACTCTGAAACATCTAACCTCACGAACTGATTGGCCAAAGTCTGAACATATGTAGCTAACGGCCTCTCACCAACTGGAATATACGCAAAGTTGCCCATACTCACAACCTTTCTACTCAAAGCACCGGCCACCACATTGGCCTTTCCGGGGTGATACAAAATGATGATATCATAGTAGACGAGGACTTCAGAACTGCGGACACCGTGCATTTATACTACAAGTCTCCTCTGGTAGCTGAAATCTGAGCAAGTCTATGGTTTGTCGCTGGGACCAACTCCAAAATCTGCACAAGAGGTGCAGCGTGTAGTATCAGTACAACCGACCCTATTTACTGGTAAGTGCTGAGCCTAACCTCGACGAAGTAATGACAAGGCTAATGTAGGTCACTTATATTAACCTGTACGGAATATTAGTAGCAACAACAAATAATATAAATAAATCAGGTAGCTCATTTATAATAGTTGAAGCCAACTCAGCAGTCATAACCAAATATTAATTCAATCAATTTTCGTTGCAGCGTGCAAACCGCTCCCACAATATATTCATTTTTAAGTAATTATGCAAACAATTAATTTGACTACGTATAGACACTCGTCACCTTGCCTATACGTAATTCACATACATCTCACATAACAAATAATTTAAGGATTCTATTCCCTCGAGTCAAGGTTAACCACGACACTTACCTCGCTTTGCAAATTTTCAATCAATTACTCGATCACAGCTTTTCCTTTTGAATTTGTCTCCAAAAGAGTCAAATCTATTCATAAACAATTCTATATACTCAATATGAATCATAGGAATTAATTTCATATGGATTTACTAATTTTCCGGATAAAAATATCCAAAATTCATTTTAACAATTCGATCTCAAATCTCAGAAAAACTTAAAAAATTCGAACACCCATTCCGAGACGAGTCCAACCATATAAAAATTATCAAATTCCGATATCAAATGGACCCTCAAATCTTAAATTTTTATTTTTGGAAGATTTTATAAAAATCTAATTTTTCTTCCATAAATTCACAGATTCATGATGTAAATGAGTATGGAATCATGAAATATAATCAATATAGGATAAGGAACACTTACCCCAATGTCTTCCCGTGAAAATCGTCCAAGAATCGCCTTACCCGAGCTAAAAATAAAAAATGGTTGAAAATGGGATGAATCCCATTTTCCAGAACTTAAGTTGTGTTTCTCGGATTTTTACCTTATGCGATCACGAAGCACATTTTTGGCTGCTCAACTTTTTGCTCTACATGAATGCGTAAAACACCACGCGAACACGATGCTTTGACTCACAGACTTACGTACCTTACGTGATCACGAAGAGTAAAGCGCATGGCTCAGATTTAGCCTCTTTAACTCTACGCGAGCGCGACCTTGGCCACGCGTTCGCGAAGCACTACTTCACACCCCTACGCAATTGCGATCTCAAATTCACGAACGCGAAGAACAACTTTGGATGGCCTCTCAGATTGCCTTACGTGATCGCGAACGACCTCACATGATCGCGATGAGTAAAATTTCTGCAACAAAACACCAGAAATCTGCCATCTTTCTTAAGTCCAAAATGGCCCATTGAGCATCCGAAACTTACCCGAGCTCTCGGGGCTCCAAACCAAACATGCACATAAGTCCTAAAACATCCTACGAACTTGCTCGCGCGATCAAATCGCCAAAACAACACCTAGAACTACGATTTGAACACCAAATCGAATGGAATTCTCAAGAAAACTTTAAAACTTATATTTTCACAACTGGACGTCTGAATCGCGTTAAATCAACTCCTTTCTCACCAAATTCGGCAGACAAGTCATAAATATTATAGTGAACCTATACCGGGCTCTGGAACTAAAATACAGACCCGGTGTCAATAAATCCAACATCAGTAACTTCTTAAAAATTATTAAGCTTTCAAACTTTTAATTTTTCATCAAAATTTCATATCTCGGGCTATGGCCTCGAAATTTGATTCCGGGCATACGCCCAACTCTTTTGCCTAGACTGAGCTATATGAAGTCGATCCTGAATAACTTTGACCTTATCCAAAGCATCTTGTACCAAATCGGTACCCAACAACTGAGCCTCTCCCGGTTCAAACTAACCAACTGGTAATCGACATAGCCTTCCGTATAATGCCTCATATGGAGCCATCTGAATGCTCGACTGGTAGCTATTATTATAAGCAATCTCAGCAGGTGGCAAGAATTGATCCCAAGATCCTCCAAAGTCTATAACACAAGCGCGAAGCATATCTTCCAATATCTGAATGGTGCGCTCTGACTGTCAGTCTGTATGTGGATGAAATGTTGTACTCAACTCAACCCGCATGCCTAACTCGTGTTGTACAGCCCTCCAGAAGTGTGAGGTAAACTGCGTACCTCGATTTGAAATAATATATACGGGCACACCGTGTAGGCGGACAATCTCACGAATAAAAATTTCATCTAACCGCTCTGAAGAATAGATAACTGCCACTGGAATGAAATGTGCTGACTTGGTCAACCTGTCCACAATGACCCAAACTGCGTCAAATTTTCTCTGAGTCCGTGGGAGTCCAACAACAAAATCCATAGTGATACGCTCCCACTCCACTCAGGAATTTCTAACTTCTGAAGCAAACCACCAGGTCTCTGATGCTCGTACTTAACTTGCTGACAATTCAAACACCGAGCTACATATGCAACTATATTCTTTTTCATTCTCCTCCGCCAATAATATTGCCGCAAATCTTCATACATTTTGGCGGTACATGGATGAATAGAATACCTGGAACTGTGTGCCCTTTCAAGAATTAATTCACAAAGCCCGTCAACAATAGGCACACAAATACGACCCTGCATTCGTAGAACTCCATCTTCCCCCACAACAACCTGTTTGGCATCATCGTGCCTCACCGTGTCCTTAAGGACAAGAAAATGAGGATCGTCATACTGTCTCTCTCTGATGCGCTCATATAAAGAAGACCGAGCGATTGTGAAATCTAGAACCCGACTGGGTTCTGAAACATCTAACCTCATGAACTAATTATCCAAAGTCTGAACATATGCAGCTAATGGCCTCTCACCAACCGGAATATACTTAAGACTGCCCATACTCACAACCTTTCTACTCAACGCATCGGCCACCACATTGGCCTTTTCAGGGTGATACAAAATGGTGATATCATAGTCTTTCAACAACTTCAACCATCTTCTCTGCCTCAAATTAAGATCTTTTTGTTTCAACGGATACTAAAGGTTACGATGATCAGTAAATACATCACACGAGACACCGTAGAGGTAATGCCTCCAAATCTTCAGCGCATGAACAATGGCTGCCAGTTCTAAGTCATGAACAAGATAATTCTTCTTGTGAACTTTCAACTACCGCGACGCATATGCAATCACCTTGCCATCTTGCATTAATACTGCACCAAGCCCAATGTGAGATGCGTCATAATATACCGTATACGATCCTGAACCTGTGGGTAATACCAACACTGACGCCGTAGTCAAAGCAGTCTTGAGCTTCTGAAAGCTCAACTCACACTCACTTGACCATCTGAATGGGACACCTTTCTGGGTTAGTCTAGTCAATGAGCTTGCTATAGATGAAAACCCTTTCACAAACCGACGATAATAACCTGCTAAACCCAGGAAACTCCGGATCTCTGTAACCGAAGTAGGTCTAGGCCAATTCTGAACAGCCTCAATCTTCTTAGGATCCACCTTTATGCCTTCTGATGATACCATATGCCCCAAAAAGGCAACCGAGTCTAACCAAAACTCACATTTTGAAAATTTGGCATATAACTGATTATTCTTCAAAGTATGAAGCACACTCCGAAGATGTTGTTCATGCTCCTCTCGACTGCTGGAGTAATTCAAGATATCATCAATGAATACAACCACAAAAGAATCCAAATTGCGCTTGAACACCTGATTCATTAAATCCATAAATGTTGCTGGGGAATTTGTCAACCCAAATGACATCACTAGGAATTCGTAATGCCCATACCGAGTCCGAAAAGCTGCCTTAGGGACATCAGCTGCCCTAATCTTCAACTTATGGTAACCATACCTCAAATCAATCTTAGAAATTACCTTGGAACCCTGAAGCTGATCAAATAAGTCATCAATTCTTGGCAGCGGATATTTGTTTTTGATAGTGGCCTTGTTCAACTGCCGATAATCTATGCACATCCGCATATAGCCATCTTTCTTCTTTGCAAATAGTACTGGTGCACCCCAGGGCGAGACACTGGGTCTAATGAATTCCTGATCAAGCAAGTCTTGTAACTGCTTCTTCAATTCTTTCAACTCTGGCGGGGCCATACGGTATGGTGGGATAGAAATGGGCTGAGTGCCCGGAGCTAAATCAATACAGAAGTCAATATCTCTGTCGGGTGGCATCCCCAGAAAAATTATAGGAAATACTTCTGGAAAATCACGAACAACTGGTACTGAGTCCATAGAAGGAACATCCGCACTAGGATCGCGAATATAAGCCAAATAGGCTAGACATCCTTTCTCTACCATACGCCGAGCTTTCATATAAGAAATAACCCTGCTGGCAGAATGACCAGGAGTTCCTTTCCACTCTAACCGAGGTAACCCCGGCATGGCTAGGGTCACTGTCTTGGCATGACAATCCAATATAGCATGATAAGGGGACAGCCAATCCATACCCAAGATGACATCAAAATCTACCATATCAAGAAGTAGAAGATCCACACTAGTCTCAAGACTACCGATAGTAACCACACATGAATGATAGACATGATATACTAAAAGAGTCTCCCACCGGTGTAGATACATACACAGAAGCACTCAGAGAATCACAAGGCACAACCAAATATGAAGCAAAATAGGAGGACACATAGGAATAAGTAGATCCTGGATCAAATAGAACTGAAGCATCTCTATGGCAAACTGGAATAATACTTGTGATCACAACATCAGATGACTCGGCCTCAGGCCTCTGAATTGCATCCCTGGGACGACCTCTAACTGGCTGGCCTCCACCTCTAATGGACTGACCTCCACCTCTAATGGCCTGACCTCCACCTCTAATTGACTGACCTCTACCTCTAGCTTCCTGACCCCTACCCCTAGTTGGCTAAGTAGGCGGTGAAGAAACCGGTGTCGGTATGATGGCACGAAAATCCTGCCGAGATTTGTTTCTCGACAACCTACGGAAATACCTCATGATGTGACCTATGTTCCCACACTCATAACACCCATCCTGATGCCGTGGCTGCTGAAACTGAAGTTGACCCGAATAGGCCGGATAACCGCTGTAGTAACTCTGGAGTGGTAGTGCACTGATAGGAGCTGAATGTGCACTAAATGCTGGCTGCCCATAGTAAGGCATAATTAAGACCGTGACTCCCTGAAGCAATGTGAGATGCATGAAGTGCTGAATGAAACGGTCTGGGAGGATGACCCCTACCAAAATTATCCCTGCCTCCAGACGAGGCACCACTAAAACCACCGAACTGACGAGGCCTCTTATCAAACCTCTGCCTTATCTCTTGTGCAAGAACCATCTTGATCCTCCTTGCGACATTAGCAGTCGCCTGAAACAAAATCTCACTTCCGGTCTCCTTGGCCATATGAAGCCTGATAGGGTGAGTGAGTCCCTCAATAAACCTCCCTACCCTCTCTCCCTCGGTAGGTAGTAAAAGGAAATCATGACGGGCCAAATACACAAAACGGGACTCATACTGTGTAACAGTCATACTACCTTACTGTAGACACTCAAATTGCTTGCGAAATTCCTCTCTCAGTGTGATAGGAAGAAAATTCTCCAGAAATAGCTGAGAGAACTGCTCTCATGAAAGTGTAGGCAATCCAACTGGTCTAGTCAATGTATAATCACTCCACCATCTCTTGGCGGAATCCATCATCTGAAATACAGCAAAATCAACCCCATTGGTCTCAACTATACCCATGTTCCGCAGCACCTCATGGCAGCGGTCAAGATAATCATGTGGGTCCTCAGAAGGTGTACCACTGAAGTGAATTGGAAAGAGCTTAGTAAACTTATCCATTTTCAATAAGGCTTCAAAAGACATGGCGGGACTATCACCGGTCTGTGCCACAACAACTGGCTGAACTACCCCAACTGGAGGGGCTGCTAGAGCCTGATTCTGCGGAGCCATCTACTCTGGAGCGGGAGTAGTAGGAGTTTGTGCTCCTCCCCCATCCTGTGAAACGGCTGGTGCCATTGGAAATGTACCATTCTAGGTCACGCCCTCCATAAGACTCACCAAACGAACTAGAGCGTCATGAAGCACTGGAGTAGCTATGAATCCTTCCAGGACCTGAACTGGTCCAGCTGGTACATTCTGAACTGGAACCTCCTCTTGAAGATCCACATGAGGTTCTACAACAGGTGCAGTTGTTCGAGCTCTATACTGAGCTCTACCTCGGCCTATGCCTCGGCCTCTAGTACGACCTCGGCCTCGACCTCTACCCCTGGCCATAGTTTCCATTGGGGGCTCTGGTCCCTGTCTATCGGTAGATGTATTACGTGTTCTCACCATCTGCGAGAGAATAAGAGTAGAATGGTTCAATCATCGATGATAGAATAAAATTGCACGATAGAATAAGAAAGAAGTGATATTGGTCCAAACTTCATAGCCTCTGAGAGATAAGTACAGACGTCTCCGTACCGATCCTTCAGACTCTACTAAGCTGGCTCGTGACTCTACCGACCTTCGGGACCGTGATGGCGCTTAACATTTCTTTCTAGGCAAGCCAACGTTAGAATAATATAATCCATTTTAAAATAATTTTTAAATTTATTGATAACAAAGAAACAAATGTTGAAGTAAAGTCTGAAATGTAGTGAATAATACATAAAAAAAAACGAAATCTAAATACCATCCCATGATTGGTGTCACAGGTGCACGGGTTTCTAGAATAATACAAATAAAGGTATGAATAAAATAAAGTTGTCTGGAAACAAACACACAGCTAAAGTAAAGTAAACGGGGACTTCAGAACTGCGGACGCGTGCAGTTATACCTCAAGTCTCCTCTAGTAGCTGAAATCCGAGCAAGTCTATGGTACGCAGCTTGGACCAACTCCAAAATCTGCACAAGAAGTGCATAGTGTAGTATCAATACAATCGACCCCATGTACTGGTAAGTGTTGAGCCTAACTTCGACGAAGTAGTGACAAGGCTAAGGCATATCACTTACATTAACTTGTATGCAATATTAGTAACAACAACAAATAATATTAATAAATCAGGTAACTCATTTATAATAGTTGAAGCCAACTCAGCAGTCATAACCAATTATTAATTCAACTAATTTCCGTTGCAGCGTGCAAACCGCTCCCACAATATATTCATTTACAATCCTCCAATATATTTATTTTAATCAAATATATATATATATATATATATATATATATATAAAAGTTTGTTATGGCGTGCAATCTGATCCCCCAATATAGACTTTTAAATACGTTTGTTGCGGCGTGCAATCTGATCCCCCAATATAGACATTTAAATAAGTCTGTTGCGGCGTGCAATCCGATCCCCCAATATAGACATTTAAATAAGTCTGTTGCAGCGTGCAATCCGATCCGCAATATAGACTTTTAAATAAGTTTGTCGCGGCGTGCAATCCGATCCTACATATATATATATATATATATATATATATATATATATATATATATATATATATATATATATATATATATATAAGTGGACGGCGTACAATCTGATCCCCCAATATAGACTTTTAAATACGTCTGTTCCGGCATGCAATCCGATCCTCCAATATGAACTTTTAATAAGTCTGTTGCGGCGTGCAATCCGATCCCCCAATATAGATTTTTAAATAAGTCTGTTGCGGCGTGCAATCCGATCCCCCCAATATGGACTTTTAAATAAGTCTATTGCGGCGTGCAATCCGATCCTCCAATATATATATATATATAATTTTATTTCCATTGCGACGTGCAACCCGTTCCCCCAATATATTTCAACAACTCATAAATGTAATAAAAATTACTCCAATAAATACCACGTTCAATGAGAAACTTTTTAAGCATCAAGGAACACAATACTTATAATTTAATTATGAACAAACAATGACAATTAGCAATTTATTGTGAAAATCATAGAGAAAATAGGCAGTTTAATATTTAATATGCTAAATGTCAAATAGCAATTAAGACACATAAGTCAAATAAGCATGTAACAATTATTGCAGGAATTCAAGAAATAAAATTTGACAAGGAATATGAGTGAAACAATTAATATAATAATTCATTCTGAATTTAAAACGATTTATAATTTTTTCAAGTAATTATGCAAATAATTAATTTGACTACGTAAAGATACTCGTTACCTTACCTATACGTGATTCACATGCATCTCACATAACAAATAATTTAAGGGTTCTATTCCCTCAAGTCAAAGTTAACCACGACACTTACCTCGCTTTGTAAATTTTCAATCAATTACTCGATCATAGCTTTTCCTTTTGAATTTGTCTCCAAAAGCGTCAAATCTATTCACAAACAATTTGATATACTCAATACGAGTCATAGGAATTAATTCCATATGAATTTACTAATTTTCCGGATAAAAGAATCCGAAATTCATTTTAAAATCGATTATGGGGCCCAATCTCAAATCTCAAAAAAACTTACGAAATCCGAACACCCAATCCGAGATGAGTCCAACCATACAAAAATTATCAAATTCCGATGTCAAATGGACCCTCAAATCTTAAATTTTTATTTTTGGAAGATTTTATAAAAATTTGCTTTTTCTTCCATAAATTCACGGATTCATGATGTAAATGAGTATGGAATCATCAAATATAATCAATATAGGATAAGGAACACTTACCACAATATTTTTCCGTAAAAATCGCCCAAGAATCGCCTTACCCTAGCTCAAAAATGGAAAATGGTTGAAATGGGACGAATCCCATTTTCCAGAACTTAAGTTCTGTTTTCGGATTTTTACCTTATGCGATCGTGTACAATGTTTCGCGATCGCGAAGCACATTTTTGGCTACCCAGCTTTTTGCTCTACGCGAACGCATAAAACACCACGCGAACGCGATGCTTTGACTCACAGACTTACGCGATCGCGAACGACCTCCCACGATCGCGATGAGTAAAGCGCGTGGTTCAACTTTAGCCTCTTTAACTCTACGCGAACACGATCTTGGCCACGCGTTCGCGAAGCACCACTTCACACCCCTACGCGATCGCGATCTCAAATTCGCGAACGCGAAGAAAAACTTTAATGGCCTCTCAGATTGCCTCACGCGATCGCGAACGACCTCACGCGATTGAGATGAGTAAAAATTCTGCAACAAAACACTAGAAATTTGCCATCTTCCTTAAGTCCAAAATGGCCCGTTGAGCATCTGAAACTCACCCGAGCCCTCGGGGCTCCAAACCAAACATGCACACAAGTCCTAAAATATCATACGAACTTGTTCACGCGATCAATTCGCCAAAATAACACCTAGAACTATGAATTGAACACCAAATCGAATGGAATTTTCAAGAAAACTTTAAAACGTATATTTTCACAACCGGACGTCCGAATCACGTCAAATCAATTACGTTTCTCATAAAATTCGGCAGACAAGTCATAAATACTATAGTGAACCTATACCGGACTCCAAAATCAAAATCTGTACCCGGTGTCAATAAATCCAATATCAGTAACTTCTTTAAAATCATTAAGCTTTCAAACTTTTAATTTTTTATCAAAATTTCAGATCTCGGGCTAGGGACTTCAGAATTCGATTCCGGGCATATGCCAAGTCTCAAATCACGATACGGACCTATCGGAATTGTCAAAATATTGATCCGAGTCTGTTTGCTCAAAATATTGACTAAAGTCAACTCAATTGAGTTTTAAAGCTCTATTTCACATTTTAATCCATTTTTCACATAAAAACTTTCCAAAACATTTTATAGACTATGCACGCAAGTCGAGGAGTGATAAATAGTACTTTTCGATGTCTTAGAATACATAATTATTTTATCAAATTTAAAGATAACATTTTAGGTCATCATAATAATTGAGTCCTTTAATGAGTCTGTGGACTCGCTCTCTGGCTGTAGGAAGCAAGTAGGAGTATGACGGGCTAACTTATTGAACCTGATGGCATATTCTGACACCGTCATGATGACCTGAAGCAACCGTTCAAACCCTATGCGCCACAAACGTAGAGCTTTACAGACAAATCTTGGCACAAACCACATAGTCCATATTCTCGTCAACCACTGTACTTGCTCCGAAGCACCCCCAAAATCTGCAAACGTGATGTCCACGCTGAGTAGACCTTCTGTAAATTGAAAGTTATTTCTCTAACTCCTTTGGTACTGAAATATAGGATTATTAAGAAGGCGGACACATCGCAAGTCCCAACCTTATCCTCTACAAAATATCAGGCCTTAAACATGTGTAAATTTTGGGGAACCTTTCAGTACCACATATATACATTTCAGGCCAAAACTGATATAACACATGACCCCGCAATCCATCCATTGATAGTGGACTCCCCCCACTCGGCACGAAGTCATAGGTCACAACGTCCGATGATCCACAATATTAACCTTCACAGCTCGTATAAATCAACCAGATGCCAAGGTCCGTTGCACCCCCACATGATTCACTGGGCGATCTCTCAATACGTCCGCATCTTCAGTCGGAACCATATGTTGAGGCAATGTTTGAGCATCTCTGGCTCCCTTGTAGTCTATCTGCGGCATCACGAACCGTCGACGCACAACTGATACCGAGTGTGCAATGTCATACATGAGTGGATACAAATGAATATGAGATATATGTTTCAAGCTAAATCAATGTCGCACGATAAGGAATGAAAGAAGTGAAATTATTCCTAAACTTTGTAGCCTCTGGAAGATAAGTATAGACATCTCTGTACCGATCCTTCAGAATCTACTAAGCTTGCTTGTGACTCGTGAGACCTATGTAACCTAGTGCTCTGATACCAACTTGTCACGACTCGAAATTCCCACCTTCGGGACCATGATGGCGCCTAACATTTCACTTGCTAGGAAAGCCAACGTTAGAATATAACTTGCCATTTTAACAAAATTTTAAATTAATTAATAACAAAGAAATAAATGAGGAAATAAAGTCTAAAATAAAGTGAATAATCCATAAAATCGTGATGTCTAAATACCATCCCAAAACTGGAGTCACAAGTGTACGAGCTTCTAGAATAATACAAATAAGGGTCTAAATAAAATAAAGTTGTTTGAAAGAAAACACACAGCTGTCACACCTCCTTTTTACCCACAAAAGATATGTATGTTATGGATTGTGGTGGGTTAAAGAGTTTTTTTTCAATTAAAGTGACAAATTTGAGTAGGGATTATTTTATTTACAGAGTCACCACTTGGAATTGATTTTTGGTGTTCCAAGTCACATTTTATTTGAATCCCTAGTCAAAGGAAGGTTTGACTCTTTTATTATTGGTCTGCGAAAATAAAGTCCGGATAAGGAATTTTATTGACTGGAGAGAAGGTGTAAGGTATTCTCCGAGTCCCGTGGTTCTAGCACGGTCGCTTTATTGACTACAACTTGGCTTGAATTAATTTTAGATAAACTGTGATTTATTGATTTTCATATTTTATCTATCCGCTTTTAATTATTAAAATATGGAATTATCTTTGAAACGAATCACGTGTGTGGATCCGTTTTGTTTATTGTGCCAAAACCATATCACACATACGTGTACACAATTAATAACACTTTATTATTATATTAAAATTATTTTAGCCAAAATTGCGCGAACACATACTTCGATTTTAATTTTGGAAATCACAATTATGTCATGAACGTATACATAATCGCGATAGATTCATTAAAAGCATGCCTAAAGCACTCTAAGAGGTGTTCATTATTCTTCCTAAACTTTGAGATTATTGTAAAGGCTCTTGATTATGGATAAGCATTGTAGGCCAAGTATGTTTTAGCTATTTGGTATAATCAAGCAATATTTGCATGGACCAATAAAAAATGGCTGAAGTTGTTCAAACTCAGTATCACTCTAAGCCCAAACCATCGTAACTTTTTGGTTTAATCTCCAAAAATCCACGCCTAACTACTTTCCATTACCCAAAGTAATATTTTCATATTTATTCACTTAAAACTTAATTAAGCTATCTGTAAATGAAGTAAACAAATTAAAATAGGATACTAGTAATTACAGTAAACTATCCAAAGAAAATAAAATAACTTATGAATAAGCATCAGTTCCTTCATTCGTGCTTCAATAGTGTAATAGAAAGAGGAAAAGAATGTGAACCTGGAATAAACTAAAACTCCTTTGATATAAAATAAACCAGTGAACACAGAGATCAACAAAGCAAAAATTCTGGCGCCGAAATCCAACAGAAAACAGCCACGATTCGGAGTTCAGCCACAAATTGAAATGAGAACAACAACAAACAAACAGCGATCCAATCGAGACACGCACAGGCGTCAAAAGCCTTTAACCCAACTCAAGAACTCGACTGAACTTGGGTGATCTTACACAATTAAAACCAAAATCTGTTCGTCGGCAAACATGGTGCGACGGTGACTATTTTTTGGGGTGGTTTGGTACTGCGTTTCAGCTAGCTTTGGATGGGTTTGGGGTTGTTCCGTGGCAGCAACTATGGTGGCTTTAGAGCTGCATTTTTGGGGGCTCAGTTTGAGATTTTTTTGGGCTGTTTTACAGCTAGTTATGAGCAGTAGTCTAGTGGTGGTCGTTGGAGAGACCTGGCTAATTTTTTGAAGCCCCGTTAATATAGGTTTTGGTGTGTTTTTATGGCCAAAACAAGAGGTATTTTTGGGATAGTTTTATTGCTGGCTTTTGGGTGAAGAACCTCCAGCTTTCATGGCTGTTTTTGCTGCCTTTTTAGAGTGATTTCAGCTATACCTTTTGAGTGATTTTTGGACCTCGTTTTTATCTCAAATTTGCTGCCAAAAGGGTCCTAGTTTGTTGGCGTTTGTGGCTAATTTTGGGCATGGGGTTTGTGAGTGGGGGACAAGCATGGGGGACAAGGGAAAGTGGAGTGGGAAAGATGGAGTAATAAGTGAGATAAGCGGAAAACAAATTCAAGCACAGTAAAAAAATTAGGTGCTCACAGCATGCCCCTCTTTGCTTGGAAATATGAAGAGTTTTCAGGCAAAAAAAAGATGAGCAATATGACTAATTTTTGGTCATACCGTTATTCAAAAGGGAAATAAAAGAAAAATGTGCAACCGAGTCCTGGTTTTGGACAATCTACATATCCCGAGTTATAAGGGAATCAGGTCGCGTGTAGTTCAAGTAGAATGATGGAGTGATCAGTTTGAGAGTCGAGCGAGGTTCCGTCGAGGCTCCGTTCCGTGGCCCTGTTATTACATCAAAATCTAAAAGGAACTAAACAAGCCTATCAGCTATGAGTTACAAGATTCCTATCTATAAGTCTTCTGAAGCTTGATCTTGAGTCTTGACTGGTTGTTCATGCAGACTTTGATCTGAACCTTGATGCTTGCTAGTTGTAGGTGCTAGTTCTTTCTTCTACGGCTTCTTCTGAGCAAAACATGAAATGTGTAGCTCGTAACTTCAGTCATGTTTTGAGCAGTCCATATCCTTTCCATCTGCTTCTGCATTCTGGATTCACTTCTTTTTCTTTTTCTTTTTTATTCTGGATTGAGAATTCTTCTTTTGGTTATCTTGAACCTTGTGCCTGGAGGTAAAACCTGCTCAGACACCAAAACAAACAAACAAACGAAAAATTTTTGCCCCAGTTTTCACTAGGAAAATTTCTTGAGTTATTGTAACAAAATTCTAAATTACTTCTTTAGTGAAAGCAATAAATAAAAGAGAAAAAAAAAATCGGGAATGGTGTACCCTAAAAAGATCATTATAATTTTTTTTTGTGTGTTTTTTTTTGGATGGTGTTCCTTCATTGTCCAAAAGAATGTCTCAACTAAGGTTTGGTGTACCTTATGTTGAAAAAATGTGGCCAAGGAATGGTACACCCTATATTGGTAATGATATCAGGGAGTGGTATATCATGCATTTAAAATCAAATCAACTAGGGAATGGTGTACCCTATGTTGGAGAACACAACTAGGGATTGGTGTACCCTATACTGGTAAGGAGATCAGGGATTGGTGTACCCTATATTGGTTTACTGAAAAGGAAATGTAACCAGGTGTTGGCGTCCTGTATTACTGAAAAGGAAATATAACCAGGGGTTGGCGCCCTGTATTACTGAAAAGGAAATGCAACCAGGGGTTAGCGCCCCGTATTACTGGAAAAAAAAGGTTGAATCCCCTTAGCGAAAAGGTTCTACCTGGGTTAAACTATTAAAAAGCAAGCCTGGACAAAGAGTACTTCTTCCCGGATTAAGATATAAAAAGTAAGCCTGGGCAAAGAGTACTTCTACCCAGATTAAGATACAAAAAGCAAGTTTGGGCGAAGAGTACTTCTACCAGAAAATATGAGCTGGATCCCCTAGGCGAAACTGTTCTACCTGAGTTAAGCTACAAAAAGCAAGCCTGGGTGAAGAGTACTTCTACCCGGAACTGTGAGCTGGATCCCCCAAGGCGAAATAGTTCTACCTGGGTTAAGCTACGTAAAACAACCTGGGCGAAGAGTACTTCTACCCGGAACTATGAGCTGGATCCCCCTAGGCGAAAAGGTTCTACCTGGGTTAAGCTACGTGAAACAACCTGAGCGAAGAGTACTTCTACCCGAAACTATGAGCTGGATCCTCCTAGGCGAAAAGGTTCTACCTGGGTTAAGCTACAAAAAATAAGCCTGGGCGAAGAGTACTTCTACCCGGAACTATGAGCTGGATCCCCCTAGGCGAAAAGGTTCTACCTGGGTTAAGCTACGAAAAACAACCTGGGCGAAGAGTACTTCTACCCGAAACTATGAGCTGGATTCCTCTTGAGGCGAAAAGGTTCTACCTGGGTTAAGCTACGTAAAACAAGCCTGGACGAAGAGTACTTCTACCCGAAGCTATGAGCTGGATCCCCCTAGGTGAAAAGATTCTACCTAGGTTAAGCTATGAAAAATAAGCCTCGGTGAAGAGTAACTCTACCCGGAACTTTGAGCTGGATCCCCCTAGGCGAAAGGGTTCTACCTGGGTTAAGCTACGCAAAACAACCTGGATGAAGAGTAATTCTACCCGAAACTATGAGTTGGGTCCCCCTGGGTGAAAAGGTTCTACCTGGGTTAAACTACATAAAACAACCTGAGCGAAGAGTACTTCTACCCGAAATTATGAGCCGGATCCCCCTAGGCAAAAAGGTTCTGCCTGGGTTAAGCTATGTAAAACAACTTGAGTGAAGAGTACTTCTACGCGGAACTATGAGTTAGATCTCCTTAGGTGAAAAGGTTCTACCTGGGTTAAGCTACGAAAAACACCCTGGGCGAAAGGTACTTCTACCCGGAACTATGAGCTGGATCCCCCTAGGTGAAAAGGTTCTACCTGGGTAGCTACGTAAAACAACCTGAGCGAAGAGTATTTCTACCAGGAACTATGAGCTGGATCCCCTAAGCGAAATTGTTCTACCTGAGTTAAGCTACGAAAAGCAAGCCTGGGCGAAGAGTACTTCTACCCGGAACTATGAGCTGGATCCCCCAAGGCGAAATAGTTCTACCTGGGTTAAGCTACATAAAACAATCTAAGCGAAGTGTACTTCTACCCGGAAACTATGAACTAGATCCCCCTAGGATAAAAGATTCTACCTGGGTTAAGCTACAAAAATGGAAGGTATGAACAGTAGTGATGCATGCTGCAAATAAAGGAAAATGGAGATTTTGACGAAACTTACCTTTGGTGAAATTCGTCCTTTGAGAATTGCCATTCTGCACTGCTTTGATCCTGCTTCAAACAAATAAAAATTTGTGAGTTTTTAAAGTGGTGGTCGGTTTGTGGCCTTGATGCCCTAAGTAGTTTGAATTCACCACTCCGCTGTCAAAGAACTAATTTTGTCAGTGTGGTACCGAGGTGCCTGGACACTCTGTATCGCTTTCTGGAGACATTATCTTTCTGACGTTGCCCCTGGCTATTTCATACCCGGATGTCCATGGTACCGCTAATCCTTGTTCTTAAGGCAAGGCAATTTTCTTTTAAAATCAAACTTAATTATCTTGCACCCAGAACCAATTTGTGTTTGTAGTGCTTATCAACTTTTCCCATGAAGCAAGTCTTGCTTAGGCGACCTTTTCAGTTTCTTTGAGACACATTGTCCGCCTTATCAAAAGAGATCATAAATGGATTCCTGCCTTCGTCAATGTCGTATATGCTCCAAATTGTGCTCGGTATTACGGGGAAACTGTAGCCAGTTTTGCAGCCATTTTTTGCTTTTCTTTTGATGCAAGATTAGACCGAAAGGGAATCTAAGAAAAATTATGGAAAAGAATAGAAGAGCAATTGGAAGTGAAAAAGGAATTGTGTCTAAATAAAAGGTGTCCCTTTCAGGGAGAGAAATAAGGAGACTTATCTGGAGATATGTGCCGACTTCAATGAAGCATGACATGCATTTTGGACTGGACGCCTGATCTGTCTGAGCTGTCTAATTCTCAAAATATGTCGCAAATGTTCATCTTGAAACTGTCTTGGTTGTGCTCATGCCGGAGCATCGGAGACCCTCATTCGGCTAGTAGCGCCCTTTGTAGGTTTTTGCTAACTGACCTCTCTCATTTCTCTAATCACTGTCGCCTTATGGTGCCCATATGGTTTTCACCAATAAGACTCTCGCATTTCTCTGCTCATTGTCGCCTTACAGTGCCCATACGGGTTTTCACCGATAAGACTCTCTCATTTATTCTTTTCTTTTTTTTTCCTACTAAGATACGACATGCGGAAGGTTGGCCAATTCCCCTGGCATGGAGACTTCAAGTATTCTAAAAGATTGACCAGAAGTTCTTAACAGGAAAAGGCGAAAAGAACCTTGAACTGAATTACAACTTTTGGAATTGTTTCTACAGAAAAACCCGTAAGATAAGAACAAACTTCTGCCCCAGTTTTGGAATATTGGGAATATGGATTTTTTGTTGTGATGGGACCGAACCCAGGGTAAGGCTGCCTACGTATCCTTTCCGAATCAGGTCGGACGTAGTTCAATGACTCAGAAAATTTGTTGTTTGATTTTTTTTTATAAGTACACAGGTTCCAAAAAATGGAAAACAAGGAAGACAAATACAACTTAAAAGGGGTAACAAAAGGGTGACACTTATTTGGAATAGCGAGCAATGGTAGCCTTTGTCATCTCGATCTAAGAAAATCATGCATGAGAGTTCCACCGTGGGTATATATCAGACATAATATGTTTTGACTGCATCTGCATTAATAGTCATGTCTGGTACCCGTTATTCTTCATCTACCAAGTGCAAGGCCCCTTTTGGTAACACTTTCTTGATGATGTAGGGTCCTTTCCAGTTTGGGGTGAACTTTCCTTTAGCTTCTACTTGGTTTGGAAGAACGCGTTTCAGAATGAGTTGGCCTACCCCGAAGTGTCTTGGATGCACTTTCCTGTTGTAAGAGCATGCCATTCTTTGCTGGTATAACTGGCCAAAGCACACTACTGCTAGTCGTTTTTCATCAATCAACATTAGTTGTTCTAATCAGGTCTTTACCCATTCTGTATCTTCAATCTCAAACTCCACAATGATCCGAAGAGAGGGAATTTCGACTTCAGCCGGTATTACATCTTCCGTCCCATATACCAACAGATAAGGAGTTTCACCAACAGATGTGCGAGCAGTCGTGCGTTATCCCAAAAGAGCAAAAGGCAACTTTTCATGCCATTGTCTGGAAACTTGGATCATTTTCCTAAGAATCTTCTTGACGTTCTTGTTCGCCGCTTCAACGACTCCATTGGCTTTTGGCCTGTAAGGGGTAGAATGGTGATGCATAATTTTAAATTGCTGGCATACCTCCTTCATCAAATGACTATTGAGATTGGCTGCATTGTCAGTGATAATGGTCTTTGGGATACCAAAGCGGCAGATAATGTTGGAATGAACAAAGTCTACCACTGCTTTCTTGGTGACTGCTTTGAAAGTGACGACCTCCAACCACTTGGTGAAGTAATCAATTACAATCAAAATGAATCTATGCCCATTTGAATCCTTTGGCTTGATTGGCCCAATAACATCCATTCCCCAAGCAATGAAAGGCCAAGGAGAGGACATGGGATGCAATTCCGAAGGTGGCGAGTGAATCATGTCACCATGAATGTGGCATTGGTGACACTTGCGAACAAAACTGAAGCAATCTCGCTCCATTGTAAGCCAATAATACCGTGCCCGCAGAATCTTCTTCGCCAAAACATATCTATTCATGTGAGGTCTGCATACCCCCGAATGTACTTCACTCATGATTCGCTCATCTTCTGTGGCATCTACACATCTCAACAAGTTCAAATCTGGGGTCCTTTTGTACAAAATTTCCCCATTCAGGAAGAAACCGCTGGCGAGCAGCCTTATAATTCTTTTTTGATCTCCTTTGGCATGCTCTGGGTATTCTCTTATTTTTAGGAATTGTTTTATGTCATGATACCATGGTTCACCATCTGGTTCTGTCTCAATGTATTGCAGTAACCGTGATGATTCCGAACTTGGATTTCTAGTGGATCGATATGAGTGTTTCCCGGATAAGGGAGCATCGAGGCTAAAGTAGCCAAAGCATCGGCTAGCTCGTTGTGAAACCTAGGAATGTACCTGAACTCGATGGATTTGAATCTTTTGCTCAAATCTTGTACACACTGTCTGTATGGAATAAGCTTAATGTCTCGAGTCTCCCATTCTCCTTGGGCTTGCCAGATAAGCAAGTCGGAATCTCCCATAACCAATAGTTCATGCACATCCAAATCGAGGGCCATTTTCAAACCCATGATACAGGCTTCGTATTCTGTCGTATTATTGGTACAGAAGAACTGAAGTCGGGCCATTGCAGGGTAATACTGTCCAATAGGTGAGATGAGGATTTCCCCGATCCCAACTCCTTTGATATTGACAGCTCCATCAAAATACATTTTTCATACATGGTTGTAGTTTGTAACTACTTCCTCTATTAAGTTGACTTCTTCGTCTGGGAAGTATGTGGTAAGTGGCATGTACTCATTATCAACTGGATTCTCTACCAAATGATCGTCCAAAGCCTGTGCTTTCATCGCGATGCGAGTGACATAGACGATGTCGAACTCTGTGAGCAGGATTTGCCATTTTGCGAGTCTGCCAGTGGGCATTGGCTTTTGGAAGATATACTTCAAAGGATCCATTCTGGATATGAGGTAAGTAGTATAGGCCAAAAGATAATGTCTCAACTTCTGAGCGACCCAAGTCAAGGCACAACATGTCCTTTCTAAAAGGGTGTACTTAACCTCATAATTGGTGAACTTCTTGCTAAAATAATATATTGCTTGTTCCTTTTTTCTTGTTGCATCATGTTACCCCAGAACGCATCCAAAGGAATTATCCATCACCGATAGATATAAAAACAAAGGCCTACCAGGTTCAGGTGGGACCAGTACAGGGGGTTTTGACAGATAATCTTTGATCCTGTCAAAAGCTTTTTGGCAATCGTCCGTCCACTTGATAGCGGCATCCTTTTTCAACAACTTAAAGATGGGCTCGCACGTGGTTGTGAGCTGAGCAATGAACCTACTGATGTAGTTCAACCTTCCGAGCAAACTCATAACCTCCTTTTTGTTCTTCAGGGGTGGCAGATCTCGAATGGACTTTATCTTAGATGGATCCAATTCGATGCCTCTCCGGTTGACTATAAAACCGAGGAGTTTCCTAGATGGAACCCCAAATGCACACTTGGCTGGATTAAGTTTAAGGTCATACCTTTGAAGTCGTTCAAAAAACTTTTTCAAATCGCGCACGTGATCAGCCTGTGTCTTTGATTTTATGATGACATCATCGACATATACTTCAAGCTCTTTGTGTATCATTTCATGGAAAATGGTAGTCATGGCTCTCATGTAAGTTGCACCTGCATTCTTCAAACCGAATGGCATGACCCTGTAGTAATAAGTACCCCATGGAGTGGTGAAAGCAGTCTTTTCTGTGTCATCCTCATCCATTAGAATCTGGTGGTACCCAGCTTAGCAATCCACGAACGACTGTATCACATAATTTGCGCAATTATCTACAAGAATGTGGATGTTTGGCAAAGGAAAATTATTCTTCGGACTTGCTTTGTTCAAGTCTTTGTATTCAACACAGACTCTAGTTTTTCCATCTTTCTTTGGCACATGCACAATATTTTCCACCCAGGTGGTGTATCGTACGGCTCTGACAATATTGGCGCTCAATTGCTTCATTATTTCCTCTATGATTTTATCACTCATGTCCGTTTTAAATTTTTGTTGCTTCTGTTGGACTGGTGGAAAATCAGGATATGTGGGAAGATTATGAACCACTAAATCGGCGCTTAAATCCGGCATATCATCATAAGACCAAGCAAATACATATCTATACTCAAATAAAAGTTGAATCAAGGCATCTCTGGTTTTTTGTTCAGTGTGAATGCTTATCTTTGTTTATCTGACTTCTTCATGACCTCCGATATTAATTGGCTCAGTTTCATTGAGGTTGGGCCTAGGCTTGTTTTCAAATTGTTCCAACTCTCTTTTTATTTCATCAAAAACCTTATCTTCATCATATTCGACATCTTGATGTATTATTTCGAAATTAGAAAGCTTTTTGAGATCTGGGCGTGAATTCCGCATGCATGTCATGCTATTAAAGCCGGCATTAACAAAACTGAAATGGAAATAAAATGGAAGGAATTAGGAAAAGGAAAAGATACAAAATTTAATACAAAAATGAACTGCATTTCATTGAATTTGAAAGGATAGAAGGGTTAACATCAAAATAACACAATCATACTAAGATGTTTGGATTACAACCCTGAAAGTAACCCAAAGTACAAAAGAAAAAAGCTGCAAAAGTCAACTACCAAGACTCCTTCCTTGTGGGGAGAGGAGTTGCTTCCCAGTTATTGAGCATAGTGTCTGGTCCAATTAGTTGCATATCGGCACGACTAGTGCCTTCACCAGCCTGGATCATATTCACTTTAGAAAACATCTCGTTGAGGCCATGGAAAATTTCATCAATGTTTGCATGCGCCGAGAAATTTTGACCCTCTTTGAATCGTGGCTTGACAAAAGTGTAGAAAATGTGAGGGATATGTTGATGTAAGACCCACCCATGCTTTTTGCGGTGCTTGGCTTTGTCTTTGTCCACTTGTGTTTGCCCAAAGCCTAAACCAAAAGTACCTCTGTTACTGAACGGAGAAATGGGTTCTGAAATTCCTTGCAATGATGCCCCCAAGCCTTTTCCTGGCTCATAACCTTGTCTCATCATAAGTGCAGCCACCATTACAGATGTGGCAGAGAGACGAGGATGCAGAATGGGCTTTCCTTCCTCAACATGGTCCACAACAACCACTTCAAAGGCATGATAGATAATAGACTCACATCCTTCCTTGGACTCAATACATGGGATTAATGGGTCTTTATAAATGGATGACTCGTCTTCTCAGTGAACAATAATTTCTTACCTGTCGTGCTCGAATTTGAGCATCTAATGCAAGGTGGATGGCACAGCTCTGGCCGTATGGATCCATGGTCTTCCAAGCAGAAAGTTATAAGAAGTTTCCATGTCCACTACTTGGAGGACAATTTCAAAATTAACAGGCCCAATCATCATGGTGAGGTTGATCTCCCCAGTGGTATCTCTCGCTGAGCCATCAAAAGCCCGGATGCGAACATTGCTGGGTCGGATTCTGTCTGTGTTGATCTTCATGCTCTCCAAGGTAGAGAGAGGGCATACATCTACACTCGAGCCTCCATCAACCATGACTCGCTTTACATAATGCCCTTCACATTTGACAATCATGTGCAAAGCCCTATTGTGCTCGGCTCCCTCCTCGAGAAGTTCATCATCAACAAAGGAGATTCTGTTCAAAAAATCTATTGGTCATCTTCTCTAACTGATTCAAGGTGGTCTTCTCTGATACATGTGCCTCGTTCAGGATGTTGATTAGTACACAAGCATGTTCTTCTGAGTGTATGAGCAAAGATAAAAGAGAGATTTGGGCAGGAGTCTTTCTCAACTGGTCAATGATTGAGTAATCCTGACCTTTCATCTTTTTCAAAAACTCCTCTGCCTCTTTTTCCGTGATTGGTTTCTTTATTGGCATTTGGCCTTCTCTGATTTGCTTGGCCTTTATCAACTCTTCTGGAGAGTAACACCTACCTGATCGAGTCAAACCTCCAGTTTCCCCCACTTCTTCTATGTTTTCCTTGCCTTTGTAGGTTATTACAGTTTTGTTGTAGTTCCAAGGAATGGTTTTCGCGTTTGTCACACGGGGTTGTACGGAAGGTTTGATTATGATCGGCTCTGTTATACCCTTTGTACCGCCCTAATTCTACTTTGTGATGGGGTAACCTCCAAGAACATACAATTTTGGGCTTGGAACATTGGAGCGAACTTCCAACCTCGAGATTTTAGGAACAAATAAAGTTGCCTTCCCTGAGCTCTGGGCGCCTTTCACAATCAATGGTACATCTCGGCTTGGACTTACTTCCAGTCATGTTCCTTCTTGAATTGTTCCCACTGTAATTTATTCTCGGCCAACCAGCTTGTATTCTTTGATCTGGGCCTATCATTCCCATAAAATGAGCATCGTTGTGTGCTGGCAGCGGGTTGTTTGTAACGTTAGGAGGGTCTTCACCATTTGTTACCACAATCAACTTTTCCGCGATGAGTCTTTCTATGGCTCTTTTCAGAGTCCAACAATCATCGGTGTTATGCCCTGGGGCACCTGAATGATATTCACATCTAGCATTTGCTTGAAATCCATGTGAATCGGGATGCATATGGTGGGGAGCAATAGGTCCAATCACGCCCATCTACTTTAGCTTCTGGAATAGACTAGAGTATGATTTAGCCAATGCAGTGAATTTTTCCACCGGCCTCTGCTCTTGACCATAATCCTGCCTGGGACGAGCATTGTAGGGTGCCCAAAAATTTTGTTGTTGAGGTCAATGGATCCTTGGAGCTGGTGCTCGTACTTGTTGATTGGGAGGCCGAGCATATGATTGAGCATTAAACACTATATATTGTGGTGGGCCCACAGAGTATTGAGTAATTGGAGGGGGATAACAATGTTGAGGGTAGCTGGATTGCCCCTGCTGAGCTTGTGCATAAGGGTGCGATGCCCCTCTTTGAACTTCCCTAGATCCCGAAGTTATCATGGACCCTTCATCTTTCTTTTTTCTATTTGCCAAACTTCCCGACCCATTTTGGATAGCTTGGGTGGTGGCTTTGAGAGCAGCTTGACTTACAATTCTGCCAGTCTTGAGGCCATTTTCGACCATCTTTCCTATTTTGATCGCTTCCGCAAAAGGTCTACCCATCGCGGACATAATGTTCTAAAAGTAATCGGGATCTTGAGCCTCCAGAAAAATAGTGATCAATTCGTAGTTATCCATGGGTGGCTTAACTCTAGCCGCTTGCTCCTTCCACTTGATTGCATACTCCTTAAAGCTTTCAGTCGGCTTTTTCTTTATATTGGACAAGGAATTGCGACCCAGCGCAATATCAATGTTGTATTGAAATTCTTTGACAAATGTCTGGGCCATGACATCCCACACATGCCAGTGAGAGATATCTTGGTCAATGAACCATTCAGAGGCTACCCCCACAAGACTTTCCCCAAAATAAGCCATCAGTAATACTTCTTTTCCACCTGCACCCCTCAGTTGGTTGCAATAATTTTTCAAGTGGGCGATAGGATCACCGTGTCCATCATATTTCTCAAATTTTGGGGTCTTGAACCCTGGTGGAAAATGGATATGAGGGAACATACATAGATGGGAACATACATAGATCACTGAATGAAAGACTTTTGTGACCACCTAGTCTCTGTATGTTCTTTATGTTCTGTTTAAGACTTCTCATTTTGCTGGCCATCTCATTCGGCTCAAACGTCTTGGCAGCGTTTTCATTTTCCACTAGTGACTCTTACTGAGGAGTCTGATTGTATGGAACTGAGACCTTGAAAGCCACATTTGGAGAGTAGTATTGGCCATCATAAGCATGAGATAGTGGCTCGTTGTTTGGCCTCATCACAGGAGGTGGTGGCGGGATTGTATATACCGGTGCGCCAAACACGACGAGAGGAGTGTTCCTGATCTGTACGACTAGAGGTCGCACATTAGAGGTACCAGGGGCAGCACAGAGGCTGTAGTTTGGCACATACCCTGGTGGTAGAATGTGATCGCTCGTTGCATGGAGCGGTGGTTGAGTAGTCAGGAGTACGGTGTAAGTTCCTTCTGAGTGACCCCGGGGTGGAGGCTGACTGGAAACCCAAGATTGATATACATCAGACAATTGTTGTCTTAATTTTCTAATTTCCTCTAACTCTTGCTCAACTGACTAAACTTGGGGGTCATCACTGACCAACTCGATCTCATCATTGTCAGCCATCGGTACCTTTCCTTTAGATCTGGTGAAATAATGATGTGTTTCCAGCTTCTCCACAAACCAACCACCTTAAGCTTACTATTTTTTAAGAGACAACAAACGTGTTAGGGTTAAGCATTTTATAGATATGAAACACACGAAATATGCTATGCCCCTAATATTATCACCATTCCTAACATGCTTTTGGAAGGCTTCATGTTTCATTCCGGCTTATCAGATTGCTTCTTATTGACGCTTTTAGTTTCTTCTCTCCCTTTTTTTTCATTTCACTCATGCCTTATTTTGATCCCTCATCATAGAATCATTAAAAAAATATTTTGATTGAACCTTTTGTGGGTTGCCTACGTATTATGTCGCCGTATGAATCAGATCATTATATAGTTTAGGAGGAAATAATAACAATTTTTTTTAATTAGTATTATTCAAATTGACTCTAAAGACATAAGTATGAATGAAAATGCGACAAATATAAAATTAAAAATGCGACTAATGAAAAATGAAACTAAAAACTAATTCACTGCACTAAAACTTTAATCTTCAATGGCATTCTTGCTTAAGCTGATATCATCAATGGTCTGCATCCCTTGGCCTCCACTCTCCCCCAACATCTCGTACAAATTCTGAAACACTGCCGGTAATTTTGGAACGAGGGCACGTGCATGTTGACCAACTTTCTCATTGTTTAGATGACGATGATCGTTATGAATATATGATGCTTTCTCTGCCAATTGAAGAACTTTCTCTCTGGCTTGCCCCATATTCACGTGACAATTCTACAACCATATCTGGGTAGTGTTGAGGGCGTTACCCATCTGAGTCTCGCGTCCCTCGTATTCTTCAATACGGCGGTTTAGCACAGCTCTCTCAATCATCCACTAACGCCACTCTACCTCAAAATCTACATGTTGATGACCTCTCTTATGCCTTTTTATTTCTTCCAATTGAGCATGAAACTGACCCTTTGAGCGTATTAAATGGGCCCTTTCTCTTTCAAACTTCTCTCTCTGCTGATCAAACTCCAATTGTAGTTGGTGCACATCCTCTTAAATGATACTCAAGTCTTCTTGCAGCTTATGCATTTCAGCATTTTTATTTTCCTCAACTCTTCTGACTAAACCAATAGTGCTTGTCAATTCTTCTTCTAAGCGGGCCGCCTCATTTTTAGCATGCTTTAGATCTTTATCCATGCCCCATAAGGCCGATTGATAATATTTCTCAATATTTAAACAAATCTGAGCGACTCCGGCTTGCAGTTGGGCTTGTTATTTGGATATGATCATCCGGGAATGCTCCAATTCCTCTTTTAGCCTTTCTATAGTTCTCTGATCATTTCTCCTCCTGTTGGACCCTTCAGGCCTATCTCTAAGCGACGAAGGGTCATGAAACCAGGTAATATATTCAGGGATCAACTCTCCATGATCTCGGTCTTCTACCATATCATTCAACTCTGAGACTTTACTTGCATACCAAATTTTCATAATTTCTTCTTCGTCATGAGGTTGATCTTTACCAAAATCATAACAGAACTTGCTCATATCTCGTGTTGGTGGAACCTCTTGTAGTCGTGCAAATTGGCGCATTACCCGAAATGGAGCATAGGCCTGAACACCATCCAATCCTTTGAGTACCATATAAGAATGGTATGCAGACTCACAAATGACCTCTTTAGAGGAGAACCAATCGTAGTTCCAAGTGATCCGTTTGGCAGACATAGTAAGAAGTAGTTCTTTCCAGGCGCCAATCCCCTCTGGTAAGTCACATTCGTCAATTCTTTTCTGGTAACCATAAGTATGATTGGGCCATAGCTCACTAAAATCAGTGATCGTAGGATGACGATAGAAATGCTCCAAAAACCATATCTGTAACAAAATGTTGCAACCATCAAAGTTTCGCGCACCCATTTTACATCTAGTTAAAGCACGAAAAATGCAAGAAAGAATCATAGGGACCAAAGTATAATCATCCCCTTCTAAGGTTAGAGCCTCAACTATACCTGCCAAGAGGATTCCAATGCGTCCATCCCTTTCCGGGAAAACTACACGCCCAAAAAAAGTAACCATAAATGCAAACCTTCTATGTACCTTCCATGTTTTCTTATCTTCCTTTGATTTCAATTATTTCACATTCCTTTCGAAATTGCATTCTAGGCCATACAACTAAAACAAAAGGCCCAACTTGACCCACTTACCTCCTAAACCTTCATATTGTCCGCAATTTATGTTCAAGAGCTTCAAACACCTACCCTCATTCATATTTTTTGGTACTATGGGCCTTTAGCGGTGAAGATTACGGCCCCACCCCTGGAAATGGGCGATTTCCTCTAAGGTTGGAGTCATTTCACAGTCGGTAAAACGGAACACATTATTTTCAGGATCCCAGTGCAGAATCAAAGCTTCGATCACATCCCTCCTGGGCTTGATCGTAATCATGTGAACCAAATGTCCCAAGTATTTCTTTATCTGGTTTTGCTCATATTCCTTAAAGTTTCTCCACCAATCCCACAACAACTGTGATATCTGATCGACAATTAAAAAATCTCGTATCCCTTCTGATCTGGGCCTCTTTTCAGACTTACCTCTTTCCCCACTCATGGTATACCTGTCTACCCAGACACGGGATTAGGCTTTGATCAAACATATTATTGACACACAAAAATTCTGATTTCTCGAGTTTTGACTCTATAAAAGAATAAAAATAAATAAATAAATAAATAAATAAAAGCTAAACCGTGGGACTATAAAAAAATATTTTTGGATTTAGTATATTTTTTTTTTTTGGATTTTCTAAGGAAAGAATTGTAAAGAGCGAATTAAGGAAAAAGAAAATATTTTTGAATTTGTTTTAAAAATTGGGGCCGGAACCGATGAGGTTTGCTTACGTATCTCACATCCGGTGTGAATCAGACCCGCGTAGTTTGGTCAAAATCGACTATTACTTCTTCTTTTTGTATGAAAATTAATCTTTAAAAACCATATGCACTAGACCACATCATTTTTTCTCTGTTCGTTCAACTGATTTATGATAAAGTCGATCGACATGCAAACCTCCCAAATAATGCAACAAGTAGAACATAACATGACATAATGGTCTCAACAAGGCCTGTCCTAAAACAGAACTCGGCTCCTGTGTCGAGCGCTACTAAGTCAAATGCATATGATGCAAATAAAGCGTAGCCTACTAGGGATATTCATTGCTTGTGGCTTGTTCTTCTAAGTTTGTAAATCCTAAAGGAAATGGTATCTAGACCTGGCTTACCCGGGCGGACAACCCAAGCCGATGAGCGTCAAGCGTCACCAGTAGTAGAACAGCACTGGCTAGCTAATGGCTCTCCCGCCTAAACATGTGTGACTAAATCCTTCACCAGAAGCTGATAGGCTAACTGGCTTTATCTCAAGACAGAAATTTTGTGATGCTGGTAGGCAAACACAACATAACTAATTATCAGAAGACTCAGAGGGATGCGAGAGAGGATACAATTTATACATATAGTTCAACAATATCAAAGTGGTAAAAAGCGAACAAATAGCACATTAGGCCGAAATAAATCACAGTATATACAAAAATTAATAAAGCCAAATAAAGTAAATGTACAAGCTTAAATTCTTGAGTGTCCCCAGCCGAGTCGTCAGAGCTTTCACACCTCATTTTTACCCACAAAAGATATGTATGTTATGGATTGTGGTGGGTTAAAGAGTTTTTTTTCAATTAAAGTGACAAATTTGAGTAGGGATTATTTTATTTACAGAGTCGCCACTTGGAATTGATTTTTGATGTACCAAGTCACATTTTATTTGAATCCCTAGTCAAAGGAAGGTTTGACTCTTTTATTATTGGTCTGCAAAAACAAAGTCCGGATAAGGAATTATGTTGACCGGGGAGAAGGTGTAAGGCATTCACCGAGTCTCGTGCTTCTAGCACGGTCGTTTTATTGACTACAACTTGACTTGAATTAATTTTGGATAAACTGTAATTTATTGATTTTCATGTTATATCTATCCGCTTTTAATTATTAAAATATAGAATTATCTTTGAAACGAATCACGTGTGTGGATCCGTTTTGTTTATTGTGCCAAAACCATGTCACACATACGTGTACACAATTAATAACACTTTATTATTATATTAAGATTGTTTTGGCCAAAATTGCGCGAACACATACTTCGGTTTTAATTTTGGAAATCACAATTATGTCATGAACGTATACATAATCACGATAGATTCATTAAAAGCATGCCTAAAGCACTCTAAGAGGTGTTCATTATTCTTCCTAAATTTTGAGATTATTTGTAAAGGCTATTGATTATGGATAAGCATTGTAGGCCAAGTATGTTTTAGCTATTTGGTATAATCAAGCAATATTTGCATGGACCAATAAAAAATGGCTGAAGTTGTTCAAACTCAGTATCACTCTAAGCCCAAACCACCGTAACTTTTTGGTTTAATCTCCAAAAATCCACGCCTAACTACTTTCCATTACCCAAAGTGATATTTTTATATTTCTTCACTTAAAACTTAATTAAGCTATCTGTAAATGAAGTAAACAAATTAAAATAGGATACTAGTAATTACAGTAAACTATCCAAAGAAAACAAAACAACTTATGAATAAGCATCAGTTCCTTCATTCGTGCTTCAATAGTGTAATAGAAAGAGGAAAAGAATGTGAACCTAGAATAAACTAAAACTCCTTTGATATAAAATAAACCAGTGCACACAGAGATCAACAAAGCGAAAATTCTGGCGCCGAAATCCAACAGAAAACAGCCACGATTTGGAGTTCAGCCACAAATTGAAATGAGAACAACAAACATACAGCGATCTGATTGAGACCCGCGCAGGCGCCAAAAACCTTTTACCCAACTCAAGAACTCGACTGAACTTGGGTGGCCTTACACAGTTAAGACCAAACTCTATTCGTCGGCAAATATGGTGCGACGGTGACTATTTTTTGGGGTGGTTTGGTGCTGCGTTTCAGCTAACTTTGGATGGGTTTGGGGATGTTCCATGGCAGCAACTATGGTGGCTTTAGAGCTGCATTTTTGGGGGCTCCGTTTGAGGTTTTTTTGGGCTGTTTTACAGCTGGTTATGAGCAGCAGTCTAGTGATGGTCGTTGGAGCGACCCGGCTGATTTTCTGAAGCCCCGTTAATGTAGGTTTTGGTGTATTTTTATGGCCAAAATAGGAGGTATTTTTGGGATGGTTTTATTGCTGGCTTTTGGGTGAAGAACCTCCAACTTTCATGGCTATTTTTGCTGCCTTTTTAGGATAATTTCAGTTGTTCCTTTTGAGTGATTTTTAGACCTCGTTTTTAGCTCAAATTTGCTGCCAAAAGGTTCCTGGTTTGTTGGCGTTTGTGACTGATTTTGGGCATGGGGTTTTTGAGTGGGGGACAAGGTAAAGTGGAGTAGAAAAGATGGAGTAATAAGTGAGATAAGCGGGAAAAAATTCAAGCACAGTCAAAAATTAGGTGCTCACAACAACTAAAATAAAATAGACGGGGACTTCAAAACTACGGATGTTGTGCAGTTATACCTCAAGTCTCCTCTGGGTAGCTGAAATCCGAGCAAGTCTATAGTACGCCGCTGAGACCAATTCTGAAATCTGCACAAGAAGTGCAGAGTGTAGTATGAGTACAACTAACCTCATGTACTCTGTAAGTGTAGAGTCTAACCTCGACGAAGTAGTGACGAGGCGAAGGCAGGTCGCTTACATTAACCTGTACTCAATAATAATAATAATAACAGGAATAGAAGTAATACCGATAAATAATATCAATAATTGAAGTCAATTCAGCAGTCATAATCTCTCATATTATTTCCATTGCGGCGTGCAACCTGCTCCAACAATATAAACTTAGAATAAAATCTGTTGCGGCGTGCAACCCGATCCAACAATATAACCTTTCAATTAAATTTCGTTGCGGTGTACAACCCACTCCAACAATATAAACTTTAAATAAATCTGTTGCGGCGTGCAACCCGATCCCCCAATATATTCATTTTCATTTTTATTGCGGCGTGCAATCCGATCCCCCAATATATTTTAACAACTCTTAAATGTAATAAAAAAATACTTCAATAAATGCCACGTTCAATGAGAAACTATTAAACATCAAGTCATACAATAATTATAATTTATTTATGAAACAAATAATGACAAGTAGTAATTAATTATGAAAATCAGGGAGAAAATAGACAGTTTAATATTTAATATGCTAAATATCAAGTAGCAATTAAAACACATAAATCAAATAAACATGCAACAATTATTGCAGGAATTCAAGAATTAATATTTGATAAGGAATATGAGAGAAACAATTATTATAATAATTAATTTATGTCTTAAAATAATTTAAGATGTTTAAATAATTAAGCAAATAATTAATTTGACAAAGTATAGGAACTCGTCACCTTGCCTATACATCGTTATACACGAAATTCACGTAAAAAATAATTCAAGGGTTCTATTCTCTCAAGTCAAGGTTAACCACGACACTTACCACGATTTGTAACCAACTCAAGATTTCAATAAACCTTTGCCTCGCAAATTCGTGTCTGAAATCCTCAAATCTAGTCATAAATAATTTAATATACTCAATACAAATAAGAGAAATTGATTCCATATGAATTTACTAATTTTTCAGATCAAAATCCCAAATTTATTTCAAAATTCAACAGTGGGACCCACATCTCGAATCACAAAAAAAAAACTCACGAAATCCGAACACCCTTTCCGATACGAGTTCAACCATACAAAAATTATAGAATTTCGACATTGGGTTGGCTTTCAAATCTTCATTTTATATTTTTGGAAGATTTTATAAAAATTTAATTTTTCTTCCATAAATTCACGGATTCATGATATAAATGAGTATGGAATGATGAAATATAATCAATATAGGATAAGGAACACTTACCTCGATGTTTTCCCGTGAAAATCGCCCAAAACTCGCCTTACCCGAGCTCAAAATCGTGAATAATGAAAAATGGGACGAAATCCCATTTTCAGAACTTAAGTTCTGTTGTCTAGGTTTTTACTCATCGCGATCGCGGGAATCCGTTCGCGATAATGTAGAACAATTTCTGCCCAGGTCTATTTTACTCTTTGCGATCGCGGGAAAGGCTTCGCGATTGTGAAGCACAACTTGCACAAGCTGGCAATTTGCACTACGCGAACGCGATATCCCATACGCGAATGCGAAGCATAACCCCGCAAACTTCGCGATCGCGGACCGCTTCATGCGAACGCGAAGAAAAAATTTGAGTGTCCCAGCTTGTGCCTCATTTCCTCTTCGCGGACGCGATCAACTCTACGCGTCAGCAGTGCACTGGGAGCTAACCTTCCGTGATTGCGTGCCTATCTTCGCGAATGCAAAGGGTAAAAATCACGACTCACAATTTCCTCTTCGCGATCGCGAAGCATCATGCACCAGATGACAGCTGAAGCTCAAAAAAATAGATTTTTCCAAAGTTCAAAAGGTCTGTAGGCTATTCGAAACTCACCTGAGCCCTCGGGGCTCTAAACCGTACATGCACACAAGTCCAAAAATATCATACAGACTTGCTTGCACGATCAAAACACCAAAATAATGCCTAGAACTACGAATCGGATACCAAATCAAATGAAATTTTTAAGAAAACTTTAAAATTTCTATTTTAACAACCGCAAGTCCGAATCACATCAAACCAGTTCTGTTTCTCACCAAATTTGGCAAACAAATCATAAATATAGTAATGGAGCAACACCGAATTCCGAAACTAAAATACGGATCCGATATCAACAAAGTCAAACATTAGTCAAATCTCTTAAGTCATTAAACCTTTAAACTTAAAAATTTCAGCAACATGCGATAACTCGAGGTAGGGACCTCCGAATTCGATTTTGGGCATACGCCCAAGTCTCAATTCACGATACGGACCTATCGGAACTGTCAAAATACTGATCTAGATCCGTTTGCTCAAAATGTTGACCAAAGTCAACCCAATTGAGTTTTAAAGCTCTATTTCACATTTTAATCAATTTTTAAAACAAAAACTTTCCAGAAAAATTTACGGTCTGCACACGCAAGTCGAGAAAAGCTGAATGGTGCTATTTGAGGTTTCAGAACACAGAAATAATTATTAAATTTAAAGATAACATTTTGGGTCATCACAATATCAGTGCATGCATTTAGCTAGAGACTTAGAAAAAATTGATTTTATGTGTTATTAAACGCAGGTTATATACCGTATTTAATCAATCAGAGAGAGAGAGAAAATTAAAATACAGAAACGCAGCTATATTTGAGCTCTTAAAATAGGCTTTGAGCTTTAAGACTTTGAATATTTGAATGAACAAGGAGTAGACTGTTCTACTTTTCTGAACTCCAAAAGTGGAATGTCGAAAATGATTATAAATGAAAAACCATAAAACTCAGTTCATATGTAACCTTTTTTATATTTTGAGACAATAATCACATAATTGTGAATGATTACGTTTTAAAATGTTTATCAAAATTCGTTTAGTTTGAAAAATTGGAGTAAATTTTATTTGTGGTCTTCAACTTTGAGTTTGTAATACAAAAGTTATTTTTCTATTTTTTGTCACATAAATATCATTTAACTTTGAGTTTGTAACACGAAAGTTACTTTTCTATTATCACATAAAAATTACTCAACTTTAACAAGGTAACCAAAAAGTAAATATTATTTAATTTTATATTTTGTACTTGAAATATGACATAACACTCCAAAATAAATTAATTATATTTTGGATAATTTGAGAAACCTCCAAGTTTCGCTAATCTCAGTTGTGATTTATAAATATTATGTTTACTTCTTTTTTTTTAATTTCATTGTAATAATTTTGTTAACTCGTTATCATTAATATAAAAAAATATTATTTGATTATTTTGCCCTTACTAATTTATACTCATCTGTTTAAAGAATCTTTTAAACACCTTTTTGAATTATAGCAGAAAAGTCATTGTTAGAGCATCAAATAATTCAATACTAAACACAAAGTCATATGTTTCCTATGGCTTCGAGTTGTTACAAAGAAATCAAACTATGAAGATAAACGTAATTTTATAAACCACAAGGGGGAGTAATATTTCAAATAGAAACATGGGAGAGGTCTCTAAAATTGATCTATTACATTTAATATATTTTATTAAGCTAATGTTATATTCCCAGTAGAAAATATAAAAATTCAAATGATATGTACTTTTCAGTTAATTGGCCAAAGTTGGATGACATTTATCTATATCTATTTATATTATATTATAAAAACACGAATATTATACATTAAATGTCGAACGACGAAAATATTCCTGAAATATTGATCGACTTTTATGTCCTTTAAAAATTAAATTATTGCTTTGTAACTAAAATTTCGTGTGGGATAGTAATGTCATATTTTAAGACTGTTTAATTTTACGTCTATAAAACAAATTCTATATCCACAAGTTTATTAGATTTACTAGTCCTTCGAGTATGAACTGCAATGAAATTGATCAAGAGGTTGAATCCTTCCGTGAAGAAACTACCACTGAATGTTTAAAGAATATCTGGTACATTAATAAATTTATAAAAAAGGCTCAATTTATTGTGTATTTGGTTGTTGTCATATCTATTCAACAAAGATGATGCTTTCTTCTTTAGCTTGTCGGTGCTAATTTTGTATCTCGAATCAAGATCAAAGCATCCTCCTTTAAGTTGCTTTATTTTTCATGTTTTAGATTTGGATTTTCAAGAATAAGGTGATACTTATACTTTTATTAGATATTTCTTTGCCTTTACTGGTAATTTACTACTAATTTGTATGTTCTATGCTCTATCAATTTGTGAAAATTTCAAATTATAGTGATATTAACTTTTGTAGCGTTTTTCATCTTTTCTAGCTATCTGATATTCTTAATTAATGCTGATAGGTTGCTGGAGTCCGTTTCGTTCTAGAGTATTCGAAGATAACATTATGTATATTTTCTATTCTTGACTATTAAGTGGTATTTTTTGAATATATGTATATAATTTTGACAAATTTAATACTTTGATATTGTGTTGTAAGGATGACAATGATATTAAGATTTATATTTAAATAATATAAGAGGGATAGGGTTTCCAACTGCAGTATTAACTTGTAGATATAAATTGTTTCTTCTATGTTTTTGCCAAAAAAATATCATCGCCAATAGGAACGGGACCTTTTTCTTCCACGAAGGATTAATAAAGGAGGAAGAAAAGGCATTTTTGAAGTAACTATAGTTTGAATGAGTTATGTATTTGTCCAATGTACAGTAAGAGTCCCAATGTAAATTGCATTAGCAATATATTTAAGTTTTAAATGTGTAATAGGTTAAAGTTGTGAGGAATGAAAAAAGTGGAGATGTCGTCTCTCCTATTGTTCTATCTATGAATAGACATTTAAAGTATATTTGAAGAACTTCAAACTAAAGAACAGAGAATGTAAATCATGCAAAATTGCCAAAGTAATTAAAATATAAGATTTATCACCTAATACTAACGAGTTGCAGCATCTTAGAGCTACCAATGAAAGAGCATCTACAAATATACACAAAATGGAAAAATATTAAGAAATATATGACCAAATAACATATTTGAACCTTATAAATAAAGGTAACGCAATTACAAATTATATGTAACTCATTTTAAATGTAACTCTTTGGAAAGGCAAGCAATGGCCAATTACGCTTTGAACAATGATAATTTATTAATTAGTTCCATTTTTTTTTTTAAAATTCTAACAAGTCTATATTAAATTCATTGCAATTAAAATCTTACTGTCTTTTACAAAGTTATGTCATACTTGGCTTGAGATATTCGTACAACGCACGAGTATAGAGACTAGTTATTATAAAAGCATGAATAAAATGTTGGATTACAAAAATAACCTTTTAATATTAAGCATAATAATTCACAATAAAAGGACATAATCGAAATTCTAGACATTAGCCTTGTAATCCTATTAGTTTTAGGACATAATAATTCTAATAGTATAAATATATTCGGGCATTAGATATATAATCAAATATTACCTTACTTATGTTGTCTAGATATTATCCGCCAAAGAAGCATTTGCAATCACTGTGATTATCGTAATAATTAGGTTTCACAAACATATACTTTCTTACTGCTTTTTTCAAGTTTGGGAAGTTTATTCTCGCCCTTGGCTAAGGTCACATTTTTTTCACAAACAATTCAGCAAACACAAAAGAATCAATTAAGTACCAAATCATAATAAGGATTATTTTAATTCAACGTTCAGCGTGGCACCAAACCTTTTCCTTACTTATTCTCTATTGTGTTTCTTTTTCATTTTTTACTTGATAAAATATATTTTGCATAAAGTCCCTGAATTTTCTTATACTTTTTTCTTTCTTAGTTTATCTTTTACTTTTATTGGCATAGCATGATTAATCTCTATGATGCGTGATTCATATAAATCTCAAGTTATAGTTGGTTTCAAATCAACGGGTCTTATCTAATAGGTTTTGGAAATTGAAAAGCAGGTTGCAGGCGTGGAACCGTTTTGAGAAAACGACTCAATAGAAAATTAATTAAAATTTAAATTATTCTTAAAAATTAGATATATCTATATATCTATCTATCTATATCTATATGTAACGACTCGACTTGTCGTTTTGAACATTTACGCTCATTTCAACTATTTGAAGTCTTGAATAGTTTCGTATGATGTATTATGACGTGGGTGAATCGTCAGTTTTTATTTTTAGGTGTTCGTGATTAGTTCGGATGAATGAAATTCATGTGGAAGCTTAAATGAAAAGGTTTGACCGGAGTTTGACTTTTTGTTCAAACGACTCCAGAATTGAGTTTTGATAATTCCAATAGCTCTGTATGGCGATTTTGGACTTAGGAATGTGTCCAAAAAATTATTTAGTAGTCCGTAGTTAAATTAGGCTTGAAATGGCGAAAATAGGAAATTGAAAGTTTGGAAGTTTGATCGGGAGTTGACTTTTTTATATCAGGGTCGGAATCCGATTTTGGAAATTAGAATATGTCCATTATGTCATTTATGACTTGTGTGCAAAATTTGAGGTCAATCAGACTTGATTTGATAGGTTTCGGCATCGAATGTAGAAGTTGAAATTTCTTAGTTTCATTAAGCTTGAATTGGGGTATGATTTGTGGTTTTAGTATTGTTTGATGTGATTTGAGGCATTGACTAAGTTCGTATAATTTTTTAGGACTTGTTGATATATTTGGTTGAGGTCCCGAGGGACTCGGGTAGATTTAGGATGGTTAACGGAATTTAATTTGGATATTTCTAAAATATTTCGACGTCGATTCTTTAAAAATATGTGGTATCGCATTAAGAAAATGAACTCCACATTCAGTTTTGATTGAATCATTAGATCCGTATTGAAATTATGGAGCCATATAAAAAAGAATCGTCGAATTCGGACATCGTATGAGAGAGTTATGCCCATTTTCGTGTCGGAACAAACAAAATCCCATCACCAGTGCCCAGGGTAGCGTGGAGCGCTAGCCCTGGCGCTGGGATGTTTAGAGGTTCTGGAAACAGCGCCACAGGTAGCGCCCCACGCCACCTGTGGTGCTCGAACATTAAAATCCCTATAAACAGGAGGTTTTGCCATTTTTGACAAAAACAGAGTTGGGGAGCTCGGTTTAGGCGATTTGCAGAGGAAAATTTCATCACACAATATGGGGTAAGTGTTCTTGACTCCCTTGTGATTATATTCTATGAATTAATCTTCGTTTTCGGCGTTAGATTATTGATTTTTCAAGAGAAATTAGAGGAATCTTTTACAATTCCATAAAATAAATTTTCGAGATTTGATCATCGATTCAGAGTTAGATTTGAGTAAAATTAGTATGGTTGGACTTGTAATTGAATGGGTTGTCGGATTTTTTGTGAGTTTTATCGGATTCCGAGACGTGGGCCCCATTGTCAACTTTTCGAGCGGAGTTGGGAAATTTTATAAATTGTTAAATTGTAAGTATTAGAGTACATTGTGATTAATTTGCACGTTGTTTGAATAGATACGGATCATTTGGCTTGAATTGACGAGATAGGATGGAGTTTGGAGGTTGATAAGCACGGAATGGAATTTCAGAGTATTGTTTAGCTTACTCGGCATTGGATTCGATTTGTTCGAGGTAAGTAACATTTCTAAACTTGGAGCTGAGGGTATGAACCCTGAATATACGTATTATGTGATTTATTTGGAGGTGACGCACATGCTAGGTGACGGGCGTGTGGGCGTGCACTGTAGAAAATGTGACGTAATTCATTTCGTGAAATTGTGTAGTCAAATAAATCTTGGCATTTTTCATGTACTTTCATGTGTTAGAGAAACTGAGCTAGAAATCATGCTGAGACTATATGCCGGTATTATTGAGACCCACAAAGGTCGTATTGCTGTTGAATTATTTGTTTAAATTATAATTTCATACTCAGTCATGTTCATTCATTTCATATTATATCCCGGTCTCTGTTTGTTATATATTGACACATCATATCATCATTTTTGGGCTAGTTTCATGGCATTGTGGGCCCGAGAGACTGGAGAGATTGATGACTGAGTGAGGCCGAGGGCCTGATTGTGAGGTTATTGATATTATAGCACGTGAGTTGTTCGTACAGATCCAGTTATTGATACTATAGCACGTGAGTTGTCCATGCAACATGTGAGTTATCCATGTAGATCCAGATATTGATATTATAGCACATGAGTTGTCCGTGCGGATTATAGCGCTTGGGCTGAATGAGCCCCTCCGGAGTCTGTACACACTCCCAGTGAGCGCAGGTACCTACTGAGTGCGAGTGCCGAGCGATTGGAGGACTGAGTGACTGTGAGGACTGAGTGACTGAGTGACTGGGAGGACTGAGTGAGTTGATACTCTGAGAGTATGCATATGGTTTTATCACTATGTTGTACTGCATTGACATGCACACTTGACATACAAGCATAAAGACGCATTTTTTCTCATGTTGTACGGTATCACGTCATTCATGACTTCTCATACACATTAACATGTAGGCATAGAGATGTACTTTTCCTCATGCCATTTGATAATGAAACATTTACCCATTGAAAAGTTTTGGAAGGAAAATCACAATTTTATAAACTTACTCATATTTTGGTATTTTCGGTAAAAGATTTGGGTTTTCACTGTTATACTTGTAAAGCATGTCTATTTTCTGGAACTTTGAATGAGCTGAACATTTTATTTCTGAGTTATTTCCTGTATCACTCACCATGTCCTTAGCCTTGGCCTGAATGGCCTCAACATCGACCCTAAACTGGGCCACTTTAGCATCAGTGTTTGTGTTGGCCACAACCGCCTCGAATCTGGCCACAGTCACCTCGGATCTGGCCACTTCCAGTTCGTTGGCCAAGCTTACCTTATCAAAAATAGCCAAATCCAACCGAGACTGAAGCTCTTTGATTTTCTCGACCTGCACCAAGGCCTTCTCTTTTGCAGCTCGAAGCTGGGTATCGGCCAACTCCAATTGCGCTTGGACGGTCTCATTTTTCGAGGCTAGGATGCCCATGTTCTTTTTGAATTCTTCCGCCTCGACCTGTATCGCATCTACCTGCATCTGGAGCCGTCCGATTTGTTCGAGCCTCTGACGAACCTGCATAATCGGATTGTTAGTGGTTATCTCCAATTCATCTTCACTATCATGAAGAACTCGGAATACCTGCTCGGCCATCTCAGCATGCTCATCCCGAGCCGTCACTAAGTCGACCTGAAGCTTCTCACTGAGAAGCTTGTAGGTATCACTTTTCTTAGTGAGGTTCCGAACCTCAACCTCGTGCTCCTCCCGGATTGGAAGAAAAGCCTCGTGATGCAACACTGAAGCCTGCAAACAAGGGAGAAGATGTTAGAATTATCTACAACTATGAGTTTAAAAGAAAAAATGAAGAAACCTCTGAAGTTACCCGATTCAAAGCATGTTGGGCCTCGTTGAAAAGACAAGCGGCTCCCACCGCGTTCATCATGGCTTGGTCTTCCTCAGTCACCAAGGATCGAAGGTAGCTAGCAATCCCCATGGTAGGAGAGAAAACTCAGGCATCCGCCGGGATAGAAAGCACTATGTTCTGCCTACGGTCAGGATTAACACTTGGGGCCGAGAATCGGTCTAATAGTTTTGGGCTCAATGAAGAACCGGTGATGCCCGATGACGGTACCTTTTTTGGTACCGATAAACCACTAAACCCGGTGGTATCCTCCGAAGTAGTAGACTCAAACCCATCCAAAAAGCCATGGATATCGGTCGCCCCGTGAATACCTTCGTAAGAGCGACCTTCCAACATATTGGCCTTGTGGATCATAGCGTCCGAAATCTTAGGGGACCCCAAAATATTGATCACTCCAAGCTCGTCCCTCGAGACATCCTCCGCTGCCCGAGAAGCCTCGCCCCCGGTCTCTCTCTCGACCATCTCATCTCGGGTCGGAGTGGCCTCAACTCTTTCTGGTTCAGAAACTATGGCCAAAGCTCCCTCTTCGTCCTCCGCCAGATCGGAGGACTGTGGTATCGGAGTACCAGCCCGCCCACGGGCCACTAGTTAGGAATTATCTTTCTCTTCTCCTTCTTCGGGCTTGTTGATTAGTTCCGGAGACATAACACCAATGTCCCCCTTAGGCTTGCGAGACTTCTTTGCCGGTTTTTTCTTTTCCGAGCCCGGGGAACTCGTAGCCCCCTTTCTCTTCTTCTCTTTGGCCTGCTTCGGAGCAGATGGAAGAACTTCTTCGTCACTAGATGGGGGCCTTATTGCAACGTCCTTTCTGAGGCCTGTAAAAGAAAAAAGATGAGTAAGCTCGAAGAAAAGCCTGAACGATCACCATTCTAAGAAGGAAACTTACCATGATTACGGGCCTCCCATCGACCTTTTGACAACTCCATCCAAGCACGCTCTAAGTACGGCCTCTGTAACACGAGGCCTTCGACCCATTTTTTGAGGTCCGTAATTGGGTCCGACATCTGGGCCACAGCTGCAACGCCGAAAAATATTAATAAAGAAAGAAATAAGAAGAAAAGCAATGAGATTAAACCTTCTAAGTGAAGTACTACTTTCGTCTCATATTCAGTAGGGATCAGGTCCGAAGTCCTTATTCGAACAAATCGGCCCATCCAACCTCGGTCCCGACCTTCATCTATGCTCGAGAACGGAGCCTTATTGGCTCAGCAAGCAAGCTTGATCAATCTCCCTCGATAAAGTCGGGGACTGTAGAGGCGCATAAGGTGGTCGAGAGTAAAAGGACATCCCTCGATTTTGCTAACAAAAAATCGGAAGAGAAACACTATTCTCCAGAAGGAGGGGTGGATTTGGCCAAGGGTTACATCATACCTCTTACAAAAGGTAATAATGATGGGGTCTAAGGGACCCAACGTAAAGGGGTAAGTATAAACATTTAAAAAACCCTCCACATAGGTAGTGATCGAGTCCTCGGGCGAAGGAACCACCATATGTTTATCGACCAGTTGCAATCTTGTTTAACCCTAGGGAGGAGTTTTTCGGTGATTGAGGATATGTATCTCGAGGCCGGTTCACATCGGTCAGCTACTAAGGAGGCCTTTTCGACCCTAAAATTAGTAACACTCGGGCACCCTACCGGAATGAATTCCTCAGGGTGGGGCTCCACCACAGCCTCACTGCCGGTGGGCCGTGATGAAGAAGCAACCTCTTTTTGCGGTACTGTCTTAGAAGTTTTCGCCATCTTGGGGTAAAGGAAAAGAGAATTAGGATGGTATGCGGTTTGATTAGAGTTCTAAAAATTTTGGTGCAAGAATTGTGGAGCAAAAGGAATTTCTTTCTGAAGAAGAAGTAAGAGTGGAAAGAGCTCTTGAGTATGAAAGTTTGAATACTTAAAGCTTGGTGATGACGGTTCGGTATTGGTAGTGGCCGACTAACAACTGACATGCATTTAATGACTTGGTAACTGGACCAACTTGACATTTTGTCACATACGTCATAATCGGAATCATCGCTGACGTCATTACCCATCTAGTCGGAGTTCGGAAATTCATATCGTTTCTCGCTATCTTCTTTCCGGAAAATGAGGGGACTATCTGTATACGTTCAAAACCGAGTTTTCCCTTCGTATGACTAATCAAGATTGGAACATGATAGACCAAGGTTCAACTTTGTGTAATATCAAGCCAAGATGCAAAGGTAGGTTACCGAGCTCGAGACCCAGAGACTGATAAAGATCGAGATCAACCAAAATCGAGCAAATAGAGGCCGATCAAGATCGAGATCGGCCAATATCAAGATCGAGCAAAATAGAGACCAGTCGAGGTCGAGATCGGCCAAAATTGAAGAAAGCTTATCGAGCCAAAAAATAGAAAGCCGGAATATCCGCAATTGGGCGAGAATCTCGGCGGAAATCACGACGCATATCAATGAGAAGCTAATTAATTAATCTATCATAGGATTCCTTGTTGTATTTAGAAATTATATTAAGAACGGGACTTCCCTACTATATAAAGGGGGGTCTGATCATTTGTAGAGGGGATTCATTTTTCATAGAATATAAAGCAATATGAAGCCTTTCTTCTGGTTTTCAATATTCAGTCATTTTGTTCTTGTATCAGTTTACTCTCCATTCAGTTTGAGGGTGATCAAACTTGAGGGCCTAGGCTAATTAATTTATTCGGTTTGCATTCATTTCTTTTACAGTTAATTTCGATATTCATTTATATAATGTCACGATCCAAAATTCTAACCTGCCATGATGGCGCCTATCTCGATACCAGGCAAGCGGGAAATCTCGATAAATCACAATTTCTCTTAAGTTTGAAAATACAATAATTTAATACAATACAAAATATCACAAATACTGAGATGAACAATCCCCAAAACCTGGTGTCACTAAGTACATGAGCATCGAATATGAATACAAGTCTGAAAAAATACGGTCTATAAAAGTCTGAGACCAAATACAGTAAACAAGGAGATAGAGAAGAAGAGACAAGGTATGCGGAACACGGCAGCTACCTCAAAATCTCCTGAAAATCAACTGAGCAAAATGATCAACACCCGCTATGTCTGGGAACACCTGGATCTGCATACGAAGTTCAAGGTGTAGTATGAGTACAACCAATTCAGCAAGTAATAATAATAACTAAGGAACTGAAGATAATGACGAGATGCACAGTTATAGTTCACTTTCAGTAATTTCAGCAAATAATAGACATGCTTTCAAATTCGGAAGTTTAAGTCAATTCAATTTTATACAGTTCAAGTTCATGTAATCCGCATATAAAATCTTTCAGATATTTCACAACAATGACAGTTAGCAACCAAGTGCAACAACAAATGCAAAGCAAGTACAGCCTCTCAGGCAACAGTCACTCAACTCATCACAACCACTCGGCTCTCAGCCCTCAGCACTCACACTCAATGGGTACCCGCGCTCACTGGGATGTACATACTCCGGAGGGGCTCCTACAGTCCAAGCGCCATAATCTACACGGATAACTCACGTGTTGTACGGACAACTCACGTGCTATAATATCCTACACGGATAACTCACGTGCCATAATATCTTTACCTCACCGACAGGACCTCGGCCTTACTCAGGCCTCAACCTCTCTAGCCTCTCGGGCTCTCAGAAATCACAAAGATCAGCCCAAACAAAGATAACATAATGCATCAACAAATATGAAGAAAGACTGAGGTATGATACGCAAGTAAAATCATGACTGAGCACAAGATAGCAATTAGCAAATAATTCAACAAGTATGTGACCTCTTTGGGTCCCAACAGTACTATTACATAGCCTAAGCATGATTTTTAAAATAATTTACAGTCAAATTTCTTCAACACATAGAGAGCATATAGCTAACAACAAGTTATTCAACTTTACAGTTTCACGGGACGAACCAAGTCACAATTCCCTCGGTGCACGCCCACACGCCCGTCACCTAGCATGTGTGTCACCTCCAAAATAATCACATGACACAAAATTCCGGGGTTTCATACCCTCAGGACCAGATTTGAAACTGTTACTTACCTCAAGCCGTGAAATTTTTATTCTGCAATGTCCTTTCATCATGAATTGGCCTCCAAACGCCTCGAATCTAGCCATAAATAATTCATTTCAGTGTATAAAATTTATTGAAATTAATTCCATAAGAAAATGCTAATTTTCCATAAAGATCTGAATTTTAGCTCAAAAGTCGCTCGTGGGGCCCACATCTCGGAACCCAACAAAAGTTACAAAATCCGAAAGCCCATTCAACCACGAGTCTACCCATACCAATTTTACCAAAATCTGACCTCAACTCGACTCTCAAATCTACAAATCTTATTTCCAAATTTCTAAGTTCCAATCTCCGATTTACACCTCAAAATCATGTAATCTAGTCGGATTATTCGATGATAATTCAGTACTATGGAGTATAAATGATCACAAGGGACTTACCTCAAATTTGTCTTGAAAATATATCACAAATCGCCTCTCCTCAAGCTCCAATTTGTCAAAAATACCGAATGGGACGAAGTCCTAGCTTTATAATTCTGTCCAGACAGCCTATGTCCTGCCTCGATCTTGGCCTTCGATCGTGGTCCTCGATCGTGGGTCTCGATCCTAGGCCTCGATCATGGGCCTCCACTCTGACCCTCGATCATGGCCCTCGACCCTGGCCTTCGATCGTGGACCTCGACCCTGACCTTCGATCGTGGCCCTCGACCCTAGGCTCGATCGTGCCGTCGATCCTGATCCTCGACCCTGCCTTCGATCGTGGCCCTCGACCCTGGGCTCGATCGTGGCTTGATTCTGGGCTCGATTATTAGGCTCGATTCTGGGCTCGATTTTTGGGCTCGAATCTGGCAGAAGAAATTTCCAGCATAAGGAAATTGCAGCAGCTGTTGTAGTTTAATATTTTATCCGTTAACCATCTGAAACTCACCCGAGGCCCTCGGGACCTCAACCAAATATACCAACAAGTCCTAAAACATCATACGAACTTAGTTGAATCCTCAAATCATCTCAAATAACGCTAAAACCATGAATTACACCCCAAGTCAAGCCTATTGAACTTTGAAATTTCTAATTTCTACAAATGACTCCGGAACCTATCAAATCACGTACGATTGACCTCAAATTTTGCACACAAGTCATAAATGACATAAGGGAGGTATTCAAATTTTCAGAATCGGATTCCGACCCCGATATCAAAAAGTCAACCCCCCCGGTCAAACTTTTCAAAAATTAAACTTTCGGCATTTAAAGCCTAATTCCACCACGGGCCTCCAAATAATTTTTCGAACACGCTTCTAAGTCCAAAATCACCATACAGAGCTATTGGAATTATCAGAATTCGAATCCGAGGTCGTTTACACATAGGTCCATATCCAGCCAACTTTTCTAACTTAAATTTTCAATTATGAGACTAAGTGTCTCATTTCACCCTAAATTCCTTCCGGACCCGAACCAACTAATCCGGTAAGTCATAAAATAACTATAAAGTATAAATTGAGCAGTAAATGCGGAACGGGATTATAATACTCAAAATGACCGACCGGGTCGTTACATATATTTTCTCAACTTGTACCAAATTATACTACGTATCCTTAGAACCACATATAAATTCAATTGTTATCCATTTTTCGGGTAAACAAAAAGAAACTTAATAATTAAACCAACTACTACTTCATATTCCAATTAGTAACTATCATATGTTCATGGAAATTAATATTTTCTCAAGTGGAAATGTTTATATTACTTTATTCGGCACCTTTTTTTCTTTCCATTGTCTTTGAAACCGTGTTGTTGTGTATCTCCATTCCAGATCAGAAAAGTAGGCTTATTATGTTCTTAGTGTTAGTTATATATAGCATAAGAAAAGAGATCAAAGGATAATGTGCTATATTTGTAACTTTATAAATAAATAAAAAAAGAGCAAGTGGACAATATATCTTTGAACATTCTGAATACACGGATCACCCCTTTAATCCTAATTCCTAGCTCACAGATAAGGATAATGTGAACATACATGCTGCATTTGAGGAAATATCAGATCTCCTTGGTACACAAAGTATCCCGCATTTATGCAGGTCCGGGGAAGGGCCACATTCCTAAGGGTGTGATGTAGACAACTTACCTTAATGCAAGTATTAGTAGTTGTTTTCATGACTCGAATCCGTGACCTATAGCATTAGTCGCCAGTGGCGGAGCCACATTCAACCAAGGGGTGTCAATCGACACCCCTTTGTCGGAAAATTACATTATATTGCTAGATAATATTTTTTGATTTATGTATATTTATTATACGTTGATCATCCTTAATTTTTCGATGTATCTAATTTTTTATATTTTGCCTCTTGTTGAAAATTCTGGCTCTGCCGCAGTTAGTGTTAACTCATAGTATGAATGAATATTAAACGAATCATTCAATTACACTCAACCCGATATTAGTTGGGGGAGCGATAAGAGATGAAATTAATTTGTAAAACAGCTAGGTAAGCACCCAAAAATGGACCATAGACTTGATCTGCAAATGACTAAAGGAGTACGTACGTAAACTCATCTATTTTTCTTTGGTTCTCTAAAAGTGGATTATGGACATAATACATCAATGTAAAACCATAACATTCATTCACATGTAACCCTTTTTTTTTACTTTTAAAGTACTAAGGTTCCTTTTAAAGTACAGAAGACACCGGTGGTACATAATATGGATCCTGAGGTCTGGGAGTCGTTGGAATACCACGGGAAGCTGGAAGTGCTGAATGAATAGGACGGCTTACATAACCTCTAGCATGACGGGCTGCAACTGGGGCACGAGAATTATTATATGTGCCAGAATCTCAGGGTCTCTTAGCTTCCCTCTCTTCCCTCTCCCGAGTCCGCATACCTTCCAATCTCCTAGCAATTGATACCGCATGTTGGTATGTGATGTCCATATCTAGCTCTCGGGCCATACTGTATCTGATACTAGGGTGAAGACCCTTAATAAATCTGCGAACCCGCTCTCGAACAGTGGCAACTAAGGCTGGTGCATGCCTAGCCAAATCACTGAATCGGACCGCATATTCTGACACGGTCATAGAACCCTGGCGCAGTTGCTCAAACTCTGCGTGCCATGCATCTCTAAGACTTTGAGGAACATACTCCCTTAAGAACATATCTGAAAATTGAGTCCAAGTGAGTGAAGATGCCTCAGCGGGACTATCCAACTCATATGTCCGCCATCACTGGTAGGCTGCTCCTCTAAACTGAAATGCCGTGAAAGAAACCCCACTGGAATCCACAATATCCATAGTACGAAGGATACGGTGACATTCCTCCAGAAAACCCTGAGCATCCTCTAAAGCTAAACCGCTGAAAGTGGGAGGGTGGTACTTCTTATACCTCTCGAGCTTGAGCTGCTCCCCCTCTGAAACTGTTGTCCTAATCTCAAGTCGAACTGGGACAATTGGCTGCACTGGTATAACCTCTGGGCATGGTCAACTTGGACCCGAGACTCTGGAGTACGGGCAGTTAGAGTCTGTGCTCCTCCCCCGGCCTAAGATGTGGCAGGAGCAAGTGGAATTAACCCTTCTTGAGCTAGAATGCCAAACATACTCAAAAACTGGGCAAGAGTCTCCTGAAGTGCAGGAGTAGTAACAGGCGTCTCAGGTGCCTGCTCTCCAACTGGAGCTACTGGTGGCTCTGGTGCAGCAGCTCGTGCAGGTGCTCTGGCTGCACCACGTGGTCTTCCTCGGCCTCTGGTTCGGCCTCTGCCCCGACCCCGGCCTCTTGGGGCTCCAACAGGGGGCGCGGGTGTCAGATTATCAGATCCAGTTGTGTGTGTCCTCACCATCTGTGAGAGAATAGAAAGACAATTATTTAGAACTTTGAAATCAACAAAGGCGCACGATAAGGAATCAAAGAAGTGAATATTTCCTAACAGTTCCATAGCCTCTCGTAGATAAGTACAGACGTCTCCGTACCGATCCACAAGACTCTACTAAACCTGCTTGTGACTCGTAACACCTATGAACCTAGTGCTCTGATACCAACTGTCACGACCCCAAATTCCCTCCGTAGGAGGTCGTGATGGCACCTAGTTTCTAAGACTAGGTAAGCCTATCAATGCGAAATAATCATAAATATCTGGAATAAATAAACTACAATTCAAATAATTACAACTCCCAAAACCCGGTAGAAATAAGTCACAAGCTTCTAAAAATTTATTCTCAATGTTTTTATGTATCAAGGTCTAAAGAAAATTAAGGAAGCAACATAAAATGATAGAAGGGGACTCCGGAGTCTGCGGACGCTGGCGGATGTACCTCGAAGTCTCCGTGCGCAGGTAACTCACTGACGTCTAGGCTGGTAAGATGTACCTGGATCTGCATAAAAAGATGTGCAAAAGCGTAGTATGAGTACACCACAGCGGTACCCAGTAAGTGCCAAGCCTAACCTCGGTAGAGTAGTGATGAGGATAGGTCAGGCCCTACTAAAGAATAGATAATGACATGGAAAATGTTTAAATAATTTAATAATATAAAATTACTATGGAAATGAATCAAATAGTATGTCAGATTTAATGACACCAAATAATTTTAAATAATATCTCGTGAAATCAAAACAGAATTTCTTTCAACTTTTTAAAAATCACAACAATTAATCGAAGGCAACTATGGCCATAAATCAATATCAACAAGGGCACTATCGAGGTACCGCCTTGTAGTCTCAAATCATAAATAAATTTAGAAAATCTCTTTTCCTTATATCACCGCGGGAGCCTTCATAATTTATTTAAAGAAAATATTTTTTTCGAAATAGCATCCTGCGTTTTAGCCACCCTTATCACATCGCATGATTTCTAGTAGTCACCCCTACTAGCCACGCGTATCAAGCCACCCTTATACCACCGCATGCATTTCAATACCCAGACCTTATACCACCGCATGTGTATCAATATCACAATTTTCACCTCAAGTGCCCAATATTTCAATTTTTCAAAAATAAATCAACAGCAATATTTTTCCACAATAAAGAGCTCACGGCTCATGCCAACATAAATCATCAATAATATTTTTTCACAATAAAGAGCTCACGGCTCCATCACAATGAGTACAAAAAATCTTACAAAAATATTCGAAAATAAATAATTTAGCAAAATAATATTTTAAAATCTTTAATACATTGCTTCAATACCAAATTTAAAAATGTCAAATACTTCATATTAATAATATTTAATTTAAAAAAAATCAATTTCAAATAATGTATAGAATAAAAAAAATCAAGTTTCAACTAAACAGGTAAAACAATTAGCAGAAAAAGATCAAACAAATTTAAGGTATATATCTCAGATCAATGATGAAGAATATAACAAGATAAAAATAATTTATTAAATGCGCAACAATGATCTACACAATTTAAAAATATAATCTTTCACATTTAGCCCGTGTATACACTTGTCACCGTACACGACTTTCAACACATTTCAATAATCACATTAATATCAATTCTAGGAAAAATTTTCCCCACACAAGGTTAGACAAGTAACTTACCTCGACTTGCTCCAATTTAACAAATTAATATGCTTTTTCCTCGATATTCCGATTCTGGTCGACTTGTATCTAGTCATAAACAATTCGATACAGTCAACAAAAATTATAGAATTAATTCTATAAAAAAATACTACATTTTTCAATAAAAGTCCGAAATTAACTCAAAAATGGCCCGTGGGGTCCACATCTCGGAATCCGGCGAAAGTTACGAAATATGAACGCCCATTTAATCGCGAGTCTAACCATACCAAAATGACTAAATTCCAATAACAATTCGACCCTCAAATCCTCAAATCTATCCATGAGGGTTTTTCAAATTCTTCCAACTTAAATCACCAATTAAATGTTTAAACAGTGATGAATTCGGGTAATCTAATCAAGATTGAGTTAAGAACACTTACTCCGATGTTTTCTCTAAAAGTCTCCCAAAAATCGCCTAAATCCGAGCTCCAAATCGTTAAAAATGGAAAATGGGATGACGTCTCATTTTTTGAACTTAAACATTTTGTCCAGTGGTTTCTTCTTCGCGAACGCGACCCTTGTCTCGCGTTCGCGAAACACAATAATGTGCTGCCCAACTTTCCTTTTCGCGAACGCATCCCTTATCTTGCGAACGCGTAGAACAAAAGACTGGGGTTCCCAGCTGCCTCGCTCTCTTTCGCGAACGCGACGCCCCTCACACGTTCGCAATGCACACACGGACCATACCTTCGCGTTCGCGTCCTCCCCTTCGCGGACGCGAAGAACAAAACCTCACACTCAGAAAATACTCTTCGCGAACGCGTCCTACTCCTTGCGTTCGCGATGCTTCCACTAACCACACCTTCGCGAACGCGAGATCTTCTTCGCGAACGTGAAGAACAATCTTCTGCAACAAAAACCAGAAAAATCTGCTACTTCTCTAAGTCCACAAATAACCCGTTGAGCATCCGAAATACACTCGAGGCCCCCGGACCTCAACCAAACATACCAATAAGTCTTAAAACACCATACGAACTTAGTCGAATCCTCAAATCATATCCAACAACAATAAAAACACAAATCACTCATAGATTCAAGCCTAATAAACTTTGAAATTTTTAATTTCTACAAATGACTCTGGAACCTATCAAATCACGTCCGATTTACCTCGAATTTTGCGCACAAGTCATAAGTGACATAACGGAGGTACTCAAATTTTCATAATCGGATTTCGACCCTGATATCAAACAGTCAACCCCTCGGTCAAACTTTCCAAAAATTCAACTTTCGGCATTTCAAGCCTAATTCCACTATGGACTTCCAAATAAAATTCTGATCACGCTCCTAAGTCCAAAATCACCATACGGAGCGGTTGGAATCATCAAAATTCTATTTCGGGGTCCTTTGCACATAATTCGACATCCGGTCACTATTTGAACTTAATCTTTTAATTTGTTTTATCAAAATTCCATATCTCGGGCTAGGGACCTCGGAATTTGATTTTGGGCATACGCCCAAGTCCCAATTCATGATACGGACCTATCGGAACTGTCAAAACACTAATCCGAGTCTGTTTGCTCAAAATGTTGACCAAAGTCAACATAGTTGAGTTTTAAAGCTCTAATTCATATTTTAATTCCATTTTCACATAAAAACTTTCCGGAAAATTTTACGCACTGCGCATACAAGTCGAGGAATGATAAATAGTGCTTTTCGAGGTCTTAGAATACAGGATTAATTATTAAATTTAAAGATGACATTTTGGGTCATCACATTCTCTACCTCTAAAACAAACGTTCGTCCTCGAACAAAGTTAGAAAAAATACCTGAGCTGGTGAATAAGCATGGATAACGGCTGCGCATATCATTCTCGGTCTCCCAACTCGCCTCCTCGACCGGATGACCCCTCCACTGAACCTTCACGGAAGCAATGTTCTTTGACCTCAGCTTTTGAACCTGCCTATGCAAAATAGCCACTAGTTCCTCAACATAAGATAGATCCTTGTCCAACTGAACCGAACTGAAGTCTAACAGATGAGACGGATCGCCATGATATTTCTGAAGCTTAGAAACATGAAATAGCAGATGAACTGCAGAGAGACTAGGTGGTAGCGCAAGTCTGTAAGCCACCTCTCCAACTCTCTCAAGAATCTCAAAAGGCCCAATATACCTAGGGCTCAACTTGCCCTTCTTCCCGAACCTCATCACACCCTTCATAGGTGAAACCCGGAGCAATACCCGCTCACCAACCATGAATGCAACATCACGAACCTTCCAACCCGTATAAGTATTCTGTCTAGATTGGGCTATACGAAGTCGATCCTGAATTAACTTAACCTTTTCCAAGGCATCCTGAACCAAGTCTGTACCCAATAGTCTAGCCTCGCCTGGTTCGAAACAACCCACTGGAGACCGGCATCGCGTACCATACAAAGCCTCATACGGAGCCATTTGAATGTTTGTCTGGTAACTGTTGTTGTAAGCAAACTCTGTAAGTGGTAAGAACTGATCCCAAGCACCCCCAAAATCAATCAGACACGCACGAAGCATATCTTTCAGTATCTGAATAGTGCATTTAGACTGCCCGTCCGTCTGAGGGTGAAATGTTGTACTCAACTCTACCCGAGTACCCAATTCACGTTGTACTGCCCTCCAAAACCGTGAGGTAAACTGTGTACCCCGGTCATAGATGATAGATACCGGTACACCGTGAAGTCTGACAATCTCGCGAATATATACCTGAGCCAGTTGCTCTGAAGAGTAAGTAGTAATCACAGTAATGAAATGAGCTGACTTGGTCAATCTATCCACAATCACCCAAGCTGCATCGAACTTCCTCTGAGTCCGTGGGAGCCCAACAACAAAATCCATAGTGATCCGCTCCCATTTCCATTCTGGAATCTCCAACTTCTGAAGTAATCCACCTGGTCGTTGATGCTCATATTTCACCTGTTGACAATTTAGACACTGAGATACATAGTCCACTATGTATTTCTTCATCCGCCTCCACCAATAGTGTTGTCTAAAGCCTTGATACATCTTTGTAGCACCCGAATGAATGGAGTACCGCGAACTGTGAGATTCCTGGAGAATCAACTCACGCAAGCCATCTACATTGGGTACACATAGCCTGCCCTGCATCCGTAGTACACCGTCATATCCAATAGTGACTTCTTGGGCATCACCGTACTGTATCCTTAAGGACAAGCAAATGAGGGTCATCATATTGACATTCCCTAATACGATCATAAAGAGAAGACTGAGAAACCACGCAAGCCAAAACTCGACTCGGCTCGGAAATATCCCGTCTAACAAACTGGTTGCCAAGGCCTGAACATCCAAGGCTAAAGGACTCTCTGCTACCGGTAAATATGCTAAGCTACCCAAACTCTCCGCCTTACGACTCAAGGCATCGGCCACCACATTGGCCTTCCCAGGATGATAGAGAATGGTGATATCATAATCCTTAAGCAACTCCAACCATCTCCGCTGACGCAAATTAAGATCCTTCTGTTTAAACAAATGTTGTAGACTCCAATGATCGGTGTAGATCTCACAATGGACACCGTACAAATAATGCCGCCAAATTTTTAAGTCATGGACAATAACTACTAACTCCAGGTCATATACAGGATAATTCTTCTCATGCACCTTTAACTGTCTGGACGCGTAGGCAATCACCCTACCGTCTTGCATCAACACTGCGTCAAGACCAATACGCGACGCGTCACAATACATAGTATAAGATTATGTACCTGTAGGTAATACCAATACTGGGGCCATAGTCAAAGCTGTCTTGAGCTTTTGGAATCTCTCCTCACATTCCTCGGTCCACCTGAACGGAGCACCCTTCTGGGTCAATTTGGTAATAGATGCAGCAATAGAAGAGAAACCCTTTACAAATCGGCGGTAATACCCAGCGAAACCAAGGAAACTCCAGATTTCCGTAACTGAGGACGGTCTGGACCAACTTTGCACTGCTTCAATCTTCTTTGGATCTACCTTGATCCCCTCGCATGAAACTATATGACCCAAAAATCCCACTGAATCAATCCAGAATTCACACTTTGAAAATTTTGCATATAACTTCTTTTCTCTCAAAATCTGAAGCACAGTCCTCAGGTGTTGTTCATGATCCTCCCGACTCCGGGAATACACCAGAATGTCGTTAATAAATATAATGATGAAAGAATCAAGATAGGGCTACAATACACTATTCATTAAGTGCATAAATGTTGTTGGGGCGTTGGTCAGCCCAAAAGATATCACAAGGAACTCGTAATGACCGTACCGAGTCCTAAAAGTAATCTTCGAGATATCTAGCTCCCGAATCTTCAACTGATGATAGCCTGAACGCAAGTCAATTTTAGAGAATACCCTGGCAACCTGAAACTGATCAAATAGGTCATCAATATATGGCAATGGATACATGTTCTTCACTATAACCTTGTTCAACTGGCGGTAATCAATACACATCCTCATAGAACCATACTTCTTCTTTACAAATAAGACAAGAGCACCCCAAGGCGATACACTAGGCCGAATGAAACCCTTATCAAGCAATTCATGTAACTGTTCTTTTAATTCTTTTAACTCTGTTGGGGCCATGTGGGATGGTGGAATAGAAATGGGCTAAGTACCCGGTAATAAATCAATACCAAAATCAATATCCCTGTCGGGTGGCATACCCGGAAGATCTGCTAGAAATACATCGGGAAAATCCCTTACTATAGGAACTGACTCCATGGTAGGAGTATAAATACTAATATCTCTTACATAGGCCAGATACGCATCACACCCCTTCTCAACCATCCGTTGAGCTTTAAGAAATGAAATAACCCTGCTAGGAACATGATCTGAGGTACCTCTCCACTCTAGCTGCGGTAGACCTGGCATAGCCAACGTCACCGTCTTGGCGTAACAATCAAGAATAGCATGATAGGGCGACAACCAGTCCATGCACAAAATAATATCGAAATCCACCATACTAAGCAATAATAAATCAACTCTCGTCTCAAAACCACTGATAACAATTAAACACGACCGATACATATGGTCCAGAATAATAGATTCACCCACAGATATAGATACATAAACAGAAGAACTCAAGGAATTACGTGATACGCCCAAATACAGGGCAAAAATAAGATGACACATAAGAATAAGTGGAGCCTGGATCAAATAAGACTGACGCATCTCTATGATAGACCGGAATAATACCTGTGATAACAGAATCGGATGCAACATCATCTGTCCTAGCAGGAAGGGCATAATACTTGGCCTGGCCTCCCCCTCTAGGGCGACCTCTACCTTCCCGACCTCTACCTCTAGCTGGATGTGCAGGTGGAGTGGCAACTGGTGCAGTAATCATGGCCTGAGAAGCCTGAGGACCCTGTGGAATAGGTGAGGCTTGAGAAATTTATGGAGGTGCACCCCTCCCAAATCTAGGGCAATCTCTCATAATATGATAAGTGTTACCACACTCAAAACAAGCCCTCGGAGGACGTGGCTGTTGGGACTGGCTCGGGCCTGATCGACTAGACTGCCCGCTGAAAGCACCACATACAGGAGGTACAGAAGACACTGGTGGTGCATAATATGGAACCTGAGTTCTGGGAGTCGTCGGAATACCACTGGAAGTTGGAAGTGTTGAATGAATAGGACGGCTCACATAACCTCTACCATGAAGGGCTACAACTGGGGCACGAGAATTATTATATGTGCTAGAATCTCGGGGTCTCTTAGCTTCCCTCTCTTCCCTCTCCCGAGTCGGCATACCTTCCAATCTTCTAGCAATTGACACCACATGTTGGTATGTGATGTACATTTCTAGCTCTCTGGCCATACTGTATCTGATACTAGGGTGAAGACCCTCAATAAATCTGCGAACCCGCTCTCGAACAGTGGCAACTAAGACTGGTGCATGCCTAGCCAAATCATTGAATCGGACCGCATATTCTGACACGGTCATAGAACCCTGGCGCAGGTGCTAAATCTCTGCACGCCATGCATCTCTAAGACTCTGAGGAACATACTCCTTTAAGAACATATCTGAAAATTGAGTCCAAGTGAGTGAAGATTCCTCAGCAGGACTATCCAACTCATATGCCCGCCACCACTAGTAGGCTGCTCCTATAAAATGGAATGTCATGAAAGAAATCCCACTGGAATCCACAATACCCATAGTACGAAGGACACGGTGACATTCCTCCAGAAAACCCTGAGCATCCTCTGAAGCTAAACCGTTGAAAGTGGGAGGGTGGTACTTCTTATACCTCTCGAGCCTGAGCTGCTCCCTCTCTGAAACTGCTATCCTAATCTCAAGCCGAACTGGGACAACTGGCTGCACTGGTATAACCTCTGGGGCATGGTCAACTTGGACCCGTGGCTCTGGAGTACGGGCGGCGGGAGTCTATGCTCCTCCCCCGGCCTGAGATATGGCAGGAGCAAGTGGAATTAACCCTACCTGAGCTAGAGTGCCAAACAAACTCAAAAACTAGGCAAGAGTCTCCTGAAGTCCAGGAGTAGTAACAGGCGTCTCAGGTGCCTGCTCTCCAACTGGAGCTACTGGTGGCTCTGGTGCAGCAGCTCGTGCAGTGCTCTGGCTGCACCACGTGGTCTTCCTCGGCCTCTGGCTCGGCCTCTGCCCCGACCCCGGCCTCTTGCGGCTCCAACAGGGGGCGCGGGTGTCTGATCATCAGATCCAGTTGTGCGTGTCCTCACCATCTGTGCGAGAATAGAAAGACAATTATTTGGTACTTTGAAATCAACAAAGGCGCACGATAAAGAATCAAAGAAGTGAATATTTCCTAACAGTTCCATAGCCTCTCGAAGATAAGTACAGACGTCTCCGTACCGATCCGCAAGACTCTACAAAACCTGCTTGTGACTCATAACACCTATGAACATAGTGCTCTGATACCAACTGTCACGACCCCAAATTCCCTCCGTAGGAGGTCGTGATGGCACCTAGTTTCTAAGACTAGGTAAGCCTATCAATGCGGAATAATTATAAATATTTGGAATAAATAAACTACAATTCAAATAATTACAACTCCCAAAACCCGGTAGAAATAAGTCACAAGCTTCTAAAAATTTATTCTCAATGTTTCTATGTATCAAGGTCTAAAGAAAAATAGGGAAGCAACATAAAATGATAGAAGGGGACTCCGGAGTCTGCGGACGCTGGCAGATGTACCTCGAAGTCTCCGTGCGCAGGTAACTCACTGACGTCTAGGCTGGTAAGATGTACCTGGATCTGCATAAAACGATGTGCAGAAGCATAGTATGTGTACACCGCAGCGGAACCTAGTAAGTGTCAAGCCTAACCTCGGTAGAGTAGTGACGAGGTCAGGTCAGGCCCTACTAGAGAATAGATAATGACATGGAAAATGTTTAAACAATTTAATAAGATAAAATGACTATGAAAATGAATCAAATAGTATGTCACATTTAATGACACCAAATAATTTCAAATAATATCTCGTGAAATCAAAACAGAATTCCTTTTAACTTTATGAAAATCACAACAATTAATCGAAGGCAACTATGGCCATAAATCAATATCAACAAGGGCACTACCGAAGTACCGCCTCGTAGTCCCAAATCATACAAAATTAACAACATCTCTTTTTCTTATATCACCGCGGGAGCCTTCACAATTTATTTAAAGAAAATATTTTTTTCCGAAATAGCATCCCGCATTTTAGTCACCCTTATCACACCGCATGACTTCTAGTAGTCACCCCTACTACCCACGCGTATCAAGCCACCCTTATCTCACCGCATGCGTTTCAATACCCAGACCTTATACCACCGCATGCGTATCAATATCACAATATATCATAATTTGCACCTCAAGTGCCCAATATTTCAATTTTCCAAAAATAAATAAACAATAATATTTTTCCACAATAAAGAACTCACGGCTCATGCCAACATAAATCATCAATAATATTTTTTCACAATAAAGAGCTCACGACTCCATCACAATGAGTACAAAAAATCTTACAAAAATATTCAAAAATAAATAATTTAGCAAAATAATATTTCAAAATCTTTAATACGTTGCTTCAATACCAAATTTAAAAATGTCAAATACTTCATATTAATAATATTTAATTTAAAAAAAATTAATTTCAAATAATGTACAGAATAAAAGAAACCAAGTTTCAACTAAACAGGTAAAATAATTAGCAGGAAAAGATCAAACAAATTTAAGGTATATATCTCACATCAATGAAGAAGAATATAACAAGATAAAAATAATTTAATAAATGCGCAACAATGATCTACACAATTTTAAAATATAATCTTTCATATTTAGCCCGTGTATACACTCGTCACCTCGTGTACACGACTTTCAATACATTTTAATAATCACATTAATATCAATTCTAGGGGAAATTTCCCCCACACAAGGTTAGACAAGTCACTTACCTCGACTTGCTCCAATTTAACCAAGTAATATGTTTTTTACTCGATTTTCTGATTTTGATCGACTCGTATCTAGTCATCAATAATTTGATGCAGTCAACAAAAATTATAGAATTAATTCTATAAGAAAATACTACATTTTTCAATAAAAATCCGAAATTAACTCAAAAATGGCCTGTGTGGCCCACGTCTCGGAATTCGGCGAAAGTTACGAAATATGAACGCCCATTCAATCGCGAGTCTAACCATACCAAAATGACTAAATTCCAATAACAATTCGACCCTCAAATTCTCAAATCTATCCATGAGGGTTTCTCAATTTTTTCCAACTTAAATCACCAATTAAATGTTTAAACAGTGATGGATTCGGGTAATCTAATCAAGATTGAGTTAAGAATACTTACTCCGATGTTTTCTCTAAAAGTCTCCCAAAAATCGCCTCAATCCGAGCTCCAAATCGTTAAAAAATTAAAAATGGGACGAATTTTCTGAACTTAAACATTCTGTCAAGTGGTTTCTTCTTCGCGAACGCGACCCTTGTCTCGCGTTCGCGAAGCACAAAAATGTACTGCCCAACTTTTCTCTTCGTGAACGCAACCAACGCTTCGCGAACGCAAAGCTTTGCAAACTCAGACCTTCGCGAACGCGTCCCTTATCTTGCGAACGCGTAGAACAAAAGACTGGGGTTCCCAGCTGCCTCGCTCTCCTTCGCGAACGCGACGCCCCTCACGCGTTCGCGATGCACAAACAAACCATACCTTCGTGTTCGCGTCCTCCCCTTCGCGAACGCGAAGAACAAAACCTCACACTCAGAAAACACTCTTCGCGAATGCGTCCTACTCCTCGCGTTCGCGATGCTTCCACTGACCACACCTTCGCGAACGCGAAGAACAATCTTCTGCAACAAAAAACAGAAAAATCTGCTACTTCTCTAAGTCCAAAAATGACCCGTTGAGCCTCTGAAACACACTCGAGGCCCCCGGGACCTCAACCAAACATACCAATAATTATGATTTAATTATGAAACAAACAATAACAAATAGCAAATTATTATAAAAATCAGGGAGAAAATAGGCAGTTTAATATTCAATATGCTAAATGTTAAATAACAATTAAAAATACATATTTCAAATAGCATGTAACAATTAATGCAGGAATTCAATAATTTATATTTGACAAAGAATAGGAGAGAAATAATTATTATAATAATTAATTTATGATTTTAAAATAATTTATGATTTATCAAGTAAGCAGAAAAATAATTAATTTTGCGACGTATAGACACTCGTCACCTCGCCTATACATCGTTCACATGCTTTTCACATAACAAGTAATTTAAGGGTTCTATTCCCTCAAGTCAAGGTTAACCACGACACTTACCTCGCTTTGTAAATTCCAATCAATTACTCAACCACAGCTTTTCCTTTTAAATTTGTCTCTAAAAGCTTCAAATCTATTCATAAACAATTCAATATACTCAATACGAATCATAGGAATTAATTCCATAGGAATTTACAAATTTTCCGGATAAAAATCTGAAATTCATTTAAATATTCGACAGTGGGACTCACGTCTCAAATCTCGAAAAAAACTTACGAAATACGAACATTCCGAGACGAGTCCAACCATATAAAAAATATCTAATTCCGATGTCAAATGGACCTTCAAATCTAAATTTTTCGTTTTTGGAAAGGTTTACAAAAATTCCAATTTCTTCCGTCTAAATCCGAAATAAATGATGAATATAGACTTAGATTTATGATATACAATCACTATATGATAAAGAACACTTACCCAGTTCGAAATCGTAAAAAACTCTTTAGAAATCGCCCCTAAGCCGAGTTATAATTGAGGGTTTGTGAAAAATAAAAAAAATCCCATTTTGGTTCTATTTTAAGTCACATGCGTCAGGCCTTCTTCCCGTTTGCGAAGGGCCAGTCGCGTTCGCGATGAATAGCAGCCCGTGGATTTTGCGTTTGCGAGTCCTCCTTCGCGTTCGCGAAGGCTTTTTCCCCTAGCCTTCGCGTTCGCGTGCCAGTGCTCGCGTTCGCGTAGAAGGACAATTGACCCCTCCCCCAGGCCTCTAAAGTTTCGCGTTTGCGTTGAGCTGGTCGCGTTCGCGAAGGGTAAAGTCCCCATAGCTTCGCGTTTGCGACCCAATCTTCGCGTTCGCGAAGAAAGAAAATTCAGCCAGCCCATTTTGCTCTTCGCGTTCGTGAGAGTACATTCGCGAACGCGATGAAGGAAATACCAGAAGCCTGAAGTTACAGAAAAACCAGATTTTCTAAGTTCAAAATCATCTCGTATCCTATCCAAAGCTCACCCGAGCCCTCGGGGCTCCAAACCAAACATGCACACAAGTCTTAAAACATCATATGAACTTGCTTGGGCGATCAAATCGCCAAACTAACACCTAGAACTATGAATCGGACACCAATTCAAAGAAAATTTTCAAGAAAACTTTAAATCTTATATTTTTACAACCGGATGTCCGAATCACGACAAATCAACTCCGATTCTCACCAAATTCGACAGACAAGTCATAAATATTATAGTGGACCTATACCGGATTTCGAAACCAAAATACGGACCCGAGGTCAATAAATCCAACTTCAGAAATTTCTTAAAAATCGTTAAACTTTCAAGCTTTTAATATTTCATCAAAATTTTATATCTTGGGCTAAGGACCTCGGAATTCGATTCCGGGCATACGCCAAAGTCTCAAATCACGATACGGACCTATCGAAATTGTTAAAATACTGATTCGGGTTCGTTTACTCAAAATATTGACCAAAATCAATTCAGTTTAGTTTTAAAGCTCTATTTCACATTTTAATCCATTTTTCACATAAAAACTTTCCGAAAAATTGTACAGACTGCGCACGCAAGTCGAGAAATTATACATGGTGCTTTTTGAGGTTTTAGAACACAGAATTACTTATTAAATTTAAAGATGACATTTTGGGTCATCACATTGACATTCATGAAAGGAATATCATAAAATGATTGAGTTCACTATAATAAATGCCATTTTTCAATGGTGACTTTTGCAGCTATTAAAGTCCAGATAAAATGTCTAATTTAATTTCTAGTAATAGTTGCAGTATTGTATTTACAACTTCACGTTGCAATTAGTTAGTAAGAAAAGGACCCCTTTGTAACATGAGTGGTTAAAAAAACTTAAAAGAGTTTGACCGTTATTGAATCAATTACTGATAATTACGTTAACTTCCAACATCTACGTATCTATAACTTTTCCTTTCTTTGTTTTTGTCAGTTGTTAATCAATTATAGATCAGCTGGAAGATACTGTACGTTACAAAATGTCGGCAAAATATTGATGCAAAATTGGTAAGCCACCTAATTTTTGACCCGCATATTAGGATTATCTTTAGTAGTCTTAGTATTTTTAGAATATTCATTTGAGTTTATTTCTATAGAATTTCACTCTATTATTAATTTTAATTCTAGTTTTAAAGCATAAAATTGAAAACTATAAAAATAATTTCATCCTTATGATAGTTCTCATTGTCACACCCCTTTTATAACCCCCCAAAAGATATGTATTATGGATTATTATGGGTTAAAGAGTTTTTTCAATTAAAGTGACAAATTTGAGTATGGATTATTTTATTTACAGAGTCGCCACTTGGAATTGATTTTTTGGTGTTCCAAGTCACCTTTTATTTGAATCCCTAGTTAAAGGAAGGTTTGATTCTATTATTATTGATCTGCGAAAATGAAGTCCGGGTAAGAAATTCTATTGACCGAGGAGAAGGTGTAAGGCATTCCCCGAGTCTCGTGGTTCTAGCACGGTCGCTTTATTGACTACATTTGGCTTGAATTAATTTTGGATAAACTATGATTTATTGGTTTTCATGCTTTATCTATTCGCTTTTAATTATTAAAATATGGAATTATCTTTGAAACGAATCACGTGTGTGAGTCCGTTTTGTTTATTGTGCCAAAATCATGCCACGCGTATGTGTACATAATTAATAGCATTTTATTATATTAAGATTATTTTGACCAAAGTTGCGCGAACACATACTTCGATTTTAATTTTAAAAATTACAATTATACCACGCGAACGTATACATAATCGCGATAAGCTAATTAAAAGCGCGCCTAATGCACTCTAACGATGTTCATTATTCTGCCTAAACTTTGATATTATTGTGAGGTCATGAATTATGGAATTACTTGTGGAAGAAGTGTATGATTTTAGATATTTGAATAAATAAACCATCATATACCAATACCCTGTAGCCCAACAATTGAAGCCCAAACTTATTAGGGTCCAAATCTTCCCAACTTTAAAACAAGTTTGAATACCATATTTCCAGAAACATAATTAAACATATAACTTTTAAGGACTAATTTATATTATTATTTATAAAATTTAAAGGCAAATAAATTAAAACCACATGAAATAAGATAAAAAGAACAGAGGAAAGAATAAACCTTTAATGCAAAATTTTCAATTAAATATGTCTTCAAGAACAGGTACAATAACTCAGACGAACGCCAAACAAGCATAAGCGAAGAAGAACATCAAAGTTAGTGAACGGAGCTCCAACGAAATTCTCGACCTCGACTATTGACTCCACTGTTTGGCGTGTAAAAAGGGATGTTTTGAAGTATTTTTTGTTGGGTTTTGGGTGATGAATTGCTGGATTTTTTTAAAAAAAAAGACGAAGAAAGAATGACACAAGTAGAAATTTCCTTAGCGTATAAGAAGAAAAACAATTTCTCTCAATTCCCTCCTCTCTTCTTTTTTCTTCTATTTTTCCCCTTTCTCCTCACATTTCTCTTCTATTTATAGAAAGAAAATTAGAATTTTTTCAGATTTTTTTATTTATTATTTTTTTATTTTTTTATTTTTTTAATTAAAATGAATTCTCACTTCCCATTTTTCTTCTTTTTAAAAAAAAATAATTTTCCACTTTTATTTACTTTTATTTTTTAATTTTCCACTTTTTTTACTTTTCTTTTTTTATTTTTCACTTATTTTTATTTTCTTTTTTAATTTTCACTTTCTTTTACTTTTCTTTTTAAATTTTCACCTACCTTTACTTTTATTTTTTAATTCCAACTTTCTTTTACTTTTCATTTTTTAAAATTTCAACATTCTTTTACTTTTACTTTTTAAATTTTTCACTTTTTTTTACTTTTTTATTAAACAATTTCAACCTACTTTTACTTTTACTTTTTTATTCCATACTTTTAATTTTCCTATTATTTTATTCTCATCCGAAAATTAAAAAAAAATTAATTTTTTCTGTTTTTTTTAATTTATTTTATTTTAAAATAAAGATAAAAAATAAAAATAATACTAATACTAATAATTTGACCTTTTAAATTATTTTTAATTCTTACCCTATATAAAAGAAATGTAACAAAGCTAAAAAGAAATATGTACTAATTTTCTAAAAATATTTTAAGTGATAAAAATTTAAATATAGTCAAAAATTATGTGCTCACAGATGCCCTTCTTTGCTTGAAAACACGAAGAGTTTTCAAGCAAAGGCTAGGTGAGCCATGTGACTAATTTTTGACCAAAACGTTATTCAAAAGGAAAAGAAATAAAAGATAGGGTGCAACCTAGTCCTTGTTTTGGACAGCCTACATATCCCGGGTTATAGGGGAATCATGTCACGTGTAGTTCAAGGAGAATTGTGGAATGATGAGTTGAGGAGTCGAGTGAGGTTCCGTCGAGGCTCCGGTCCGCGGTCTTGCTATTATAAAAAAGAAACTAAATAAGCCTATCAGCTATGAGTTACAAGATTCCTATCTATGAGTCTTCCGAAACTTGATCATGAGTCTTGACTAGTTCTTCATGCAGACTCTGATCTAAACCTTGATGCTCGCTAGCTGTAGGTGCTAGTTCATTGTTCTATAGCTTCTTCTAATCAAAACGGGACTCCAATGCTCGTGGCTTCAGTCATGTCTTGAGCATTCCACATCTTTTCAACTACTTTTGCATTTTGGATTCACCTATTTTTTCTTTTCTTTTATTCTGAATTGAGACTTCTTCTTTTGGCCATCTCGAACCCTGTGCCTCGAGGTAAAACCTACTCAGACACCAAAACAAATAAACGAGCGAAATATTTCTGCCCCAGTTTGCACTAGAAAAATTTTGTGAGTTATTATAACAAAATTCTAAACTACTTCTTTATTGAAAGCAATAAAAGGTCGAAAATGGTGTACCCCGAAAAAAAAAAAGAGACTAGGGAATGGAGACCCTATGTATAAAATAAAAGAAACTAAGGAGTGAAAACCCTATATTGAAAAAGCGACTAGGGATTGATGTATCCTGATACTGGTAAGAAAATGTAACCAGGGGTTGATACCCTGTATTACAGAAAAAGAATGTAATCGAGGTTGATACCCTTTATTACTGAAAAGAATGTATCCATAAGATGGCGTCTTGTATTACTAAAAGAAAATGTAATCAGGAATTGGTACCCTTTATTACTGAAAAGAATGACGCCATGGGATGGCTACTGTATTACTGAAAGGAAATATATTGACATAGGTAACTGCCTAGATCAGCTGGAAGATACTGTACGTTACAAAATGTCAGCAAAATATTGATGCAAAATTGGTAAGCATAAACGTGGCATATCAGTGCATGCATTTAGCTAGACACTTAGAAAATTTTGATTTTATGTGTTATTAAACGCAGGTCATATACCGTATTTAATCAATCAGAGAGAGAGAGAAAATTAAAATACAGAAACGCAGCTATATTTGAGCTCTCAAAATAGGCTTTGAGCTTTAAGACTTTGAATATTTGAATGAACAGGGAGTAGATATCATTCAACTTTGAATTTGTAATACAAAAGTTACTTTTCTATTTTTTTATCACATAAATATCATTTAGCTTTGAGTTTGTAACACAAAAGTTACTATTCTATTATCACATAAAAATCACTCAACTTTGGCCAAGATAATCAAAAAGTAAATATTATTTAATTTTATACTTTGTACTTGAAATATGACATAACACTTCAAAATAAATTAATTATATTTTGGATAATTTGAGAAACCTCCAAGTGTCGTCGCTAATCTCAGTTGTGATTTATCAATATTATGTTTACTTTTTGTTTTTGTGATTTCTTTGTAATAATTTTGTTAACATGTTATCATTAATATAAAAAATATAATTTGACTATTTTTCCCTTACTAATTTATACTCATTTGTTTAAAGAATTTTTTAAACACCTTAATGAATTATAGCAAAAAAGTCATTGTTAGAGCATCAAATAATTCAATAATAAACACAAAATCTACGAGTTCGGTATGTTTCCTATGGCTTCGAGTTGTTACAAAGAAATCAAACTATGAAGATAAACGTAATTTTATAAACCACAAGGGGGAGTAATATTTCAAATAGAAACATGGGAGAGGTCTCTAAAATTGATCTATTATATTTAATATATTTTATTAAGCTAATGTTATATTCCCAGTAGAAAATATAAAAATTCAAATGATATGTACTTTTCAGTTAATTGGCCAAAGTTGGATGACATTTATCGATCTATATTATTATAAAAGCATGAATAAAATATTGAAGTACAAAAATAACCTTTTAATATTAAGCATAACAACTCACAGTAAAAGGACATAACCGAAATTCTAGATATTAGCCTTGTAATCCTATTAGTTTTAGGATATAATACTACACGTTAGGAATCCTGCATGACTATCTTTAGGAATCCTATTAGTATAATTATTTTCGAGCATAGATATATAATACTACATGTTAGCATGTAAACCTAATACCTTTAGGAACATGTTAGATTTTCCATTAGAATAATTACTTTCGGGATATGGGCATATTTTTAGCGAGGTAATCCTATTACTTTTAGGATATATACTTCTTAAAAAAAAATATTACTAATTTAATTTTAAAACGTATTATATTGTCCAAATCCTTTTAGAAACAGGAGAACATATATTATTATAAAAATATGAATATAATATTGATAGAGCAAAATAACCCTAAAATATTAAACAGAAGAACTCATGAGAAAATAATATATATGTAATAACTTATTCTTTTTGGACTACAATAATTTCTATGCTAATTTTTTTAATATTTAAGATTTTAAAATTAATACAATCTTGTCTATTGAATTCTTAGGCTAGCTCTATCTCTCAATTACCTATCCTGTGCTCGAGAAGGTCCCTCAGTTCCTCGGCAGCGGCTCAGAGAATCACTCTCGCTATTTAGCCCTTCGTTCCGCCAATTCGAACTATTTATGATATGGAGTACTTTGACCTTAAAGTATTAGAAAAAAAATTAAAAAGATGTAGGAAGGTTTAATAAAATTAATTTCATAAGAAAACTCCATATTGGTAATACTTTACCACTCTATAATATTGAATAAAAAAAGTAAAGAAGATCCAATTCTATTTTATTTATTTTTTGGTAGTTTTATCATATGAAAGTCATTGGTTTGACTATTCCAGATTCGGGTCGCGTAAAGCTTATTTAAGCGTTAACTGTTTCCTATAAGAAATTGTTTCACTTCCAAAATTTGAACCCGAAATATCAAGTTAAAAATGTGGAAATCTCACACATCCCATCACATTCTTTGATGCTAATTACTTCTTGGAAATTTTACCTCCTATAGTAAAGCTTTACACCCTATTTATTATAAATAAAATCCCTTTTAAAATATTATTTTCTATAGCTACCTTTTAGTTTTTATAGCAAAATATGTATTTATGGTCACTTCCTACTATTAAGCCATTAAATACGCTGTCTAATATTTCTCTCTCTCATTCTTTCAGTTTATTCTCTCCTAAAATCATGCATAGTATCTTATCTCTCTCTCCATGGTCTCTCTCTCATTCTTTCCTATATGAACCAGAAAATTGGTTTCTTCCGACAGACAGCGAGCTTTTTCATGATTTTCATGGTTATCACTACTCTTCAGCCATGAAAACAATGAATTTTTCCATGATTTCCTACAAGTTTTCTTAATATCCTTTTCAATATTGCTCTTTCCCAATTCCACAGGACATAGATGCGTGACACCAAATTTTTTCCCTTCTGATTCATGATTTCTTACTTCTGTTAAGAACTATGAAATTGTGTAAGTTGTAAATCATCAACACAGATTTTCACCACTCGCCACTAAAGTTTTTGAGTTTTTGGCCAGTTAAATCTTCTTCTTTTTCTCTTCATCAGTTTTTTTGTAAATATTCACCATTGTTAGGTTTTCTGCAGAATACCCAATAAATCACTCAATTTCGAAGGGCCATCTTTTGATTTGCAAGTCACTCACGAGGAACCTGTGTTTGCAGGTTCATCAGCAACCGTTGAAGCCGAAAGGAGAACAAAAATACGCAATGACCCTAACTGTAGATGTATTTATATATATTCGAGTCCGCATACATTGATTTTTAATTTCTAGAGTGGGTTTCTCTTCTTGTATTTAGATGTCTTTATATGTATTCGATAAGGCATACACTGATTTTTATTTTGTACATTATTTTTTGACTGTTGTATTTAGATGTATTTATATGTATTTGAGTTCATACAACAACATTTTTAAATACATTGTTAGTTTTATCATTTTGATTTTATTCATCAATTAGTTATGCATTCAATCTAACTGTATTCATATGTATTTTAAACCTAACTATATCCATCTATATTTAAAACAACAGTACAGTGAAATACAGTAAAATACTCTCAATACAAATAGAAAATCAATGAATAGAACCAATGAAATATACTCAATAAAGCAGTAATACCATGTATTAGGAATAAATAAAATATTGTGAATACAAAAATAAACTTGAATACATTGAACACAGCTGTTAGATATAACAGAATACATGCACTAGGTTTATTATGAAATATGCAGGCAATAGGTTACTATTACAAGTTGTATCCGGTATAAATACATGACGTATTCATATACAGAAGATCGAATTTCAAAATATTTGTATCAATTCCGAGCAGAACCTCGAACAATGTCAGAAAAAAAAAAAAAAAAAAACTCGAACTGTATCAGAAAAAAAAAAGAGACTGAAACTCTGAAGAATGCTCTATTTTTTGGTGTTTAGCGTCTGATAAATCTTCTCATTAATTGGATTGATGATGTTGTATGTTATAATTGATTTAGGTGAGTTATATTAGGAATGTATCCCGTTAAATTAGCAGCTTTCCGTTATTAAACAACTTGAGAGACCAATTATTACGTTGTATTCATGAATACATATTAATACAGCGGCTGACAGCTGGACTGTCCTATTTTTTAGCCGATTTTTGCTACTTTATTCATGAATACAATAGCAAAAAATACATCAAATACATTACTATAAAAACTGAAAAATAGCTACAGAAAATAATTATGCATATAATAGTTATAGAAAGTTAATAACCACTAAACAATAGTAATTTCTATAAATTCTTCTTAATTCTTCTTGAATAACTAAAATAGAATAGTAGCAGGCCCGCTATGCGGTTAGCATGTCAATGAAGATGTAGGAAAGGAGTAGAGAAACAAGAAAACTTATTGATTTTGACTTTTTAACAAGTACATAAGAAATAACACCCAAACACGACCACTATATATATTTGAATTTTATTTGTGGACCCCAACTCCGATGTCATGGAAAATGTAAGCACAAGATTTACATGAAATCGCTTACCTCATTTGTTTTACCTAATTACTAATTACCAACCACCATCAAAGGGATTTTTGATACACTCGGTCATAAAAAGCCTACGGGCTAAGATATTTTGAGTTCGAGTTCGAAAACAATCCCACTCAATTATTAAGGCCTAAGAGCTATCTTACTTCGAGTTCGAGCAATCACTCACTCGGTCATAAAAAGCCTTCGGGCTAAGATATTTTGAGTTCGAGTTCGAAAAATCACTCACTCAATTATTAAAGCCTAAGGGATATCTTACTTCGAGTTCGAGCAATCACTCACTCAGTCATAAAAAGCCTACGGGCTAAGATATTTTGAGTTCGAATTCGAAAACAATCACTCACTCAATTATTAAAGCCTAAGGGCTATCTTACTTCGAGTTCGAGCAATCACTCACTCGATCATAAAAAGCCTACGGACTATGATATTTTGAGTTCGGGTTCGAAACAATCACTCACTCAATTATTAAAGCCTAAGGGCTATCTTACTTCTAGTTCGAGCAATCACTCACTGGATCATAAAAAGCCTACGGGCTAAGATATTTTGAGTTCTAGTTCGAAACAATCACTCACTCAATTATTAAAGCCTAAGGGAAATCTTATTCGAGTTCGAGCAACCACTCACTCGGTCATAAAAAGCCTACGGGCTAAGATATTTTGAGTTCGAGTTCGAAAACAATCACTCACTCAATTATTAAAGCCTAAGGGCTATCTTACTTCGAGTTCGAGCAATCACTCACTCGGTCATAAAAAGCCTACGGGCTAAGATATTTTGAGTTCGAGTTCGAAAACAATCACTCACTCGATTATTAAAGCCTAAGGACTATCTTACTTCGAGTTCGAGCAATCACTCACTCGGTAATAAAAAACCTACGGGCTAAGATATTTTGAGTTCGAGTTCAAAAATAATCACTCACTCAATTATTAAAGCCTAAGGGCTATTTTACTTCGAGTCCGCACAATCACTCACTCAATTATCAAAGCCTAAGGGCTATCTTACTTCGAGTTCGAAACGTTCACTCGACCACTAAGCATGTGGGCTACTTTTATTTTGAGCTCGAGCAAACACTCACTTGGCCATAAAGGCTACGAAGGCCGAATTCGATGAAATCACCTAAATCCTCATGAAAACATCACCAAGGCATGAATGAAATCTTCACGAAGAAAGCCAGTAAAAGAAAAAGATATTTGTATAGATATACAAAGATGGTTCACATAAATAAATGCAGCATAGAAGAAGCTAAGGGCTAAGCTTCTGGGTTATCATCGAGAGCGGTCTCTTCACCACCGGGCTCCCCCCATCTTCGGACCCGCTCTTTCTACCATCATCATCATCATCATCCTCATCGCCATCAGAAGCCAAGGCTTCAGCATCAGCTTCAAGTTCTCTAGCCCTTTTTATCTCTTCAGCAAGGTCGAAACCTCAAGCGTGTATCTCCTCGAGGGTCTCCCTCCGATACCGACACTTAGCAAGTTCGGTAACCCAATGTGCTCGAGTGTCGGCAGTATCCGCTGCCTCTCTTGCCTCCATTTGAGCAGCCTCGGCATCGGCCCGATACATGGCAATGGACTTGTCCGCCATGACTTTCGACGACTCAACCTCCGCCTTGGCCTCAGCAAGCCTTATTTTAAGCTCCTCGATCCTCTTGGCCTGAGCCAAACCTTTTTGCTTGACGCTTCGAAGCTGAACATCGACCGATAATAATTTGGCCAAGATGGTTTCTTTTTCTACAGCTAGGCGGTCGATAGTCTTCTTCCACCGGTCACATTCGGCCTTGATTTGATCGACTTTTTCCTGAAGCAACCCTATCTTTTTAACCTTTTGCTACAGCTGAGGTAACGAAGGGTTAGCTTCCACAGTTGAGTCAAACCCATACTCTAATAGAACGAGGCTCACTTGCTTATCTAGTTCGGCCTCTTCTTCACGAGCCTTAGCCAAATCTGCTTGGAGGTCCTTTATCACCCCGTCCTTTTGGCTGCAAAGAAGCCGCAGAGCATCTCTCTCCCCCGAGACCTTCTGAAGCTCGACCTCACACTGGCTGAGGTCGACTTGAAACCTGCTAATGGCCTGCACAGTAGGGAAAAATCACAAGTCAAGTTTAGAAAAGAACGAAGAAACCAAGCACAGTAAAATCATTACCCGAGAAATGAAACGTTGGGCCTCTTCTAGGAGAAGAGAAGCGTCACTAATATCGGAGGCATCATCGACTCCAGTAAAGCAATTTCGAAAAGGGTCACCTACACTAGAGCCTCTTCCCATATCGGGGGTTCTTCAATTCTCGAGCTTCCTTTAATGCCTCCTCAGAAAAGGTCGGAAGAGAAGGCAAATGACCCACTATCATAGTCCCAAGCGAATAGCTCGGGATGCTCTGATCGAGACTCGGGGTATCGGAACCGACCCCGACCGGTATAGCCGTCATCGGCTCAGAAGGTCTGGCGACCTCGATAGCTTTCGTAGATCAGATCACCAAAGTTGAAGCATCATCATTTTCTTCTTCTTCTTCTTCTTCTTCTTCTTCTTCTTCTTCTTCTCTCAGTCGTTGGACCGAGTCCGTCGAAAGAGCGATTGCCTTCCTCCTCACCCTTCGAGTTTTGGGCTTAGGGTCCTCTGGCCGATAGACAGCTTTTCGCTTCTTATCTTTTTCCGGTTCCGAGACTGAGGACTTGGTTCCTTCCTTACCACTCGAAGGCCTCAAAACGGCATCCTTGGTTACACCTGCATGAAAGGAAATCTGTAACAAATGGAGCATAAAAAATATTTCGAAGAACATGAGAAGTGACGCTTACCGTGATTCTTGGCCTCCCATCTACCTTTTGCCAAATCAAGCCAAGCACGTTCGGCATAAGAGGAAGTCGAGGCTAACTTCCGAACCTAATCCTCGAGGTCGGGTACCGCTTTTGGCATCCAAGGGGCAGTTGTATATCGGAGAAAGATATCAGATAGAATCATAGAAATATACGAAAAGCAATGCCTTATGAAAACCACTTACGGTCGAAATTCTATTCCTCGGGGAACGACATCTTCTCTTCCGGAATGAGGTCATGGGTCCTCACCCGAATATAACGGCCCATCCAACCCCGATCCTTGTCTTCGTCGATGCTCGACATTAAAACTTTCGATGCCCGACGATGAAACATGATTAGTCGTCAAAAGATTTGAGGCCGATACAATCGTATGAGGTGATTTAGGGTGAAATCCAGCCCCCCGGCCTTGTTGGACAAGAAGCGAAGTAAGGTTACTATGCGCCATAGAAAAGGATGAATTTGACCGAGGGTGACCTGATATCTTTTGCAAAAATCAATGATCATTGTGTCAATGGAACCCAACGTGAAGGGGTAAGTATAAACACTTAAATACCCCTCCACATGAGTGATGACGCTTTCTTCGGGAGAGGAAATTTGCAACACAATCTCGGGACCCCAGTTGCAGTCTTTCCTCACATCCTCGAGATGGCCCTCTGTTATCGAGCACATGTACATCGACCCATGATCACATCGACCCGGAACCGACGAAGGATTTTCAACCTTTAAATCGATCTTCAAAGTACACGGGCGAGGAACATACTCGTGGGGAGGCGGCTCCACCGGCGCCTTGTCGCCGGGCGGCTGTGAAGAGAAAGCTTTCTCCTTCTGAGGTATGGTTTTTGAAGTTTTTGCCATTGATGTAAGAGAAAGAAAAGCAAAGGAAGATGAAAGGTTGATGGTGTCAAACGCTGATGAAGGTGGCTCTATAAGCGGCGAAATAGAGGCGGAAAGAGTAAGAAAATTTGGGAGATTGAAGATGTAAAAATGGCAAATGATAAATGGAAGGGTTATTTATAGGTTTATACCGTGGCGGTTCAGTATCAGCAGTGGCCGACCACCGTCTGACGTGCATTAAATACCTTAAAAGACTAAATCGACGGGATAACTATCACATACGTCATGATCGAGCCCAGTGAAAACGTCAGCTTATAATCCGATCGAGCCGTCGAAAATTATATCGCTTCTCACCACATTCTTCCTGAGAAACGAGGAGACTATCTGTATACGGTCCAAATAGATTTAGGCCTCCATACGTTTGATCGAGTTCGAATGGTAAGCGATCGAAGTGAGAGCTCGAGACGAGTTCTGAGGATAGTTAAACAAGCTTCGAACTCCAAGACTGATCGAGGAATCAGCTCGATATCATTATCAAGCCCATGACCAAATCGAACCGCAAGGCAACGTGAAGGTTGTCGGAGATGCACAGACCGATTGACACTCACCCCGAATGTCGAACTCGAACCAAGGCCGAGAGCTCGACCCAATACCGAGCTCGAGCCAGTATCGAGCTCGCAGACAGGAGTCGTTGCAACCGCACTAGGGGAGAGAATCTTGGCAGGAATCGAGGAAGAGACAATTCATCATGGGTTCTCCACTATATATTTTTTATTATAAATAAAATAAGATCTTTCTACTATAAATGGGGGAATCCTTGTAAGCACAAAGGAAGTTGATACATTGTAAGAAAAGACTACTTCTATTTATTGAAGAATAAATCTCTTGAGCTTGTTTGACTCGGCATACTCACTCTTCTTGTTCAATAATTTATATCCCGTTTCTATAGCCAAGAATCTAAACATTTTCACTTTTACGTACGATTTATGTCAAGCTATATCACATATCCTTAAAATTACTTATAAATTCAACTATATCCGATTTTTCGGGTAAACGATCTCCATTCCAGAAAAGTAGGCTTATTATGTTCTTAGTGTTAGTTATATATAGCATAAGAAAAGAGATCAAAGGATAATGTGCTATATTTGTAACTTTATAAATAAATAAAAAAGTAAAGAGCAAGTGGACAATATATCTTTGAACATTCTGAATACACGGATCACCCCTTTAATCCTAATTCCTAGCTCACAGATAAGGATAATGTGAACATACATGCTGCATTTGAGGAAATATCAGATCTCCTCATGCATTTATATATAGACTTGGAAAATTTGGGTTCAACTGCTACTTATTAAAACATCAGGTGATTGATTAACTCATAGTACAAAGGCAACTCGGTACACAAAGTATCTCGCATTCACGCAGGTCCGGGGAAAGGCCACATTACTAAGGGTGCGATGTAGACAACATACCCTAATGACTTATATCATTAGTCGTCAGCGGCGGAGCCACATTCAACCAAGGGGTGTCGACACCCCTTTGTCAGAAAATTACACTGTATTGCTAGGTAATTTTTTTTTATTTATGTATATTTATTATACGTTGACCACCCTTAATTTTTCGGTGTATCCAATTTTTTATATTTTGACCCTTGGTGAAAATTTTTGCTCCGCCGTTGTTAGTGTTAACTCATAGTATGAATGAATATTAAACGAATCATTCAATTACACTCAACCCGACATTAGTTGGGGGAGCGATAAGAGATGAAATTAATTTGTAAAACAGCTAGGTAAGCACCCAAAAATGGACCATGGACTTGATCTGCAAATGACTAAAGGAGTACGTACGTAAACTCATCTAATTTTCTTTGGTTCCCTAAAAGTGGATTATAAACATAATACATCAATGTAAAACCATAACACTTATTCACATGTAACCCTTTTTTATTTGACTTTTAAAGTACTAAGGTTCCTTTTCGTTTGGGACATAAAATATAGGGCGCTATATTCTCAATTTTATTTACCCGTAAAATGGTACAGTTGAATTTATATGTGGTTTCTAGACAAGTGAATTAATTTGATTCTTAAATAATATAATAATTGAAGAAATACACAATACTTTGCCTTAGAAAGTAGATGAAATAGCAAAGACGACGATTCCGTGAATACGGTTCCCGAACACAGCAATGATGAGATCTAAAAGCAAGAAAGTAAAATTGTACAAAGCTTTGTACATAATACAGTATATGTTCTTGCCTGAAAATTCGTCTCCTCTACAATGGTAATTGAGCTCACTATTTATAGCTATGCCCAGGGAAAAAGGTCATAGGATCATGCCCTGCTTTTAATGCCAATTATGAGGGTCATAGATTGAGATATAACGTTGAGTATAAATGTCAAATTCTCTATAACGGACCGTCGCTCTTAATGCAGTAGAATATTCCTTAGTAAATGCTACCGGACGCAGAGTTTTTTTAATTAAGAAGAATCTTTTCATTATTATATATTATTTAGGGGGTGAGAAAATCGATTATGTAATGGACTAACAATAGGTCAAAAGATCCTTTCAAGATTTTACAAAAATGTAAGATTAAGACTTTAACCTTTGACGACATAAAGATTATTTTCCACCATGAAATATTACAGGTCAGAAATCCGTACATAATAATCCAAGCTGGTTTGTACCTTATGTTTTTTAATTAATTCCTAGATTCTGTCCAATTGTTCCCCCAACGTGGGAATACTTCAAATGAATGGCGGCTTTTGTGACAATAATACTAACAAAAAAATGTTGCATTTAGGTGACAAGGGGCGGAGCTAGAGTACGGAAAGTGGGTTCGGTCTAATTCAGTAGCTTTGTTTCTAACCTTATATTTGTCTTAAAAATTTATTGTATATATATAAATTATTAATTTAGAATCCTGAAGATTAAAATCATGAACACATAAGTTTAAAATTCTGACTCCGCCTGTATAGGTGACAATCGTGAAAGGAATATCATAAAATGATTGAGTTCACTATAATAAATGCCATTTTTCAATGGTGACTTTTGCAGCTATTAAAGTCCAGATAAAATGTCTAATTTAATTTCTAGTAATAGTTGCAGTATTGTATTTACAACTTCAAGTTGCAATTAGTTAGTAAGAAAAGGACCCCTTTGTAAAATGAGTGGTTAAAAAAACTTAAAAGAGTTTGACCGTTATTGAATCAATTACTGATAATTACGTTAACTTCCAACATCTACGTATCTATAACTTTTCCTTTCTTTGTTTTTGTCAGTTGTTAATCAATTATAGATCAGCTGGAAGATACTGTACGTTACAAAATGTCGGCAAAATATTGATGCAAAATTGGTAAGCATAAACGTGGCATGAATTTACCTTCTATATACTGATAGTGTCATCTAATCTGAAACTTTGGCTACTTGTCGTAGAACATATCAGTGCATGCATTTTGCTAGAGACTTAGAAAAATTTGATTTTATGTGTTATTAAACGCAGATCATATTCCGTGGTCCCTAACCCGAGATATGGAATTTTGATCAAAAATTAAAAGCTTGAAAGCTTAATGATTTTTAAGAAATTATTGATATTGGATTTATTGACCTCGGGTCCATATTTTGATTTCGGAGCCCGATATAGGTCCACTATAATATTTATGACTTATCTGTCGAATTTGGTGAGAATCGGAGTTGATTTGACTTGATTCGGACGTCCGGTTGTAAAAATATAAGTTTTCTTTAAAACTCCCTTTGATTTGGTGTTCGATTCGTAGTTATATGTGTTATTTTGGCAATTTGATCGCGCGAGCAAGTTCGTATGAGGTTTTTGGACTTGTGTGCATCTTTGGTTTGAAACCCTGAGGGCTCGGGTGAGTTTCGGAGGGTTAACGGATTATTTTTGGACTCAGAAAAAACTACAGAAATCTGCTTCTGGTATCCTTCTTCGCGTTCGCGAGAGGGGTCTCGCGTTTGCGAAGAAGAAATTAGAGACAAACGGAATTATGCTTCGCGTTCGCGAAAGAGGGAACGCGTTCGCGAAGGGGTCGAGGTGCAAAGCTTCGCGTTCGCGATCGAAGCCTCGCGTTCGCGAAGGGAAAGAGGCTGGCCAGGAAATTAGCCTTCGCGTTCACGAAGGGCATCTCGCGTTCGCGAAGGACAAGACAGGCAAGCATCGCGTTCGCGAGGTAGCCCTCGCGTTCGCGAAGAGTAAAATTGGACATCACAAATTTGTGCTTCGCGAACGCGAGGCACTGACCGCGTTCGCGAAGGGTAAAAGTTCGAGAAACATAACTTAAGTTCTAGAAAATGGGATTCGTCCCATTTTCAACCCTTTTCCATTTTTGAGCTCGGGTAAGGTAATTTTTGGGCGATTTTTACGGGAAAATATTGGGGTAAGTGTTCCTTATCCTATATTGATTATATTTCATTAATCCATACTCATTTATATCATGAATCCATGAATTTGGGGAAGAAAAATCAGATTTTTATAAAATCTTCCTAAAACGAAAATTTAAGATTTGAAGGTCCTGACATCGGAATTGGATAAATTTTGTATGGTTGAACTCGTCTCGGAATGGGTGTTCAGATTTCGTAAGTTTTTTCGAGATTCAAGACATGGGCCCCACTGTCAATTTTTAAAATGAATTTTGGATTTTATCCGGAAAATTAGTAAATTCATATAGAATTAATTCATATGATTCGTATTGAGTATATTGAATTGTTTGTGAATAGAATTGAAACTTTTGGAGACAAATTTAAAAGGAAAACCTGTGATCGAGTAATTGATTGGAATTTGCAAAGCGAGATAAGTGTCGTGGTTAACCTTGACTTGAGGGAATAGAACCCTTAAATTATTTGTTATGTGAATTGCATGTGAACAACGTATAGGCGAGGTGACGAGTGTCTATACGTCGTCAAATTAATTGTTTGCCTGCTTACTTGAAAAATCATAAATTATTTTAAATCATAAATTAATTATTATAATAATTATTTCTCTCCTATTCTTTGTCAAATATTAATTCTTGAATTCCTGCATTAATTGTTACATGCTATTTGAATTATGTGTTTTAATTGTTATTTGACATTTAGCATATTAAATATTAAACTGCCTATTTTTTTCCTGATTTCCATAATAATTTGCCATTTGTCATTGTTTGTTTCATGATTAAATTATATTTATTGTATGCTTATTGTCTTATAATTTTATATTAATTGTTACATTTATTGGGAAAATTTCTTCTATAAGAATTGGTAAATGAATATGTTGGAGGAGCGGGTTGCACGCCGCAACAAAATTAATTATAATGAATATATTGGAGGATTGGGTTGCACGCCGCAACAGACTTATTAAAAGTCCATATTGGAGGATCGGGTTGCACGCCACAACAGACTTATTAAAAGTCCATATTGGAAGATCGGGTTGCACGCCGCAATAGACTTATTAAATTAAATATATTGTGAGAGCGGGTTGCACACTGCAACCGAACTGAATGTGAATATATTGTGAGAGCGGGTTGCACACTGCAACAGAACTGAATGTGAATATATTATCATGCTGCAACAGAACTGAATGTGAATATATTGTGAAAACGGGTTGCATGCTGCAACAGAATTGAATGTGTATATATTGTGAGAGCGGGTTGCACGCTGCAACAGAATTGATGGAAATGATAATTGGTTATGACTGCTGAGTTGGCTTCAATTATTATAAATGAGTTACGTGATTTATTTCTATTATTGTTGTTGTTACTAATATTGCGTACAGGTAATGTAACTGACCCACCTTAGCCTCGTCACTACTTCGTCGAGGTTAGGCTCAGCACTTACCAGTACATGGGGGTCGGTTGTACTGATACTACACTGTACACTTCTTGTGCAGATTTTGGAGTTGGTCCCAGCGATGTACCATAGACTTGCTCGGATTTCAGCTAGTCTGAGGAGACTTGAGGTATAACTGCATAGCGTTCGCAGTTCTGAAGTCCCTATCTATTTTACTTTAACTGTTTGTTTATTTCCAGACAACTTCATTTTATTCAGACCGTTATTTGTATTATTCTAGAAGCTCGTGCACTTGTGACACCAATTCTGGGATGGTAGACATAGTTGTTTTTATGGATTATTCACTATATTTCAAACTTTGCTTCCGCATTTGATTCTTTGATTATTAATAATTTAAAAATTGTTTAAAAATTAGTTAATATTATTCTAACGTTGGCTTGCCTAGCAAGTGAAATGTTAGGCGCCATCACGGTCCGAAGGTGGAAATTTCGGGCCGTGACAGTTGGTATCAGAGCACTAGGTTACATTGGTCTCACGAGTCATGAGCAAGCTTAGTAGTGTCTGAAGGATCAGTACGGAGACGTCTGTACTTATCTCTCAGAGGCTATGAAGTTTAGGAACAATATCACCTCTTTCATTCCTTATCGTGCGGCATTGATTTTGCTTAAAACCTCTATCTCACATTCCTTTGTATCTACTCGTGTATGACATTGCGCACTCGGTATCAGTTGTGCGTCGATGGTTCGTTATGCCGCAGATGAACTACGGGAGAGCCAGAGATGCTCAAACATTGCCTCAACGTGTGATTCCGACTGAAGATGTGGACGTATAAAGAGATCACCCAGTGATAAATGTAGGGGGAGGGGGGGTGCAACGTACCTTGGCACCTGGTTGATTTATACGAGTTGTGAAGGTTAATATTGTGGACCATCGGACGTGGTGAACTATGACTTCGCGCCGAGTTGGGGAGTCCACTATCAATGAATGGATTGCGAGTCATGTGTTATATCAGTTTTGGCCTGAAATGTATATATGTGGTACTGAAAGATTCTCCCAAAATTTACATGTATTTAAGGCCTGAGATCTTGTAGAGAATAAGGTGGGAATTGCGGTATGTCCGCCTCCGTAATAATCTTATACTTAAGTACCAAAGAAGTTAGAGAAACAACATTAAATTTACAGAAGGTCTACTCAGCGTGGACATCACGGTTGCGGATTTTGGGGTGCTTCGGAGGAAGTACAGTGGTTGACGAGATTCTGGACTATGGTTTGTGCCAAGATTTGTCTGTATGGAGCTCTACTTTTGTGATCGTTGTGTATAAATAGGGGTAAGGGTTACCTCTGAGAAGAATCGAAGAGTATGTTAAGAAATGGGTCATCTCAATAGTGTTGAGTCAGCATAACAAAAGAAGAAATTGGCCTTGGGAGAGATAATTTTCCACAGGTGTCCGTGGCAAGCCTATGAAGAGGGTAGACCAGTCAATACAACACCGCCCACTTGGCTCGGTTCTCATAAATGCTTTTGAAAGAGTTTATTTTCCGGACTCTCCGTAATGCATGGCGCATAGGGTTTGAATGATTGCGTCAGGTCACAATGACGGTATCATAATATACCATCGGGTTCAATAAGTTAGCCCGCCATATTCCTACTTTGCTTCCTACATCCAGAGAGTGAGTCCACAGACTCATTAAAGGACTTAATTATTATCGTAAAATTTTGTATGACTCATGAGCTACAGACTAATACTTCATTTACGCTAGTGGTAGAAATTTCCAAGATAAGGAGACCAAGACGTTTCGAAGTTCTGGGGGATTCAGTGGATTCTACTCTGCAGGTAAAAAAATCATTATGTCAGGGGCTCGGGCAGTCGCCCAACCCAGTCCGCACATCGGATTACCTGGGGTGCTCCAGTAAGTTCTTTTAATGCACCACCGGCATGAGTTTCCTACAATGGTTATTCCAGTCATCTGGCACAAACTCAATATGAGCAGCCAAACCTGCAAAGAGGTTGTTATGAATACGGCGATACTAGGCACATCATGAGAAAATTGTCCCAAACTTGGGAGAGGCATATTTCATCAAAGCACTCAAGCTACGTGCCCCATTGCAGTTACTACACCACCCACATGACCAGTTAGGGTGGAGGACAGGCGGGTAGAAGGCGTCCTAGAGGTGGAGACCCAGCCATTGTTATATTTGTTTTATAGTATGGTGGAGGTCATTACTTCAGATGGTGCCGTTATAGGTACGACCTCGATTTAAAATAAAGGAATAATTTCCTTAACTCGATTCGGTTCTGAGTATCAAGACGAGTCCTCCTATTGTGCTCTACTTATGAGTGGGCTTCGTAATTCTATAATCTACTTATGTGTCTACTTCTGTTGGAAGGTTTTATAGAGATAACTACACCTATCATTCAATGATGGACTCTAATAAGATCTGTGAGGCTAAAGGTGCCTTTCTGGTACTTATTTCGGTATGTTCTAATGTATTTCCGGATAATTGATTACAAATTGTGAATTATATGCCCTATCGATGTGGGGTTCATTATGTCTTGTAATTTTCTTTAACGAAAGTTATTTAAAAGGAGAAAATGGAAAGTTTCGATTGGCAAGATGTGCATATTACTTGTGATTTAGAACTGAGGCCGAGGTCCTCGTATTTTAAAATAAATTGATATATTTAAACCGGGCTATGATCTGCGGTGGAAGTTATATAAGGACGAGATCCTTGTGATAAAAACTTTCTTGTGTTTAAATTCTCCCTTGTGAAAATTAAATTTGTACTATAGTACTAATAGGGAGTCATGCCTGCTAGGCTTATTTGAAATTTTTTTGTATGAAATTCTCTGTGCATACTTGCCAAATTCGTGTTGAAATATTGAGTTGTAACCTACGAGGTAGGTACCCGCCCAGGTGGCGTTAAATGTGACTCGTTAATTCGGGTAAATAATTATGAGGTATTCATGCCCCGCATCTCGTTATTAGTATTGTGAAGGTTTGAAATGAGATTTCTGTTAACATGAAGTTAATTGACGATTCTGTAATCGATTATGAACAACTATTAAGAGCAGATTGACCCAGAAGGGTGCCCCATTTAGATGGTCAGACGAGTGTGAGTTGAGCTTTCAGAAGCTCAAGACCGCTTTGACTACAACGCTAGTGTTGGTATTACCCACAGGTTCAGGATCGTATGCGGTATATTGTGACACCTCTCACATTGGGCTTGGTGCAGTATTAATGCAAGATGGAAAGGTAATTGCATATGCGTCGCGGCAATTGAAAGTTCACAAGAAGAATTATCTTGTTCATGACTCAGAATCGGCAGTCATTGTTCATGCGCTGAAGATTTGGAGACATTACCTTTATGGTGTCTCGTGTGAGGTATTTACTAATCATCGTAGCCTTCAGTATCTGTTAAAATAAAAGGATCTTAATTTGAGGCAGAGAAGATGGTTAGAGTTGTTGAAAGACTATGACATCACCATTTTGTATCACCCCGGAAAGGCTAATGTGGTGGACGATGCTTTGAGTAGAAAGGCTGTGAGTATGGGAAGTCTTGCGTATATTCCGGTTGGTGAGAGGCCATTAACTGCAGATGTTCAAACTTTGGTTATTCAGTTCGTGAGGTTAGATATTTCAGAACCCAGTCAGGTTCTAGCTTGCACAGTCGCTCGGTCTTGTCTATATAAGCGCATCAGAGAGAGGCAGTATGATGATCCTCATTTACTTGTCCTTAAGGACACGGTGCGGCACAGTGATGCCAAACAGGTTGTTGTGGGGGAAGATGGAGTTCTGCGAATGCAGGGTCGTATTTGTGTGCCTAATATGGATGGGCTTCGTGAATTAATTCTTGAAGAGGCACACAGTTCCATGTATTCTATTCATCCAGGTATCGCCAAAATGTATCAAGATTTGCGGCAACATTATTGGTGGAGGAGGATGAAAAAGGATATAGTTGCATATGTAGCTCGGTGTCTGAATTGTCAGCAAGTTAAGTACGAGCATCAAAGACCTGGCGGTTTGCTTCAGAAGTTAGAAATTTCTGAGTGGAAGTGGGAGCGTATCACTATAGATTTTGTTGTTAGGCTCCCACGGACTCAGAGAAAATTTGACGCAGTTTGGGTCATTGTGGACAGGTTGACCAAGTCAACACATTTCATTCCAGTGGCAGTTACCTATTCCTCAGAGAGGTTAGCTGAAATATACATTCGTGAGATTGTCCGCCTTCACGGGGTGCCCGTGTCTACTATTTTAGATCGAGGTACGCAGTTTACCTCACATTTCTGTAGGGTTGTACAATGTGAGTTAGGTACGCGGGTGGAGTTGAGTACATCATTTCATCCATAGACAGACGGACAGTCAGAATGCACTATTCAGATATTGGAAGATATGCTCCGCGCTTGTGTTATAGACTTTGGAGGTTCTTGGGATCATTTCTTGCCACTTGCGGAGTTTGCTTATAATAATAGCTATCAGTCGAGCATTCAGATGGATCCATATGAGCCATTATACGGAAGGCAATGCCGATCGCTAATTGGTTGGTTTGAACCAGGAGAGGCTCGGTTGTTGGGTACCGATTTGGTACAGGATGCCTTGGATAAGGTCAAGATTATTCAGGATCGACTTCGTACAACTCAGTCTAGGCAAAAGAGTTATGCCGACCGTAAAGTTTGTGATATTGCATTCATAGTTGGAGAAAGAATATTGCTCCGGGTTTCACCTATGAAAGGTGTAATGAGGTTCAGAAAGAAGGGCAAGTTGAGCTCTAGGTATATCGGACCCTTTGAAATTCTCGAAAGGGTGGGTGAAGTAGCCTACAAGCACGCATTACCACCTAGTTTATCAGATGTCCATCCGGTGTTCCATGTGTCTATGCTCCGGAGATATCATGGTGATCCGTCCCATGTGTTAGATTATAGCTTAGTCCAATTGGACAAATATTTGACTTATGATGAGGAGCCGGTGGCTATTCTAGCCCGACAGGTCCGACAGTTAAGGTCTAAGATTTATCCTTCAGTTTGGGTGCAATGGAGAGGTCAGCCGGTAGAGGCATCTACCAGGGAGTCCGAGTCGAACATGCAAAGTAAATATCCACACTTATTCACCAGCTCAGGTATTTTTTTTTTTCTAACTCCGTTCGAAGACGAACATTTGTTTTAGAGCTGGAGAATGTGATGACCCAAAATGTCATCTTTAAATTTAATAAGTAATTTTGTGTTCTGAGACCTTGAAAAGAACCATTTATCATTCCTCGACTTGCGTGTGTAGTCCGAACAATTTTCCGAAATTCTTTTATGTGAAAAATGGATTAAAATGTGAAATAGAGCTTTAAAAACTCAATTGAGTTGACTTTGGTCAATATTTTGAGCAAACGGACCCAGATCTGTGTTTTGAAAATTTTGGTAGGTCCGTATCGTAATTTGGGACTTGGACGTATGCCCGGAATCGAATTCTGAGATCCCTAGCCCGAGATATGGAATTTTGATAAAAATTTAAAAGCTTAATGGGTTTTAAGAAATTACTGGTGTTGGATTTATTGACCTCGGGTCCGTATTTTGGTTTCGGAGCCCGATATAGGTCCACTATAATATTTATGACTTGTCTGTCGAATTTTGCAAGAATCGGAGTTGATTTGACGTGATTCGGACGTCCGGTTGTAAAAATATAAGTTTTAAAGTTTTCTTAAAAACTTCCTTTGATTTGGTGTCTCATTCGTAGTTCTAGGTGTTATTTTGGCGATTTGATCGCGCGAGCAAGTTTGAATGAGGTTTTTGGACTTGTGTGCATGTTTGGTTTGAAACCCCGAGGGCTCTGGTGAGTTTCGGAGGGTTAACGGATCATTTTAGGACTTGAAAAAAATTAAAGAAATCTGCTTCTAGTATCCTTCTTCACGTTCGCGATAGGGGGTCTTGCGTTCTCGAAGAAGAAATTGGAGACAAACGGAATCGTGCTTTGCGTTTGCGAAAGAGGGAACCCGTTCGCGAAGGGGACGAGGTGCAAAGCTTCGCGTTCGCGAAGGGAAAGGGGCTGGCCAAGAAAATGGCCTTCGCGAAGGACAAGACAGGCAAGCATCGCGTTCGCGAGGTAGCCCTCGCGTTCGCGAAGAGTAAAATCGGACATCACTAATTTGTGCTTCGCGAACGCGAGGCACTGACCGCGTTCGCGAAGGGTAAAAGTTCCAGAAATAGAACTTAAGTTCTGGAAAATGGGATTCGTCCCATTTTCAACTATTTTCCATTTTTGAGCTCGGGTAAGGCGATTCTTGGGCGATTTTCACGGGAAAACATTGGGTTAAGTGTTCCTTATCCTATATTGATAATATTTCATGAATCCATACTCATTTACATCATGAATCCGTGAATTTAGGGAAGAAAAATCAGATTTTTATAAAATCTTCCAAAAACAAAAATTTAAGATTTGAAGGTCCATTTGACATCGGAATTGGATAAATTTTGTATGGTTGAACTCGTCTCGGAATGGGTGTTCGGATTTCGTAAGTTTTTCTGAGATTTGAGATGTGGGACCCATTGCCAAATATTTTAATGAATTTCGGATTTTATCCGGAAAATTAGTAAGTTCATATGGAATTAATTCCTATGATTCGTATTGTGTATATTGATTTGTTTGTGAATAGATTTGAAGCTTTTGGAGACAAATTTAAAAGCAAAAGTTGTGGTCGAGTAATTGATTGGAATTTGCAAAGCGAGGTAAGTGTCGTGGTTAACCTTGACTTGAGGGAATAGAACCCTTAAATTATTTTTTATGTGAATTGCATGTGAACGACGTATAGGCGAGGTGACGAGTGTCTATATATCGTCAAATTAATTATTTTCCTGCTTACTTAAAAAATCATAAATTGTTTTAAATCATAAAATAATTATTATAAAAATTATTTCTCTCCTATTCTTTGTCAAATATTAATTCTTGAATTCATGCATTAATTGTTACATGCTATTTGAATTATGTGTTTTAATTGTTATTTGACATTTAGCATATTAAATATTAAACTGCATATTTTCTCCCTGATTTCCATAATAATTTGCCATTTGTCATTGTTTGTTTCATGATTAAATCATAATTATTGTATGTTTGTTGTCTTATAATTTTATATTAATTGTTACATTTATTGGGGAAATTTCTTCTATAAGAATTGGTAAATGAATATGTTGGAGGAGCGGGTTGCACGCTGCAACAGAATTAATTACAATGAATATATTGGAGGATCGGGTTGCGCGCCGCAACAGACTTATTAAAAGTCCATATTAGAGGATCGGGGTTGCACGCCACAACAGACTTATTAAAAGTCCATATTGGAGGATTGAGTTGCACGCCGCAACGGACTTATTAAAAGTCCATATTGGAGGATCGGGTTGCACGCCGCAACAGACTTATTAAAAGTCTATTTTGGAGGATCGGGTTGCACGCCGCAACAGACTTATTAAAATGAATATATTGTGAGAGCGGGTTGCACGTTACAACAGAACTGAATGTGAATATATTGTATGAGCGGGTTGCACGCTGCAACAGAACTGAATGTGAATATATTATGTGAGTGGGTTGCACGCTGCAACATAATTGAATGTGTTTATATTATGAGAGTGGGTTGCACGCTGCAACAGAATAGATGGAAATGATAATTGGTTATGACTGTTGAGTTGGCTTCAATTATTATAAACGAGTTACCTGATTTATTTCTATTATTGTTGTTGTTACTAATATTGCGTACAGGTAAAGTAAGTGCCCCGCCTTAGCCTCGTCACTACTTCGTCGAGGTTAGACTCAGCATTTACCAGTACATGGGGTCGATTGTACTGATACTACAATGTGCACTTCTTGTGCAGATTTTGGAGTAGGTCCCAGCAGCGTACCATAGACTTTCTCGGATTTCAGCTACTCGGAGGAGACTTGAGGTATAACTGCATGGCGTTCGCAGTTCTGAAGTCCCCGTCTCTTTTACTTTAGATGTTTGTTTATTTCCAGACAGATTCATTTTATTCAGACCGTTATTTGTATTATTCTAGAAGCTCGTGCACTTGTGACACCAATTCTGGGATGGTATTTAGACACCGTTATTTTTATGGATTATTCACTATATTTCAAACTTTGCTTCCGCATTTGTTTCTTTGATTATTAATAATTTAAAAATTATTTAAAAATTGATTAATATTATTCTAACGTTGGCTTGTCTAGCAAGTGAAATGTTAGGCGCCATCACGGTCCGAAGGTGGAAATTTCGGATCGTGACAATTATAAAAGCATGAATAAAATGTTGAAGTACAAAAATATTTTAATATTAAGAATAATAACTCACAGTAAAAGGACATAATCGGAATTCTAGATATTAGCCTTGTAATCCTATTAGTTTTAGGATATAATACTACGCGTTAGGAATCCTGCATGACTACCTTTAGAAATCCTATTAGTATAATTATTTTTTGCATAGATATATAATACTACATGTTAGCATGTAAACCTAATACCTTTAGGAACATGTTAGATTTTTCATTAGAATAATTACTTTCGGGATATGAGCATATTTTTAGTCAGGTAATCCTATTACTCTTAGGATATATACTTTTTTTTAAAAATTCTATTACTAATTTAATTTTTAAAATATATTTTATTGTCCAAATCCATTTAGAAACAGGAGAACATATATTATTATAAAAATACGAATATAATATTGATAGACCAAAATAACCCTAAAATATTAAATAGAAGAACTCGTGAGGAAAGGACATATATGTAATAACTTATTTTTTTGGAGTACAATAACTTCTATGCTAATTTTTTTAATATTTAAGATTTTAAAATTAATACAATCTTGTCTATTGAATTCTTATTAAAAATATATAGGAAGGTTTAATAAAATCAATTTCATAAGAAAACTCCATATTGGTAATACTTTAGCCACTCTATAATATTGAATTAAAAAGTAAAGAAGATCCAATTCTAATTTTTTTTTATAGTTTTATCATATGGAAGTCATTGGTTTGACTATTTCAGATTCGAGTCGCGTAAGGCCTATTAGTTTCCTATAAGAAATTGTTTCACTTCCAAAATTTGAACCTAAAATATCAAGTTAAAAATGTGGAAATCTCACACATCCCATCACATTCTTTGATGCTAATTACTTCTTGGAAATTTTACCTCCTATAGCAAAGCTTTACACCCTATTTATTATAAATAAAAACCCTTTTAAAATATTATTTTATATAGCTACCTTTTAGTTTTTATAGAAAAATATGTATTTATGGTCACTTGCTACTGTTAAGCCATTAAATACGTTGTCTAATATTCTTCTCTCTCATTCTTTCAGTTTATTCTCTCCTAAAATCACGCATAGTATCTTATTTCTCTCTCCATGATCTCTCTCTCTCCACGGTCTCTCTCATTCTTTCCTATATGAGCCAGAAAATTGGTTTCTTCCGACAGACATCGAGCTTTTCCATGATTTCCATGGTTATCACTACTCTTCAGCCATGAAAACAGTGAATTTTTCCATGATTTCCTGCAAGTTTTCTTAACATCCTTTTCAATATTGTTCTTTCCCAATTCCACAGGACGTGGAGGCGTGACACCAATTTTTTTCCCTTCTGATTCATGATTTCTTGCTTCTGTCAAGAACTATGAAATTGTGCAAGTCGTAAATCATTAACACAGATTTTTACCACTCACCACTAAAGTTTTTGAGTTTTTCGCCAGTTAAAGCTTCTTCTTTTTCTCTTCAGCTATTTTTTTTTAAAATAAATATTCACCATTGTTAGGTTTTCTTCAGAATACCCACTAAAGCACTCAATTTCGAAGGGTCATCTTTCGATTTGCAAATTACTCAAGAGGAACCTGTATTTGCAGGTTCATCAGCAACCATTTAAGCCGAAAGGAGAACAAAAATATGCAATGACGCTAATTGTATATGTATTTATATGTATTCGAGTCTGCATACATTGATTTTTAGTTTCTACCATGGTTTTCTCTTTTTGTATTTATATGTATTCGATAAGGCATACACTGATTTTTATTTTGTACATTGATTTTTGACTGTTGTATTTAGATGTATTTATATGTATTTGTGTTCTTACAACAATATTTTTAAATACATTGTTAATTCTATCATTTTGATGTTATTCATCAATTAGTTATGCATTCAATCTAACTGTATTCATCTATATTTTAAACCTAACTATATCCATCTATCTTTAAAACAACAGTACAATGAAACACAGTAAAATACTCTCAATACAAATAGAAAATTAATGAATACAACCAATGAAATATACTCAATAAAGCAATAATACCATATATTAGTAATAAATAAAATATTGTGAATACAAAAATAAAATTGATTACGTTGAACACAACTGTTGGCCACGTCGTGGCATTGATTCATTTCTGTCACGACCCGAAATTCCCACCTTCGGACCATGATGGCGCCTAATATTTCACTTGCTAGGCAAGCCAATGTTAGAATAATATTAACCAATTTTTAAACAATCTTTACATTATTAATAATCAAGGAAACAAAAGCGGAAGGAAAGTTTGAAATATAGTGAAATAATCCATCAAATAATGGTGTCTAAATACCATCCCAGAATTTGGTGTCACAAGTGCACGAGCTTCTAAAATAATACAAATAAAGGTCTGAAATGAAATAAAGTTGTCTGAAAATAAACACACAGCTAAAGTAAAATAGACGGGGACTTCAAAACTGCGAACGCCGTGCAGTTATACCTCAAGTCTCCTCTGAGTAGCTGAAATCCGAGCAAGTCTATGGTACGCCGCTGGGACCAACTCCAAAATCTGCACAACAAGTGTAGAGTGTAGTATCAGTACAAACTACCCCATGTACTGGTAAGTGTTGAGCCTAACCTCGACGAAATAGTGACGAGGCTAAGGCGGGTCACTTACATTACCTGTACGCAATATTAGTAACAACAACAATAATAGAAATAAATCAGGTAATTCATTTATAACAATTGAAGCCAACTCAGCAGTCATAACCAATTATCATTTCCATCAATTCTGTTGCAGCGTGCAACCCGCTCTCACAATATATTCACATTTAATTCTGTTGCAGCGTGCAACCCGCTCTCACAATATATTCACATTCAATTCTGTTGCAGCGTGCAACCCGCTCTCACAATATATTCACATTCAATTCTGTTGGGGCGTGCAACTCTCTCCTCACAATATATTCACATTCAATTCTGTTGCAGCGTGCAACCCGCTCTCATAATATATTCACATTCAATTCTGTTGCGGCGTGCAACCCGCTCCTCCAATATATTCATTTTAATCAAGTTTGCAGCGTGAAACTCGCTCTCACAATATATTCACATTCAATTCTGTTGCGGCATGCAACCCGCTCCTCCAATATATTCATTTTAATAAAGTCTGTTGCGGCGTGCAACCCGATCCCCCAATATATATATATGTATGTCGACTTTTAAATAAGTCTGTTACGGCGAGCCACCCGATCCTTCAATATGGACTTTTAATAAGTCTGTTGTGGCATGCAACCCGATCCTCGAATACATTTATTATAATTATTCTGTTGCGGCGTGCAACCCGATCCTCCAATATATTCATTATAATCAATTCTGTTGCGGGGTGCAACCCGATCCTCCAACATATCCATTTACCAATTCTTATAGAAGAAATTTCCCCAATAAATGCAATAATTAATATAAAATTTCAAGACAACAAGCATACAATAATTATGATTTAATTATGAAACAAACAAAGGCAAATAGCAAATTATTATGGAAATCAGAGAGAAAATATGCAGTTTAATATTTAATATGCTAAATGTCAAATAAAAATTAAGGCACATAGTTCAAATAACATGTAACAATTTATGCAGGAATTCAAGAATTAATATTTTGACAAAGAATAAGAGAGAAACAATTATTAGAATAATTAATTTATGATTAAAAATAATTTATGAATTTTCAAGTAAGCAGGCAAACAATTAATTTGACGACGTATAGACACTCGTCACCTCGCCTATACGTCGTTCACATGCAATTTACATAACAAATAATTTAAGGGTTCTATTCCCTCAAGTCAAGGTTAACCACGACACTTACCTCGCTTTGCGAATTCCAATCAATTACTCGACCACAACTTTTTCTTTTAAATTTGTCTCCAAAAGCTTCAAATCTATTCACAAATAATTCGATATACTCAATACGAATCATAGAAATTAATTCCACATGAATTTATAAATTTTCCGGATAAAAATCCAAAATTTATTAAAATATTCGGCAGTGGGACCCACGTCTCAAATCTCGGAAAAACTTACGAAATCTGAACACCCATTCCGAGACGAGTCCAACCATACAAAAATTATCAAATTCCGATGTCAAATGGACCTTCAAATCTTAAATTTTCGTTTTTGGAAGATTTTATAAAAATTCAAATTTCTTCCATCTAAATCCGAAATAAATGATGAATATAAACTTAGATTTATGAAATACAATCATTTTTTGATAAAGAATACTTACCCAGTAAATCGTGAAAAACTCCTTTGAAATCGCCCCTAAGCCGATTTCTAATTGAGGGTTTGTGAAAAATGGGAAAAATCCCGTTTTGGTTTTGTTTTAAGTTATAGGCGTCAGGCCTTCTTCGCGTTCACGAAAGGCTTGTCGCATTCGTGATGAGTAGAAGTACGTGGCATTCACGTTCGAGAGTCCTCCTTCGCGTTCGTGAAGAACCTTTCCCCCCAGGCCTTCGCGTTCGCGAGGCATTGCTCGCGTTCGCGATGAAGGAATGATCAACCCTCCCCCAGGTATGCCTAACACTACGCGTTCGCGAGGAGCTGGTCACGTTCACGAATGGTAATGCCCCCATCACTTCGCGTTCGTGAGAGTACCTTCGCAAATGCGAAGAAGAACATGCCAGAACACATGTTGCAACAAAATACCAGATTTTCAAAGTCCAAAACGTCCCGTGGCCTATCCGAAACTCACCCGCACCCTCGGGGCTCCAAACCAAATATGCGCACAAGTCTAAAAATATCATACGAACTTGCTCGCGTGATCAAATCGCTAAAATAACACCTAGAACTACGAATCGGGCGCCAAATCAAAGGAAATTTTAAGAAAATTTTAAATCTTATATTTTTATAACCGGACATCCAAATCACATCAAATCAACTCTGATTCTCACCAAATTTGGCAGACAAGTCATAAATATTATAGTGGACCTATGCCTGGCTCCGGAACCAAAATACGGATCCGAGGTCAATAAATCCAACATCAGTAATGTTTTAAAAATCATTAAGCTTTAAAACTTTTAATTTTTCATCAAAATTTCATATCTCGGGCTAGGGACCTCGGAATTCGATTCCGGGCATACGCCCAAGTCCCAAATCACGATACGGACCTACCAAAATTGTCAAAAAACTGATCCGGATCCGTTTGCTCAAAATGTTGACCAAAGTCAACTTAGTTGAGTTTTAAAACTCTATTTCACATTTTAATCTATTTATCAAATAAAAACTTTCCGAAAAATTATACAGACTGCGCGCGTAAGTCGAGGAATGATACATGGTGCTTTTTGAGGTCTTAGAACATAGAATTACTTATTAAATTTAAATATGACATTTTAGATCATCATATTCTCCACCTCTAAAACAAACGTTCGTTCTCGAACAGAGTTAGAAAAAGTACCTGAGCTGGAGAAAAGGTGTGGATATTTACTCCGCATGTCCGACTCGGACTCCCAGGTAGATGCCTCTACCGGCTGACCTCTCCATTGCACCCAAACTGAAGGATAATTCTTAGACCTCAACTGTCGGAACTGCCGAGCTAGAATAGCCACCGGCTCCTCCTCGTAAGTCAAATCTTTGTCCAATTGGACTGAGCTGAAATCTAACACATAGGACGGATCACCGTGATATTTTCGGAGCATAGACACATGGAACACCGGATGAATCGCTGATAAACTAGGTGGTAAGGCAATCTTGTAGGCTACTTCACCCACCCTTTCAAGAATTTCAAAGGGTCCGATATACCTAAGGCTCAACTTGCCCTTCTTTCCGAACCTCATTACACCTTCCATAGGTGAAACCCGGAGCAATATTCTTTCACCAACCATGAATGCAATATCACGAACATTACGGTCGGCATAACTCTTTTTCCTAGACTGAGCTGTGCGAAGTCGATCCCGAATAATCTTGACCTTATCCAAGGCATCCTGTACCAAATCGGTACCCAACAACCGAGCCTCTCCCGGTTCAAACCAACCATTTGGCGATTGGCATTGCCTTCCGTATAATGCCTTATATGGATCCATCTGAATGCTCGACTGGTAGCTATTATTATAAGCAAACTCCGCAAGTGGCAAGAAATGATCCCAAGAACCTCCAAAGTCTATAACACAAGCGCGGAGCATATCTTCCAATATCTGAATAGTGCGCTCTGACTGTCCGTCAGTCTGTGGATGAAATGTTATACTCAACTCCACCCGCGTGCCTAAGTCACGCTGTACAGCCCTCCAGAAATGTGAGGTAAACTGCGTACCTCGATCTGAAATAATAGACACGGGCACACCGTGAAGGCGGACAATCTCACGAATGTAAATTTCAGCTAACCTCTCTGAAGAATAGGTAACTGCCACTGGAATGAAATGTGCTGACTTGGTCAACCTGTCCACAATGACCCAAATTGCGTCAAATTTTCTCTGAGTCCGTGGGATCCCAACAACAAAATCCATAGTGATACGCTCCCACTTCCACTCAGAAATTTCTAACTTCTAAAGCAAACCACCAGGTCTCTGATGCTCGTACTTAATTTGCGGACAATTCAGACACCGAGCTACATATGCAACTATATCCTTTTTCATTCTCCTCCACCAATAATGTTTCCGCTAATCTTTGTACATTTTGGAGGTACCTGGATGAATAGAATACCTGGAACTGTGTGCTTCTTCAAGAATTAATTCACGAAGTCCATCCACATTAGGCATACAAATATGACCCTGCATTCGCAGAACCCCATCTTCCCCCTCAGCAACCTGTTTGGCATCACCGTGTCGCACCGTGTCCTTAAGGACAAGTAAATGAGGATCATCATACTGGCTCTCTCTGATGCGCTCATATAAAGAAGACCGAGCGACTGTGTAAGCTAGAACCCGACTGGGTTCTAAAACATCTAACCTCACGAAATGATTAGCCAAAGTCTGAACATCTGTAGCTAATGGCCTCTCACCAACCGGAATATACGCAAGACTGCCCATACTCACAGCCTTTTTACTCGAGGCATCGGCCACCACATTGGCCTTTCTGGGATGATACAAAATGGTGATATCATAGTTTTTAAACAACGCCAACCATATTCTCTGCCTCAAATTAAGATCTTTTTGTTTGAACAAATACTGAAGGCTACGATGATCAGCAAATACCTCACACGAGACACCGTAGAGGTAATGCCTCCAAATCTTCAGCGCATGAACAATGGCTACCAATTCTAAATCATGAACAGGATAATTCTTCTCGTGAATTTTCAACTGCCGCGACGCATATGCAATTACCTTGCCATCTTGTATTAATACTGCACCAAGCCCAATGTGAGATCCGTCATAATATACCATATACAATCCTGAGCCTGTGGGTAATACCAACATTGGCGCCGTAGTCAAAGCGGTCTTGAGTTTCTGAAAGCTCAACTCACACTCGTCTGGCCATCTGAATGGAACACATTTCTGGGTCAATCTGGTCAATGGGCTTGCTATAGATGAAAACCCTTCCACGAACTGATGATAATAACTAGCCAAACCCAGGAAACTCCGGATCTCTATAACTGAAGTAGGTCTAGGCCAATTCTGAACAGCCTCAATCTTCTTAGGATCCACCTTTATGCCTTCTGCCGATACAATATGCCCTAAAAAGGCAACTGAGTCTGACCAAAACTCACATTTTGAAAACATGGCATATAACTGCTTATTCTTCAAGGTGTGAAGCACACTTCGAAGATGCAGCTCATGTTTCTCTCGACTACTAGAGTAAATCAAGATATCATCAATGAATACAACCACAAAATAATCCAAATAAGGCTTGAACACCCGATTCATCAAATCCATAAATGCTGCTGGGGCATTTGTCAACCCAAATGACATCACTAGGAATTCGTAATGCCAACTTTTAGGGACATCAGATTCCCTAATCTTCAACTGATGGTAACCAGACCTCATATCAATCTTCGAAAATACCTTGGCACCCTGAAGCTGATCAAATAAGTCATTAATTCTTGGCAGCGGATATTTGTTTTTGATAGTGGTTTTGTTCAACTGTCGATAATCTATACACATCCGCATAGAGCCATCTTTCTTCTTTACAAATAATACGGGTGCACCCCAGGGCGAGACATTGGGTCTAATGAATCCTTGATCAAGCAAGTCTTGTAACTGCTTTTTCAATTCTTTCAACTCTGGCGGGGCCATACGGTATGGTGAAATAGAAATGGGCTGAATGCCCGGGGCCAAATCAATACAGAAGTCAATATCTCTGTCGGATGGCATCCCCGGCAAATCTGCAGAAAATACTTCTGGAAATTCACGAACAACTGGTACTGAGTCCATAGAAGGGACATATGTACTGGGATCGCGAATATAAGCCAAACAGTCTAGACACCATTTCTCTACCATACGCCGAGCTTTCATATAAGAAATAACCCTGTTGACAGAATGACCAGGAGTTCCTTTCCACTCTAACCGAGGTAACCCCGGCATAGCTAGGGTCACTATCTTGGCATGACAATCCAATATAGCATGATAAGGGAATAACCAATCCATACCCAAGATGACATCAAAATCTACCATATCAAGAAGTAAAAAATCCACACTAGTCTCAAGATTACTAATAGTAACTACACACGAACGATAAACATGATCTACTACAACAGAGTCTCCCATCGGTGTAGATACACATACAGAAGCACTAAAAGAATCACAAGGCACAACCAAATATGAAGCAAAATAGGAGGACACATAGGAATAAGTAGATCCTGGATCAAATAGAACTGAACCATCTCTATGGAAAATTGGAATAATACCTGTGATCACAACATCAGATGATTCGGCCTCAAGCCTAGCTGGAAAAGCATAAAATCAGGGTTGGGCCCCACCACTCTGAATTGCGTCAATGGGACGGCCTCTAACTGGCTGGCCTCCACCTCTAACGGTCTGACCTCCACCTCTAATGGCCTGACCTCCACCTCTAATAGCCTAACCTCCACCTCTAGTTGCCTGACCCTTACCTCTAGCTGGCTGAGTAGGCGGTAAAGCAATCGGTGCCGGTATGATGGCACGATAATCTTGCCGAGATCTGTTACTCGCCAATCTAGGGCAATACCTCCTGATGTGACCAATGTTTCCAAACTCATAACACACATCCTGATGTCGTGGTTGTTGAAGCTGAAGCTGACCCAAATAGGTCGGATAACCGTTGTAGTAACTCTAGAGTGGTGATGCACTGATAGGAGTTGAATGTGCACTGAATACTGGCTGTCCAGAGTAATGCATAATAGGACCATGACTCCCTGAAGCACCGGGAGATACATGAAGTGCTGAATGAAATGGTCTGGGAGGATGGACCCTACCAAAATTACCTCTGCCTTCAGACGAGGCACCACTGAAACTACCGAACTGATGAGGCCTCTTATCGGACCTCTGCCCTCTCTCCTGTGCAAGAACCATCTCGATCCTCCTTGCGACATTAGCAGCTGCCTGAAAAGAAATCTCACTTCCGGTCTCCTTGGCCATCTGAAGTCTGATAGGGTGAGTGAGTCCCTCAATAAATCTCCTAACTCTCTCTCTCCCTCCGTAGGTAGTAAAAGTAAAGCATCACGGGCCAAATCCACAAAACGGGACTCGTACTGAGTAACAGTCATACTGCCCTGCTGTAGACGCTCAAATTGCTTGCGGAATTCCTCTCTCAGTGTGATAGGGAGGAACTTTTCCAGAAATAGCTGAGAGAACTGCTCCCATGTAAGTGCAGGCGATCCGACTGGTCGGGTCAATGTATAATCTCTCCACCACCTCTTGGCGGAACCCGTCATCTGAAATACAGCAAAATCAACCCCATTGGTCTCAACTATACCCATGTTCCGCAACACCTCATGGTAGCGTTCAAGATAATCTTGTGGGTCCTCAGAAGGCGTACCACTGATGTGAACTGGAAAGAGCTTGGTAAACTTATCCAGTCTCAATAAGGCCTTAAAAGACATGGTGGGTCTATCACCGGTCGGTGCCGCAACAACTGGCTGAACTACCCCAACTGGCGGGGCTGCTGGAGCCTGATTCTAGGGAGCCATCTGCTCCGGAGCGGGAGTAGTGGGAGTTTGTGCTCCTCCCCCAGCCTGTGAGATGGCTGGTGCCACTGAAAATGTACCATTCTGGGCCACGCCCTCCATAAGACTTACTAAACGGACCAAAGCGTCCTGAAGCACTAGAGTAGCTATGAATCCTTCCGGGACCTGAACTGGTCCAACTGGTACATTCTGAACTGGAACCTCCTCCTGAAGGTCCACTTGAGGTTCTTCAACAGGTGTAGCTGCTCGAGCTTTGGACTGAGCTCTACCTCAGCCTCTACTTCAGCCTCTAGCACGACCTCGGCCTCGACCTCTACCCCTGGCCATAGTTGCCACCGGGGGTTCTGGTCCCTGCCCATCGGTAGAGGTGTTACGTGTTCTCACCATCTGTGAGAGAATAAGAGTAGAATGGTTCAATCATCGATGATAGAATAAAATCGCACGACAGAATAAGAAAGAAGTGATATTGTTCCTAAAATTCATAGCCTCTGAAAGATAAGTACAGACGTCTCCGTACCGATCCTTCAGACTCTAATAAGCTTGCTCGTGACCCGTGAGACCTATGAAACCTAGTGCTCTGATACCAACTGTCACGACCCGAAATTTTCACCTTCGGACCGTGATGGCGCCTAACATTTCACTTTCTAGGCAAGCCAACGTTAGAATAATATTAACCAATTTTTAAACAATCTTAACATTATTAATAATCAAGGAAATAAAAGCGGAAGCAAAGTTTGAAATATAGTAAAATAATTCATAAATGCAACGGTGTCTAAATACCATCCCAGAATTTGGTGTCACAAGTGCACGAGTTTCTAGAATAATACAAATAAAGGTATGAAATGAAATAAAGCTGTCTCGAAATAAACACACAACTAAAGTAAAATAGACGGGGACTTCAGAACTGCGAACGCCGTGCAGTTATACTTCAAGTCTACTCTGAGTAGCTGAAATCCGAGTAAGTCTATGGTACGCCGCTGGGACCAACTCCAAAATCTGCACAAGAAGTGCAGAGCGTAGTATCAGTACAACCGACCCCATGTACTGGTAAGTGCTGAGCCTAACCTCGACGAAGTAGTGACGAGGCTAAGGCGGGTCACTTACATTACCTTTACGCAATATTAGTAACAACAACAATAATAGAAATAAATCAGGTAATTCATTTATAATAATTGAATCCAACTCAACAGTCATAACCGATTATCATTACCATCAATTCTGTTGCAGCGTGCAACCCGCTCTCACAATATATTCACATTCAATTCTGTTGCAGCATGCAACCCGCTCTCACAATATATTCACATTCAATTCTGTTGCAGTGTGCAACCTGCGCTCACACAATATATTCACATTCAATTCTGTTAAGGCGTGCAACCCGTTCCTCCAATATATTCACATTCAATTCTGTTGCAGCGTGAAACCCGCTCTCACAATATATTCACATTCAATTCTGTTGCGACGTGCAACCCGCTCCTCCAATATATTCATTTTAATCAAGTCTGTTGCGGCGTGCAACCCGATCCCCCAATATATATATATATATATATATATATATATATATATATATATATATATATATGTCGACTTTTAAATAAGTCTGTTGCGGCGTGCAACCCGATCCTTCAATATGGACTTTTAATAAGTCTGTTGTGGCGTGCAACCCGATCCTCCAATACATTCCTTATAATTAATTATGTTGCGGCGTGCAACCCGATCCTCCAATATATTCATTATAATCAATTCTGTTGCGGCGTGCAACCCGATCCTCCAACATATCCATTTACCAATTCTTATAGAAGAAATTTCTCCAATAAATACAATAATTAATATAAAATTTTAAGACAACAAGCATACAATAATTATAATTTAATTATGAAACAAACAAAGACAAATAGCAAATTATTATGGAAATCATAGAGAAAATATGCAGTTTAATATTTAATATGCTAAATGTCAAATAATAATTAAGGCACATAATTCAAATAGCATGTAACAATTAATGCAAAAATTCAAGAATTAATATTTGACAAAGAATAGGAGAGAAACAATTATTATAATAATTAATTCATGATTTAAAATAATTTATAATTTTTCAAGTAAGCAGGCAAACAATTAATTTGACAACGTATAGACACTCGTCACCTCGCATATACATCGTTCACATGCAATTCACTTAACAAATAATTTAAGGGTTTTATTCCCTCAAGTCAAGGTTAACCACGACACTTACCTTGCTTTGCAAATTCCAATCAATTACTCGACCGCAACTTTTCCTTTTAAATTTATCTTCAAAAGTTTCAAATCTATTCACAAACAATTTGATATACTCAATACGAATCTTAGGAATTAATTCCATATGAATTTACAAATTTTCCGGATAAAAATTCGAAATTCATTAAAATATTTGGCAGTGGGACCCACGTCTCAAATCTTGGAAAAACTTACGAAATCCGAACACCCATTCCGAGACGAGTCCAACCATATAAAAATTATCAAATTTCGATATCAAATGGACCTTCAAATCTTAAATTTTTGTTTTTGGAAGATTTTATAAAAATTCCATTTCTTCCATCTAAATCCGAAATAAATGATGAATATAGACTTAGATTCATGAAATACAATCACTATATGATAAAGAACACTTACCCAGTTCGAAATAGAGAAAAACTCCTTTGAAATCGCCCCTAAATCGAGTTCTAATTGAGGGTTTATGAAAAATGAGAAAAATCCCGTTTTGGTTCTGTTTTAAGTCACAGGCGTCAGGCCTTCTTCGCGTTCACGAAGGGCCTGCCGCATTTGCAATGAGTAGCAGTCCGTGGCATTCGTGTTCGCGAGTCCTCCTTCGCGTTCGCGAAGGCTTTTTTCCCCCCTGGCCTTCACGTTCGCGAGGCATTGCTCGCATTCGTGATGAAGGAATGATCAACCCTCCCCTAGGTGTGCCTAACACTACGCATTCGCGAGGAGCTGGTCGCATTCGCGAAGGGTAGCGCCCCCATCGCTTCGCGTTCGCGACCAAGCCTTCGCGTTCGCGAAGAAGAAAACTTCAGCTGCCTAGTTTACTCTTCGCGTTCGCGAGAGTACCTTCGCGAACGCGAAGAAGAACATGCGAGAAAACCTGCTGCAGCAAAATACCAGATTTTCAAAGTCCAAAACGTCCTGTGGCCTATCCGAAACTCACCCGAGCCCTCGGGGCTCCAAACCAAACATGCACACAAGTCTAAAAACATCATACGAACTTACTCTCGCGATCAAATTGCCAAAATAACACCTAAAACTATGAATCGGGCGCAAAATCAAAGGAAATTTTCAAGAAAACTTTAAATCTTATATTTTTACAACCGGACGTCCGAATCACGTCAAATCAATTCCGATTCTCACCAAATTTGGCAGATAAGTCATAAATATTATAGTGGACCTATACCGGGCTCCGAAACTAAAATACGGACCCGAGGTCAATAAATCCAACATCTGTAATTTCTTAAAAATCATTAAGCTTTCAAGCTTTTAATTATTCATCAAAATTCCATATCTCGGGCTAGTGACCTCGGAATTCGATTCCGGGCATACGCCCAAGTCCCAAATCACGATACGAACCTACCGAAATTATCAAAACACTGATTTGGGTCCATTTGCTCAAAATATTGACCAAAGTCAACTCAGTTGAGTTTTAAAGCTCTATTTCACATTTTAATCTATTTTTCACATAAACACTTTCCGGAAAAATCTACGAACTGCGCACGCAAGTCGAAAAATAATACATGGTGCTTTTCGAGGTCTTAGAACACAAAATTACTTATTAAATTTAAAAATAATATTTTAGGTCATCACAACTAGGTTTATTATGAAATATGCAGGCAGAAGGTTACTATTACAGGTTGTATCCTGCATAAATACATAATGTATTCATATACAGAAAATAAAATTTCAAAATATTTCTATATATACTTGTAGCAATTTCGAGCAGAACCTCGAACAATGTCACAAAAAAATAGAACTATATCAGAAAAAAGAGGGAGTGAAACTCTGAAGAATGCTCTGTTTTTTGGTGTTTAGCGTCTGATAAATCTTCTCATTAATTGGATTGATAATGTTGTGTGTTATAATTAATTTAGGTGAGTTATATTAGGAGTGTATTCCGTTAAATTAGCAGCTTTTCATTATTAAACAACTTGAGAGACCTATTATTACGTTGTATTCATGAATACATGTGAATACAGCGGCTGACAGCTGGACTGCCCTATTTTTTAGCCGATTTTTGCTACTTTATACATGAATACAGTAGCTCGAATACATTACCATAATAACTGAAAGGTAGCTACGGAAAATAATTATGTATATAATAGTTATAGAGCTAGCACTAAGAGTAGGGGATGAATCTTACAAAATAAACCAAGCCTAAGCGGTCACGATATCTTGTTGATATTGATTGACTATAGATAGGAAAAGATGTAGATGTGCATGTTGCTGCTTGATTGAACGAACATTGTAAGAACCTTTCTAACTGACACCCCAGTCATAATGCCACCCACATCTTTTTTTCTTTTGAACAAGCCTTCTAAATCTAATTTTTTTTTATTTGAGTTCATAATAACTGGCGAAAAAACAGAAAGGCATGAATTGCGCAAGAAGTTCTTTCGATTAAAACGCCGTGCGACTCGGAGGAAAGTCACCTAAGCGGCAGAGTCTGTAAACTCAAATGGTCTGAGAGTTGCCTTTGGCTTCTGAACCTCTGAAACTGGACTTACGCAAGCTACCAAGCTCCTCTTCCCCCTTCATCACTCTCTATCTCCGGCGTTTATCTACAACATCTGGTGGTGCCCTCGTGGGCACGTTCCTCTCTGGGACGGTCTGGTCTAATCGAAGTTTCTCTCTTCAACGCTTTAAAACGAGCTAGAAGGCTTCTCTTAAAGCAGAAAAATAGGAGTTATAGTAGTTTCAACTATTCGATGACCAACAAGGTGGAAGATCCTCCCCTGGTTCGAATTTTAAATAATATAAGACCACCAAGGCCTCCCAAAAGATTTTGACAGAAGAAGGCGTTCAATAAATCAGGACAAAACGATTAATCCAGTTGAGAGCGTAGCGTAGGAGACAGGTAAGATGACCGTCAACGGACAAAAGCCTCTCATTATTATTATTTCACTTTTATGCTTCAATCAGGCCTATATTCACATTTGAATGATACCAATCGAGATGGCTTTTTCAGGGACTGGCCTCTTCCCTGAGGGAGGCAATCCCTGGGATTCAAAAGAGAGAGAAGGAACTTTCTGTGTCTTATGCCGTCATCACTAACCATTCCCCTTCTCAATTGGAGAATAGTCACTAAACAATTATAATTTCTGTAAATTCCTCTTAATTATTCTTGAATAACTAAAATAGAATGGTAGCCGGCCCGCTATGTTGTTAGCATGTCAATAAAGATGTAGGAAAGGAGTTGAGAAACAAGAACTTATTGATTTTGACGGCTTTGACTTTTTAACAAGTATGTAAGAAATAACACCCAAACACCACCACTATATTTGAATCTTATTTGTGGACCCCAACTCCGATGTCATGAAAATGTAAGCACAAGATTTACATGAAATCGCTTACCTCATCTGTTTTATCAGCATTCATTCTACTTCATTTCCTGAGATTTTCTATGTGCTTTCATTTTGTAATTTATTTACTTTTCTTTTTCCAAAAGAAAACTAATCCTTTGTTCTTGAGGTTCTTTAAGTTTATTGTGGTTTGACTTATTAAAATTATATATGTCCTACTTCTCTTATTGATTTAATACGTTCTCTTATATATACATTAAAAAGTTTTTGGGACGAGTGAATGGCCATCTAATTTTGACTATATGCAATAAGAGAAAACATTAGTTTAGAAGACAAACTTTTCTAAAATGGGATTATAAAAAAGACGGTTACGCTATTTTCCCGTATTAAAAACCACAAAAATAAAAATATTTGTGACCGCTAATTAATGCTTATTATTTTGAGGTCAGCCCTTACTCATACATACTATTTGATGGTTTTTCTCTCTATCAACTTGTTATTTAGAATGTGTCTCTTTTATCATATCACGCTGTCTCAAAAAAGTCATGAGTATCTATGTCACTTGAGCAGTTTTCACACATCTTTTTCATATCACCCATGGTTTATATATATATGGGGGGAAATTTTCACATAAGAATAACCGGGCTCCAAACTTTTTAATTTTATAACTCATATTTCAATTTACAATTAATTAGTCCAAAAATAATATGCTAAGATTTAACATTCAACTCCAATAGATTTTCGAAATTACTATTTAATTTTTAAAAAAGATTGTTTAAGCTTTTAAGTTAATTTTTAAATCAGTAGATGTGACTCAAATATTAGTTCAACAAACCAAATCTATTTGGGGTGGTAAAAACTAGATTTTTAACAAGCTTAAATATGTGGGTTTAAATTTCGAATTTGATTTTGTGAGAAATTTGGAGTGAGTGTTATTTAGACTTGTTAGAAATAGTATAAGGAGGTTGTATATAAAATTTGAAGTCATTTAATGGAGATTTGGACTGGTTTTAAACAAGAATTGCAACTAAAAATCGTGAAAGAAGTTCGTCTACAGACGCTTGTATAAAGGTGTATAAAAGTGTATAAGATGTATTTATACACTCTTATACACGATTATACAAGATTATATATAATTATACAAAAAACTGATTTCGTCTTCTTCCTTGTATTTTTTCTGAAATTTAACTCAAATCTTGCTCAAATCTACTCCAAATCACTTCAAATTTAAATTTGAACTACCTTTTGATATTTTTAATCAATTGGAACAACACTCAATCCAAACAACTAACAGACTCAAAAAATCATATTTTCGCAAGCAAAGTTTTGAATGGCATTCAATGGTGACTTCTACTCTTCAATTTTCTTACACTACAACCAGGTGATACAGGGGGAGAAGCAGTAATGGCGGACGGCCCCTTAAAGCATATGTAGAAGATGTGAGAAGAAAAGAGAGTGAAAGCAATGGTTGTGAGAACACAGATTTAACTCCATAACTTTTAGAAGCAATGGTTGTAAGAACACAGATTTTAAATTTGCTAGTACTTTAAAAATATGTACAATATGGGTTAGGTCGAGTAAAACTAAAAAACATGTGCTAGTTTTTGTTATGGTGTAAAGTCACGTGTATTTTCTTGTAATTCTCCATGGGCTTACATAGTACTTGCCGAATTAGTAAACGATGAATTGGTTTACGTGGAAATTATGATGCAAAAATTCTTAACTCAATGAATAATTATAAAATAAACAATCATATGTTAATTTTTTTTGCAGAGAATAATAAAACATAGATTCTAGTGTAAAAAATTGTTAGGTAATAATCACAGCCTCGAAAATCTGTTGTTACATTTGGACCCATAATTATGTTTTGTTTCGAAAAGCAGAGAAGCTATATATAGCACAATGCACATTTCTCATATTGCACTTAGAATCAAAACTCATTACAAATATTAAACTTCACACCGTATACCAACTTGATAATCTGCGGTGCAATTGCATCATAACAAAAGACGACTATATATGTTCTCGATATACTGATCATTTTATGGCACGTACAAGCCGAAGACACCAAAATCATGAATTAAAATTTTGTCTCGTCAATGCATTCAAATCAACACGAGTTACAATTACCACTATATAGAGTATTAACTGTGCGCCTTCAGTAAACACGCCAAAAATTATTGTGCAATTTATACACATTTTAATATGATCTTCATGTTTATACATAATTACATGACATAACAAGAAGAAAACTAAACTATTTTTTTCTCTTCACCGCAATCTTGATGGTATTGTACGTGATGGGGAAGACTCAACCGATGAGCAACTTCCCAATTCAATTGGTCCAAAAAATAAATCAGACAAGTAATGCCCTACATCCTCGGGGGAAAATCTGATCACGTGATTCGAATATCTCTCTCTTGTTATCGTCAATTTATATGTATTGTAAAATTCCCGATATACTGGAAGTATTTTCCTCGCAATTGATACTTTCAAATTATCGCGGAGCTTACTATTTGGTACGACGCACACAGATTGCTTCCGGTGAGCTTGCTCGAACGACGAATTAAATTTCTTGAAAATCTCCTTCACTTGTTGGGGAGCCATTGATGCATTTGGCTCTTGGGGGAGAGATTCAATAACGTGGCTCCATCCTAGCCGTTCATAGTTTGATGCGAACTGTTTGATTTTTCCCTCCTGTTTTGATATCCAATTTTCACCTAGCAAGTACTTGAGATTCGATGAACAGACTTTTACGACGACGTATTGGAGATTGTTGGCTAAGAAGAGGTACGCGAGGGATACATCCTTGTAGTGTTTCGCTTTGCCATCGAGTTTACAGAGAAGAATGAGAATCAACCAAGCAAATCGGAGTGAGATCGCCGGTGCCGGAGACTCATCAGAATCCGCAATGCCGAAAAATGATTCAGGCAACGAACCTTTTGCCGGAGGAGGAGCTTCGGCGAGGATGTCGGAGAGTATGTTGCTGTAATCGGCAAGTAGAATGATGTAATTCATTGCGTCAATGGTGAGAGGATGGATTCCACCGCCGGCAGCCGACGTCTTTGAGGATTCCTTTTGTAGAGCAGTTTCAAACTCAGCCAACACCGTACTTATAGACTCGCCAAGCTTGACGAGTGACGTCAACGCCTGAGATCGGATAACGGATTCTGAATCGAAGGAAAATATAGCTTCAATCCCCGGCCAGTGTTCGGCGATGGCGGTATACATATCGAGCAGACGGAACATTTTTTCCGGCGATTTCTTGCTGTTTTTCGCCACATTTTCCGGGAAACTAAACAGAGTCATGGCTCCATCTTTTGAAATTTCAGTAAAACACGATTCTCTTATTGCATCGTTAGATGCAAAGACGTGATCGCAGAGAATTCTCTCTCCGTTGAATAACGTTTTCATAGCTACATCTACGGCGTTAAGCCAATCCTTGATTTTCAGATCCACAACTTCCCAATCCATTTTACGAACCTGCGAAAAACTCAATTTCTCAACTCCGAGTCTATAAATGCCTTCGTCAACGATCGATTTACGTATAACTTTGTAAATCTTCAAGCACTCTTTCGCATAGCCAGAAGAGATCATGCATTCCGCTATCAATCTCAAATCCGACATTACAACAATAGAAAAATCCTCAACTTCAGAAATAGACTCACCGCCAATTACACGATCATCGTCATCCTCAACGTCGAATTCAGAAATACTCGAAACAGTCGAAGTACGGGAAGAGACAGTGGAAATGGATTCAGGATCCAAATGAGCTCTGTTTATTGAAAGAATCTGGTAAAACTCCTTTTGAAGTCTTTTCATTGCAATTTGCATTAGAGATTGAGCACGAACGAGCTTATCGGATCTCGAATTTTCAGTAGAGTGAAAGTGCATAGCCTTCTGTAGATTATGCACACACTTGATAAAATCCTTGGCTTCTTTTCTATTCTCATAGAACAGAGAAGTCACCTTAGCAAAGGTGGTGGTGTCTGGGTCCCACTTCATGATCATTGGCTCCGCCATCTCCAGAGTTCGATCAATCACCGCTTCTGAAAAACTCGGCCGAGAAGGCGAAAATCCGAAACGCGAAGGGGAAGAGAATTGGGAAGTAGATGGAGAAGTACTATCAGTTGTTGAATGTTTAGGTGAAAACCAATTAAGAGTTCTCATTCCTTTTCTCGGCATCGTCTTCGGTTTACAGAAATTATTTTGAGTATTTTGATATGGTTTTTGGATGACGAAAAAAAAGTACAGTTATGTGATTGAAGCTTTGATATGGATTTTCATGGCGGTTGAGGGGATATATATAGAGAGAAAAGTAAGGCGCGTAGTAGGTATTAGACTTTCGAGAGTATGTGAGTCAGCAATAAACGCACGAGGAGCGTTTGACTCTCACGCATGACATGGCTTACACGTAGGATTTATTGAGGAGTTTGAATTATTCTTATTAAATAAATTATTCAAATTAAAAGGTTTTATTCACACACGTTTTATTACTTGAATAACAAGGAGTTTGAATTATTCATAATCACAGTTATAGTTTTTCTGTTGCTTATTTTGAGTTATGTCCCAATTCTTTGTATTTACGATTAAGAAATTGGAAAGATCTAGAAATTACCTCAACTTATATAATATATTTTTAAAAAAGAAAAAGGAGTAATATATTTTGACATTATATTTTCTATTCACCTATGTGAGATAAAATAAATCCGTGTGAGATATGTACACACGTGTCATATATTAGAGTTGATATTGCACATGATCAAATTAAAGATTAACTAAATATTTAAAAGTCAAAGAAATATATAGAATGGTTTACTCGGGAATTGATAACATGGCTTGATATTCAATTGCATATTTTCATATTGTCGATGCATTGAAATTAAAATAGTTTTTACACGTGAGATAAAATAACTCTCCTTACTTATACTCGTACCGAAATATTTGTTTTTTTAATTGCTTCACAATAAATTCCCACTAATATTTGTAGATGTCTTCTTTCACCTTTCTATGTGAGAGAAGTTGCTCTCAGCTCTAAGACTAATTTTTTCTATAGTTTCTGAATTTCTATTAAAAAAATATTTAGTAAAGCGAATTAACGTGCATAGGTCTTGTTTCACTAAAAATATTGGTCAAGTTGACTTTTGATAAATGTACCAAACAAATTGGAGCTGAGTAACAAAAAATTCCCGACTTATTTTGTGCAACTCTTACTGCAAGTCCTTTTATTTAAGCTATATTGTACTTTATTTTAGTCATATTATATTGTTAAGGATGAAGATAAAATAAGAAAAAAGTTAACAAAGTTGATAACAGTAATATTAATAAACAAGACTAACTATTTGAAAACTACAAATGAATGATAACAAATCATATACGAGGGTGTTGGGGCGTTAAATCATATAGTATTTCTTCACTCTTATTTGTCTTTTTTCAAATATGAAAAAAGTCAATAGCAGCTTCCATTTTCGACGCAAGCCGTTATCTGAGAAAAAACAAAGTTAAAAATAAGGCATGACGAAAACATGCTTATCATATAGTATAAAAAGTCGTTATACCAGACGTTATTAGGAGAACACGTCTTTTTTGACTACCAACTTTCTCTCTACGAGTATATTCTCATTTCTATTTGTTTCTCTTTGCCATTATATTTTTAAATATAAGTATATACGGGTAAAATCGGAGTTAACGCACACTCCGATTTCTCGGCGGTTCAAACGAAGTAAGAGTATGAATATACGAGATCGAAATCGAAGCTGGAAACTCTTTGTATCGAGGCCCGAACGGAGTGCTCGCCATCGAACCTGATAAAACGATGCACCCCGGACTTGGGACGAGATCTGAGAGTTCGGGAAGCGCAATGAACGGTGCTAGACAACAGATAGAGGGCCATAATATCCGGAACTAACCGGATATCACAGCACGGATCTCGCTCGATGGCAGTTACGGATCAGTAATTGACGAGAGAGGAAGATTTGTACCTTTTTTAGCTTGTATTATGGGTGAAACTCTCCTACTATATAAAGGAGAAGTTTTTTCTTTGATAACACACATTGTAACACGCAAAGCAAGGCAATACAAATTTATTTTTTTTGCTTTCTAGCTATTGCAAAGTTCTTATTTTATTATTGTTCTTCATACATAACTGACTTCGAACCGAGGGTCCAATCGAGGGCAAAACTACTGTCCAGCCTAAATACGAGCACGGTCGTAACATCATAATTGGTTTGATTATTCATTTTATCATTAACTCGTTTATCTAGCATTCTTGATTATTTGTGTTGAATCAATCCACATATCCTTAAAATCGCGTACAAATTTAATTATTATCCGATTTTAGGGTAAACAGTTTGGCACCCACCGTGGGGCTAAGTATAATAGTGGTGATTTGATACAAATCTCCATAACACACTATATTTTACGCTTGTTCTTTAAAGTCTTAATTTCAGATCAGTTTAAAAATGTCAAATTCTCAGTCTGCCCACTTGAACGTTGACGCTGAGTCTGGCCATCATGGTGAAAAAAAACAATCTGGTACCTAGAAATGACGTGTCTCCTGCTGATCCCAACGGGATCCCAGTTGCTGACCCAGTCGATGCTAACTCACAGGTGGCCATCGACGTCAACCTGCCAACCGATCCCGAGAACAACGTTCACGGAGGACCCGGCCAACGGCTCGAGAAGCGCCCGAAGGCGAAGGCGATGGGGTTAGCCTACGGTTAATCTTCAAAATGTTATAGGCTCAACATGCGGCGATAGCGCAGCTACAAAATCAAAGTCATGCCCCCAGCTGAGTTGAGCCTGAACCGTCCCGGGATAACATCCGAAGAAATGAGCAGATCACCGAGAGACCGGGTGAAGCTGAGTCCAGAAGCCTTTTCCTCCGAGCGCGGCACCAAAATCGATCCCTAAGAGGTTTCGTATGCCCAGCATTCCAAAATATAACGGAACAACGTAACCGAATGAGCATGTGACCTCCTATACATACGCAATCAAAGGAAATGACTTAGAAGATGATGAAATCGAGTCGGTGTTACTAAAGAAGTTCGGGAAAACTTTGTCCAAAAGAGCAATGATATGGTACCACAACTTACCCTCAAATTACATTGACTTATTTGCTATGCTTGCAGATGCTTTCATGAAGGCCCATGTCGGGACCATCAAGTTCGAGAGCAGAAAGTCGGACCTATTCAAGGTTAAACAAAGAGACAACAATATGCTTAGGGAATTCGTATCGAGGTTTCAGATGGAACGGATGGACCTGCCCCCGATCGCGAATGATTGGGCCGTTCAGGTGTTTACCCAAAAACTTAACCCCCGAAGCTCCTTGGCTTCACATCAGCTAAAACAAAACTTGGTAGAATACCCGGCGATAACTTGGGCCGACGTCCACAATAGGTACCAGTCGATGATTAGAGTCGAGGACAATTAACTCGGAGCCCCTTATGGATCTGTTTACCCCATTAGGCCGACGACCGGTCTAAGAGAGACGTCAATCATGAGCCAAAACAGGTCCGGAATAGATACCAACCATACAATGCAGACCAAAGGGGAAATAGGTCTGGGCGCCAGCCCACAAGGAACAAAAAGAGAGGCGATCGAGGGCCTAGTAGCCGAGGTTTGATGAGCAAAAATAGTTTCGACAGGCCGCTCGGGGGTAGAGAAGCACCAAGATTATCATAATACAACTTCAATGTTGATGTGGCCAGCACCGTATCAGCCATCAGGCATATCAAGAAAACCAAGTGGCCCCGACCGTTGCAGTCTGACCCTACCTAAAGAGATCCTAACTTGATGTGTAAGTATCATGACTCTCATGGCCACAAGACCAAGGATTGCAGACAATTGAGAGAAGAAGTTGGCCGGTTGTTCAATAACGGGAACCTCCGAGAATTTCTGAGAGATCGAGCCAAAAATCACTTCAGGGACGCCGACAAACAGGCTGAAGAAGAGGAGCCTCAACACGTCATCAACATGATCATTGGAGGGGGCGATATCTCTCAAGGACCGATGATAAAACGCAATAAAGTATCTATCACAAGGAAAAAATGTACCCGAGATTATGCCCTGGAGGGAACTATCTCGTTCAATGACGAGGATGCCAAGGGCATCATGCAACCACACAATGATGCGCTGGTAATATCCGTACTTATCAGTAAACCTCGATTTAAACGTGTATTGATTGATCCAGGTAGCTCGGCCAACATCATCAGATCAAGGGTCGTAGAGCAGTTGGGGTTACAAGACCAAATAGTGCCGGTGGTCCGGGTGTTGAACGGATTTAACATGGCTTGCAAAACTACTAAAAGGGAGATAACCCTGCTAGTGAACACTGCCGGGACAATCCAAGAGACAAATTTCTATGTAATCGAAAGGGATATGAGGTACAACGCCGTATTTGGAAGGCCATGGGTTCATAATATGAGGGGGGGTACCGTCAACCTTACACCAGGCACTGAAGTTCCCTGCGTCGGAAGGAGTCAAGACGGTCTACGGAGAACAGTCAGCCACAAAGGAAATATCTGCAGTCGATGAGGTAATCCTGGTGCCCGCGGTTTCGACATCAAGAACACGAAGCCGATCAGAAAGGAATAAATTAAATAGCAATCACTGATGTCGGTCCCGACCAAACCAGAGGTGCGAGGAGCAGACGAAGGGGATGATTACGGAGTTCTGAGATCGTTCATACCTCCTGATTATACCGACGCCACTAAATCGACGGTCGAGGAGTTGGAGCACATCATATTGATCGAACACCTACCAGATAGAAAGGTATACCTGGGCATAGGGTTAACTCTCGAGCTCAGGAAAAAACTCATTGAATTTTTTAAAGCTAACATAGACTGTTTGGCTTGGTCCCATCTTGACATAACAGGGACCCCCCGGAAGTAAACGCTCATAAGCTGAGCTTGGACCCGAATTTCTATCCGGTTAAACAGAAGAGGAGAGCACAGTCCGAGGTCAAGCATGCATTCATCAAGGATGAGGAGAGCACAGTCCGAAGTTTTTGCATGTCTTAAACATATTTCCATTTCCCATTCATGTGGGGGATTGTTGGACTTTCTTTCTAAAGGGTGTGAATGAAAAATGGAAGAGGCACCTCTTAGGTTGAACCTCTTTATCTCACCCTTTCTTTGTCTATAAATTTAGAGGTTTGGCCTTTTTTTTAAAAGATGAAAAATCTAAAAACTTTTCCTATCTTTTCTACATTGCTGCATTGTTTTTCTAAATAAATAAAGTGTCAGATGTGATTTGCTCCATTTGTTGAGTTCGCTGAAGTTCTGTAATTTCGATTGCCAATATTACAGAGTAGTTTTCCGTTCTATCCTGGGAGGAAGTAATCCATAACCTTGGGCAACATTGAGGTCATTAAATTCCTTAAGAATATACAAGCAACTTATGGGCACAAAATTATTTTACGATTTGTTTATTGAACTAACATTTCATTACTTCTCCAATTTTCTAGTTTCGAATACAAATTACTAACAATAAAAAGTGACGGTCCAACCAATGACTACCCGACATCTTAGTGGTTGGCTTGGACTGGCTGCAGAACTGGTGGTCTTTGTCCGTGATCGAGGAGCGCTGCTCTGTAAAGCCGGCTTTACAGCCCCAAGAGGTGGTGGTTGCTACTTAAAGCACACGCAGCATCTGGCTCCTTCAACAGGTCAAACTCACCAGGTCACACAACTCCCAAAGAACAACACCA